>NC_139225.1:84612279-85840558 GCF_055691185.1 Crinia signifera | reverse complement strand
TTGTGTGTGTGCTGTGCCCCCCCAGTGCTCCCGTGTGTGTGCGCTGTTTGCCCCCCATGTGTGTACGCTCCCCCCTCAGTGCCCCCCGTGTGTGTACGCTGTGCCCCACCCCCAGTGCCCCGCGTTTTTACGCTGTTTGCCCCCCATGTGTGTACGCTCCCAGTGCCCCCCCCCCCGTGTGTACGCTGTCCCCCCTGCTATCCTACATTCCCTACCATCCAGCCAGGGGGACATGGCCGCCCGCCAGCCAGCAGCTCCTATCCCCGGCATCCTACATCCCTGGCCGCCCGCCCACAGCTCCTAAAGCTAAGCCCTTTATTATTGTTGTTGTCATTATTATTATTATTATATCTCCTGCCCAGACTCTGTCCTCCCCATGCTGCCGCCGGGACTCGTCGGGACCAGGTTCAGGCGCTTCCACAGCCTGCGGCCTAACAGTCTGTTGAAGCCCCAGCCTTAAGTTGCCTCCGCCACCCGGAAGACAGAAAGCAGCCACCCGGGCCATCAAAGGAGCAGCTGCACCCAGGTAAATTCGTCCCTCCACTGTCCCTGTGTGTACCATGTCCCCCATCCCCACTATCCCTGTGTGTACCCTGTCCCCTCACTGTCCTGTATGTACGCTGTCCTCCCCCCAGTGCCCGCCGTGTGTACGCTGTCCCCCCATTGTCTGCCGTGTGTACGCTGCCCCCCCCATGTGTACACTGCCCCCCCTGTACTGCAGCTGCACCCCAGGTAAATCCTTCCCCCCACTGTCCCTGTGTGTACCCTGTCCCCCACCCCACTATACCCGTGTGTACCCTGTGCCCCCGTGTGTTCGCTGCCCCCCCAGTGCCCACTGTTTGTGCATTGTCCCCCCAGTGCCCCCTGTGTGTATGCTGCCCCCCGTGTGTACGCTGTTTCCCCCCCCCCCCAGTGCCCCCCGTGTGTATGCTGTCCCCCCCCCAGTGCCCCCCGTGTGTATCCTGTCCCCCCCCCCAGTGCCCCCCGTGTGTATGCTGTCCCCCCCCCAGTGCCCCCCATGTGTATGCTGCCCCCCCCAGTGCCCCCGTGTGTACGCTGTCACTCCACAGTGCCCACGTGTGTGCGCTGTGCCCCCCGTGTGTACGCGTGTCCCCCCCGTGCCCCCCATGTGTACGCTGCAGCCCCCATGTGTACGCTGTCCCCCCCAGTGCCCCCCGTGTGTATGCTGTGCCCCCCGTGTGTACGCTGCCCCCCCCCAGTGCCTCTCATGTGTACGCTGGGCCCCCCGTGTGTACGCTGTCCCTCACCAGTGCCTCTCATGTGTACGCTGGGCCCCCCGTGTGTACGCTGTCCCTCACCAGTGCCCCCGTGTGCACGCTGTGCCCCCTGTGTGTACGCTGTCAACGTGCCCTCCGTGTGTACGCTGTCTCCCCCCCCTTGCCCCCCATGTGTACGCTGTTTCCCCCCCCCAGTGCCCTCCGTGTGTACGCTGCCCACCCCAGTGCCCTCCGTGTGTACGCTGCCCCCCGTGCATACGCTGTCCCCCCATGTGTACGGTGTGCCCCCCGTGTGTACGCTGTCCCTCCCCAGAGCCCTGCGTGTGTACGCTGTGCCCCCGTGTGTGTACGCTGTCCCCCCAGTGCCCCTGTGTGTGTACGCTGTGCCCCCCCCCCAGTGCCCCGCGTTTTTACGCTGTTTGCCCCCCATGTGTGTACGCTCCCAGTGCCCCCCCCCCCCCGTGTGTACGCTGTCCCCCCTGCTATCCTACATTCCCTACCATCCAGCCAGGGGACATGGCCGCCCGCCAGCCAGCAGCTCCTATCCCCGGCATGCTACATCCCTGGCCGCCCGCCCACAGCTCCTAAAGCTAAGTCCTTTGTTGTTGTTGTTGTTGTTGTTGTTGTTGTTGTTGTTGTTGTTATTATATCTCCTGCCCAGACTCTGTCCTCCCCATGCTGCCGCCGGGACCAGGTTCAGGCGCTTCCACAGCCTGCGGCCTAACAGTCTGGTGAAGCCCCAGCCTTAAGTTGCCTCCGCCACCCGGAAGACAGAAAGCAGCCACCCGGGCCATCAAAGGAGCAGCTGCACCCAGGTAAATTCGTCCCTCCACTGTCCCTGTGTGTACCATGTCCCCCATCCCCACTATCCCTGTGTGTACCCTGTCCCTCACACCACTATCCATGTGCATACCCTGTCCCCCCACTGTCCTGTATGTACGCTGTCCTCCCCCATTGTCCGCCGTGTGTACGCTGTCCCCCCCATTGTCCGCCGTGTGTACGCTGCCCCCCCCATGTGTACACTGCCCCCCCTGTACTGCAGCTGCACCCAGGTAAATCCTTCCCCCCACTGTCCCTGTGTGTACCCTGTCCCCCACCCCACTATATCCGTGTGTACCCTGTCCCCCCAGTGCCCCCGTGTGTTCGCTGCCCCCCCAGTGCCCCCCGTTTGTGCATTGTCCCCCCAGTGCCCCCTTGTGTACGCTGCCCCCCCAGTACCCCCGTGTTTACACTGTGTCCCCCCCAGTGCCCCCTGTGTGTACGCTGCCCCCGTGTGTATGCTGTTTCCCCCCCCAGTGCCCCCGTGTGTATGCTGTCCCCCCCAGTGCCCCCCGTGTGTATGCTGTCCCCCCCCAGTGCCCCCCGTGTGTACGCTGTCCCTCACCAGTGCCCCCGTGTGTACGCTGTCTCCCCCCCCTTGCCCCCCATGTGTACGCTGTTTCCCCCCCCCCCAGTGCCCTCCGTGTGTACGCTGCCCACCCCAGTGCCCTCCGTGTGTACGCTGCCCCCCGTGTGTACGCTGTCGCCCCCCGTGTGTACGCTGTCGCCCCCCCCGTGTGTACGCTGTCGCCCCCCCCCCCGTGTGTACGCTGTCGCCCCCCCCCCCGTGTGTACGCTGTCGCCCCCCCCCCCCCCCCGTGTGTGCGCTGTCGCCCCCCCCGTGTGTACGCTGTCCCCCCCCCCCCCCCCCGTGTGTACGCTGTCGCCCCCCCCCCCCCGTGTACGCTGTCGCCCCCCCCCCCCCCCGTGTGTACGCTGTCGCCCCCCCCCCCCCGTGTGTACGCTGTCGCCCCCCCGTGTGTACGTTGTCGCCCCCCCGTGTGTACGCTGTCGCCCCCCCGTGTGTACGCTGTCGCCCCCCCGTGTGTACGCTGTCGCCCCCCCGTGTGTACGCTGTCGCCCCCCCGTGTGTACGCTGTCGCCCCCCCGTGTGTACGCTGTCGCCCCCCCGTGTGTACGCTGTCGCCCCCCCGTGTGTACGCTGTCGCCCCCCCGTGTGTACGCTGTCGCCCCCCCGTGTGTACGCTGTCGCCCCCCCGTGTGTACGCTGTCCCCCCCCCGTGTGTACGCTGTCGCCCCCCCCCCGTGTGTACGCTGTCGCCCCCCCGTGTGTACGCTGTCGCCCCCCCCCCCCCCCCCCCGTGTGTACGCTGTCGCCCCCCCCCCGTGTGTACGCTGTCGCCCCCCCCCCGTGTGTACGCTGTCGCCCCCCCCCCGTGTGTACGCTGTCGCCCCCCCCCGTGTGTACGCTGTCGCCCCCCCCCCCGTGTGTACGCTGCCCCCCGTATGTGTACGGTGTGCCCCCCGTGTGTACGCTGTCCCTCCCCAGAGCAGCCCGTGTGTACGCTGTGCCCCCCGTGTGTGTACGCTGTCCCCCCAGTGCCCCTGTGTGTGTACGCTGTGCCCCCCCCCCCCCAGTGCCCGCGTTTTTACGCTGTTTGCCCCCCCATGTGTGTACGCTCCCAGTGCCCCCCCCTCCGTGTGTACGCTGTCCCCCCTGCTATCCTACATTCCCTACCATCCAGCCAGGGGACATGGCCGCCCGCCAGCCAGCAGCTTCTATCCCCGGCATCCTACATCCCGGCCGCCCACCCACAGCTCCTAAAGCTAAGCCCTTTATTATTGTTGTTGTCATTATTATTATTATTATATCTCCTGCCCAGACTCTGTCCTCCCCATGCTGCCGCCGGGACCAGGTTCAGGCGCTTCCACAGCCTGCGGCCTAACAGTCTGTTGAAGCCCCAGCCTTAAGTTGCCTCCACCACCCGGAAGACAGAAAGCAGTCACCCGGGCCATCAGAGGAGCAGCTGCACCCAGGTAAATTCGTCCCTCCACTGTCCCTGTGTGTACCATGTCCCCCATCCCCACTATCCCTGTGTGTACCCTGTCCCCCCACTGTCCTGTATGTACGCTGTACTCCCCCCAGTGCCCGCCGTGTGTACGCTGTCCCCCCCATTGTCCGCCGTGTGTATACTGCCCCCCCCATGTGTACACTGCCCCCCCTGTACTGCAGCTGCACCCAGGTAAATCCTTCCCCCCACTGTCCCTGTGTGTACCCTGTCCCCCACCCCACTATACCCGTGTGTACCCTGTCCCCCCAGTGCCCCCGTGTGTTCGCTGCCCCCCCAGTGCCCCCCGTTTGTGCATTGTCCCCCCCAGTGCCCCCGTGTGTACGCTGCCCCCCCAGTACCCCCGTGTTTACACTGTGTCCCCCCAGTGCCCCCTGTGTGTACGCTGCCCCCCGTGTGTACGCTGTTTCCCCCCCAAGTGCCCCCCGTGTGTATGCTGTCCCCCCCCAGTGCCCCCCGTGTGTATGCTGTCCCCCCCCAGTGCCCCCCATGTGTATGCTGCCCCCCCAGTGCCCCCCGTGTGTACGATGTCACTCCACAGTGCCCACGTGTATGTGCTGTGCCCCCCGTGTGTACGCGTCCCCCCCCAGTGCCCCCCATGTGTACGCTGCAGCCCCCGTGTGTACGCTGTCCCCCCCAGTGCCCCCCGTGTGTATGCTGTGCCCCCCGTGTGTACGCTGCCCCCCCCCCCAGTGCCTCTCATGTGTACGCTGGGCCCCCCGTGTGTACGCTGTCCCTCACCAGTGCCCCCGTGTGCACGCTATGCCCCCTGTGTGTACGCTGTCCTCGTCCCCTCCGTGTGTACGCTGTTTCCCCCCCCCCCCCAGTACCCTCCGTGTGTACGCTGCCCACCCCAGTGCCCTCCGTGTGTACGCTGCCCACCCCAGTGCCCTCCGTGTGTACGCTGCCCCCCCAGTGCCCTCCGTGTGTACGCTGTCGCCCCCGTGTGTACGCTGCCCCCCGTGCATACGCTGTCCCCCCATGTGTACGCTGTCCCTCCCAGAGCACCCCGTGTGTACGCTGTGCCCTGCGTGTGTACGCTGTGCCCCCCGTGTGTGTACGCTGTCCCCCCAGTGCCCCTGTGTGTGTACGCTGTCCCCCCCCCTTGCCCCGCGTTTTTACGCTGTTTGCCCCCCATGTGTGTACGCTCCCAGTGCCCCCCCCCCCCGTGTGTACGCTGTCCCCCCTGCTATCCTACATTCCCTACCATCCAGCCAGGGGACATGGCCGCCCGCCAGCCAGCAGCTCCTATCCCCGGCATCCTACATCCCTGGCCGCCCGCCCACAGCTCCTAAAGCTAAGCCCTTTATTATTGTTGTTGTCATTATTATTATTGTTGTTGTCATTATTATTATTATTATATCTCCTGCCCAGACTCTGTCCTCCCCATGCTGCCGCCGGGACTCGTCGGGACCAGGTTCAGGCGCTTCCACAGCCTGCGGCCTAACAGTCTGTTGAAGCCCCAGCCTTAAGTTGCCTCCGCCACCCGGAAGACAGAAAGCAGCCACCCGGGCCATCAGAGGAGCAGCTGCACCCAGGTAAATTCGTCCCTCCACTGTCCCTGTGTGTACCATGTCCCCCATTCCCACTATCCCTGTGTGTACCCTGTCCCTCACACCACTATCCATGTGCATACCCTGTCCCCCCACTGTCCTGTATGTACGCTGTCCTCCCCCCAGTGCCCGCCGTGTGTACGCTGTCCCCCCCATTGTCCGCCGTGTGTACGCTGCCCCCCCCCATGTGTACACTGCCCCCCCTGTACTGCAGCTGCACCCAGGTAAATCCTTCCCCCACTGTCCCTGTGTGTACCCTGTCCCCCACCCCACTATACCCGTGTGTTCGCTGCCCCCCGTTTGTGCATTGTCCCCCCCAGTGCCCCCGTGTGTACGCTGCCCCCCCAGTACCCCCGTGTTTACACTGTGTCCCCCCCAGTGCCCCCTGTGTGTACGCTGCCCCCGTGTGTACGCTGTTTCCCCCCCCCCAGTGCCCCCCATGTGTATGCTGCCCCCCCCCCCAGTGCCCCTCGTGTGTACGCTGTCACTCCACAGTGCCCACGTGTGTGCGCTGTGCCCCTCGTGTGTACGCGTCCCCCCCAGTGCCCCCCATGTGTACGCTGCAGCCCCCGTGTGTACGCTGTGCCCCCCGTGTGTATGCTGTGCCCCCCGTGTGTACGCTGCCCCCCCCCCAGTGCCTCTCATGTGTACGCTGGGCCCCCCGTGTGTACGCTGTCCCTCACCAGTGCCCCCGTGTGCACGCTGTGCCCCCTGTGTGTACGCTGTCCCCGTGCCCTCCGTGTGTACGCTGTCTCCCCCCCTTGCCCCCCATGTGTACACTGTTTCCCCCCCCCCAGTGCCCTCCGTGTGTACGCTGCCCACCCCAGTGCCCTCCGTGTGTACGCTGCCCCCCCAGTGCCCTCCGTGTGTACGCTGTCGCCCCCCGTGTGTACGCTGCCCCCCCATGTGTGCGGTGTGCCCCCCGTGTGTACGCTGTCCCTCCCCAGAGCACCCCGTGTGTACGCTGTGCCCTGCGTGTGTACGCTGTGCCCCCCGTGTGTGTACGCTGTCCCCCCAGTGCCCCTGTGTGTGTACGCTGTGCCCCCCCCCCAGTACCCCGCGTTTTTACGCTGTTTGCCCCCCATGTGTGTACGCTCCCAGTGCCCCCCGTGTGTACGCTGTCCCCCCTGCTATCCTACATTCCCTACCATCCAGCCAGGGGACATGGCCGCCCGCCAGCCAGCAGCTCCTATCCCCGGCATCCTACATCCCTGGCCGCCCGCCCACAGCTCCTAAAGCTAAGCCCTTTATTATTATTGTTGTTGTCATTATTATTATTATTATATCTCCTGCCCAGACTCTGTCCTCCCCATGCTGCCGCCGGGACCAGGTTCAGGCGCTTCCACAGCCTGCGGCCTAACAGTCTGTTGAAGCCCCAGCCTTAAGTTGCCTCCGCCACCCGGAAGACAGAAAGCAGCCACCCGGGCCATCAGAGGAGCAGCTGCACCCAGGTAAATTCGTCCCTCCACTGTCCCTGTGTGTACCATGTCCCCCATCCCACTATCCCTGTGTGTACCCTGTCCCTCACACCACTATCCATGTGCATACCCTGTCCCCCCACTGTCCTGTATGTACGCTGTCCTCCCCCCAGTGCCCGCCGTGTGTACGCTGTCCCCCCCATTGTCCGCCGTGTGTACGCTGCCCCCCCCATGTGTACACTGCCCCCCTGTACTGCAGCTGCACCCAGGTAAATCCTTCCCCCCACTGTCCCTGTGTGTACCCTGTCCCCCACCCCACTATACCCGTGTGTACCCTGTCCCCCCAGTGCCCCCGTGTGTTCGCTGCCCCCCCAGTGCCCCCCGTTTGTGCATTGTCCCCCCAGTGCCCCCGTGTGTACGCTGCCCCCCCAGTACCCCGTGTTTACACTGTGTCCCCCCCAGTGCCCCCTGTGTGTACGCTGCCCCCCGTGTGTACGCGGTTTTCCCCCCCCCCAGTGCCCCCCATGTGTATGCTGTCCCCCCCAGTGCCCCCCGTGTGTATGCTGTCCCCCCCCCAGTGCCCCCCGTGTGTACGCTGTCACTCCACAGTGCCCACGTGTGTGCGCTGTGCCCCCCGTGTGTACGCGTCCCCCCCAGTGCCCCCCATGTGTACGCTGCAGCCCCCGTGTGTACGCTGTCCCCCCCAGTGCCCCTCGTGTGTACGCTGCCCCCCCCCCCCCAGTGCCTCTCATGTGTACGCTGGGCCCCCCGTGTGTACGCTGTCCCTCACCACTGCCTCCGTGTGTACCCTGTCCCCCCGTGTGTTCGCTGCCCCCCCAGTGCCCCCCGTTTGTGCATTGTCCCCCCCAGTGCCCCCGTGTGTACGCTGCCCCCCCAGTACCCCCGTGTTTACACTGTGTCCCCCCCAGTGCCCCCTGTGTGTACGCTGCCCCCCGTGTGTACGCTGTTTCCCCCCCTTCCCCAGTGCCCCCCGTGTGTATGCTGTCCCCCCCAGTGCCCCCGTGTGTATGCTGTCCCCCCCCGTGCCCCCCATGTGTATGCTGCCCCCCCACCCGTGTGTACGCTGTCACTCCACAGTGCCCACGTGTGTGCGCTGTGCCCCCCGTGTGTACGCGTCCCCCCCAGTGCCCCCCATGTGTACGCTGCAGCCCCCCGTGTGTACGCTGTCCCCCCCAGTGCCCCCCGTGTGTATGCTGTGCCCCCCGTGTGTACGCTGCCCCCCCAGTGCCTCTCATGTGTACGCTGGGCCCCCCGTGTGCACGCTGTTGCCCCTGTGTGTACGCTGTCCCTGTGCCCTCCATGTGTACGCTGTCTCCCTCCCTTGCCCCCCATGTGTACGCTGTTTCCCCCCCCCCCCCCAGTGCCCTCCGTGTGTACGCTGCCCACCCCAGTGCCCTCCGTGTGTACGCTGTCCCCCCAGTGCCCTCCGTGTGTACGCTGTCGCCCCCCGTGTGTACGCTGCCCCCCGTGTGTACGCTGCCCCCCGTGCATACGCTGTCCCCCCATGTGTACGGTGTGCCCCCCGTGTGTACGCTGTCCCTCCCCAGAGCACCCCGTGTGTACGCTGTGCCCTGCGTGTGTACGCTGTGCCCTCCGTGTGTACGTTCCCCCCCCCCGTGCACCCTGTCCCCCCCAAGTGCCTCCTTGTGTACGCTGCTCCCCCCCCAGTGCCCCACGTGTATACGCTGTCTCTCCCCCCCCCCCCCCCCCTCCGGTGCCCCCCGTGTGTACACTGTCTCCCCCCCCAGTGCCCCTGTGTGTACGCTGTGCCCCCCCCCCCCCCCCCCGTGTGTACGCTGTTCACTCCTGTACACACTGCCCCCCCCTGCACATAATACCCCCACACTGCCCCTCCGGCACATAATACCCGTTTGTACGCTGCCCCCCCCCCCCCAGTGCCCCCGTGTGTGTATGCTGCACCCCCCAGTGCCCCCGTGTGTGTAAGCTTCCCCCCCAGTGCCCCCGTGTGTGAACGCCGTCCCCATCCTAGTGCTCCCCGTGTGTGGACGCCATCCCCACCCCAGTGCCCCCCGTGTGTGTACGCTGTCCCCACCCCGCTGTCCCCGCCCCAATGCCCCCCGTGTGTGTACGCTGTCCCCGACACAGTGCTCCTGTGTGTACGCTGTCGCCCCCCGTGTGTACGCTGTCGCCCCCCGTGTGTACGCTGTCGCCCCCCGTGTGTACGCTGTCGCCCCCCGTGTGTACGCTGTCGCCCCCCGTGTGTACGCTGTCGCCCCCCGTGTGTACGCTGTCGCCCCCCGTGTGTACGCTGTCCGTCCCCCCCAGTGTCCCCGTGTGTGTACGCTGTCCGTTTCCCCCAGTGTCCCCGTGTGTGTACGCTGTCCGTCCCCCCCAGTGCCCCCGTGTGTACGATGTCCCCCCCCCCCCAGTGCCCCCGTGTGTACGATGTCCGTGCCCCGGTGTGTGTACGCTGTCCCCCACCAGTGCCCCCGTGTGTGTACGCTGTCCCCCACCAGTGCCCCCGTGTGTGTACGCTGTCCCCCACCAGTGCCCCCGTGTGTGTACGCTGTCCCCCACCAGTGCCCCCGTGTGTGTACGCTGTCCCCCACCAGTGCCCCCGTGTGTGTACGCTGTCCCCCACCAGTGCCCCCGTGTGTGTACGCTGTCCCCCACCAGTGCCCCTGTGTGTGTATGCTGTGCCACCCCCCCAGTGCCCCGCGTGTGTATGCTGTTTGCCCCCCATGTGTGTACGCTCCCAGTGCCCCGCGTTTTTACGCTGTTTGCCCCCCATGTGTGTATGCTCCCAGTGCTTCCCCCCTCCGTGTGTACGCTGTCCCCCCTGGCATCCTACATTCCCTACCATCCAGCCAGGGGACATGGCCGCCCGCCAGCCAGCAGCTCCTATCCCCGGCATCCTACATCCCCGGCCGCCCACCCACAGCTCCTAAAGCTGAGCCCTTTGTTGTTGTTGTTGTTGTTGTTATTATAATAATATTTCCTGCCCAGACTCTGTCCTCCCGATGCCTAACAGTCTGGTGAAGCCCCAGCCTTGAGTTGCCTCCGCCACCCGGAAGACAGAAACAAGCCACCCGGGCAATCAGAGGAGCAGCTGCACCCAGGTAAATCCGCCCCCCCTACTGTCCCCCATCCCCACTATCCCTGTGTGTACCCTGTCCCCCCCACTGTCCCCCACACCACTATCCCTGTGCACACCCTGTCCACCCCACTGTCCCTGTATATACCCTGTGCCCCCCCCCTGTACTGCAGCTGCAACCAGGTGAATCCGTCCCCCCACTGTCCCTGTGTGTACGCTGTCCCTCACCCCACTATCCCTGTGTGTATGCTGTCCCCCCACTGTCTCTGTGTGTACCCTCTCCCCCCCACTATCCCTGTGTGTACCGTGTCCCCCCACTGTCCCCGTGTGTACCCTGTCCCCCCAGTGCCCCCGTGTGTACGCTGCGCCCCCATTGCCCCCGTGTGTACGCTCCCTCCCTCTTCGCTCTCCCCCCTGTGACCATGTGTGCGCTGCCTCCCCCCTCGCTGTCCCCCATGTGTGCGCCCTGTTCCACCCATGTGTATGATAGAAGAAGAGGGGAAAAGGATTGTCTCTTTTGCTGGCGCACTGATAAGAGGAAAATATTGCAGAAAATAAATACAAGATGAAATATACCATTTAATTTATTTATAGTAAGACAGTTTAGGTGAAATTTTCACCACATAAACAATAAAAAAAAATTTTTTTAATCGCACGTGTTGTATTTGTGTGTTATTATTGCTTATATCCGTTACGTAATAATTTGGGGAAACATTGATTGATATGTACTAGATAATCCTGGATCTAGAATAATAAGAGTTATCTGGAAATGCGAGAAGAAAAAGACTCTCTCTTTTTTTGGGGCACTCTTTTTGTGTGTGATTACAAGCTGTAATCTGTAAAGACATCGATAGGAATGTCTATTTGAGTATCAATGGTAAGTTGTATAATAGAAGTTGTGACGCAAGCTTGAAAATGGTATGAATAGTGGTACCACTCTTCAGAGAGAAACTCCGAGGTGGGGGCAGTGTCAGGGTGATCCTGACAACATAGTTATTTCTGCTTGGTACCCTGTGCAATAATTGCTTTTATGAGAAACCAAAAAGAGACAGATATTTGCGGGCTAACAGAGAGCCATCAGCAAGGTAATCTGCCTATCCTCCTACTCTCACCATCGTGTTTCAGAGGATAGTGGGATGGGGACTAGGCAGAGAAGCTTTCTGCTCAGAAAGTGACAGTTTTATTTCCTTCTACTGCTTGCCTATATCTGTATGGCGACACTGATGTTATATAACCTTGCAGTGCCGTCGCCCAGATACCAGCCAAGTGAGAGAGGAATGAATAGAAAATTTAGATAAATAGAGAAACGATACAGTTTCTGTGTGTAAATGAGTTTACCAACAAATAGACAGAGATCTGCCGTGCGATTGATACATTGGATACACACTAGCTGTGTGCATAGGAGAAATCTGTTACAATGTATCCACCCGGTTTGTACAGAGAAAAAGTTCAAGGTTAGAGATTGACAGGATATTAGTTCCTATATAGATTCTGCTGTCACCTCATCTTAGATAAGAGGATGAGGGATGAGAGATCTGATAGGATATCTGTCAATTTGGAAGAAAGATAAAGTAAACTCTCTGCTGCTCTGCGTTTAACATGTAGGACCAATCCTGATACTATTACGCATAGCAGGACTTGAACTACCGGTCCCGAGAGTGAGAAGAGTTTATAGCAGTACCAGTTAGCCGCTTCACAGTTAGGTTTAAACAGAGTTATTATAAAACCTTAATATTTCTAATAGCCTTAAACTATAGTGAGTATTTATTCAATTAATATTGTATAATCCAATTAGCATACAGGAGTTATAAAGTCGATGCTAAGGTATATTAAGCAATGTGGGCTGCGCTATATATCAGCTCAAGGTATGAATAGGTAGAGTAGTATACATTTACATATGATACACACCAGCGGGGTCTATTAGATATAGGATGTTTAGTATAGTTTAAACACCCTGTTACTTATCTGGTGTTGTATTCTCCCGACGTCCCATACGTGGCAGACAGGTCTACAGATCCGGCTGTCAGGGAGAAGGGAGAGAAGGGGAAAGCCGTGCCGCTTGATGCAACAAGCATCAGGTGTTCATTAATAGTCCTATTTGGAGTAGCGTAAAGCGGGCTGCAGTTCTTGGAGCAGGCTATCCCTGGGTAGGGCTCCTGTGCCCTCGTACCTCAGATATGTATACTGATCCCTCTGATAGGTGAGGGTGACCGGTTGGTCCGTTTGCGCTGTGTGCCCGGTCTTGAATCAATGTCCCATATGTGACCTGCGGCAGCGTCAGACAAGCTCCAGTCAGCAGGAGCGGATTGCCTCTGGGTAGTTCTCTGTGTGGTGGCGTGGAAAGACGCGTTTCGCCCGTTGAGGGCTTGATCACTTCCTGTGTCACTTTCTGAGCAGAAAGCTTCTCTGCCTAGTCCCCATCCCACTATCCTCTGAAACACGATGGTGAGAGTAGGAGGATAGGCAGATTACCTTGCTGATGGCTCTCTGTTAGCCCGCAAATATCTGTCTCTTTTTGGTTTCTCATAAAAGCAATTATTGCACAGGGTACCAAGCAGAAATAACTATGTTGTAAAATTGTATTACCTACTAAACTAAAACCTTATTTCCGTTACCCACTGCACTTGAGCAAGTGGGATTAACGGTAATAGACCTTATCACTGTAGACCACTCCCTCTAGAAAAATCAAGGGGACAACCATATAAATACTGTGCGCGTTAGACAGCCTCCTGCTAGCCGGAGCACAAAAATTAAGTGTTATATAGGAACTCAGCAAAGTAGCTGAAAATAAGTGTTTCTGTCATTAATAATTAACACTTTCACCTATAATTGCAAGCCATTGAGCACAATTTGAAGGAATCTTCGTATTGAAGACTTCTCCTCTAATTATTATTGGGTTTAACAAGACTCTGTGTGGGTTTTATATGTGTAAGTTCGTCTGTATGTTACATGTAATTGTGGAAATATTGTACACCCGGTTCAGAATTACAACTGAAGGGGTACTATAGGGCTATCTTCTAATTTAAGTAATTACTGCATATAAGTCATATGGAAGCAGTACTTTGTGCAAATGGGTATAGATGTTTAATATCACAGTAATTATCCATTTACATGTTATACGCACAGCCGGTTTCCAAACTGGATTTTATGTAATTTGAATGAGGATACAAATAGTGCACTTTATTTATAACCAATGTTCAATGACACAGTAGATACCCTTTATGTATTGGCAGGTTTTCAAGCTGAGTTTAATGCTGTGTACACACGGGACAAACCAGCATGAGATTTTGACTATATAGTCAAAATCATATGGAGATTGTATGCAGATCGCACAGGTTTTTTACCTTGCAATACTGATGCGCACTCCCGTGAGAGCACATATCGAAATCCAGATAGACAGGGCAGCAAGGACTATATAGTGCAAATCTAAAGCTGATTGTATGTAAAAAGTATAGAGATAGCAAAGATTGTATAGCACTCATAGTACTATAAATAGTAATAGTAAATAGTACTATTTGTACTGCTGGGGCACTACTAGTCCCAGCGGGCCCTTTATTGCCCCGCATGCTGGGACTCTTAAGTCCCTGCATGTGGTGCAGGCTTGCTGGGACTTATAGTGCCACAGCAATACACAATAGTTTTTCTATTTTTTACACCAAATATTAGCTCGATGCCCACAGCCCAGGGGTATCGAGGACAGCCGCGGGCTTTAGCATGGGCAGGTAAATTCTGGAGGGGGGGACCCCTGCTTTGGGGGGTCCCCACTTCCCCAGGACCCCTGCTGACCGGTCAGGGGGATGAATGATTTGGCAGGGGGAACTTGTATAAAAAGTTTCCCCCCCGGCTGTGGCATTACCCTGCTGGCTGGTTGGGCCCGGTGCTGGTTCTTGAAATACGGGGGACCTCTACTCATTTTGTCCCCCGTATTTTGGGAACCAGGACCGGCCCTTGAGCCTGGTGCTGGTTTTATGAAATCCAGGGGACCCCTATTTGGTTTGCCCCGTGATTTTATGAAACCAGGACCGGCTCCATGAGCCCGGGGCTGGTTACGCTCAGGAGGGGGGACCTCACGCCGTTGTTTTTTTAATACCAAAAATCGCATGTTTTGAAATGCGCACATTTCCATGACTGAAAATGCGCACATTTCCATGACTTAAAATCGCACCATATCCCAATTTTTCCCGACGAATTCGCATTTAGTTAAATATGCGGATAAAAAGGGAAAAATGCGAGTTCTAAAAGTGTGATTTGCGCCGATATGGTGCGATTTCAAAAAGTGCAATAAAATCGCATTCTATTAAATGTCACCCATTGTCTCCAGGGGCAAGTAACTGTTTATTTGTAAGTGAATAGCGTATTTAAGTGTCACTATTCATATGTCAATGTTCCCCATCACGTTTATAAGTTTACAGTATTAAACAGACTTCAAGTATTTCTGCAAGTATATTATTACCACTGATTTACCGCTATTACAACTATATTCAATATGCGGCAGGGCTCTCAGCCCTTATTCAGGTAACTACCGTCTCTCTCCCTGCCCGTCTTTTTGAATCTGACCTCAGTCGGGCGGGCCTGGGTAAGTTCAGTAGTGTACTATCTTTACTACTTATGACGCTATATTATCTATTAGCGGAACATTCCGTATGAACACTATTGTAATATTCAGTACCCCTATGTGTGTGCCCTGTCTCCCCCTCTCCCCACGTGTGTGCCCCGTCCCCCCTCGGTCCCCCCCATGTGTGCATTGTGCGCTGTGCCCCCCTCAGTGCCCCGAATCAAAATCTGCCGCTTGCAGGAACCCCAGGAGTCGGGATTCGGAACAGCCGGGCGAGAGCAGAGGGCAGCCCGGCTGTTGATGACTCATGCATGAACCGCGGAGGACACCTGCTCTCTCTCTACTCATGACTCCACAGTGAATCCCCCTTAGCTGGAGACCTGGACAAACCCGTGAATGTGTAGTGTGTCGGGACTCAGACGGCAGGAGGTCTCTGAGAAGGAGCTGAAGGATGGAGCAGGGCCCTGGGAGAATGACGGAGCAGCCGCAGCAAGAGGAGGAAGGTGACATATATACCCAGGGCCTAGCGCTTCATCTGCTCATACTGGTGTCCATCACTTTCACACTGTTCTCATTATCCCCATGTGTGCGCTGTCCCCCCTAATTGTCCCCATGTGTGCATTGCTCCCCCCCACACACTGTCCCCATGTGTGCGCTGTCCCCCCTCACTGTCCCCATGTGTGCACTGTGCCTCCATGTGTGCGCGGTCCCCCCTCAGTGCCCCCATGTCTGCGGTTCCCCTCAGTGCCCTACAGTGAACCTTCTACACACTGGGTGTCATGCTCATCGCCAGGGGTCTCATGGTATGGGTGTCTCCATTGCCAGGGCTTTCATGCTCTGGGACAGGTGTCATACTCGTTGCCAGGGGTTTGTAATGCTTGTAGCCAGGGGTAATGTTCGTTGCCAGTGTTATTATTAAACATTTTTAAAAATCCAATTGTTATTCTTACAGTAAAATTTTACATTTCTGAATTAAAAAAATAAATTGAAAAAAAGCGGTGAAATTCCATAGACAAAAAACCTTACGGTTTTACATGTCCCATTAAGGCTTCTAACACATGATCTGGCATTTCAGAAACCTGCTGTAACTCTTCCACTCAAACGCCAAAAAGCAATGAAATTCCGATCATTAAGGCTGGCGCCTTAATGGACGTGTTCCTTGCGCAGTACAGATATGGTACGCCATCACAGCCTGTGGGTAAGTGCAGATTCAGCACTCTCACAGAGTGAGATTGCTGTCACTCACACAATGGTGGAGCTGCTAATTCACAGATTTGTGTGCTCATTGGAATACACACATGCAGTCTATGCAACTGAAGGTCTGAGCAGTTATGTGGCGCACTCATCCTAATACTGTAAGTACCCGCAATCATCTAAAACTGTCTAGCCCACTGAATTACTATAGTGTTCATTCTAGCACCTGCCATCTTTGAAAACCTATGCAGTGCCTCTTCCCTGCCTGGGGTGTAGCTGTCTGCTGTAGTGCTTCGAGAACAGTGTGGTCTGTATATCAGCACTGCAAACCAGACCTGTGCTAGAAACACTTCAGCAGACAGCAATACCCCAGACAGGGTAGAGGAACTGCATGGGTTTTCAAAGATGGCAGGTGGTAGAATAAACACTATTACTAGAACTATCCCACTGAGGGTCCAACATCTTTCACACTCACTACATATATCCATTTCATTTAGTATTCACATGCAGTTACCAGAAACATCTTTCATAATTGCAAAAAGTATAATACTCCCAACTACTATGCATCTACACTTTCTTCTCCTATACGCCTTCATGCTGTTCTGTCTTCCCTGATACCTACTGCTGTGTGTATTGCCTCATCTGCACCAATGTGTCTTTCCCCATCTGCGCTGCCCTGTCTTTCCACCCCAATGCCACTCTTTTTCTTTCTATCTGTGCCAATGCATCCCAGTCTATTAGTGATACTCTGTACCCCCTCCATCCATGCTGCTCTGCCCTTCTCATCCATGCCACAGTTTCCTTCCATCTATACTGCTATCTCTCTCCTATCTGGTCCACTGTCTTTTCTCCAACTGCTTCACTGTTTCCCACCCAATCGCATCACTCTGTCTTACCTCCCCCAATCTGTGCCACTGTTTTCCACCCATCCGCATTTGTTAGTCTCCCATCAATGCTGCTTAGCCTTTCCACCATCTACGCATTTCTATTCCTCAACTGCACCACACTGTCTCCTCCCCCAATCAACACCACTTTTACCCCATCCTCTCGGCTCTGTTTACTGCTCAGACCTTCAGTTGCATAGACTGCATGTGTGTATTCCAATGAGCACACAAATCTGTGAATTAGCAGCTCCACCATTGTGTGAGTGACAGCAATCTCACTCTGTGAGAGTGCTGAATCTGCACTTACCCACAGGCTGTGATGGCGTACCATATCTGTACTGCGCAAGGAACACGTCCATTAAGGCGCCAGCCTTAATGATCGGAATTTCATTGCTTTTTGGCGTTTGAGTGGAAGAGTTACAGCAGGTTTCTGAAATGCCAGATCATGTGTTAGAAGCCTTAATGGGACATGTAAAACCGTAAGGTTTTTTGTCTATGGAATATATATATATATATATATATATATATATATATATATATATATATATATATATATATATATATATATATATATATATATATATTATGTTTCTATATATTATATATTTCTATATATATATATATATTTCTATATATATATATATTTTTCTATAAATATATATATAAAATATTATTTAAGGCAGGGCTGACCCAGGTTCAGTGTAAATGGTGCAGACCCAGGTCCGACCCAGGTCAAAGTGCTGTGTAAATGGGGTATAAAGCAGGGTCAGACCCTGGATACTCCAGCATTCAAAGACCAGGGTCCGACCAGGGTTTTTGGTGTAAAAGGGGTATAACAGTGGTTTATTAAACAGAATGGGTGATAACAACTCAGCATATTCCAGTAACATAATCCAAACCAACAGTTTCCACAGTAATCCCCTGACAGAATGTCACTTCTAGGGAGCAGAGAGAATCTCTCTTAGTATTATATTATAGCAGGGGTGTGTCCTCCTTTCTTCTGTGTCTTGAAGTATGGAAATAACAGTTTTCAATCAAGGTGAGTACATGAGACACAGAGACAACCTGTTTGGTCAGCTTTGGAACAAAGGAGAGACCACTTCACATAGCTTGGTCTCCTGTGGTTTTCGTAATCAAACAACTATTGTTGAACAACAGAGTATAAACAAAAGGATCAATGGTACCAAGAATCAGTTAACATTTGGGTTGTTTGTAAATAATATAAATCTTAAGGCTACCATGAAAAATTAAGACTGGTTTAAACACAGAGGTCAAGGGGACAGCATCGGCAGCACATTTTCCAGGACTGGTTGGTGACCCTCAGACAAGGCCGCATACATACGGATTGCACCAGTGGCCGGAGTGTGCCACCAGGGACTGGAAGCCGGGATTCCCACTGATCATTAAGACCTACTTAAGTATAACAATTAGAATACACCATGTGCACATAGGTGGGACTGAGTTGGAAAGAATGCTTTCTTCTCTCTGTTTACTAACCTAAACAAAACCGGTTGAATCAAGGAAACGCTTGAATTGCATGCATGCACTAACCATCTGAATACTAGTTAAAGGGGAATTAGTTTCTTCATTGTAGAGCTTTTATACGTGTAGCTTTAATTGTATGCTGATTACTTAGTACTTTTTCTCTTTCTACATTATCACATGCCTAGCTATGTTAATGTGATTTGAATAATCTCAGCTTCCAGATCCAGGTCTAAATAACTGCCTTCGTCCTGCTGTTTATTTTCTGGTTTTGCAATCCATAGATTAATGCATCATTCCCTGTCCTCTTTAAAGTTGTAACTTTTGTTGTGCATTCAGGGAGTTTTGGCAGTATTCAGATTGCAGGTTTTATTAGTGAAAATGAGTCAATGTGTGGGCAGTTTCATAGCATACAGTAGCCTTGGATAGCTTCCCTGTGCTTATGCAATTCTCAAACAGAACTAGAGTACGCTTATATCTACTGTAGATGGATGATCAAATGTTGACTGATTTAATAGAATAATAAGGGCATTTCTTGCAGGTAATCTGTAATATGTGTGATGACGGGACTATTGCTTGACCTATTGTCATATATCATAATTCAAATATTTAATGGACAGGCTACAGTATGACCAGGAAAAGATTTTGGAGTCTGCATGTGATATGTGTACCAAACAAAGCAATGGAAAGTCTGTGGAAATATCTGTAGCATTATTTGTATTTTAACTGCTATTCTTACAAATGATACTTCATCATTGACTGACCTGTTTACAATGGAAGCATAGGATACACAGGGGCAGGGGCGTAACTATAGCCCCGCAGCCCCGCGGGGGGGGGGGCGCTGTGCATGTGGGGACGCTGGGGGGCTGCAGTGTTATAGTTATCCCCGCAGCCCCCATCCCCCGCCCGCCCATCGCCCTCCCATCTGCCGCCCGCAGCCTTACCTGTCTTTAGTGGTGGTCATTCTTCTGCTAGTGAGACGGACCACAATAAAATGTCCGCCCCATATAGCAGACAGTTCTCTGAAACTGTCTGCTGTATGGGGGCGGGCATTTTGTGTTGGTCTGTCTCCATAGCAGAAGAATGAAGCCAGCAAGGGAGCTGGGACCAGCAAGACAGGTAAGGCTGTGGAGGGGGGTGCAGCCGGGGGGGGGGGGGTGCCCAATTCATAGTTACGCCACTGCACAGGGGTAGATTTATTAAGCTCGGTGAAGTGAAAAACGGTCTGGTTTTTATCACTTCACCGAGCTTAATGAATCTGCCCCACAGTATTTACTTTGAATATTTATGCTATTGCTTATATTGCCTTTGAGCGGACTGTAGCATGTGGCTTTCTTTCAAGTATATTGCTGTCACTATAATGGGAACATGATTTGCAAGTTCAATTGGAAAACAGTTGTTAAATAAATGGAAAACATATCCTGCCTTCTGTGGTATTTTACTGTACAATAGGAGCTCTTTCAACAGACAATTACTCTCTTTGTAAGGATAAAGCATATTCCATAAATTTGTATTCATACTTACTTTATTATATATTTGAGTGAAAAACACACATCCACAGTACATACATGGCACAGGCTATAGACGGTACATGTATAGACCTAGCAAAATACAGAGTGAACAAAAGCAAATGCAGAGACCGCAAGAAGCATAACTGCTATAATGCCATAATGTTAGCTATGACATGAAAATATTTTAAGAAGGGGGGGCGAAAGAAATAATGAAAGAAATAATGAAAGAAAGAAAGAAAGAAAGAAAGAAAGAAAGAAAGAAAGAAAGAAAGAAAGAAAGAAAGAAGAAAGAGTGGAAGGAGGCTTCTCTACAAGTATGGTGTCAGAAATGTCAGACTAATGCCTAGCTAATGTTTACACTCCTCAGGGATTTGTGAACACACAGTTTGTTATTTAACCTTAGTTTTTGGGGGCAGAAAAAGAAAGGGGACACCTCCACAAGATTGAGAGTGAGAAGATGAAAATAGATTTTAATTCTCATCAAAAGAAGATGTCTAACTGTCTTTGGCCCCAACATCCATAATAGGCATTCTTCAAGCATTAGTAGCACTAGCAGAAAAAGCTATTTATTATTTATTTTTATCAACAGTTTCTTCTATAGCACACACATGTTCCACAGCGCTTTACAGAGAATATTTGAACACTCACATATTCCCTACCACATGTACATGCACACACAGACCTTCTAGGGTTAATTTTGTTAGCAGCCAATTAATCTACCAGTAAATTTTTGGACTGTGAGAGGAAACCGGAGTACATGTGGGAAACCCACGCAAGCACAGGGATAATATACAAACTCTGCACAGTTAGGGCCATGGTGTGAATTGAACCCATGACCTCAGTGCTGTGAGGCAGTAATGCCAACGATTACACCATCCATACTGCTCCTGTAACAAACAAATGCCATATCCTGAGTGTTTCATTACCACTGAATGTTGGTGTATGGCATATTGGCAATATTTACATTTTTGGCAATAAATGTTGTCTTTAGAATTGATATTTTCATTATTATTGTGAAATATTGTTTAGATTTGAGGTGATTTAAAAAAAAAAATAACAACTGTGTCAGCTGGAACACCATTAACACAACATAAACAGCCTGAACATAAACAACACACCCGTTTAATTTCTTTACATACATACCGTGACTCAAAGCATTTCTAGCAATGATAAAACCCTGGCACTTAATGAATGTTATATTTTGACAGGTTTTTTTTTATATCTTTTAAAATGTGCCTGCACTGAACACACAATACAATGCCTCACAGTGATGCCACCCACCCATCCCATCACTGAAAAAGGCACATCAGTGATACAGCTCAGAGCCCTTCACTGAAAGTTTGAAACAGTCACAGCATTGCTGCATCTCACAGCACTTCCCGGTCTGACACAGTAGTACTGCTGCAGCCCAAAGTCACACACCCTAACCCTCTGGCATCCTTTTATAGAATCTAAAACACTCAAGATTTGATGCTGGAATGATGAAATTCTGCCTCGTTTTGAGATCCGAACCTGGTGGGAAAACCTGTAGCCACGATCAGGAACAACTACTCTGAAACATCAAATTTGGGTGGGTTTGGTTTTCAGAAAACGTAACAGTCACATCTTTAATAATTGCAAAGATCCTGTGATGAGAGACTGTGCTGTATATGAATTCTGCTCTATTAATACCAAATAAATCCAATTTATGTTTTATACTTTACTGTTCCCATTTTACATTTCTGAAAAACACAGCTTTTCTTCTTTGCATTTTGATTTTTTGAAGCTACTAACAGCTCATTAATAAAATATTAATTAAAATAGAGACAAGAATGTAAGTACCCTAGAATTCCCTGAAATCCCATAAACTGCTAATTAGAATAACAAACATGCAAGTGGTCTTGAAAATATTAATTGCAATGATTTTAATGATGTGTTTCCAAGCCAGCAGACAGGGTGACTGGGTGACACTTATTTTTATTACAAGAAAAACCTAAGTGCTTCAGTCTCATTTCATGGTGGCCTAATTTATAGCTACATTAAAGCTATTTTACAAATGAACTATGTTATATTACATACCAACGTTGTATTGATTTGATAACAAAAAAAAAAAATTCACACACGAAGTTAAAGGAATAGCTGGCCACAAAGTTGGCATAATTTAATATTGCAAAAAGTCACATGATGCAACAGTTTCTTTGTACCTAAATATAAATCTTCATATACATTCTGGTTTGTGACAGTAGCATATACTGTAGAGTTACCACCCATCCAGTTTTCAGTGGGATTATTTTGGAATTTGACATAGTGTCCTGGACCAGGAGCATAATGTTGCAAACCTGCCTTAAGTCAATTCCACTAAACCACTGCTGCTGTCTGTGGCTGTGCTGCCTGTAAGAGCCCTCTCTACCTACTCCAATGCTTCAGGCAGCAGCACTCTTATTCATGTCTGGGATCACAGTTCCACCTTGACTTGGATCAGGTGCACAGAGGCTGGTGCCATATTGAATACAGCTGGCTGGCATTGACATGTTCTCATGAATCCTCACTGTGAGCAGAGCCAAAGCGAGAAGCCCAAGGACTATCAGATACCACTTTATGCATGTCTGACACCCATGTCATGTGACCTGGTGCTGCTGATACCAGCCCACTTTTCTAAGTGAGTGAGTTTGGGAATTAAAGCTAAAGCTGAAAATGTTCCCATACTGTATGGCACAATATTTTTATGTGGAACATGGAATATGTCAGAGACTACTTGACTGTTATGAAGATCTTCGAAAACTTATGACATTTTTTTGTACAATGAAAAACATAACAGACTCCAGGGGATTTTACCTGTACTAAATAAGTACATACAATTCTGACAATGCACCTGTGAATTATAGCTGGAACAATTCCATGTAAGCTAACTGCAACTGCGATGTCATCAACAACATGGACTTTAAACCTTTCACTATGACACCTAAAGATCTATAGTGAATTTGGTTCTTTGGTGCCTCATGTTATATTACTGAAATAATTAGCTAACTTTGTTGGAATAAAGTTCAAGGAAATAATGTGATGCGTTCATGCTAGATGGCTATCTCTATATCCTGCAGTAGAGATAACCGTGCACTGCTGGTCTGCTATCAAGACAATTTTTCTAAATCAAAGGGTGAAGAAGGCTGTCCATGATGAATATTTCAGTTTGTAGCCCTAGATGGAGAGTATAATGCTAAAAGTGACTATTCACTTGATTAATACTACCTATGTTTACTGTACATGCTTACTTGTATTTTCCACAAATTCTTTACTAAAGACATTTTCTTGAATGATGGCAACCCTAGTACAGGTTGAGTATCCCTTATCCAAATGACATGCAATTGCATTACATCAGATCTATATCACAAACACTTACGTTACACATTTTCTTATGTTGTACGCCATTTGCTTTTAGGCATCAATTAAAATAAAAAATCTATAGTATAACAGAAACAGTTCTTCCAATTGTATTGTGAATTATCAAAAGCACTGTCAAACACATTATCTATTCTACAGAAATCAATAAAGTACCATATATTGCCAGCAATGTGTACACTAGACACTACCGTCATTGCAGTTAGAAGGGGTTCATAACTCGGTACTTGTGTAATAGCACGGCGCCCGGCTATGCTATGTTTTCAGCGTAGGCTAAGCTACACTGTCAGTGTAGCCCAAAGGCTGCCTAGCGTAGTTAGCGCAGTGACCCTTTAGCAGGCCAATGGCTGCCTAGCATAGCTAGCGTACTTAGTGTAGTGACTCTGTGGCAGCCTGGCTCTGTGCCCGGCGTCCATGGCTCTGTCCAGAGCATCCATGGCTCTGTCCCCAGCGTCCATGGCAAGCCTAGTGAGCGCCTCTCACACAGTGCCGTTAACCGCCAGATCCCCTGCGCTGGTGGACACTGTCGGAGAGGGGATCATGCAGGAGCCGGTGGAGAGGTGCTCCAGCTGTCTGAGACCCAGGTGCGTCTCAGACGCTCCTGCGTCTCAGTAATTATTGCAGCAGGGTATGGCAAACCCTGCCCATGTCCGCTTCAGGGAGATGGGGTTAGGGGGTTTGGTGGCACGTGCGTCTCCTGCACAAAGGGGGTTATGCGGACGCAAGTGCATCTGATGCACAATAAAGGAGGCATTTGCCAGTGCTCCATGTACATACTTTCAAATACCTCCATTTGAAACCCACACTATCCATGCCAGCCCGAAGCGTGGCGAGCAGAGGAGTCCTCCTGACCTTTTCATAACGCCACTATCCACGTCGGCGTGGAGTTGATTTTAGAAAGTGTGGCGAGCACTGCGCTCGCCACACTTTATAAAGTCAACTCCATGCCGACGTGGATATTAGGGGTATGAAATGGTCAGGAGGAAGCATAACGCACCCCCTCGTGGGTGGCTTCGGGCTGGTGTGGATAGTGGGGGTGTTTCAGGAACACATTCACACCTGCCACATCATACATCTGAGACAGTAATGACGACATGTGTTAACTGGTAACTGGATTTTAGTTAATAATAATAAGAAGAAAGCAACTTAACAAAGTAAAATAATTAACAGTGTCAGAAGTAATGCAGTCACTTCACCTCTGACTGACTAGGGTAACTGCGTAACACTGACTGACTACGCTGGCTGTGGGGAACAATACACTGAATCTGACAGAGACGCTGACTACACTGGCTGCAGAAAAACTACATCACTTCTTACTGACTACGCTGACTACGTTGGCTGCGCAAACACTATGCTGATTTTGACAGAGACGCTACACTAACTAATTAATGGGTGCCGTGCTATTACACAAGTACCCATAACTCAAATTCTAACCTAAAAGGCTAACGTATGAGTTGGACCAAGCATATCCATGCATCCTTTCTACAAAATACTAATTCTAATACTATACTGTAAGCTACTTTGGAGGCAGCAAGTCTGAGAAATGCTACTCATTGCAGATTTTCTAAGTCACACCGTAAATCTCACTCCATTTGCAAATATGATGGGTAACTAAGGCAACATCTGTGCTTGGTCTATGTTAGAACTACCCCAAGGTCATTCTGGTGCGTCTCTCTAGGTATAGGTAGGCATAAGTGGCAGCATCACATCAACCTGCATGTGTGTTGTCATTCAAACTGGATATGCACAGTGTGAATTCATGAAACATATTTAATATCAACTGCCATAGTTCTATCTCAGCCAGGTTATTTTTTGTTTAACCTAGAAATGTTTATTTGAATGAGAACTGAACAATAAAAGAAAATACTGTATAACTCGGTGTTATATGAAAAAATATTACAAAAGAGCCTTCAAGAGCCTAAAAAAAGACCACTTTCTCATCTATAATGTTGGTACATAAGTACTGTAAAAAGGTTTATAATGACCAAGGAAAAATGCTGTTTTCCCCAATGGATTCCAGATGATTGCACTCTAAGGCCAAATTCCTATTTTCCTCCTAGCTTTCCTGCTGTATATATTACAATGTTCACACACCAGCTCCCTTTCAAGTCTATAGCATAGCGGGAGCATGCAAATGCATAAAGACTGCTATGCCCTGTTGGTGTTGCTGCAATACACACCTATTGCAGCAAAGACATAAAAGTACACATCTGTACTTCAGTTTGCATTGCTCCTTTATTGAGTTCCACCTCATACCAATGCCCTTCTCAGCTAATACTTCTAAGCCTGGCTCTGGGACTTTCTTCTAACCATGTCATTGGTGTAACAATCAGTGGTAGCTGTTGTCCTGAGTACCTTCTTTCTGAGTGTTGTGGAACATGCTGAGTCTCCAATGGAGTGGTCACTCATAACTCTTTGTGCCTGGGTACTGGATTTATGTCCCTCTTTGAGTATGAAGGCTCAATAACCTAGCTTTGGTATTTGAGTCGTGACATCTTTAGTGGACTACAGTTGATCACAGATTATCTGTATTACCTTGTTTCCTGTTTCTGACTTTTTAAATATTGGTTCTAACTGCATTGTTGTAAAAGTCATGACTGGGTCTTAATTGGTTCCCAGGCAGGCTGAGTCCTTCCAGAAATCACTGACCTCTTTGAAGACATTAGGACATTTCCTATATTGTTGGCTAATACATGAATAAGCAGCTTAAATAGTAACTACAGTATGTTTCCTGTATCACTTTACCTATATAAGTAATAAGTCCAGTCTAATGGTCCTGACTTAGATCTGACCTTCAAATCTGCAATGTGAACCAACCACCATCGCTGGCTCTGTGACAAGTGACCTGCTACGGTTCTATCAGTTTATATGAAAAAATATGTTAGTAAACCGCCTGGGCAGCATTTTCACCTCCATAATTTATCCAGACCTTGTATTTTTTCACTACAATGCTTGACCTGTGACAACACTAGATAATTAATAAATATATTCAGCCAGTAATTTTTGATTCATAGAATGCATTTTGACAGAGATAAATTAAGCTTCAGAATGGTATTTAGAGGCAATTTCATCCATTCAATCTCATCACTATATCAATTTCATATTATTCTCCTTTTAAGGAACATCTGGAAGACTACATAATTTTTGAGTGGTCTACTAGACCCCATGAATGAGTGGTTCTCTTTCTTCATACCCACTTCCTACTAAACTAGGCAGGATAAGTCAAATAAAACTAAGAACAGTGGTTCCATAAAAATAGTGAAGGCAATATGACATGATTCTTTTACAGTCATTACACACAATTGGCGCAGGACACAATAGCATGAAGAGCCTGGTCCCACTGGTCACCCAGTAATCACCTGCCTCTCCACTACAGGCTTCTCCTGAACTTGATAAAAAAATAGTAACTATGATGAAGATTACATTCTGCACATGAATATGAATGCTAGATTCCTCCAGATCACATAAAATACATTCCAGTCATGCCTTTTTTTTCTACAACATTTTGGATGAATCAACTTTATCCAGCCATTGCTGGATAAGACTACTATGAGAACTTGTATTATGAACCTGCATTGTAGTATTACTTTAGGTTGATGTCCTTTTAAAAAATAAAAAAATAAATAAACTGCTCCTGCAGTATGGGCAATTTGGGCATTGGGCTACTAGTTCAGATGAACATTTAAAGATATTTATTTTGTTTGGTGATGGATTAAATTAGCATAATATATGATGAAAAAATACTAATTTCTAGTTAGAATAGTCTAACTGAAATGTTAAACCTTTTGTTTTACCTTTGAGAATATATTCAACTGTTGTATTGGAAAGGATTATAATAATGCATGATAGATTACAAGGAATGAAATATAAAATATATTAATGTTCAATTTGATTTTACCTTTCCACTCTTTGATCTAAAACAAAATGCAGTGTCCTTTCAATTAAAATGGAGATTTATTTGACAACTAAGTGCTCTCACAAATATGGTAGTGTTTGCCTGCTGGAATTATTACCATTATTTATGAATGTTCAAAACCAAGAAGTTGTTTCATTTCAACTGATGACCTTATTGTAGTTGACATTGCCAAGAACAGAAAGTCTCTTAACAAACCCAAGCAATAATACTCACCAATGGGTTTTATAGTGTTTCTTTTTTTAATTTGAGACATGTTAATAATCTCTGTAATAAATTACTGCATAAATATTCTTTCTGATAGGCTATGCATTTATTTCAGTGTCAGTGGACAAATAAACCTACCCACGAGTGACTAACTACCTGGAATAAATAGTATTTTACTCAGCATCTAGCCATAGTACCTTAGCAATGCAATTACATGCTGGGACCTATTATCTCAATTAATGGACTGTTTTATATTCATTATACATTATATTCCAAGTGCTTTCCAGGCCCAGCCTTAACGTTGCTTCTGGCAAAGTAAAAAATTATAACAAATAACTAGGAAAATGCTTTCATTTACTTACTAAGATATGTACCGTGTAATTATACTTTAGGCATAACTAAGCATGATACTGAAATGTCCTTTGGTTTAATTCATCAGAATATTTCATTTTATTAACACTATAATAAAAGTATTCTAAAAAGTATTCTAAATGTTATGACCTCCCAAGATATAACATATGTATTTGCAATGTTTGCCTTTTCCATAAAATTATAACAAATCAAAATATAATTGCAATAAACAGAGACTTTAATAATACTTTAAAAATAGCTGAATAAATGGACTCATAGAGTAATTTTAATACATAGTATTTTAAAATAAGACACATTCATTAAATACTGTACTATGATATTTATTAAGTACCATTCCAAATAAAAACTTTGTAGTTTAAATATAAAAAAAAGATATAGCTTATACAGTATAACTGCTAAACAAAAAAAAATATTACAGCCAAATCCAAATATATTCCTGGCAGGGTTTAAACACCAAAGCCAAGGTAGCCTATCAAATGTGAATAATGATGTTCTTAGGTAGGATATTCAATAATAGTCTTGATTGGCTTTTTGGTTCTATCAGGTACAATTGTATGCGGAGTTGGGGTTATATATATTGAAGGGATACATTGATTATCACCTTAAAAAAGTTGGGTGCATTGCCATAATTTAATTTTATATTTTCTGTTCTTTTCTTGGTTGCGAAAGCACACTCCATGAATCCAGTTAATGAAGAGTATTAGCCCTTGAACCTACTCTAGTTGCTTAATAGTGAATCTTTTTTGATAGACTTGGTGGTTTTCTTCTGATGAATTCATTTGATAAATCCATACATGGTCTTGTGCCATATGTCTGGACAAATTTTGTTTTCATTGATCCACTGGACCATGGGTTTCTAACAGACTGGATGGCAAAGCCCTTTGCTCGTTCAAACTATTTCTAATCTGCAGATCACAGAGTGTCTAAGGAGCATGCTCATCACCAGTGCCCTGCCAGTGTTCCATAGGGATCTTTCCTATTGGAAAGCGTACACATAATTCTCATAATTTAAGCATATAATTCATAAAATGGATTTATTGATGTTTTGACATGTTCTATAAATTACGATTCAATCGGAAAACAACAATGGTTTCGGATTCAAAATGTAATTTGAAATGTCAGAAAATGTGTTCTTCCTTTAGCATCAAAGGTGAAAATAAATTCATCAACAAGGTGTAACATTTAGCACTAATTATGCTAAGTAATACTGCTAGCTTTTTATTGTCTTCCACTGTATAAGTTTGACAGTGTGACTCCAGATATCAATATAGGTGCCTGTCACCATAGCAACCAATAAAAATATAGAAGGTGCCATTAAATGTGGAATTTTTTTCTACCATGCTGCTCTTCATTTGTATATAAAAAAATATATAAGTCAGCAGTATGGGCCTTATTCTAGTTATTTTGTTTCTGTGCAGGGAAAATAGTGACTGCTTTATTTTTACACTGCAATATAGATCTCACTTTGAAGAAAAACCCCACCCAAATCTAATTCTCTCTGCACGTTAAATCTGCCCCTCCTGCAGTGCACATGGTTTTGTCCAGCTAAGAAGGAATTTGCCTCTAAGAGTGAACTAGAATAAGGCCCTATGTTACACATGTGTTGTATTCAGTATTTTTTTATGCCACTGTTGAACATAACCTTGTGTGATGAACACATAGCTGATTTTGCTATGCATCACAAACAACAGGAAACTGATACTTTGGTAAAGGAAAAAGAAGAAGAAGAATCATTTGGGGATTTCAGTTCTAATTACATGAGAGCAATGTAATACTGGCTAATCCAACATGCAATGGGACCCTGCATCCTGAGATGCATATACTGTACACTTGAACAATGCAGAAGATGATGGCACAATAGGTCCAAATTTGCTCCCTCGGGTTTGGTGGGGCTAGCTAATGCGCAAATATACGAATGTGCAGACCCCCAGAGCAAATGCTTCCGTTGAGTTTTACAATAACCATGCATTTGCAACGTGATGGGCTGGCAGGGGACTTTGTGGGCGCACCCAGAGAAATGCTGGACATACTCATGTGAATGCAGGTGTGCACCTGTATCCTCAGGGTAGGTAGCTGAAGTCATTTGATGTCAGTACCTTAATTCAGCGGAAACCGGTCATCTGAAAAGTAAATATAGCCTTATTTTTCAGAGCAAAGGATGGAAAATTATTATATGGTGTGTGACCATCAAATTATTTTTCCTTTGTACAGTTGTGTGCTAGTGGCACTGGCTACCTGTTACCTTGCTAGCACACATACATTGGCACTGGCTACCTGTTACCTTGCTAGCTCCCAGGCTAGACCTATATTGGCTCCCAGGCCAACCTGTTACTTTACTTCAGAGACTTTTACCATCTCCAGTCCTGACTGCCAACAGTACCGTCAACACCTGAGTTGATGACTCACTACTTCAGTCCTTGGTGATCACTACCATCCTACGTCAACCACCAACTATTGTGTACACCAGAGACTTTCACCATCCCTGTCCTGGCTGTCGACATCCCTGACCATTGACACTACTACCGGCTCCCAGGCCATCTCCAAGTATCTTCGGCTCCCAGGCTGTCGACACTACTACCGACTCCCAGGTCATCTCCAAGTATCTCCGGCTCCCAGGCCGTCAACAATTCTAATGACTCCCAGGTTGTCTCCAAGCACCAACGGCCTCAAGGTCACCCACTGTCATCCCTGGCTACCTGAGTATCAATACTTACCTTCGGCTTCCAGGCCGCCAGCTCAGGTCATTTCAAGACTCCAGTACATCCACTCCTGTTCCCTCTGTACCAGCCAGCTTGTACCAGAGGATCAGGGCAGGGGACTGCGACCTGCTCGTCAGGTGCAGCTAAGCCCAAAGCCCCTTGCGGGGTTCCCTGGTGAAAACCACTGGCGAGGTAGACTCCGAGCCTCTGTTCCTGGTCTCAGACAACACTCTGGTCCAGCTGTTCCCTGGTCTCCCAGTGTAAGACATCACCATACATCAAACCTCCAGCCTTCCTGTTACCAGCACCCTCCACTGGTCCACCACGGTCACAGCAAACCCCGGTGCTGACAGGTAGACTGTTCTTGCATTTGATATCTTCAATAAGATAAAAACATAAAACATGGCAGGGGTCCTCGTGGAACCTCAATGAAAAATTTGATGGCTATACAGTAGGCTTCATTTCAATAAGTGGAATTCACCAATACAAACAAGGCAGAAAGTGATAGAGCCTGTGGAGAATTCTAAAACCTAACAAAAATAACTTTTGGGTAATAGGTGAATATTGACAAATATATGTAAAGACTGATTCAAAGAACACTTAAGGCTCAATCTAAAAGAACAGATATGTATGAAGACAAACCTTAATCCCGTTCTCGTATTTGTGGAACAACACTGATGGCGCTTGACTCCAAATAAATGATGGTAGTGGAGTATGGAAAAATCAAGAGATAGCGTGTATAAGATATCTTCAAATCATAAGACCAATGTTTTTATGGGGAGGAATATAATCAAATTGTACCAAACTCACATAATGGAAAGCAAGATCCCACACATAAAGGTATCTTTAGGGGTTCACCAATTGTGCTCAATCCTCAATCAAAAATGGACAGCGTACTGTACTTACTGAGATAGAAAACTTTCACCTCTCATCAAGGTTTCTTTCTTGATTATCAATCCGGCCTACCCTTAGTGTATCTCCAAAGGTCGATATTGCATATGCAGAAAAAATATACAAATATAGGGTTCAGATGTATGATTCTTCTTTCATTTATTCATATAAGGGGTCACGGGGCACCTTTATGGCGTACCAAACTCACAAGAAATCATATCACACCGTGTTTATAAAGGTTTCTTTATATTAAAACACCATGCATAGGAATAGAATATGGCATATTTGAAGAGAAGAGGGAAAAGACTCTTTTTTATTGGGGCACTCTTAATTAAATTAATAAGAGTGCCCCAATAAAAAAGAGAGTCTTTTCCCTCTTCTCTTCAAATACCCTATGCTTACTCTCTAGGGAGCACCTCCACATTTCTAATCGAAACAAGTGGTTTTTACTTGTATCTGTATTCTGACCATACTGTGGATTAGAACATACTAAACCTTATTCTTTACAAACCTACACCAGTGCACTGGTCTATCCCCATATCCCTTACAAAAAAATAGAATATGGCGTACCGTACTCACAGTGCAACTAGCAATGATGTTCCTATCACGGTTTCTTTAGTGATGCTCAGTTTGGACCAATCACCTCACACATAAGGTGGTGTGTGTAAATAAAAAATAGGGACGGTCTTAGACTCATATATAAAAAGTTTAATATAACATCACAGATAAGAACAAGAAAAATAGTAAATAAAAACAGACACCTGAAAGGTGGCCTGGAGTGGACACGGCCACAACCCAGGTATAAAAAATGTCAGTCACTCCTCTTCCAACGCGTTTCAACCGCTTGCTGCTGTCTTCCTCAGCCTTGAGGAAGACAGCAGCAAGCGGTTGAAACGTGTTGGGTGTGTAAGTAAAAATACAGTGCCCAGGTGTTTGATGGAAAGGTGTCAGCTCTGGCCCCGATCTGACTGTTTCTACTACAGCCAATGAGTAAGTCCTAGACTACGCACAGACTGGAAAAATCATTTTACAGTCAGTGGCTTTCAAATGGATTTGCAGCTGATCCAGCTACAGTCATTTTGCAAGACCTGCTATTCACAGGCATGGGGTGGGATTTCACTGTAGGGTGGTGGCATATACCTGTTCAATGGGCTCTGAAATTTAGCAGCTATAGTACAGGATGCTCAGTGGATGGCTGTCAGCGCAGAGTGAGCAGTGACAGAGAGAGTACAGCACTGGAACAGGTCAGATTGTGTAAATGTTATTCAATTGTAACAGGGTTGTTTAATAAAATTGTTTCATTATTTACTTTTTACAGGCACTGCGGAACCTTTGTAGCACCATATAAATAAACAATAATCTTATCATAATAATAATAATTATAATAATAATAATAATAATAATAACAGGTGAGGTATGAGACCCACTTTAACCATTACTTTAAAAAGTAATGTGATTTTATCTAATTTTTACACGCATCAGCCTAGTGACCACCACCCTAGCATGCCCACGACAACCCCAGGGTTCAGCCCTGGATGGGTGAAGCTTGGAGGGGGGCCCCCTTTATTGGGGGGAATCCCACTCCCCCAGGTACCCTGTCCAGGGCTGACCAGCCATGGTGCTCATGTGATGCCGAGAGACCTTGCGTAAAAAGTGTCCCCTGGCTATGGCATGATACTGATATCTGTTAAAGTCTGGTGCTAGTTCCAAAATACAGGGGATATCTATGATTTTTTTCCCCCATATATATTTGGAACCAGGACCAGTTCAAGAGCTGGGTGCTGGTTATGCTTGGTTGGAGGGCCACACACCATTTTTTTAATCTCTCATGTCTAAAAAAAAATGACTAAATACCGCATGTCTAAATAAATCACACTAAATCACATGCGAATTTTGACTAAGTCTAAAAATATCACACCCAATTTACATCCAAAAATCGCAAATGTGATGTGCTATATGGTGCAGTTTTTTTTAGACACTTGAAAAATCACACCCTATTACATTTTGCTCATAGTATCCTTTACATAACAATATACACTTTTGCAAATCAGCACTTTTATTTGGGCAAGACAATTATTTTGAGTTTGATAATGCACATAATTAGGGTCTCCACGTTTCAGTGTTTGAAAAATTAACCTACAGTATGGTATTTTTTTCTGTAATTTGTGATAAATACAGTACATTTATTGTATTATAAAGTAATAGCTATATTCATATTGTGGGTGGAGGTCTTTTGTCTCTTACTTTTGGTAATTATTACTACCACAATATAATGGCATTTAAAGTGCATACACATGGTGCGATTTTGACTACAGTACAGTACAGTATGTATGATTTTCACTATGTAAGATTTTGCCTATGTCATATTTTGACTATACTATAGTATAGATACTAAAATTGTTCTGCCTGTCTATTTTTTCTTGCAATACCTAGCACACATCGGCTGTATACACACAGTGCAATATATGCTATGTTTTCTACTGATATGGGCTATATAGTCTATATAGATCGTTCATATAGGACCCTGTATATGCCCTATTAGGATATTCTTCCCTAACAACAAAGGTAGACTTTTTAGATGAACAATTAGCTTAGAGCCGTTATAACTTTATTTTACTGTAGGGTGAATCGCGTAACCAGATGACAAAAAGGTAATGTCATACAGAACATCACTATGTTGTTATACTTGCAAATCATCAGCCTAGGGCTATGTATTATGGATCTGGGACCTGACAGTGGCGTTTAAGCTTACTCCATTTTTTTTACTTGTATTACCAAAGCCATAAACTAAAGCACTGATGTAATTCTTCTCTTCAGTGTAACAAGCATTGATCGCCTCTTATTGTATATGATAGCAAAAGGGTAGTCAATTAGATTCATTTACAACATAGTCTTTGTTATAATTACTGAAAGTTATCGAACAAGACATGGAGTTATTGCCTGGAAGATCCATTTGAAGCTTCAGAGGGGAATCTGCAAACACAATGAGAAGTAAACAACACATCCTGTTTATAAAGTGCTTTAAAATGTAATACTTAACAAGGCTGTGACAGGGATTCCTAAGCAATCATAACACAACAATTCAAAATTGAAGGACAAGGTACACTAATCTCTATGTAAACACATTACTCTGCTATAGAGCTAACACTTCTGATAAGTTGCATTCAATATAAGAAAGCTTTATTCCAATAATACAAGACTTAGAAGACTAATTATGTATTTTGTGCCTGAATGATCAAATGATACACCATATTCAATGAAAAAAAAAATGTTCTAAATCAGTGGGGAATATATAGATTGTATTTAAAGAATCATGTTGCTTTTCAAGGTATCTGCTTCTCCAGTGTACAGTAAAACTGAACTTTGTATTGTAATATGAATAACTTGAAAAAATAAGGGGGTGTCATTACCTTTTAGATGAACTGATTAGGCGTAGAACATACACTTTTCTATGAATGTGCTAAACTGCTTTATTTGGTGACAGATAAGAGTATTAAAAATCTATTTAGGCCGGCCCTGTGATACAGACACTGCGGAGCCCTGCATATGTACCCCATTCGGAGGGGAACCCCTGATGAGGACCCCAGGGAGTGTCTGAAGCACTCCAAGCGCCCAAAAGCCTCCCCCTACATCTGGTGAGCCTGAGCACAGTACCTGCAAGGAGAGAATCCCTCCCTGCCTGAATCAGGAGCCATTGTAGGATCTCACTGCTGCCTGAGTAAGGTAACTCTGCTATAAAGTGACTCTGTGAGCTTTGCCTGTGCTTCCCCTCTGCTTCATGCTCTCACTGGGGTTTGGAGAGCTTGCTCCTGCTGACATAAAGATTCTGTAGCCTCCAACATGCTGCTTTAACCTTTATGCCTGTAACTTCCCAAAACCACAGCTGATACACATCAACCCGTTCCATTCGCCTCTGTCCCTGCCCATCTCTGCCTCCGACTGTGCTCTCTGCTGCCCTGATGCCTCCTAAACGGCCTAAACCCCCTGCGGCAGTGCCGCCAGTAAGCTTGTTCAAGACTGCATCCAAATCTCCCAGTATGGCAGGCCGCCCTGGACAACCTCCTCAGCCACATCCTAGTACCCCAGTCACCGCCGCGACCCCTCCCACGATGAGCCCATCACTGTCCACAAGATGCTACAACTACTAGGCGACCTTAAGAAGGACATTACTGCTGACATAACATCATCTATACGTGAACTGAAACAGGATGTACATGAGTGAGGTGACCGTACGGACCACCTTGAGGTTAAGATGGGAGAGATGGTGACCTCCCATAACGATCTGATATCCGCCCATGATGCGACTCAATCTGAACTAGCCATGCTTACTGATAAGCTGGCAGATATCGAAGACAGGGACAGGCGTAATAACATAAAGATCCGTGGGATCCCAGAAACGATTCGCCCATCTGAGCTTGAAAACTTTGCCAGGGACCTGTTCCAAAGATTGCTCCCGGACCTTCCATCCTCCCAACTCCTGATCGCATACATCGTTTGCCCAAACCACGCAACGCCCCGGATGACTCCCCGAGAGACACCATCTTAAGGCTTCACTACTTTCAGACCAAGGAACGCCTTTTAAGAGCCTCACGGGACACCGATCTACTTTCCTCGGTCCTGGACCCCCTGCAGCTATACGGAGATCTCTCCGCAACCACCCTGCAAAAATGCAGATCTTTCTCGGCCCTCACTACAGCCCTGCGGCAAGCCTCCATCCCATACAAGTGGGGCTCCCCTATAAGCTAATAGTCACCAAAGATGGCTCGACGGCTGTGCTACTTTCCCTAGATGAAGGCCTGAAATTGCTAGAATTATGGCAAATCCCTTGTTCTTCTGACCCTCCGAAGTTTGCATCATCGCTCATACAAGATTGGTCCAAAACCCCTAAATAATGACCCCTGGAAACGTCACTGTTACATCTAGACCCGACATCTACCATTGGCCTTACTGAGGTTCACCCACTCTACCGCCCAGCTGCTGACACTCACCTTTTGAGTTGAATCGGGACCATGTAACTATGTTTTTCTTCTCACTATTATTCAGTATGGGTGTGTTGACTTTCTATTTTTTTTTTGCAAATGCTAAGTTTTCGTAATTACATTCATGCTCAGGGGACAGCTACCCCATTACTCTGCACTATTGAGTGACCTCTGACACCCCCGTCCCTCCTGGGCGGTATGCCATACTGCATTTGATGTCACATGGGTATTCATATATAGGCATATCTATGTGTATATACATATGCTTTTCCATATTATTTTTCTCTTGATAAGTGTATCTTTGTTAAAGTTTAATTTTTTTTTTTCTTCTTTTAATGTTCCCGGTGGTGGGGAACAATGCCGCTACCCCCACAATTTTCGCCACACTATTTTGTGGCCTACATGACTCTCATTTCTGTTTGTTTACTTTCTTTTTTCCCCTCCCCTATTCCCCCCAGTTCCCCCCTTTCCCTCACAGGGTATTTATTTTATCTCTGCTTAAATGTCAAGGATGTTTGGTCACACTTACGCCAGTTCCCCCCTATTACATAACCATGCCGCAGTTTATGTCTATTAATGCTAAAGGGCTGAACTCCCCCCCAAAACTAAGGACTGCCCTTCGCTATTTTCATTCCCATAGAATTGATATCGTAGCAATCCAAGAGACCCACTTTGCCTCTTCATCCCCCCCCCATCTCTGTCTGATCACCATTACCCAACAGGTTTCTTTGCTAATGGCCCCACTAAGAAAGGAGGTGTTGCTATCCTTATAAACCATCACTGTGACTTCATTTCTTCCTCTCAAACTGCTGACCCTCTAGGAAGATATCTTATACTGACCGGAACATTAGATGGCAAGTCGGTCACCATAGCTTCTGTATACGCCCCAAACACAGGCCAGCTTCGCTTTCTCAGGAAATTCCTCAACACTGTCATAAAAACAGCTGCAGGCCAGGTAATCATCCTCGGTGACTGCAACTTAGTATTAGACCCCAAAATGGATAGAACCAACACTGTCGGTCAAGCCCCCTCTTCACACTCACTACACACCTCTAAGGCCTTTGGGCTCCTATTATTGGAATTCGGTATGATTGACGCCTGGCAAGCCTTACATCCCACGATGAGAGATTACACTTTCCACTCCCGGGTCCACCACTCATACTCCAGAATAGATTATATGTTTTTAGACAAATGGTCCCTACAACAAATTCGCAAAGCCAATATTCTCCCTATAACTTGGTCAGATCACGCCCCCTGTGTTGCAACTTGGGACCTTACCCATAAAATCCCAGCCACTAGACCCTGGATATTTAATAATTTCCTATTGTCTTCAGTGGAAGCCACACAAAAAATTCCGGCCTCTTTGAATGACTTCCTCAAACATAACAACCCTGATGATACCTCCCCTATCAACTTTTGGTGTGCCCTTAAGGCAGTAATACGTGGGACTGTCATTCAAATAACCTCCAGACTTAAGCATCAGGAAAGGGCGACACAGAAATTCTTGGAGAATCAAATTCTTATACTAGAGGGTAGACATAAATTAGATCCCAATAACTCCTCCCGTTTCCAAGATCTAGGGAAGCTCAGAACTGAATTGGAGGTTTACACGCTACGCAAGATTAACGCAAATATTGCCAGACTGAACCAAAGATTTTATGTAGAAGTAAATAGAGCATCCCGACTTCTAGCTAGAAAACTGAAAGGCAAACAAATAAGGGCTTCAACTAAAACTCTATATAACACGGGGCGTGGCCTAGCGGCATATGGAGTAGGACCTGCTGAGCTCCTGACCCTATACTCCTGTTAATACCCTTTGTCAGCGGGGAGAGCCTCTATCTCGGTGGACATAAGTGACCTTCATACCCCTGACCGCGCTGACCCTGAGGTGGGGTGCCTGTGCCGCCTGGATTGAGTTGTACCTGGCTTGGGATTGATACTTCCCCGCTGAACACGCTGCCCGGCGCCATCTTGGGACCGGGAGCGGAGACGGCTGCTACAGCACCTGCTGCGCAGAGCTACACGGACGAAGATCTCCGTGTCCTGCGGTGTCTGCGACCCCCCCGGGCGCAGCGTCTCTGCCCTCCTGGGGTGCGCAGTGAGGAGTTTGCTGCTCCGGCGTGCACCCGCCCGCCGAATGTGAGAAGCGGCGGTGGATGGGGTTCCTCCCGCTTCAGGTCTCCCTCCTGTGACAGCATCGGCGCCGGAGGGGTGGTGGGGAGAAGAGGCGGCCGCTGCTGACTCCGATGCTGAGCGTCTGTGACTCCTTACCTGGCGGTCGGCTCCCGGAGGGCTCCAGGTCCTGCAAAATAGTGAGTACCCCGATACCATCTTGTGGAGGGAAAGCTAAGAGGCCTCAGCGTTCCTTGTACTATTCTGGGACCTTGCGATTCACCGGGGATTCCCCCCCCCTCTGAACAGTAAAGGGAGGTGAAGTTACAGTGGATGCTCTAAATACACATATATTCCCTGCCTGACAGTCTGCACGTGGTGGGACAGAACCTCTGCTAAATAGTGAGCACCCCCCCCCCCCGCCATTTTGCGATAAGAAGGCTGTAACAACTCTGCTGTGCCTAGACTGCCTGATGGTGAGTGGTGCCTGTTTGGCCCCTTATATATTTGAAAGCTGCTAGACTGGGACTGCAGATGGAGTGACCTGTCTTGCTCTCGAGAACTGCTGGATTCTGAGACTCTGCCTCATTACTGACATCCCCCATTATACGGGTTGGTGGCTGGGGTCACTGCGGAACACGTGCTGTACCCCACCTGCTCCTCCATAAAGGACTCACACCTGTGGCCCCCCTTGTGTGCCTTTGACTGCGGGTTGCTGCTGACAATTTAAACACCTGTTGCAGGGGACTATTGAGCACTTTCCCTCCCTTCTTGAGAGACCTCATCCTGCTCTATGTCCCGTAGAAATACACCAGCTGCTGCGGCAAAACTGGCAAAATTTGCTAGACAAGACCCCGCACCACCCCCTGCCGAGGCCCAATCCCCTGAGTCCGAGATGGCGGAATCACCAGAGGTAACGCTGGCACAGCTTCTGCAGGCCATTACTGATTCGGAGAAGAGACTCGCTGGTAAAGTTGCGGAGGTAAAAATTGATATCCTTTATAAGACAGGACATGCAGAAACTGAGGGATCGGGTCGAAGAAACTGAGACCCGAATCTCTATGCTAGAGGACACCACTGCGCCTATCCCTAACCGCCTCTCCACGCTAGAATCCCAAATGTCAACTTGTCAGCAGAAGCTGACAGATATGGAGGGGAGGCTGAGGAGGAATAATGTGAGATTTGTAGGTCTCCCTGAGAAGGCGGAGGGTACGAATCCTGAATCTTTCCTTGAGTCTTGGCTGATATCCCTGTTTGGAAAGGACGCCTTGACCCCACAGTTCGCAGTGGAGAGGGCACATAGAGTACCCACACGTCCGCTGCCTCCTGGTGCACCACCACGTACATTTATTGCAAAATTTCTTCAAACAAAGGACCGTGACGCAGTTCTCCGACTGGCAAGAGTGAAGGGCCCCCTTGAATATGAGGGCCAGCGGGTGGCAGCCTTCCAAGACTTTTCTGTTGAAGTCCAGAAATCCAGATCACAGTTCACTGGGGTTAAGCAACGCCTACGCTCCCTCCAACTGAAATATTCAATGCTTCAATACCCATTTCTTTGATACACCCCAGGCTGCCTCGACATGGATGGACACACAGCCGGCCCCGCGGGAGCTTCCTCCCTGAGCTGGCCCTATGATTTGTCTGCTGGAGACTGTCCAATATGCGCATAATCTTTCCTCTCTTTTTCACAGGCACCCCGCACTGGTAATGTTTGAAATATAAGGTCATGTTATCTAGAGATGATAGAGGTATACTCTCCTACCTGACCAAATGAATATATACCACGGTCAGGGCTACCATGTTCTTTAGGTCATAAATAGTAGTTGCCCCCTAAGGGTTTGTTTTTTTTGACTATATTCAGTTGAAACGTCTCCCTAGAGGACTCGATTCGGGGTTTAATGTTAAGGGAACAAAGTGTACCTATGTTTGGGTGGGTATGCCGGGTGGGTTGGGATTTTTTTGTATATGTTAGTTTTCTTATTTTTATTGAAGTGTGTGCATTGTTCCTACATATCTGCTCCTGGATCATGGATGGGATGGGATGGTTCGACATGACTTTCTCATTGTGTGCTGCCTCCTTCTGTCCACTATCTCCCCCCTGTGTTGTGCAATGGTGAACGTCATAGGATGGAATGTTAGGGGTCTTAATGACCGAGTTAAACGCACCCTGGTAATGAATCAACTTAGGGCTCGCTCCCCAGGAATCGCATGCCTTTTTGAGACCCATCTTGTGGGTAGCCGAGTACTGGCACTTAGAAAACCTTGGGTGGGGTGGTCTTTTCACTCAGTTTTTCATCCTAACTCTAGAGGAGTCTCGGTATTGATAAATAAACGTGTGGGCTTCAGATGCCAAAAAGTGCAAACAGACCCTAGAGGTTGCTATGTGTTTCTGGCAGGCACTCTGTATGACTCCCCCCTTGTACTGCTGGCCGTTTATAACCCACCTCCATATCAACCCACTATAATCAACAAGGCGTGTACCTTTATGCAAGACTTCCCATCATATCCAGTTATATGTGTGGGGGATTTTAATGCTGTGATGGACGAGTCTCTGGACAGGTGGAGACCTGTTCCCGGAGGAGGGAGGAGTGGGGCTACACCCTTTGCGCGACTTGTCAGAGAGGTGGGCCTGGTAGATGTGTGGAGACTAAGATACCCGACGGCTAGCTGCTTCTCATGTTTCTCAGGTACTCATGGGGTTTTCTCACGTATTGATATGGCCCTGATCTCTAGACGGCTGGTCCCCTCTGTGACTGCCATTGAATATTTGTCCCGTGGTGTCTCTGATCACTCCCGGTATGTCTTGAGGTGGAGCTGGAGGGCACCAGGGGCGCAAAATTCTGGCGTTTTAATCCTTTCTGGCTGACGCAGATGGGAGCAGCCTCTGAGTTGTTGGCATTATGGGAAGAATTTTTTGTAAATAATCCTGTGGAGGGGGATGCTTCCCTGGTCTGGGATGCATTCAAGGCGTTCTTGCGTGGCTCACTAATTTCCCGGGTTGCACAACTTAAGGTCTTTAGCTGCAGGGCTGAGACCGAATTGGAGAGGCAAAGTGCAGAGCTTGAACAGAAATATTTGGCATCTGGGCTTACAGTTGACCATGTGGAATGGCTTATTGTCCATAAACAATGGAGCGAGATGCTGCTGGATAAATCCAAGCGACGTCTCTTGTTCCAGTCACATGACTTTTACACACAGGGTGACAGATCGGGCAAATTTCTGGCTTACTTGGCCAGGGAAAACCTTCCGCCCACAATTGTACACAGTATACGGCAGGAGGATGGTGTGATGTGCATAGGGACTCTCCCAGTGGCGACTTCCTTCTATAATCATTTTTAAAAGGTGTATGAATCCCGAGTAACCTACAGCCCGATAGAACTGACTGACTACCTTGATGGGATCACGACCCCTAGCCTGAGCACCGACTCTAGGGAATTTTTGGACACCCCCCTCACATTGGAGGAGGTTGAGGCGGCAATTAAGGCCTCCCCCAATTAAAAGTCCCCAGGTGTGGATGGGCTCCCTATTGAACTATACAAAACCCACATAACATTATTTGCTCCCAGACTACTAGCTCTCTATAACCACCTGCTGAGGCAGGGCTCTCTCCCTGCGTCTATGGCAGAGGCGCTGATAGTCCTTATCCCAAAACCTGGTAAAGACCCTTTATCACCTGACTCTTACTGACCCATTTCTTTACTATCTACCGATGTCAAAATACTGGCTAAACTGCTGGCAATACGTTTAAATGCGGTCGTGCTCCAGGTGGTACATGCTGACCAGACCGGCTTTATGCCTGGCAGATCGACAACTCTTAACTTACGTCGTCTTTTTACCTATTTGCAGTGGGCCCGGGAGGGAATGGTAGATGCAGTTGTGGTCTTTTTGGACGCGACCCGCGCTTTTGATTCAGTTGAATGGGGCTACTTGTGGGAGGTGCTGAGTAGGTTTGGAATAGGCCAAAATTTCCTCTCATGGGTTAGGTTGCTGTATTCTGAGCCGACCGCCCGAGTGATGGTTAATGGCTTTACCACATCCTCCTTTAGTTTGGGCAGGGAAACCAGGCAGGGGTGCCCCCTGTCCCCCCTGCTCTTCGCACTCGCGGTGGAACCACTGGCCTGTTACATCAGGGCATCCCCCCTAATTAGAGGGTTTCGGATAGGAGATACTGAGGAAAAAATTGGGTTATATGCAGACGATATGATCTTGTACTTATCTGACATGACCTCTTCCCTCCCAGCATTACTTGCCCTGATGACAGAATATGCCCGATTCTCAGGGATAGGAATAAATTGGGATAAGTCGGTGGTATTTCCCCTACTTCCTACCACACAACAGCCCCTGTCTTATAGTTGCCCCCTACGTTGGTGCACGCAATTTAAATACTTGGGTATCCAAATTTCCCACTCCCCCGCTGAATTTATACCCCTGAACCTGACTCCGCAGATTGACCATCTACGTCAGAGAGCCCGCACTTGGCAGACGCTTCCCTTATCAGTGACGGGCAGGGTGAACCTCATTAAAATGACAGTCCAGCCCAAATTTTTGTACATTCTGCAGAATTCACCCACATATATACCTGTCTCCTACTTTCAGCTTATAACTAGACATATAGTCTCTTTTATATGGGGGGGCAAACGTTCCCGGGTAGCAGCTAGAACTTTATGCCGATCTAGATATGATGGAGGCTTGGCACTCCCAGATCTAAGGCTGTATTACCTGGCGGCACAACTAGCCCAACTAGCTGAATGGATCACACCAATGCAGCACGGGAATTTGCCTACCGCTCTATTAAGCAGGGCAAATTTATTTTTCACACCCCTGCAATTTCTTCTGGCAAAAACCACATTAAAGACGCTTCCCCCGCTTCTACAACAGGCCCGTAGAGTGTGGGTGACGGTGGGGACCATACGGGGTGACCCGGTAGTGGACTCCTGCTCCCCCATATGGAGGAATAGAGAATTTCCTGAGCTTTACAAATTAAGGGCAGGCTCAGACTGGACATCATTTGGTGTCTCTGAAATAGGCCACCTCTTTCAGGACGGAACATTTCACTCCTTTAACCAAATATGCAATACCAAGACAGTACTTCTATAAGTACCTCCAGCTTAGACACGCAGTGAATGCACAGTGGAGAGGGAATATACCTGACCTTGCTGCATCCCCAGTTCGTACATTGGTCAGTAAACTCCCAGATCGAGGGAGGGTTTCCGCTCTGTACTCTCCTCTTCTCACCTTTTCGGGGGTGGATCGGCTGGAGGGCCTGCGGGCTAGATCGGTGGTGGACCTAGGGCCCATTGAGGACGAGGAATGGTCTCATATGCTGGGCTCACCCAGGGAGGCCACTGCGTTTGCACGGTTCCAGCAGATTCAGCTATATATCCTACATTGGGTCTACTGGACCCCTCATAGATTGATGAGGATGGGTGGTATCGGGTCTGATACGTGTCCCAAGTTCAGGAGTCCAGATGCAGATTTCTGGCACCTACTTTGGCAATGTCCACAGGTACACTTCTTTTGGGAGGCTGTCTTAGCTAGTGTCCAGGACACGGGTGTGCAGGTCCCGCTTACTGGCCCCCGCATTTGTGTCTTTGGACTAGAATTGGAGGAACTGCTCCCTAGATGTCACAGAATTTATGTTAATGCCCTTTTTACTCTGGCCCGTGTGTGTATTGCTAGGACGTGGATGGGTCCCTCCCTCCCGTCACATGCTATGTGGGTGGCCCTGGTCAACACCACTATATCTCATGAACGTTTTATGTATACTAAAAGGAATTGCCTGGGGAAATACAATAAAATTTGGAGCCTATGGCAATCATCTGCCCTGTATCTGCAAGACCCATGCCAGTGATTCCCTGAGACCCCCTGCACTTACAGAATTGATAAACCCTTGTCTGTGTTTAGAGCTCGGTTAAGGCCCTCTGAGACCTTGTTTCCTCCTCTCCTTGGATGCCATTGTACGCATCACCTGTCATACCCATTGTTTAATGTCATAATGCAAATGTGAATATCCGAACACAACAATTATGTTTTACCCTTTTCCCAACCTGGAATAATGTAACACACAAGTAATGTTTAAGTTTTATATCTTTATTATTTTCTTTTTATTTGGTTAGTTATGTAAATGTATTACATGTAACTTGAAAACTCAATAAAAAAACACTTGATTCAAAAAAAAAAACTCTATATAACACTGCCGGTGCCAAACTTAATAATCCACTGGATATTTCCAACGCCTTCGCAGAGTACTATGCCCGTCTCTATAATCTAGTTGAGGATGACAGTATCCCCCAGCCCTCCCCAGAGTCCATATCGGCCTTCCTCTCTAGTATATCCCTCCCTACTCTCTCAGCCCAATCCCTCGACTCTTTAAACGCCCCCTGGTCGGAGGAAGAAATTCGTACTGCCATCAAATCACTGAAAAAAGACAAAGCTCCCGGCCCAGACGGCTTCTCAAATAATTACTACACTGCTTTCAAATCTACCCTTACCCCAGTGCTCTTGCGTGTGTTCGAGTCTGGTACTTCATTAGGTGCGTTCCCCTCAGAAATGCTTGAGGCCCGTATTATCACCATATTGAAACCGAATAATGATCCTTCATATCCCCAAAATTACCGACCTATAGCTCTGCTGAACACTGATATCAAACTATACGCCAAACTAATTGTGAATAGATTGAACCCTCTGCTTCCTAGCTTAATTCACATAGATCAAGTTGGTTTTGTTCCAGGTCGTCAAGGACAAGATAACACCCGGAGACCTCTGGCTGTCTTAGAACATTATATCCGCTCTGGTTCCTCCCTGGTAACACTTTCCCTAGTCGCCGAAAAAGCCTTTGATAGGATCCATTGGGGCTACATGAAGGCAGTCTTACTTAAGTATGGTTTTTCAGGCCGTTTCCTTCACGCTATTTTATCACTCTACTCATCCCCTAATGCCCGAGTCTCTAGTAATGGTTTCCTATCCTCCCCATTCCGAATTAGCAATGGCACCAGACAAGGTTGTCCCCTCTCCCTCTTAGTGTTTGTTTTAGCGACGGAACCCCTTGCTGAACTTATCCGCACCTCCCCTCTCCTTACTGGCCCAATCATTAACGGTTCACACCATAGAATTTGGACGATGTCCTGCTTTTCCTGACAGACCCGGTGTCAGCCCTCCCAGAGTTGCATAACATTCTCCGGAACTACTCATCGGCTTCGCTATATAAATTAAACACCACTAAAACTGAAGTCCTGCCACTGAATATTTCACCTAATACATGATCCCTTTTGCAGTCTAAATATAAATACAGCTGGCAAACACACTCCCTCTGCTATTTGGGTATACACTTATCAGCTACTGAGGAGTCACTCTTAGAGGTTAACTATGGCCCCCTTCTGAAACAAATAACAGCCATCACTAAGGACTGGCTGTCGCATGAGTTTTCCTGGATGGGTAGACTGGCTATGGTTAAAATGACGATCATTCCCAAGATCCTTTACCTATTTAGGTCTATCCCCAGACTCCTACCATCCCATTGGCTTAATAAATTCCAGGCAGTGCTCAATAATTACGTATGGAATAACGCAAAACCTAAAATCGCAAAAAAGTACCTTATGATGTCCAAGGAGCTTGGAGGCCTATCCTATCCCAACCTAGAATTGTACCAGCTGGCATGCTTAATAAACCAAATCAGCGACTGGTCAGTACCCTCTGACCTTAAACCATGGGTGGCCCTGGAATCGAGCATGTTAAACCCTCTCTCCTTGATAGACATAATGTGGTGTTTACCCAAAGTTAGATTGGTCTCTACGCAGGCTTTAAGAGCTTCTGTGGACACCCTCAAAGCATGGGACAAACTCTCTAAACTTTTACTGTAACCATTACCATCACCCAATATGACATTACTAGGGCTCTCCTCCTTAATCCCTGATTTAAACTTATCTACATGGAGTAACAAGAGCGCCAAACAGATCAGTGACCTATTTTCAGACGGTGTCCTTAAGTCCTTCTCACAACTGCAAACCTCCTTTTCTCTCCCAGCTGCTGATTTTGATAAGTATTTGCAAATTAGGCATTGGTTGCAATCATACCCCCTTCTGTTCGACCCCTCCCATGAAGTGCCCCCTTACCTCCTCTCTCATCTCGCTTCCCCTTACCGGAAGGGAGGCATTTCCTTTTGGTACTCAACTTTAGTAGCCTCCACCCAACCTGATAAAACTCAGATGCATTCAAAATGGGAACGTGATCTTAATTTCTCCTTAGAAGCTAAAGAATGGTCCCACCTGTTTTCATCTGTCTTTAAAATGTCTAAATGTATTTCCCATGTTGAAATGTATATAAAACTGTTTTACCTTACATATTTAACCCCTGCCAAGCTACACAAATTCTAGCCAGCACAGTCTAGGACATGCTGGCGAGGCTGCGGATCAGTGGGTGATGTGATTCACATTTTTTGGTCTTGTGCAGTGCTTCGGGCCCTATGGATCTGGGTTGAGGACCTCATACTGAAGGTGACTGGCCTCCAGGTCTCCTTGTCACCACAGGCCGCTCTCCTTCATATTTTTCCAGATTCAATTCAATTCCCATTAATAATAGATATCTAATCACTCACATTCTTATTGCCACCAAAACCTCCATTGCACAGTTTTGGAAACAATCGAACCCCCCCCCCAGTGGACCTCATTAAATCTAAGCTTTCCCACAACTACACCATGGAAACCACTTTTTGCCAGTATTCCCCTTCCAATGCCTCACTGCTTAGGAAATGGTCCGGTTGGCAGGAGTTCCTATGTAGAGGTCCATGACCTTCGACATATATGCAGCTGTGTTTTCCCTATGCTTTTCCGATGGGAGTTGGCCTCCTCATTTTTCATTGTATTGTACATACCGGCAAATCCCGCCTATTAGTGTTGAATATACGCTTGGACTGTTACGTTTTGCATATTGTTATTTGTACCCTGTGCCCCACCCCCTCCCCTCTCTTTTTTCTGTATCCCCCCCCCCCCTTTTTTATTCTGAAAACCCAATAAAAATTACTCTTTAAAAAAAAATTTATTTAGGGAACAATAGAGTGATATATATATATATATATATATATATATATATATATATATATATATATATATATATATATATATAGATATATAGATATATAGATATATAGATATATATATATAATATCATTGATCAATTCATGAACTAAAACCCCATTATTTATTGAATTGATAATTTGAATGTTGAGGTGAGTTAGTTTGTGTTTGTATTTCCTAGAGTGTGTGGTCACAGGCCACTGCACCCCAACCTGGGAAGTGGGTGCTGTTTGCACCCCATTCAGAGGAATAGCGAGTGTGTTGGTACTTCTGTATCTATATCTGTTACTGTGATCATAGCTTTCTCATGCACCCTAGATAAGCTCATTTACCTGAAACCTGTGACAGCTGCCCCTTTAATAATAATTCAGGTGCTGTTTTTGGGATTGTCTCACCTTTAAAAGCCATAAGGTACTTGGCAGTTGAGCTTTAACCCAAGAAAAAAACAGATGTTCATTTTAGCTATGATGTGCAAGCAGTTGCCAGCTTCCAAAGAAAACCAGTTGCTAGTGTAGGACTTGCAGTGAAATGGGGTCCCTTGGCGATGGGCTGCAAGCTTAAATGCATTGATCAATTCATGAACTAAAACCCCATTATTTATTTATTGATTATTTGAATGTTAAGGTGAGTTAGTTTGTTGTAGTGAGTGCTGGGCCCCCTGTGTTTGTATTTACTAGAGTGTGTGGTCACAGGCCACTGCACCCCAACCTGGAAAGTGGGTGCTGTTTGCAACCCATTCATAGGAATGGCAAGTGTGTGGGAGAAGTGGCCACATCCCAGCCAGTGTGGGATGTGGAGCACTTGCCAATATTATATATATATTAATTCCAGTCAAGAATCAAGTCATTAGGAGACAATTAGTTATCCATCATGCCCCGACTTTTTGGTCATTTGAACATGGACCTTTATCAAGGAGCCTAAGATACATGCAAAAAAAATATGCAAAACAACAACTTAATAGATGTGCTTATAATCTAGAACAAGCATCAGTAGAAACAAAGGTTACAATACTTGGTTTAGATGGAGTATCGGCAATCAGCGTGCTGAAGGAATAAACCTCATTGTTGATGGAATCAGCACAAGAAAAAGGCTGCACAGGCCCGGCTTTTATACTCCTTATAAGTGATGAGTGATGAGCATCTAAGCACGTGTGGCACCAGAGCCACACGTGCATAGACGCTCATCACTTGTAGTGTAGTTTATCTGCGCAATTCTATTTGAACACCTTTCACAATGTCCTTATCTTTATTTTAAACATGAATTGGTCTGAAAAACAGTTTTGCATCCCCTATGCTGGGAGCATGTGCCAGAAGAGCAAAGTGGACAATTTAGCACTGGGGAGAGACACTCATTGGAATGAAAGATTATTACAGATCTACTGAGAAGCTGGAGCTGCCAATGAGAAATGGTAAGAGACCAACCAGGGATGGTTTGTTGACATATCAACATAACGTCGACATACCCATGAAGACCTACTGAATGTCAGCATGGTCACTGTCGACTAGTCATACCACAGCAAAAAAACAGAAAATAAAAGTGGCGCTGGTTTGATGAAAGGTATAACAAATGTTTAATAACAATTAAAAATCATATGGTACAATTGCACAACAATATGAGAAAATATAAAAATAGGTGAATAAATAAAATAAATCTGGACCGGAGGCTGAAATGATGGGACAAGTAATGAACTCAGTCTCAATGGATCAGGGGTATAACGGTAAATGAGATGAATCAAAGTGCCCAATGGGCTGATAATTACCACACACTGTCACAGTTGGTCCAATCCCAGGTGCAAAATTGCAAAGGTGTCCTCAAATATGTGCGGCTGTGGGGCCACAGTAGGCACTGACCCAGTATTGATGGGGGCTGGAGATGTAATCAGCATCGCTAGAGGTTCCAACCTCAGAAATGATATGGGGCAGGTGTCCTCGAGGTTGGTAGACTTGTGATGATATTAGATGTAAGTTGCCAACATCAATTCCTGCATTCGATGCACAATATATGTGTGGTGGCTGGGATGGTGACCAGCGATTGTGAAGGGGATAAATGAAAAGTTCCACTGTCGGGGAGACAGACTGGGGGGTGTGGGCGACTGTGTCACAAAGTGATCCAGATGGTGGGGAGTCCAATGGGTATCACGTGGTCCGGTCCAGAAGGTACTCCTCTAGTCATACCACACCCATATGCTATGCAAAAATTTTACACAGCAACTGTTAAGCCAGAATTCTAAAATCAGATGTATTGTGTGTATTGAAAATAATAACAAAATCTACTGGATATGCTATTGAGTGCTGGCTGGACTCCAAGGAGCACACACGCCTAATTGACACTTGTGCTGTTTTCAAATGGTATTTAATGCTGAAAAGTTTGATGTAAAACATTAATGTGATTGTATTGTTCTCCCCAAAAAATTTTTTAGGGGATGAATAAACCAGTTTAAAACTACCTGTTCTTGAGGATTTCATTCCTATTTTAATTCACTTTTGAATGAATTTAAGCACATTTAAGTATATATCTAATGATAAGAAGGATTATCCACCAGCCTAAATGAACACCTGCTGGTTACCAACACTTGGAGTCTCAATATAACAGACCCAGATACTCTTGAACCAAAGAGAAACAATAATATTACTTGAGATTGTAAAAAACCTAATGAAGTTTCTCATGGAGACAAAATGTGTTGGGTATTTACTACAGCTCTTTGAAAAGAAAAATAAAAACATCCATAAAAAAAGAAGCTACAAGTGTATTAATTTATTTTAATTTTAGATACTTTAAGACATTACATACATAAGGCGCTGAAGACACTATTGTGGTGAGATTATATATATATATATATATATATATATATATATATATATACAATTTTTCAAATGAAGTAGGCACTCACCAGCACTGAGAGTTGTGCAAAAAATGCAGATAAAGTTTTATTCCATCAAGTCATCAGTAATAGTCGACGTTTCGGCCCACCACAGGGGCCTTTGTCAAGACAGCAGTATCTGGATACAGCAAGAGACAGAGTATACAGCTGGTCTGCCAGTCAGCTACTTATGGCCTGCACCTTAATTACCTGTTGACGCCCACTCACCTGTGTGGCACAAACAGGAAGTACTCACAAAACCATAAATACACTGTGTTCACTTACCAAATCTAAGGGCATCAATGCCCCTTGCGCCGGGCACCATGTGTTGAGCAAAGCTAGTCGAAGTAGACCATTAGAAAGTAGTTAAAAAAGCTTACTTGCGGCTAATGCCGCAAACCGGAAGTTCCTTGCGTTCCACGACTGTGGAACGCATCCCCCGCCCGGAAATGGTCATAACCCAGTGCTGTGTCAAGCGCAGCACACATTGTATACTAAACAAACAGCTGACCGGCCGGGGAAACATGACAATAGCGCACCCGGAAGTGGGGTGTGCTGCTTCTACATATAACCTCCTCAGTACAGGCTTTCTTTATGCCCATACCACAGTACGTCACCAGCGCCATCTAGTGGCTGAATGCGAGATTTATAGGAGCTATAAACATTATTATTAACCAAGATTCAGGCTTTGCTTATGCTCATAACATGGTGCCCCACCAGCGCCATCTAGTGACTATATGAAAGATCTATATAATTTTAAAATGTCTTTATCAAACAAGATTCAGGCCACAAGTAGGAGATTTTGGCTGACCACTTGCATTCACAATTCATTTTACTTATATCTATTTAGTCTACATATAATAAGTTGTGAAAAATAATAAACTGTGAAAAATAATAAAAAAATATAAAAAAAAGAAAAAAGAAAACGTGACAGATAAAATACATAAATTACTGTTGCATTGTCCAGTATATCACTAGGCTGGCCCCCAGTCAATAGCCACCATATAACCCCTCCATCTTAAAGAAATACATTATAGGCATTATGCTCGTTTAGCCCTTTTGGGACTAATGTCCCCAGTTCGAAAATCCACCTCGCCTCTCTTCGCTGTAATATTTTCTCACGATCACCCCCCCGTTTCAGGGGCGGAACGTGGTCGATCAGCATACACTTAAGACTTGCAACGGAATGTCCACATTGACAGAAGTGTCGTGCCACAGGTTTATCGGATTTTTTATTCTCCAATGCTTGGCGGATCGACAGACGATGATTCGCCATTCTGTCCCTGAACGATCTTGTCGTGAGCCCGACATAGTAGAGCCCACATGGGCAAATCAGGATATAGATGACAAAAGACGAGGTACATGATAACCGATGTCTTATCGGAATCTGCTTCCCACTGTGTGGATGTGAGAAAGTTCGGCCGACAAGCATAGACCGGCAGGTTGTACAATCCACACACCGTACACAACCAAGCCTCTGCGTAGGGAGCCAGGATGCTGCTGCAACTTTTGGTTGTTTGTTGGGGCACATCAGAAGTTGTTTCAGATTAGGCCCACGTCTATACGAGAACATTGGCAATCTCTTATTGATACCCTTCAACTTAGGGTCAGATGTAATAGTTGACCAATGTCTTTTCACTGTATTTTCCATATTTTTGGATGCAGTGTTATAGGTTGAGCAGAAAATCATCCTGCCTGCTTCTAGTCGCTTGGTTGCAGTGCTCTCTTTGGTGTAGTGCCTCATTTTTGCCTTTCTTAAACACCTTTCAACTGGGTAGATCTCTCAATTTATGCGAGTACTGAGGAATAACACCTCTGAGATCAATACGAATAAGCAGATTGAGGATATGCGGAACAGGTTCCTTGACAGAGGATATTCCAGCACCACAGTTGAAAGGTGTTTAAGAAAGGCAAAAATGAGGCACTACACCAAAGAGAGCACTGCAACCAAGCGACTAGAAGCAGGCAGGATGATTTTCTGCTCGACCTATAACACTGCATCCAAAAATATGGAAAATACAGTGAAAAGACATTGGTCAACTATTACATCTGACCCTAAGTTGAAGGGTATCAATAAGAGATTGCCAATGTTCTCGTATAGACGTGGGCCTAATCTGAAACAACTTCTGATGTGCCCCAACAAACAACCAAAAGTTGCAGCAGCATCCTGGCTCCCTACGCAGAGGCTTGGTTGTGTACGGTGTGTGGATTGTACAACCTGCCGGTCTATGCTTGTCGGCCGAACTTTCTCACATCCACACAGTGGGAAGCAGATTCCGATAAGACATCGGTTATCATGTACCTCGTCTTTTGTCATCTATATCCTGATTTGCCCATGTGGGCTCTACTATGTCGGGCTCACGACAAGATCGTTCAGGGACAGAATGGCGAATCATCGTCTGTCGATCCGCCAAGCATTGGAGAATAAAAAATCCGATAAACCTGTGGCACGACACTTCTGTCAATGTGGACATTCCGTTGCAAGTCTTAAGTGTATGCTGATCGACCACGTTCCGCCCCTGAAACGGGGGGGTGATCGTGAGAAAATATTACAGCGAAGAGAGGCGAGGTGGATTTTCGAACTGGGGACATTAGTCCCAAAAGGGCTAAACGAGCATAATGCCTATAATGTATTTCTTTAAGATGGAGGGGTTATATGGTGGCTATTGACTGGGGGCCAGCCTAGTGATATACTGGACAATGCAACAGTAATTTATGTATTTTATCTGTCACGTTTTCTTTTTTCTTTTTTTATATTTTTTTATTATTTTTCACAGTTTATTATTTTTCACAACTTATTATATGTAGACTAAGTAGATATAAGTAAAATGAATTGTGAATGCAAGTGGTCAGCCAAAATCTCCTACTTGTGGCCTGAATCTTGTTTGATAAAGACATTTTAAAATTATATAGATCTTTCATATAGTCACTAGATGGCGCTGGTGGGGCACCATGTTATGAGCATAAGCAAAGCCTGAATCTTGGTTAATAATAATGTTTATAGCTCCTATAAATCTCGCATTCAGCCACTAGATGGCGCTGGTGACGTACTGTGGTATGGGCATAAAGAAAGCCTGTACTGAGGAGGTTATATGTAGAAGCAGCACACCCCACTTCCGGGTGCGCTATTGTCATGTTTCCCCGGCCGGTCAGCTGTTTGTTTAGTATACAATGTGTGCTGCGCTTGACACAGCACTGGGTTATGACCATTTCCGGGCGGGGGATGCGTTCCACAGTCGTGGAACGCAAGGAACTTCCGGTTTGCGGCATTAGCCGCAAGTAAGCTTTTTTAACTACTTTCTAATGGTCTACTTCGACTAGCTTTGCTCAACACATGGTGCCCGGCGCAAGGGGCATTGATGCCCTTAGATTTGGTAAGTGAACACAGTGTATTTATGGTTTTGTGAGTACTTCCTGTTTGTGCCACACAGGTGAGTGGGCGTCAACAGGTAATTAAGGTGCAGGCCATAAGTAGCTGACTGGCAGACCAGCTGTATACTCTGTCTCTTGCTGTATCCAGATACTGCTGTCTTGACAAAGGCCCCTGTGGTGGGCCGAAACGTCGACTATTACTGATGACTTGATGGAATAAAACTTTATCTGCATTTTTTGCACAACTCTCAGTGCTGGTGAGTGCCTACTTCATTTGAAAAATTGTATGATTGGGATGAAGATCCTCTAGAGTGGAGCACCACCCTGTGTCTCCGTTTGTGGACTGAGTGCGGTTCTCCTACAACTGTATATATATATATATATATATATATATATATATATATATATATATATATATATATATATATATATATATATATATATATATATATATATATATATATATATAGAGGTCTTGGGGTAGTGGCGGCACTCTCAGGTAGTAAAAATAACGACACTACACTGGGCAGGCTTAACGTTTCAATTCCTGTTATGGAATTTTCATCAGAAGCATGTGGAAGTCCACACCACTATGTGGAACGCAGGTGATACGTCAGAGGGGGAGGCCAGAAGTGAAGGTATCCCTGTACTCTGCGTCTCCTGCGTTAGCATGGTGAGGGGAAGATGGCGGGAAAGAGCCTGGCGAGGTGACCGCAGGTGAGTGCTTGATTACAGGAAGTTGCACCGGGAGGGGGGGCGTGCTTTTTTGTAGAACACTGCTATATATTTGTATCACTGTGTGTGTAAGTTTGATCCCTGAGGACGGGCAATAGCCCGAAACATGTCGGAGGAATAAACACGTTTTGTTTGCCGCCTGATCAATCTATGCTATATATATATATATATATATATATATATATATATAAATAAACATATCCAGTAGACAGGCACACTCCTCAACGATGGCAACTGTCGCGGTGCTTCCAGCCAGCATGCTATACAAACGTCCTCCAGAAGCGAGCACCCACGGTTTTATAGAAAATAACACTCAGCACTCTGAGATTTAATGCAAGCTTTCGGGCTTTTAATTTAGCCCTTCGTCAGGCGACACATTTACAATAAGACATAGACATACTCACATTTAAATACCTGTGTATCCCCACATCCTGGCGCCGCCCCACCGTTGACAAAGTCCAAAGCGTGCACTCGTGCCGGTACTTCCGGGTGTCCCACTTCTGGTGTTCCCCGCTAGAGGCAACGCTGGATGTTGCCAAGGCAACGCGGCACCTAGATAAACACAAGATGTTACTTACAAAGAAATGCAAGTACAACAAGGTTATTTTATACATATCACATAACATATACATTTACAAAAATGACAACAGCACTAAATCCTTACATAAAAAGTTATTCACAATACTACACTACCACATTAGACTTAATAGAATCATGAAAGGGTGATACGACTCATAAAGCAGATATGGGTCAGCAGTGAAAATAAGCAATATAGAGTATATATACTTAGTCTCTATGAAAACACATTAAAGTTAAGCATATCATTTAGACCTTTTGGCCTCACCGTCTGTAAAATAAAAATCCACTTAGCTTCTAAGCGCAGTAGGCTCTTATGCCTATCCCCACGTCTTTTATTTTCTGGTATATGGTCTATTATGATATGCTTAAAACTCGAAATGTGGTGTTTCATCTCTGCAAAATGCCTAGCTAGGGGCTGATCGGAGGGCTTGCCTGCAAGGGCTGCCCTGATCGAGGTCCGATGCATGGCCATCCTTTCCTTAAAGGGCCGGATGGTTTTCCCGATATAGCAGAGGCCACACCGGCATTTTACCATATAAACCACGAACGAACTGGTACAAGTTAAGGCATGACGTATAGTGTATTTTCTGCCTGTATGGGGATGGAAAAAGAACTTGGTAGCTACAGTGTGTCCACATGTCGTACATCCGACACACTTGTAACAGCCAGGTTCCCTTCTACGGGATCTATTGTCAGCGGACAAATGCTCACTGATGTCCGTATGTACCAGCCAATCGCGTATGCTCTTACCCTTCCTAAAGCAAGGTCGAATTTGTACATTTTTAAAACTTCTTAAATCATTGTCATTTTGCACCATCGTCCATAATTTCCTGCTCCAATAGTTAACATCTTTCTGGGCAGTGGTATAATGTTGTACCCAGTTAATATATTCACCCTGTTGAGTAACTGCTGTCATTTTAGCATGACTAAGAGCCTCAGCTCTTGTCACTTTCCCCACTTTGGCTAAGGCACCTTCTAGTGTCCTATCTGAATAGCCACGCTGTTTAAATTTCTTGGTCATGGAGTCAAAGGTAGGTTGGACAGCTGAAGGAAGACTGGTAATCCGCTTGGCTCTCAAATATTGAGAGTAAGGTAAGCTATTGATGGTAGCTGGGGGGTGGTAACTATCTGCCTTAAGAATCATATTTCTGTCTGTTTGTTTAGTGAACAATGAGGTAGAGATATGGTTGTCATCTACCCGGATCAAAACATCAAGATATGCAATCTCTTCTAAACTCGTCTGATATGTAAATTTTATTGTACAATCTCTGCGGTTTATTTGATCAACAAGATTTATGAAGTCTTCTGCTCGTCCCCTCCACAGAAGTATTACATCATCGATGTATCTCTTGTAAAAAAGAATCCTGTCCCGGACCTCTCGGTTAAAGAAAAAATCTTGTTCAATATCTATCATGTATGCATTCGCGTAAGCTGGGGCCACAGGAGACCCCATGGCACACCCGCTTACCTGCAAATAATACTTTTTGTTGAACATAGAGTAGTTTTTAGTTAATACTACTTGAAGTAATTCCAAGAAGAATGTCAAGTCAGGTCCAGTATACAGAGAATTGTTACAAGCCACCCTCATGGGGAATATTTGTATACAGACTGGTGATGTCCAGGGTACATAACCATGTACCGTCTGGAACATCACCAATCTCATCAAGCTTAAGCAAAAGATCTGTGGTGTCTTTTAAATAAGTATCCCCATCCTGTACACACGGCTGCAAAAAAGCATCCAGATATTGCGAGATATTATTAAATAGGCCCCCCCGGGCTGAGATGATCGGACGACTCGGGGGTTTCTCCAAACTTTTATGGATCTTAGGCAGCATGTACAGAATGGGGACTCTAGGCTGGGAAACTTTCAGAAATTCTCCAACCTGGCTGGAAATAAACATGTTAAATAAGGCACCATCAATGATGTTAAATATCTCTGTCCTATAACGCTCAGTTGGATCAGAACGAAGTTCTTTGTATACATTTTTGTCAGATAATTGCATTTCAATTTCACTACAATAGTCTAAGACATTCTGAACCACCACCCCACCTCCTTTATCTGCAGACCTTATGACCACGTCTTTGTAGCCACTAAGGTCTTTTAAGGCCTCCCATTCATTTTTAGATAAATTATTTCTGCTAATTACAGAATGCTTTTGTGAATCCAAAACTTGAGCGTCAAGAGCCTTTACAAACCCTATAATTGAGGCATTGTGTGTCACTGGCTCAAAATTAGATTTATTATGGAAACGTCCACTGCTTGTAGAACTCACTGTCCCAACCTCGGTAGCACTGGAACCCTGCCACTTGGAAAATAATTCCTTTAGTTTTTATTGGCGGTTGAGGTTATGCAAATCAATTTTCCAATTAAGTTCGTTAAAGGGATTGGTCGGTACGTAACTCAACCCTTTATTGAGTACTTGCAGTTCAGTCTCAGTCAAAGTCCTGTTTGAGAGATTAAAGACTTGATTTATTTGTTGCGGGTCTTCTTTTTTGTGGCGACGTTTGTCTCCTCTCCTGGTGCGCTTGTAGCGCGGCCTCTGCCGCGTCTGGTTGTAACTCCTAAAGGGAGTTTGACACCAGACCTATATCGATGTGTATCATCACCGGATGAGGAAGGAGCTTCACTGGAATAATTGTTTTCAGCATCAAAGCGAGCTCTGCGTTGTCTATAAGGGCGATTTCTGGTTCTGTTATCAGGTTTTCCAGACAACCACCTATATACCTGATGATCAGCATAGTCTTTATTGACTGTGTCCAGTTTTCTCTTCTTAAACGCCACTAGTTCTCGTTTGTAGGATGTTACCTGTCCATCCAATTTAGTCCTGTAACAGCACTGCCTTATTGGTATTTTCATATTCTTTAATTTTCTCTCGCACAAGACTTAACTCACGGGCTGACTCTTCAACCACTATTGTCATCAAATCGAGTGAGCACTTATTCAGTACTGCAATCCATTTGCGACAGAATTCTCCATTGTGTCGACCAATGGTCGGTGAGTTGTTGACCCGAAAACCACGGGGTATTTTCTTGTCTCTCACATAATCTGAGAGTGTTATGCCGTGGAATAAAAAATCTATTTCTTTTTTTCTTCAGACGCAAGAGGTGAAAATATACATCTTCTGGCGTTGCTTCGCCTAGGGATTCAGCAAACTTTTCTGTAAATAATATAGCCTCTGTCTCACTTTCTGACAGGCTTATGGTCTCAGTAAGGGGTACTTGTGTCCAATTGAAGCCAGCTGCTTCCTCCATTGTAGTGGAGTATAGGTGCTGTAGCTAGCACAGAAATGAGCTACTGCAGTTTATACAGCAGCCAATCATGCAGCAAAAATCTGTTCAATCCAAATGTGCAAACAGCCAGTACACAGATTTCTATTGGATGGAGGTGCAATCCGTCCCAGCAGAACCGTAGATCACTATCCACATGTCTGTTCCACTAATACAAACATATCCAGTAGACAGGCACACTCCTCAACGATGGCAACTGCCGCGGTGCTTCCAGCCAGCATGCTATACAAACGTCCTCCAGAAGCGAGCACCCACGGTCTTATAGAAAAAAACACTCAGCACTCTGAGATTTAATGCAAGCTTTCGGGCTTTTAATTTAGCCCTTCGTCAGGCAACACATTTACAATAAGACATAGACATACTCACATTTAAATACCTGTGTATCCCCACATCCTGGCGCCGCCCCACCGCTGACAAAGTCCAAAGCGTGCACTCGTGCCGGTACTTCCGGGTGTCCAACTTCCGGTGTTCCCCGCTAGAGGCAACGCTGGATGTTGCCTCAGAGTGCTGAGTGTTATTTTCTATAAGACCGTGGGTGCTCGCTTCTGGAGGACGTTTATATATATATATATATATATATATATATATATATATATATAATAGTAGTCCAAATAAGAGCACTCACCAGACTTCCAAATTGTCTGTAGTAAAATAGTTTAATACATCACCACCACCAAGTGTCATGTCGATGCTTCGAGCCACGCCGGGCCCTTTGTCAGGACCAAAAAACTCAGATGTTCACAGCATCAGATCATCGCATCTGCCACAAAATAGCATGCGATCGCATGTCATTTTATAGGGTGTTGGATGCCATGACATTAGGTATGCAATCATATGATTGTATGTCCCCAAAAATAGGTTTAACGCAACCCCCCACACACACACACACTATCCACGCCAACCCGAAGCGTGGCGAGCGGCGGCGGAACACGTCCTCTGACTTTTTCATTACCCCACTATCCACATCGGTGTGGAGCTGATTCTATATAGTGTGGCGAGCGCAGCGAGCCACCGAGCCTGAAGCGTGGCGAGCAGACACAGAATACATGTAAAGTAATCCGCATGCGTTTGCTACGCTTAGGGCTCGGTGGCTCGCTGCGCTCGCCACACTATATAAAATCAACTCCACGCCGACGTGGATAGTGGGGTAATGAAAAAGTCGGAGGACGTGTTCCGCCGCCCCTTGCGGGTCTCGCTATGCTCGCCACGCTTCGGGGTGGGGGGGGGGGGGTGCGTTACATCTATTTTTGGAACCTACAGTCATATTATTGTATACCTAATGTCATGGCATCGCACACCCTATAAAAATGCATGGGATCGCATGCGATTTTGTGGGACATGCGATGCTATGCTATGCGATGCGATATTGTGGTGTAAAAAAATGACATGAAAAGTCGCATCGCATCGCATGCCATTATAATGGCCCATGCGATGCGATTTCCCTATGGTGCCATACGTAGCAAATCTAGGTGCCGTGCTAGGAAACAAGTACCAAATAGAAAGAGAGAAAAAGAGAGAGAGATGTATATATCTATGTATAAAACTTATCTTATTTAAATTACATTTTGGTGAAGAACAGGTTCAGGAACTCAGTTCCTGATGATGTCATATTTAATTAGAGGTTTAGGAACTGAGTTCCTGCTGGTTTCTGCTGAAAAATAGCACTGTGTAGAACCGCAGCCTCCCCATAAAGAAGCACGTTTACATTACCATACCCCTGACAGACAAAGGATATGTTTTAGGACTAATTACAAAGATTTCACCACTACTGATTATGACTAAGGGGACAATTCAGACCGGCTCGCAGCTGGCCAAATTCATCCCTGTCCCTGATGGTCAGGGTTTGTTTGCACATACTCATGGGCAAATATTACTCCAATAAGAGTGCCCCACAAAGCAACTTGTTTCTTTGATTGCATCTCATCAATTTTTTGTTGTTTCAGCAATATATACCAAGTTAAGGGAACATCACCAACCAAACTGCACTTAACATACAAAGTTAAGTTATGATATTGGTCTATTATCATACGTTATTGAATATGTATATGACAATGTATGATCGGTCTGATTCTCCCACATCTGATTCTATGTGTTAGAGGACACGTCTGTAAGTTCATCACTGCAGCAGCAGGAATCCATTTTCCTTTAGATTTCCACATATACATTAGAAAAGTCATAGAAACATGGCTCGGACATCATGGTCCCTAAAGGCTGCACAGTAAAGAAGTCACAGGAATATGGAATGGTCATCATGCTCCCTTAGGCCTGCACATGCACATAAGAGAAGTCACAGGAACATGGCACAAGCATCTTGTTCCTTTAGGCCTGCACATGCACAGTAGAAAAGTCACAGGAATATGGCATGGTCATGATGTTCCCTGAGGCTTGCACATCAACAGTACAGAAGTCATAGGAACATGGCATGGGCATCATGTTCCATTTGGCCTGCACATGCACAGTAGAAAAGTCACAGGAACATGCAGGGCCGGACTGGCCATCTGGCACTTCTGGCAAACACCAGAAGGGCCAATGGCCTTGTGGGCCAATTTTTTGTAAAGACTGCAGTAGCACCGCTGATGCCTTCATTGTGTTGAGCCCATGGAGCTCCGGGATCAGCGCAACGCCGGGTGACATCACCTGAGAGCGGCGTCTCACCCAGAAGCCGCCTTAGCCTCTGTTGAGCTCTGTGCTGTGGGGAAGGACGCTGCCTGCCTGCGGTGCACGCAGGAGGCAGTTACACCAAGGACACCACTGAGGGACAGATCAAGCTACAGGGGACTACGGGTGACCTGTGGTCACTACATTCGCCAAGGTACTGCTGTGGAGGCTGACTATAAGTGACTGGGACGCCAGTTCACCTTAAGCAGCTCCTGAGATCTGCCTGTATCTGGCACTGTGGGGCATGTGTATCTGGCACTGTGGGGCATATGTATCTGGTACTGTGGGGCATATGTGTATCTGGCACTGTGGAGCATATGTGTATCTGGCACTGTGGGGCATGTGTATCTGGCACTGTGGGGCATGTGTATCTGGCACTGTGGGGCATGTGTATCTGGCACTGTGGGGCATGTGTATCTGGAACTGTGGGGCATGTGTATCTGGAACTGTGGGGCACGTGTATCTGGCACTGTGGGGAATGTGTATCTGGCAATGTGTAATCGGCATTACGGTGTGTTCCATAATGTGTAATGCCTTCTTTTTGTGATGCTACACCCCCTTTCTGTGAGGCCACGCCCCTTTTGCTGTGCTATTTCGCCGCACAAGGGTCCCACCTACGTCAGCTGGGCCTGTGTGCTCAAAATGCCAGGGCCTATTTCTGGTCTCAGTCCGGCCCTGGGAACATGGTATGGGCATGATGTTCCCTTAGGCACACACATTCACTTAAGAGAAGTCACAGGAACATGGCACGGGCATCATGTTCTCTAAATCCTGCACAGTAAAGAAGTCACAGGAACATGGCATGGGCATCATGTTCTGTTAGGCCTGCACATGCACAGTAGAAAAGTCACAGGAACATGGCATGGGCATGATGTTCCCTGAGGCTTGCACAAGAACAATACAGAAGTCACAGGAACATGGTATGGATATGATGTTCCCTGGGGCCTGCACATGCACAGTAGAGAAGTCACAGGAACATGGAACGGGTATAATGTTCCTTAAAGCCTGTACAGTAGAGAAGTCACAGGAATATGGCATGAGCATCATGTTCTGTTAGGCCTGCACATGCACAGTAGAAAAGTCACAGGAACATGGCATGGGCATGATGTTCCCTGAGGCCTGCACAAGAACAATACAGAAGTCACAAGAACATGGTATGGATATGATGTTCCCTGGGGCCTGCACATGCACAGTAGAGAAGTCACAGGAACATGGAACGGGTATAATGTTCCTTAAAGCCTGCACAGTAGAGAAGTCACAGGAACATGGCATGAGCATCATGTTCCCTGAGGCCTGCACATGCACAGTAGAGATGTCACAGGAACATAGCAATGGCATTATGTTCACTGAGACTTGCACATGCACAGAAGTCTGTGAGGGTCAGAAATGGGGAATGTTCTACAAAAAAAATGCTGCTCATTATTTTAGGCCTGCCATGGCCTGGGTTTTGCAATTTCCTGGACTTGACACAGTTAAAACATCAGTTATCCTGTGTCAATTAGGAGCACTCAGATGGCCAACATGTTCACAGAACGATCTGATGGTGCATTCTCAGACACAGCAGCAGATCACAGAAACTTGGTAGACGCTTATTTTGAAACAAGACACCACCTGCAGCATTAGCACCAAAGATACAGCTGCTGTGTGTACTCTACTGTGGCAGTCTCTGAATCAGGCCCTATTTGGAGGACAGAAATGCATACTGTACAAACAAAATGGGTAATTCTAAATGAAGCTCAAAATGTATTCAACTGTTCAAGCAAACACTGTCTATTTGCACACTGCATACTTTTTATTTTGCTTTTATAATAAACATTTCAATGGATTTTCATTTGCATACATTTCCCTGCAGATCTGCTTTGTGTCATTTACTTATAATACCACAATTTGCTACCTTTGCATTTTCCTACCAGTGATATCTACATTACCTTATGTATCTTGTTTCCTCATAGAAACATTGACGTTATAAGTTCTGTTTAACTTTAGATAATAGTGTAACTGTGTAAAATAACTGTGAAATGCCAATGATAGTCCATGTTCCTTTGTGATAAAAACCAAAAAGAATACATCTGCTCATGGTGTTGGTGAGGTAATCTGAACATAGAGAAAAGCTTACAAAAGTATTGCCTATGGAAAATGAAAATGAAAGTATAAAGTTTCACAGTTTGGCTCATGAACCTTTATCTCCATTTACCAGGTGATGTTTGTACTGTACTTATCCTTAGCAACAGACTGGGTATGTATAAATACAACTAAACAATTCATGCCAGGTTAGGTTTGCCATTAAAATGCCTACGTTACACAAATCAAGATCTGTTTTTAAAAAAAAATATGTAAAAAATACTGGTTGAACTGATAATTAAAAAACAATAAATGTTTATAAAAACATTTTTTTTATATTTTTTTATTTACTAACAAATCTATTGAATAAAAAAAAATAAATGCATGCAGTAAACTTAAAATTAAAGGATAATTTAGTGAATGCTCCAAGTGCAAAATGAGTAATGCAAAATTTTTGCACTGCATGTGGGCCTGTTCCAAGATTCTAAAATTCTGGCACAAGGTGCTGCATTTCATCAACTCACTTTTAAGCCTCTCCCTTCCTCCAGACCCAATAGCCTGCTTATGTCTTAACTTCAAAAACTGGAATACACCCCCCCCCCCCTCTACAAAATGTATCCCTATTCTGTCCATTATTCTAACTCTAGCAAAAAAGATCATCCTAATGCACTGGACGACGACTACTACTCCATCTCTTTGTGAACTTAAAAAGTAAATTGCTCCAAATATTATTGTTTGATAAATGCTCTCTGATGCACAATCTCTATGCAACATATTGTTGTTGTTTGCTTACAGGTACAGTACAAAATGTTGATATTCAGGATGTCAACATTTAGAATGTTTACATGTTGGCATAATGTCAATATGTCATATTGCCTTATGCCACACATTGCCATATTGTCAAAATGCCTAACCCTATGTTTATTCACTACCGTACCCTAAACTTAACTCTGAATGTGCCCATACACATGTCCAAATTGGGGCAATTTCACCCGATCCCAATGGATCGAGCTGAGATATTGGCCCAAATCTGATGTGTTTGATGTCCCACTTGGGTCCGATGCATGGTCCCACAAGTATCGGACCTGAGCCAGAGGCTGGACCTGCTGCCTGTTCGACCTCTGACTTGCACCACCCTCCCAGCTGCGGGGAGCATTGCCCCATGCAATACATCACAAGTGAATGGAGCAATACATAGCAGTAGTATATAGGTATCTTGACTCCAAACCTGAAATTGTTAAAAATGTAGTGTTGACATTCTGTTGTTGATATTTACAATGTCAACATAGTGATTCATGCTGAAGATACAGTATGTCATTTTTGATATTGTGAATGTTGACATTTATAATGTCAAAATGCCAACATTATCAAAATATTCCATGCCTTCTACCAAAGTAAAAAACACAGATTATTAAATACCCCAAGTCTATCGAGCACACTATACTATCCACAGTTATGTGGTGTTTTTATTTCACTAACAATACCTGTAAACAAAATATATGTTTTTTGGAGGGTGTAAAAAATAGTGTAATCAGATGTTTAATAATAGTGCAAGATACTAAGATACTAAGATATGGCCCTGGATCCTCCTTCCTCTCAAACATGCTTTCTCCTGAAGTACACTGTTGATTACATATAGAAAAATAATTCTAACTCCCTTATATTTATCATGTGGAAAATTTAACAATTTTACTAATTTATAAAAAGAGGAGGGTTAGAAAATGTGGAAAAAATAAATTAACATAACTGTAGTCAGATGTTTGTCAATTATCTCCTTGCTTTAATTTAAGTGGACGTCCTCCAAGTTTGATCCCAATCGGATGTCACTTTGGATAGTATATGCAGATAAATGCAATGAATAAAAAAAAAAAAAAAAACAGTGTTTAGTAATATCTGCTCAGAGCCTGCCCCAGCTATCCAGCCATCAGAGGCATAAAAGGCTAGAGGGCTCCCCACTAAACTCGGCCCTTTGCCACTGTCAAGGCAGAGCTGGCCCTAGACAGGCTTGAATGCCCTTAGGCATTGGCCAAGTTTACTATGCCTAGGGCTAGCTTTGTATCTACTGGTAAGTGACAATATATAAAAAGGTGTCAGACCCTAGATGGTAAGGGGTGATGTGTACTGTACATGATGGGTCTGCTGTGCATATCTTCACTCACTCAGTTTAAAGTGTCTAGCATTCACAAAAATGGTATCTTTGGAACCCCTAATGAGATGTGCATACCAATACTCATGTAAAAGTGCTGCGGATGATTTGTATAAAGATATCTTCTCCTCCTGGAAAAATAATATCCATTCAATGATTAAAAAATGATTTACATACATAAAGAAAATATGATAAATTACATAATGGATAAATAGGAAGAAAAAGCAGGCTTTATGATCCGTATGGTTCCACTACACTCTAAAAGAGAAAATCTTAAACCCGAATAGGCTAATGTAAAATAAAGTGCACGGAACTCACCTTTCTCTGACCTGTGTGTGCAGTATCAGGAAAAAAGCTGCTCTTTAGGCCAACATGTTTTGAGACAATGGCCTTTTTAAAGAACATAATTAAACCAAACACAAAATGACCTATGCCACCACAAAACAAGTTAAATATTCACAGAGATTCTAATAAAAATGCAGCTTCCATTTGGCAAAAAATGTTACTGCCCCCCCCCAAAAAAAATTACTCCAGGCTCTAGTTAATAACATCTGCCACTTGTGTCCTCGTTCCTCTTTTAAAATAACAGTAAGAGATTGCACTGATGAATATCCAGAGTCATTGATAAAATGTGTGGGTGGATATTTATTAGATTCCTGCAGATATCTTGTGTCCAGCAACTATTACGTGTAGAATGAGGAAGAGTTCTCAGCTATGTTATTTTTTTCCTTATTCCTTAGAAATATACTCAACTTCTATAAACTGTTTGCTATTAGTAATGGAAGGGAGTGCAGTGGGCCACACACTTATGTGTCCTGGAGCTTTTCTTGATTTTCTGTTTTGAACCACTACTAACTGGGGTGAGGGGAGGGGCAATTGATTCTACTATTATCCTCTGCTTATAATACAACATTGCTGAGTCATGTTTGATCTTACTGCAAAACTTACAGTCATTGGTAGAGCTACATCACACATTCTTCAGGAATGGAGTCAAATGTTAAAAGTGTTAAAGGTTCTGGAAGATAAATGTCCTTACTGGTTTCTTTGCCTGTGTGAGGGGGCAGTTTTATAAGGTTGAATGTGGGGCTGCCTTAAGTCATCTTTATTACTCCACTGACCAATCAATATTGTGATTAGAAAATCATTTGCAGCTGTGAAATTAACACCATGTGCGCTGAAGTATATTAAAAAACACATTACAAAAAATCTAGTGGATATCATTCAATAAGCACTAAGACAATGCTTACAGATAGATTATTATGGTCAGTAATAAATCAATAAATACATAAATACTTATAGGTGGCAGGTATACAATATTTTGTTCATAGCAAATACACATGTACAGTATAACCAAATAATGAAATTGCAATGGCCCACAATATAGGGGAGAAGTATAGAAGAAACCTACAACCAACATTAAGACAACAAATAGCCAGCCTAAAGCAGGCATGTCCAAACTATGGCCCTCCAGCTGTTATGAAACTGAGAGTCCCATCATCCCTTACCATTAGGGAATGCTAAAACTATCACAAGGCATGATGAGATATGTCATTTCAGAACAGCTGGAGGGTCACAGTTTGAACAAGCCTGACCTAGAGGGATGATGTCTCATTGCAATAAGCAGTGGGGCTCTAGCTCAAGTCTTGTGTGATCCAGGCATACATTTTTTTAACATTTTTTATTTTAAAGTTGTTTAGATTAAAAAATAATTAATAACAGGTATCTAGCTCATTTAGTTTAAACCATTAACCATATGTATCTAAGTACAGACACTGACTCATTAGCCATATTGATCTAGAGATACTCTATCAATCTTCTATCCAGGAGTATTGAGAAAAACGGGCATTAGACACACAGATAACCTTATGGGCTAATACTCTGCCACTCCATGCAGCAAATTCTGTGTTCAAGTCTCATCTTATATAACAGAGAATAAAAATTGTTATAATAGAATACATAACAGGATTGTCTGGATGTTTAGGAAGGCAGTCTAGAACACAACACTTAGAAGATGTAATAAATGATCAACACATACTGCAGGGCCATATTCAATTATTCAATCGAGCCCGACCTCCCATGTAATGTGACAGGAGATCATGGGGCAATATTAAATTAATGTTTTTATTCATACATATTTTTCTCATTATGGTCAGGCGTAGGTGAAAGAATAGCGGATAAACCCAAAAAAAACTAATAGGCGTATTAAGAAAAGTCCCATTTGAGAGCTAAAATGGGTGATTTTTCATGCATTCAAGATTGACCCTACCAGGGGTAGCAAGCTGAAATGATGTTAGTGCACCTACTGGCAGAAACAGTTAAATAATGCCGGGAAGCGCACGGGTCCCAAGACTGAAGGAAATAATTTGATACCTAGGGGTGTTAATCATCTCAATGCCTTGTAACTTTAAGCAATTTATTTATTTACAGTTTCTTAAATAGCACAGCAGATTCCATCGCGCTTTACAACAGTATAAAAAAACTAATTGATCTTTCAGCGCTCCTTTAAAATTATTCAGCCCAGGGTCACACGAAAAGGAGCCTTCACCAAAAAGCCCTACTGCAATGTAGAAAACCAAAAGATAGTGACAGCCACTGTGATATGCACATGAACCTCTACCTTTTGTGAGTGGAATGCAAGAAATACAATTATTTATTTAATACGTACATTGTTGCACTATGGATTTCTGTGTCTGAGTTTCAGAAAGAAAAATCTCAATCATTGCATGTTATATGTAAAAGAATACACTTAATCAGCAAATCCAGTGTGTAAGTGTATGCATGTTACTGTACATGATTTTTTGCCAGTGGCTGTCACTATCTTTTGGTTTTCTGCTTTACAATTGTAGGCAGTGATAAAATACACTGGGTAACAACAGACAGACTTGGAGGTAACAGGGCCCTGCTGCACGCTTACAATCAATGTTCCCATCTTTATTTAGGGCCATGTGCCTTGAAACACTGTTTCAATTTTCTCTTCAAAATGTTCCTATGCTTTAAAAATCTTACATTTACCGTATATACTCGAGTATAAGTCGATCCAAATATAAGCCGAGGCACCTAATTTTACAACAAAAAACTGGGAAAACGTATTGACTCAAGTGGGACCCTCACTCGAGAATAAGCCGAGGGGGGCTTTTTCAGCATAAAAAATGTTCTGAAAAAGTAGGCTTATACTCAAGTATATATGGTAAGCTTCTAGTGGTTCTTCCTAAATACTGTTTTCCACATTCACAGCTTAAAAGATAAATAATATAGATATACTGGCAGTTTATTAAATGTTGAATGTTAAACTCCAACTTCAGGGAAAAAGATAAACGTAGTCTTTCCACATCTATAACAGCCTATTGTTTTCTTTAACCAATTAGTATCTTCTTATAGAGGAGTGATGTAAAGTGCCTTATTACTAAAACAAAGTTGGTTATAAAAGATTTTTTTTAGGTTTCCAGTCTTCTTAAATATTACAGATGCTATTTCATAGATAGGGAGAGAGAATCCTATCTATCTTTAACATTTCAAAGTTCTTATTCATAATTTCCTTGACATATTTAGCAAGTAGAGGAGGGAACTCTCTCAGGGCCATCTCAGGGCCTCATCTAAAAGGGTTTCATTGTAAATCTTGATCCACAAATGCTTAAGTGAGATCACTTGCCTGTTCCAGCAAAGTTTAATCATAAGTGCAATTTAATTTTAAATATTCACCTGTGGTTATGTTGTTCTTTCACTTCTGTTGGGGACAACTTCCGTAGTTAAATAGTCGTTACAATCAACATCATTTCTAAAAGTTTTAGCCCAAATTTAGGCATATCTGATGGAGAGAGCAATGTCCAGAAAGGTAATGCGAGAAGAGTGAAAACTATTAAGAGACACTGAGTTAGTCTTAAGGTAAGTCATTAGGGGGTCAGAATTACTAAGCTTGACAAGTGATAAAATGGAAAGTGATAATGTGCCAGCCAATTAGCTCCTAACTCAGTGATTCCCAAACTGTGTGCCAGGACAACCTGGAGTACCACAAAGCTCTTCCAGAGGGGCCACGGGTGGTGGTCCAAGACCAATTCAAATTATTTAGGGTTAAAATGATAGGCAGAACATGTGCTAATGGATGCCAATCATAAAACATGTAGACAATCAGAAGCACAAATGTGTACTAGCACATAGCTAAACCAAAAGATGACAGTAAAGGCACCATTTACTAAATGTAATATTGCATTCCAAATATATCAAGAAATTATTTTACCTAGGGGTGTCATGAAAGATCTAGGGCACCATGATTCAAGAAAGTTTGAGAACCCTTGTCCTTACTGCCATATTACAGGCTGGGTTTGAAAAAAATGACCACGAGGAGCTGATTGGCTGATGGTTTATCTCTCTCCATTTTATCACTTTTCAAGGTTTAGCATATCTAAATAGCTCCCTAAAATATACTTATATAGTGAATACATCAAATAGTACTTAGGGAAAGATGAATTGTAAAATTAATTAGATAAAAAATATACATATGGTTATACACATGGTTTTCCACTATGGTGATCACCTTCACCCTCTTAAACAAATGTTAAATGAATATATATATATATATATATATATATATATATATATATATATATGTATATATATATATATATATATATATATATATATATATATATATATATATATATATATATATATATAGTTAAAATACCTTGGGTGACCTTGACAAGATAAATTAGAATAGGAAAGACACACACTTTCTGTGTAGTAATCACAATTTGACTCATTTGGGACCAAAGTTTTAATTTTGTAAATAAATTTGATGCTCGGGGCCAGAACAGATTATTCCGTATTTTGGAATATTTTTATATTTGAATGAGGTATCTTGATGTACCTTGCATTTATGTTGTATAAGCACATCAAACACATGGAATACACACAAATATATTTTATTTGTGCATGAAACAAGGTTTTAAAACATGAAACAAAGTTTGTGTATAATCTCAGACACTGAATTTGAATGCCAAGCAATCATGTCCTTGCACATACTTAGTGCCAGTCACATGTTATTTCCCTAGTAGTGCCAGTTACAGATGTAGCCAGTAGGTTTTAAGCAAAAAAAATAAAATAAAAAATAAAGGTACATTTTGAAGACTAGGTTTTTAGAATAATTTGGATGATGGATATTTGGATAAGGTATACTCAACCTGTATTCTGCTTTAACATTTCTTAAATGTTATGTTCATATTTCAGCAGTCTAGAGATCCTGCCTATGTATTACATGACACACAAACATTCAATACGATAACATATATGCCCTCCTTAGTATTGCAAGTTTTTAAAGTTTTTAAGTTTTTAAAGTTGTAAGATTGTTTTGAAGTTAGAGGCTATATCATATGGGATTTGCATCATGCATAGTCCACACCTGTGAAATTTATTTCTTTCTTATAATTTCTTATTCTACCTTCTCATTTTGTTGGGATCGCACATTTGACCAGTTTCTTTTTCAAAGTAGGTATTTTTCTCAGAATTAAATTCAGTTGATCAAGAATCAAAGGTTTTTTTCAATAGATACCAACGTTATTTATAAATAAGTTCAATCGTCTTGTGCTGGCCATGGTAGGTAGTAGGAAATAATTTTTTTCCCATATTATTCACTTTGTTTTTATACTTCAGAAGATCATATATTTTGATTTGAGATATAACTTCAAAGGTTAAATCAATCAATGTATTAGAGTAGTCCTTGGTCAGAAATGTTTGTGTCATTTTTTCTACTTTTTTCAAAGATATTTATGTTAGAACAGTTCCCCCTTATTATTTTGGATTGTCCTTTTGGAACATTATTTTGCCATACTGGACTATGTTTACTGCCCATTGATTGCCTATTATTCTTTGTACAAAGTTTACTGTCTTTTACAAATAAAGTAAAGTCTAGGAATGTTTTTGTATTACTTGTGCTAAATATACTGTCATATGAGTATAAAAATATTGTTCAGTCCTGTACGAAAGTTATCTAGATCAATTTCACTAACCTGAAATTGTGCTATTTTAAAATGTTCCCTTGAATGCATTATAGTTACAAACCACCTACTGCAATCCTCCCACAACCCCATAATTAATTTACAATAATTAAGAATATAGAATTTTGGTGATGATCTTCTTCTGCTTTAAAATCGGAAAGTACTTTTAATAACATGGTTTCAGTAATCAATGTTTAAACAAACAAGTGGCTAATGTATTTTCATTAAAAGTGACAGTCAAAATTGATAATATACATGAATCTCTAAACACAGACTGAGGACTTCATGTTGATAAGTCTGACTGATCACAAATTCAACAACTGGATGACTTTAATCTACAAATTAAAGTAATCCAGTTAACAGTTTGTGAAACAGAATTACAGTACATTAACATGGCCACTCTCACATAATTAGTACTTAGCTAAGTTAGCAAATAGCTAAAGAAATATATTTTAAAACTAGTAATATTAATTTTGTGATATATAATCCAGTTAGATCAACTGTATGAACTTTATCTGTTTTTATTAGTACTCTATGCCTTGCTAGTCCTCCCAACCTTCAGCCATACAGTACACCAACAGTTCTACAGAGCAGAATTTAATGACTTGGAACCATCCTTTTCTAATAACCACTTAAATACTTAGAAAGATAGAATTTGTGAGCAGATAAGAACCACATAACTGCCAAAAAAAGTTTTTTTTGTTTGAAATATAATACAGTTAATAATTTGCTAGCTGAGGTCCCCTGCATTTCTCAGGTTTGGTTGTGTAATTAACATTACTGGGACTTTATCCTTCTTTTAATTTAAGCTTAACCGCTTGCTATGCCCATCATGTGACCGGCAAACACCTGTCTGTGGTGGGCTCCTGGATCTGACCAGTTTCTTTTTATTAAATCTTGTTGCTTCCCTGATACCCTTTTTGTGTAGAGGCTGGACAATTTGGCTCCCCGGGACCACCACAGATGTTCTAAGGTTGTCTTACCCTCACAGAATTTCTTTTACAGATTGTAAGTCATATGTGTACCAAGTTTGGTGTAAATTGTTCCAGGCATTCCAGACGTATGCTGGATATATTGCTTCCCTGACCCACTTTGTTTAGTGGCTGGACCCTTTTTAGGCCCCCCAGAACCCCCACGGGGTTTCTAGGTGTGTCTAACTCCCTCAGTATTTTTTTTAAGATTGTCAGACACATGTGTACCAAGTTTGGTGTAAATTGCTCCAGGCATTCCATAGAACAAATATTTAAAAATGTATTGTGCCATAAGACCACCCCTGGGGCATTTCTAGTAGTGCATAGCATTATTCCATCAATGTTTTCAGACAAATCCAGAAAAATTAGCTCTTCCCCATTTGCAGATCACAGTAGGTGTTAATGTGGGTTGATGATTAAACAAAGAAAACAATGTAATAATGTTCACATGGCAAACTACTGTGTTTCCCTCTTTACACATTAGTAAAAGCACATGTACTCCAGAATGACATTCACAGGGCATCCTTGAGTATAAAGTCAGCATATGCCATGTGACAGATGAGATGTTGGAAATCAGTTTTTCACATATACATGTACAGATAGGGTGACCAACTCATCCCTTTAATCCGGGACACATATTAATTACACAGGTTCTGTGGCTGGCTTTCACCTGGTTTTAAACTGCCACACCTCAAGACTCCATTTCACCTGATTTTAAGCTGCCACAGAACCTGTGTAATTAATATGTGTCCCGGATTAAAGGGATGAGTTGGTCACCCTATGTACAGAATGAATTTCCTATTCAAATGCCTTGGCAAATGTAGCCACTTTTGCAAACTTGTCAGAGAAAGATTATCTGGCTAAAGTTATATCCCTTTCAGCCATCTCAGTTAAGAGGCTAATATACTAATGTAAACTTGACAAATGCAAATTTACAAGTACAGATCATTAAATATCTGCCTTGACAGGCTTAGAAAATTTTTAATTCTATAAATTATTCCTTGAATTGTGCTCCTTCACAAAAACAGATAAGTGAAGCCAATGAAAAAGGCCCAATTAGGTTTGGATCATGGTTCTCAATCTTTTGAAACTCACGCCATCAAAACGCACTAAATTGATGGATAAGTGGTAAGTGGTTGCTCGAGCCCTGGATCATCAGAGACACCCCACACTGAGAGACCACCACAGCTGCTATACCTGCACCTCTGTAGACCCTGGCAAGCTTGAAGCTGGTTACCCACAGCAGCTAGATTCCTGTTAATGTGTTGATTATCCTACTATTAAACCAGGAAAACATATATAGTGTACACAAAGCGAGTCTAAAACATACCCTAAGTATGATATATGCTAACCAATTCTTGAATGTAAATGAAACTTGCCCTGGTTAATTTTGAAACATTACCCACCAGTTGATTGCATTGGTGGCTATCATCATTTATGTGTTCCTCAAGATAGTCTGAAAGTATTACATAAAAAACATGCTGTATTATCTCTCACTTATAGTGAATCTATGATGAGATTGAGACTTCTATCTTGGATTCCAACTGTTGGAACGTCCCAACAGTCGGAATCCCGTTCTGTTAACAGTCAGTTCAACTTTAAATCAACAGTCGGAATTCAATGTTCCGGCTGTCGAATGTCGGAAAGTAGGGGTGTCTGTGAAAAGGGTGTGGATTGTCTAAAAGAAATTCGACAATCCTTGGCCTTTTTTGACAAAACATATCCACTTGTTTTAAAGACAGATCTGTTTTGTTGAAATCTGCTTTCATTGCTGTCAAAACAGCAGCAATGAATAGGTGGTGGCCACTATTTCCCCTGTTGTATATAGCAGCCAGGATTGAATACCATCCTAAAGGTTGGAGAGTCACTGATACCTTTGCAAAAACAGCATATTTTTTACACCTGAATTTACAGTATATGTAATGTATAGTTAGATTTGCTAACAGGAAGTCACAGAACAATTCAGTTTGCTAAGAAAAAGTACCCATGTAATAAACCTTGCTTCAAAAAACTTTAATAATAAAATTTTGAGAGTAATTCTAGTAATTGTAGACATTAATGGCTACATGTTGCAGTATGGACTAAAAAAATCCACCATTTCCGATCTATATCATCTATATCAGATAAGGATCCTTAGAAATTTTCTGACTAGGGTGTCTGGAAAATCTGATTCTGTTGATGGAAGTGCAATATCTTTATTTTGTTCCATTGTTTATTTTTATTTATATATATATATATATATATATATATATATATATATACATAAAATATAAGACAGATTAGTGTCAGTATTTAGGCACATTTAATAATATTAGTAGTGATTTTACTTTAATGCTTATTTATATATAAGATATGATAGCATAATGCAACAGATTGCATTGTTGATTTGTACATGCCATATGCTTAGTGCAATGTATTAGTTATAGATGAAACAGATTCTTCTCTGCTTTTTAAGAAGATGTTTCAGTGGGAAGAAATTCTGTCTTATTTTATTAACTCAAAACATTCTTTAGAGAATGTGCTTTTGTTTAATAAGAGAGTTTAAGACCACTAGGGCATTCCTTATCTCGCAAAAACACACACCTGATGTCTCTTTGTTTACCTATAAGATGGATTGTACTAATATACTGTTTTCTGTTCCTTGTAGGCAATGGAGAGAAACTAATAACATGAATAAAGTAATTCTTTAATTAAAAAGTAATTCTTAGCCGGATTGTTTTAAAGATTTTGTTCAAGAATTTTCAGGTAAATGAATGGATTTTACATATTTTTTTGTGTCTTTTGAAAGTGGAATTAATTTTCTTCATTTGATGTTGATGTTCATTATAATATTGTACTGTGACCTCTTAAACAATTATATTTGCAAATGAGTACAAACAGATTGAGCAGACTTGGTTCAGATGAATGCACAGTTGGATATTATAGTAAATTGAGAAAAAGTGTCTGAAAATACATAATTGTATTCTTGACACTTAGAAGGGGTGTGGACTAAACATAATAGGCACACAGCTACCAATGCCTCACTTCTTTTGATCTACAGTATGTCTCCTACACCTGTATTGAACCATAAAGCAGTACAGTTTTTTGAACATAGTTCAAAATTAAATAAATATACAGTACATTGTATAATTTTTATTAAGGTTTGGAGAAACGGTACTTGTATCATTTTTATTAAGGTTTGGAGAAACGGTACTTGTGATTTTTTCATCGCATGCCACTAGTTAAGGCATGCGATGAGACGCGATGGGACCTGTTTTTCGTGCTTTTTAGACGTTCCTTGTACAATGTAAAAAACAGTTGCATCGCATGCCATTGTAATGGCATGCGATGCGACGCGACCAACCCGATTTTTACATTGTACCCAATGTTAAATGGTCACCCCCAGACCCGATTTTTAATTGTATACCCACCATGATGGTTAATTATTAGGTAAAATGCCCCCCCATTGTTAATGCAACGCCACGATAAATGCAAACCTGAAGCGTGGCGAGCACAGCGGTACGCGTCCTCTGACCTTTTCATACCCCTACTATCCACGTCAGCGTGGAGTTGAGTGCAGCAAGCCACCAAGCCCGAAGCATGGCGAGCGCAGCGAGCCCCACGAGGGGACGCGGAATACATGTGAAGTAATGCGCGTCCCCTCACGGGGCTTGCTGCGCTCGCCACGCTTCGGGCTCGGTGGCTCGCTGCGCTCGCCACACCATAGGCATTTAACATAGGAATCAGGCATCTGGGTGCCTGTACAATTAAAAATTGGATCCAATCGCGTCGCATCGCATGCGATGCGATGTGACCGATTTTTGGTTGTACAATGACATAAGATGAAGAAAATCGGGCGCCCAGATAATACACAAGTACCGGAGAAACTCTTCTAATCCCCCCTATGTGCATCTGTTTTGAGGACAACTACAATAATAAGTAAATACACCATATTAAATAAATGTAATGTGTTGTCACATCCTTTCAGTAGAAGTGATGTGCAAATACATCAAATAGCTCAATACTTTCCGACTATTTTTTTATTTACAGTTTCTTATATAGCGCATACATATTCTGCAGTGCTTTACAGAGAATATTTGAACATTCACATCAGTCTCTGCCCTAGTGGAGCTTACCATTTATGTTCCCTACCACATGTACAAGCACACACAGACATTCTAGGGTTAATTTGTTGGGATCTGTATATTGTTGGAATGTGGGAGGAAACCAGAGTACCCGGAGGAAACCCATGCAAGTTCAGGGAGAATATACAAACTCCGCACAGTTAGAGCCATGATGGGAATCGAACCCATGACCTCAGCGCTGTGAGGCAGTAATGCTTACCATTACACCATCTATACTGTATGTACTGAATATAATTACATACTGTATGAATTGTACTACTTGTATGCATTATCTGCACCAACAATGAATGCCCATGCCCTTACACATAAAGACTTCTAGCCTCTAAATCATCTTAGACAAGCTTAGAAAAACCACCCACAATGTTAAGACATTGTACCCAATTTGCAATCTGTTTGGACCAATATGTAAAGTAGCACTCAGCCTCATATCGAAATCTCTTATTTACCTATGGATAACAGGGTTGCAAGCAGCGCTCTGTTTTATTTGTCTGATATGAGCTAGTTTAATTTTCTTACTGTTTTGTTCCCAACTGGAAAGAAGTTTGATTGATATTATGTAAAAGAACAATCTATCCAGCTGCATTTATCGGGTAAAAGAAACCATGATTTTTTTTATTTTTGCTGAAAACTGAGCACCTCCAATGGCGGGATTCCGTGTAAAACCGAGTCCCAGTTCTGTCATCCTTCTGTTCAGATTTTGGATCTAAAAACCCAGATCTAAGTTTTGGACACATGTAAACAGGTCCAAATAACATTATTTTAAGTGATTTATCAATTTGAAAGAAAACTTAAATGGAACCAAAACACTTGGGATGGTTTTGCCAATACCAAAACACAGGGGTCCATGCACATTTTTGAGAGTTGGAGTACAGTGCATCCAGAAAGTATTCACAGCGCTTCACTTTTTCCACATTTTATGTTACAGCCTTATTCCAAAATGTAATAAATTATTTGTTCACCTCAAAATTCTACACACAATACCCCATAATAACAAATTGAAAAAAGTTTTTTGAGATTTTTGCAAATTTATAAAAAAAAAATTAAGAAATCACATGTACATAAGTATTTACAGCCTTTGCTATGAAGCTCAAAATTTAGCTTATGCGCATCCTGTTTCCACTAAACATCCTTGAGATGTTCCTACAGCTTAATTGGAGTCCACCGGTGGTAAATTGAGTTAATTGGACATGATTTGGAAAGGCACACACCTGTCTATATTCGGTCCCGCGCTTAACAGTGCATATCAGACCACAAACCAAGCATGAAGTCAAAGGAATTGTCTGTAGACCTCTGAGACAGGATTGTCTCAAGGCACAAAAAATGGGGAAGGGTACCAAAATATATCTGCTGCTTTTAAGATCCTAATGCGCACAGTGGCCTCCATCATCCATAAATGGAAGAAGTTTGGAACCACCAGGACTCTTCCTAAAGCTGTTCCAAAACTGGGCGATCGTGGGAGAAGCATCCTAGTCAGGGAGGGACCAAGAACTCAATGGTCACTCGATGTCAGAGCTACACCATTCTCCTGTGGAGAGAGGAGAATCTTCCAGAAGGATCTCTGCAGCAATCCGCTAATCAGGTCTGTTTGGTAGAGTGGCCAGACGAAAGCCACTCCTTAGTAAAAAGCACATGGCATCTCACCTGGAGTTTTCCCAAATGCACCTGTAGGTCTCTCAGACCATGAGAAACAAAATTCATGCCAGCTGTCATTTCCTCCTGAATGTGCATGCTTATATAATTGACCTAAACATCAATTATATAAGCGTGCATGCACCTCATCTTTCGATGGTCAGGGATCATCAAAAGATGTGGGATGTTCCCCCTTGCATGCAAAAATGTATGTTTATGTAAAACATCCATTCACAGCCTGTGCAAATGTACATGGTGTGCGAGGGGGCATACCACTTGCAGGGCAGGTTCTGGTTGACTTGCAAGAGTGTGAATTCGCATCCAAGCAAATCAACCAGAATAACCCCCATATTGTATATTCCTGGTTTCTGAAGAATAGTAAACTATTTATTTGTTTGTACCCTTATTGTTATTTTTTCTCTAGATAGTAAATATATATAATCTCCACTGGGTCCAGCACAGCCACTTAAAATTCTTTGGGGGAGGGTGCCCATAATCCAATAAAGATACAATCCAATGCAGTAACAGCACTCCATCCACTTGAAAATAGAAAAACTTTAATCCACTTCCAAACACAGCTGTGTTTGGACGTAGATTAAAGTTTTTCTGTTTTCAAGTGGACGGAGTGCTGTTACTGCGTTGGATTGTATCTTTATTGGATTATGGGCACATATATATATAAAATAAACAGAAGAGAGAGGTGCGCCTCATAGTGCAGATAAATGAGTTTTAATTATGAGCAATAAAACACTCCAGGCATAAAAAGACAATGGCACGTACCATGAATAAAAGCACTATGGACTGATTACCACATGATATGACACATTACCCACGGCAAACTGCTCCTCTAAAGCCATGATCGTCCTCAGGAACATGAATCACTGCAGACGCTGGGTTGCACTGCAGGAGCCAGCACACAGACGGACGGACGGGGGGGCGCCAAACAGGAGACATGTTGGGACACAAGCACGAATGGGTATCACAGGCCATGCCCTAACGAGTTTCGTCAGAGACTTCGTCAGACGGAGACTAGAGTAATTCACATTGGGAAGAGGACCAAGGAAGGAGGCTTTGGAATTCCTTGAAGTTTGCTGATTAGCCTTTGGAACTATCTTTGGAAGATGCTCACTAAACAGTGGTTGAATATCACTTCATACGGTACACCTTTAAAATTGGGGTGTTGGTCTGTCTTCATGTGGTGAAGGGAGACAAATTGATTACTAAAATACTACACCAGAGGCGCCCATCTCACCCTTTTTTTCTTACATTCCATACACAGGGTTCCCGGGAACAAGAACCCATAGGGGAGGTGCTGCCACCCCAAAGAAAGAAGGGGAGTGTATTTGAGACCTGACACAGGACAGTGCAAGAACATTTATATCCAAAAAGTGGGGATTCACCATCGCTAGTATCACCATATATATATATATATATATATATATATATATATACATATACTTAAAAAGATGAGGGGATATATTAAAAAAAAGGGAGTCGGATACATAAAAAAAGAGAAAGAGTACAGTACCTTTTAAAAAACATTCATGATCAGATAAAATGTGAGGAAATCTAATAAGATATATAATAAAAGATGCAAAAAAAAAAAAAAAAATATATATATATATATATATATATATATATATATATATGGATGGGTGATGTTCTGCCTAGGCAAAAAATCAGAGTCGGCACTCTCCAATGATAATAAATGATCTTTAGTAGAAAAAATACATTACAGGTGCTCCAGGTGGCATCGACGTTTCATGGCCCAACCGGCCATTTCATCAGGATGTGGGCTGCGGGTAGAGGGTGTGCAGGTGCCAGGATGGTGTGCTGTAGGTGCGGTCTTACCTGACTTAAATAGTGGATCCCCAGAGTGTAAGTGCTGTCAACTGCTGCTCCGTTTCGCGCCACAGGCCGATCGCCGTGTCTCTCGCTTCCGGGTTGCGTCACGTCACCACGTCCCCGTCAGATGGCTTACGCTGTGCTTCCGGGTTCTGTGACACGCAACCGCTTCCCTGGTGCGGTTCACGTGGCGCCATTCTGGGGGCGGGACGGCTGTCAGCTGCTGCAGAAGAAAAAGAGCAAAGAGATATAATGGGAAAACTCTGTAGGTCTTTGCTGTGCGTGCAAAAAATAACAGTACGGTGCAAGGTATAAAAGGAAGTGACGGTGGGGGTCCTATAACGCATAAGTGTAACTTAAGAGGGCATATAAAGTCTGATAACGAAATACCTAAACTGGTGAGACAGGTAGCTTACAGGGCAAGAGGTAATAAAGATAAGAAATGTGAGAAATGTGAAAAATATACAAAATATAAGGAATATAAGAAAAGAATTTAAAAAATTAAAATATGAAGAGTATGGGACATATAACCCTGGTGGAAATAAGGTCAAAAAGTAATAAGACATGAATGAAACAGGGGCAGTCATGCACTAAAGGATAGTAAAGATGACATGCGTTATTGGGGGGCTGTGCCATAAATGGTGCCCATATTAAACCCTATAATGAAAACCTAGCCCACCACCCCTGTATATGTAAAACCAGGTGGAGGAACGATGTTGGGAGGTGGAATCAATACATATCATAGAAATACATTAAAAGAGAATTTCTCGTTTAGTCCTCCTGGTGCTACAGTGTTCAAGATGTAAATCCATTTGGCTTCTCTCTGGATGAGGAGTTTTTGTCTATCTCCTCCTCTAGGCAAAGGTGGTATATAATCGATGATTTTGTATTTAAGGCTGGTGACCTTATTTCCACCAGGGTTATATGTCCCATACTCTTCATATTTTAAATTTTTAAATTCTTTTCTTATATTCCTTATATTTTGTATATTTTTCACATTTCTCACATTTCTTATCTTTATTACCTCTTGCCCTGTAAGCTACCTGTCTCACCAGTTTAGGTATTTCGTTATCAGACTTTATATGCCCTCTTAAGTTACACTTATGCGTTATAGGACCCCCACCGTCACTTCCTTTTATACCTTGCACCGTACTGTTATTTTTTGCACACACAGCAAAGACCTACAGAGTTTTCCCATTATATCTCTTTGCTCTTTTTCTTCTGCAGCAGCTGACAGCCGTCCCGCCCCCAGAATGACGCCACGTGAACCGCACCAGGGAAGCAGTTGCGTGTCACAGAACCCGGAAGCACAGCGTAAGCCATCTGACGGGGACGTGGTGACGTGACGCAACCCGGAAGCGAGAGACACGGCGTTCGGCCTGTGGCGCGAAACGGAGCAGCAGTTGACAGCACTTACACTCTGGGGATCCACTATTTAAGTCAGGTAAGACCGCACCTACAGCACACCGTCCTGGCACCTGCACACCCTCTACCCGCAGCCCACATCCTGATGAAATGGCCGGTTGGGCCATGAAACGTCGATGCCACCTGGAGCACCTGTAATGTATTTTTTCTACTAAAGATCATTTATTATCATTGGAGAGTGCCGACTCTGATTTTTTGCCTAGGCAGAACATCACCCATCCATATTGACTCCGTCAGTAAGGCACCCCCAAAGTTGAAACTCTTCCTCCGGAGTGCGAAAGCTCTTTGTATATATATATATATATATATATATATATATATATATATATATATATATATATATACCATATATACTCAAGTATAAGCCTACGTTTTCAGAACATTTTTTAGTGAGGGTCCCACTTGAGTCAATACATTTTCCCAGTTTTTTGTTGTAAAATTAGGTGCCTCAGCTTATATTCGGGTCGACTTATACTCGAGTATATACAGTATTTAAAAGTATAATGGTGTTCTTTTTTAAAAATAATTGCTTTTCTAAGGCAGTGCGGTGGGAGCAAGTGACCGACGTTTTCCCAACATGTTTCTTCCATCCGGACTTCATCAGGGGTGACGTACTTTCCCCCCTGTGTACAATAAATTTTGAACCTATTTTGAACCTATTATTTATAAATACTGTTCCATCAAATCTGTGCACGCTAGTTGCTATTCAAGTCCACGTCTTTCACCAAAACTACCCTCTGAACAGTCCACAGTCCAGCTGTTTTTTGGCTGACATCCCACAAAACCAGGGGGGTGCCTTATATGGGGCTGAACTTTTATTTAACAATTCCTGTACAAACACCTTGGCGCACAGTATACTGAATCTACTTGGTTCACATATATATAGTTATTTGAGCATAAGGAGCTGAAACAAGTCAACTTTAAGCCATGTGATAATTTACACCATATTAGAGAAGCAGGTCAGGCAGATGTTGTATCAGCATCTTCTGTTTATACTATGAACAGCAGTGCTGATGCAGCATCTGCTGTGAGCTTTAAATGAACTATTTGCTATTTATCAGAGTTGTTCCCTGATAAATAGCAACTTGCACTGCATTGTTTAGCCTCAGTTATCTGAACTGTTAAACCAAGCTTGCCGAAAAGATGCTGTACCAACAAAGCACTTTACAATTGAAAAGTATATTACAACTAGAAAAACATAACAGATTGATTTTGCATCCACAACAGGTCAAGCTATAATTTACTGGCACTTCCACTGTGGTACAGTGTAGCTAATGTCAGGCCAATGATTGGACAAACTTGTGTCAAGGGTTTAATAAAAAGCTGTTAATGTTCCATACTTTAGTGAAAGCTGCCATTTTGCTGACGCTATGGGTTGATAATTAAGACCCTAAGTCTCTCAAGAGCAACCATGCTCATATTCTGACAAAAAATATTGTTCTTCCCGACCTCGTGTCTAGTTTTAGGTTTCAGACATGTAACCACCTTGTAGTAAAGACGTTTCTATTGCACTCGCAAGTGTTAAATAACCAATTGAGGTCAAACTGCTAGCATTGCCTTTAACAGTAAATTAGTGGCCAAAGCCCATTCTATGATAGTCCACAGAGTTAGATCTTGGCTTACCTGACTGGAGGTGCTAATGCATTTTTATACTCAATGATATCTCAGAGGACCATCTTATGCTATATTGTTATAGAGACAACAGTACAGACATTTCCATGTAGTGGTTGCCATAGACATCTGACTCTTACTGAGTTCTCATGATACGGTGTCTGAGAAAAACTTACTTACCATCTAAGTGTATCTTCAGGCTTTCTAAGAGACCCTCTCCTTTGATCACGCTCCATTATCCCAGCACTAGATGCTGTTACTGCCTACAACCTCCCGTGCATGTAGGCCTCGGGCATATTCCTCATGCCCACTGACCTTCCCTCCAGTTCCCAGCATAGGTGTGGCCATCTTGGATTCATCAACATGATGCTTAAAGCCAATACTGTCAATAATTCTACAACATCCAATTAGCAAAGTCCAGTCCCTATAAGTATGCTGCTAAAAGACTTTGAAAATGATCAGTGCAATGATGTCTCTAGAGTAGCTGCATCTCCAGCTCTGCTCCAGAGTGTATCCTGCTTTCTATAGCATAGTGCAGAATCTCCATCCTGCTGCACAACATGACTCCCTCGTGTCCTGAGTGGGAATTACCTTTGGTTCCAGCCAAGCCTAATTTCTCATTGGTATACCTAATTAGTTTCCTGATCATCATAGCTTACCATCAAGATACCATCATTCAAGATCCCTCACTGCTTACTTTATCTGCTACCTGATCACGTGATCAGTACAACCCAAATTTACCAGACACCTTCTCGAGAGTCAACATTAATATCATCATCATCATCATCATCAGTGTAATACCATTGGTTATCATCGGTGGACCTCTCCCGTACCTGTGTTAGTCGTATCTGCCTGAGCTCCATATCTACCTGTAGAGCTCCTCTGTGTCACAGTACACTATCAATGGTCAATATAGGTCAATACAGAATTCACAGAGATTCTGAGGAAGTCGCTGACTGCAAAGAAAGGCGGGGAAACGCGTCAATCATTTCTGATTATCTGCTATCCACACACCCTGCTGCCCGGGTCTCAGTACTCCAGAAAAGACTGCATGCTAGGAAGCACCAGTGGCCGGGAGGGGACGCGGAGGACACTGACCACAGGGAAGGATACCCTCTGCTAAAACGTGGAGCTCCACACATAAGTATTGCAAATACATTTATTTTCTGTTGCTCATGCTGCATGAGTTCACAATAACTATATCTAACAAATGATTGCCATCTAACAACTACTGGGAACTCTGTTATTACTAACATCTAACAAATACAAAAAATAACATCCTGAACTGTGAGAGAGTTCGGTAAAGGGCCATACTGTGTCCTAAAATACAGACTTACCCAGGATTTGAAAATTATGTCATGTTTTGCACTTTTTAATTTTAAATTTTTATTTACAGCTGTGGGAGAGCTCATTATAATTTGTTGTGGTTTTAAACTTAATACCGGCTGGTATATACAAATTTATTGCTTAAATGTGTATAAGATTGCTATTTTAATAAATTTCATAGATTTTATTTAATATATAATTTGGGTATTTTTAGTTACTTTCAAAAGCCCTGCTTTTCTTGCTCTTTTTCTTTTGATTTAATCCAATTAGGGGCCGAGTACCCCTAAATTAGCAGCTGCATATTTGAATGCAACTGTGAATCTGCGCTTTCGTCCAATTTTTTGTCTTTTGTCTTTTTGTCAATTTAGAACTGACTTCAGTATCCAGAGACTCCAGTGTTGTGTCTACTACCTTACTTATGCGATTCCCGCTGGTTCCTGTCCAGAATTCTCTTCTTCCACCATGCCTCACAGTCACAGCTTCAGGCATAGGATATTTTATATATTCATTAAGGGTCTCCGCTTATGTGGAATAAGTTCATTGAAGAAGGCAGTTTCCAATATATTTCAGCCTCAGACAAGAGTCACCTCTCAGACAGGACATCAGGATTAAACATTTCCTGGACTTCTGCTTATATCTGAAGCCTGGGGTGTGTGTTCACACAATGCAGTAAAAAAACTATGATAGGGAATGGTTCTAATATAAGGAGAATGGTCCTTTTTCTATCCATTCCATAAGGGATCTATATGTGCCCTTGTGCTGAATCAATGGGGAATCTTTGAATCCCACCAGAGCCAAAAGGCTCCTTAGGGCAACAGAGTTTTCATTATTCCCTTTAATGCAAGGTACAGCATTGCTCTATTCTCCCTAGGCTTGGAAAAGGGAACACATGGGGAATGGATACTTCAGCTCTTCCCACAAGATTTGTGGACAGGCTTGCCCACAAGGCTCTATACACAAACCCAACAAAATATGACACACTTACATGTAAAAAATATAAAAGAAGAGTTAATGTGCCTAACACTGCAAAAAAATGCAATGAATAGGTATCAGCCTATGATCCTTGCGCCGGTAAGAATTCTGAGGCAAAAGGTAAAAAGTGCATTGTAAAATAAAGTACATACAGTAGTGCAAAATAGCTTACAAGTGCTTACATGCAAGTCTATCACCAGTGTATTTTCAGACATATCTGACTCAAGCAGCACAAGGTGAACTTTGTATTCAGGCAGCTGGCCTCTTGGACAGTGGACCAGGTGATGGGCCATCACCTACTAAGAGCACCTTTAAGCCACATTGCATTCATAGACATCTAAAGCCCAATAATACAAAATAAATAACTTAAAGAAAAGCAGAAGTTTGGTTGCAACAAACATAATATGGGGCAATTCTGCATGGAACAAGCCAAAGTACTCAGTGGACATTTATTGCCTACATTGCAAAAAAAAAGTTAATATTCTGTAAAAATCAATTTTGTCAATTATGGTTATATCTGTCAATCATTAAATTTGGGTTTAGGATTTTAAATTGGAAAATAAACCACAAGGGTCTATTTTTTTTTATTAATTCAAGGATAAAAGACCATTATAGAAAGAGTACCATAACATTAGACTTATTAATACAATAAAGTTTGTTGCACGTTAAGATTTTTTGCAGGACTCAGAAGTGCAATATGTAGTGGCACCTTTAATGTAAGCGCTTTAGATGTTGACTAGTAGCAGAATTATAAGATATTCCAATAATAAAAAAAAAAAATACTTTTGTAAACCTTAATGTAACTAAACAATTAAATAAATTGTGTGCTCTATTGAAATCCTATATTTAAGGCTTTCCAAAAGACTTATTTTTGTAATTTGTGCATGAGTAGAAAAAAAAATGTAGACATTCATCAAGACATTTGGATCTTTTTGATTTGATATCTAATCAGTAAGATGGAAACCAAGCAGTTATTATTTATCCACTTTTAAACCCTGATTGCATTTTTTATTCTGCACAATATCATGCTCACAATAATTTCAAGTGTTTACATGGTTCATGTCATTCATTTGTCCCCTAAAAAGCAATCTCGGTGTCATGATGGATTTGTAACTATGTTAAATCGAAGTTTAACATTTGATATGTTATAAGTCATTCAAGTGAATGTTAAATGTTTTGTAGAATGTTAAAAGGCAACACATGTAACAATAGTATGTAAAACTTTTCATAAGAAGTACACACAACCAAAGTCAAAAGTAACTGAAGGTAATACACATGGGCTCAGGCTGGGACATTTGGGCTCAGTGATTTAGTTTAGTCAAAATCATGACGTAGCTGTCAGTGATAGCCGGCTGCCAACCCGACCGCTAGCCCATGTGTACAGCAAATACACTGTGCAACATCAAAGTTAACTTGACTGCACAGTCTATTTGGAGGGGAGGTATCAATGCTGTGGGGATAAGCATCGCTATCACCTGCAGTGTACACACAGGGCAATTTTAGCTAACCTTCTAGGCGATTTTGACTATCTAGTTGAAATCGCCTGGCCAAATCGCCCTGTGTGCACACCCCTTAAGAAGTACATTCACTATTACTAATTAGATATCAGGCTATGATAAGCTCACATATTTTTCCACATATCCCATAGAAGTAAGAAACAAAAAAAAAACAAGGTTTACCTCTCATAATTATCTTCTATGTGCATTTAATTAAATCTCAAAATGATTAATGTTAAAAATTATATTTATTGCAAAGTAATCTAGACATTTTATTTATTCACTCCTGAAAATAACCTCAAATACTTTTACCACTATCAGTTAAATGTGTAGACAAGAGATGGAATGAAATCAAGATAAGGACAAGAATGGTAAACTTTCTTAGTGGTAAGCATCCAATGGTAAAAGTCTTGAAAGGGCAATAACACTGCAAGATTGAGATTTGAAGTCAGTTCAGGAGGCAGTTGGCATTCCCTCCATTACTGGCTGCATCTACACATTGCCTTTCAGCAGGATGCAGTTGAACAGGATTCTGTAAGCAGGATGCAGCTTCTTGTATCTACACATACATCATGTTTAGCATCCTCTTGAGTAAGCATCCTGCTAAACAGCTCCTGTTTTCCACAGCATCCTGCTAAAACACAATGTGTAGACACAGCCATATATTTACATGTGCCGACTCCTTCCTGCCAAACAGATCCCTTTAAAAGGGATCTGTCAAAAGACAATGGGAGTTATTCTGGTTCACTTCATTTTGGCAAAATCCTTCTTAGATGGACAAAACCATGTGCACTGCAGGTGGGGTAGATGTTACTTGTGCTGTAAATATAAAGGAGTCAGTATTTTTTCTGCACAGAAACAAAATAACTCACCCAAATCTAACTCTCTCTGCAAATGTTACATCTGCCCCACCTGCAATGCACATGGTTTTGTCCATCTAAGAAGGAATTTGCCAGAAGGAGTGAACCAGAATAACCCCCAATGTGTAGACACAGCCTTAGACCTTATGCTTGTGGTGCTATGATTTTTTTAATTGTGCATGTTAATTATATGGTCTGCAAAGGACAAATGTACATTATAAAGTAATTTGAACCTTAATGAATTTTATTTAAAACATCTATTTTTTTGGTACTTATGTTATATCTGGGCTCCCGTTTTTCTTATTAAACCACGTCCCCTCGCGGGGCTCGCTGCGCTCGCTGCGCTCGCCATGCTTCGGGCACAGTGGCTCGCTGCGCTCGCCACACTATATAAAATCAACTCCATGCGTAGTTGGATAGTAGGGGTATGAAAAAATTGGGTGCATTTAACATGGGAGCCCAGATAATACATAAGTACCCTTTTTTTGTATATTTGTCTGTTTGTTTGACCAGTAAGCATTCGTAGACTGTTGGGCCGATTTAGGCGAAACTAACATGAGGTGGCTTTATTGGGTTTAGATTAGGTTCATGGCCACTTAAACCCCCAATCCTGACCCTGTGGGGTCCCATGGGGCCGAAAAAGGAATCAGGCTGATACACACAGTCAGCCAGAGAAGTAAAATATGGCAAAGTTGCATAACATAGAGGGGAGTAGAGGACATGGGGTTTTAAAAAAAAAGGAGTCAGATCTACAGTGCAGATCTACGGTGTATGCCGGGCATAGAATGAGTATGGGTAGCATGTTTCCTTCTGCTGGAAGGATTTGGATGAGGGATGAAAAATGATCTGGGATGCCAATTGGAATGGTCAGGTCCTCTGTCCGACGTCAAGATGGTATATGCCAGGAAGACCTTTGACTAGATGGATACCTAAACATTTTTTAAAAAAATCCTGCAAATGCCCCACAAAAAAAAAACCCATAAAAAAAGATTACTGCACAGAGAAAGTCTGGGGATTATGGCTACAGGCAAAACCCCATCAACAAAAATGACACTGGGCAGCCACTTCAAGGGTCTGTTGGAAGAGATGGATGAAGTTCACATAATGCTAATTGCACAACAAAACCCAAGCAACTTCAGGTAGCACAGCTATTATGAAATAAAGAAGCTCCGCGGTAATCATCCTTGAAGACAGATAATGTGAAGAGAGATAAAGTATAGGCCAACCAGATCCTGTTATTTTTCAGAAACAGCCTGTAACATAAAAAAGAGGTTTGCAGATAGTGGAGGGTTTAAGGCTCCTCCCCTAACTGTGGGTCCTGGCGCTTTAATAGATATAATCAAATGTAAAAATAAAATAAATTGTAATATAATAATCCACTGCTGCTGCAGGTGTTTAGCAAGTCTGCTAAGAACTCACAATGGGGGTAGAAAAAAAAGATTGAGGGTTAAACACTATGCGCTGCTAAGTGGATGTAATGACTAAAGTCATAGGTGTGCGCAGCCCATTTTCTTAGGGGGTGCACCATTGGAGGGGCATGTCCATCACAGCCTAATTGGCATGTCCATCAATGCAAACTGAATAGAAGGTGACTTGTATTTATGTATATGCAATTCAGAACGAATCATCTCCGCCACACACATATTAGAAACAGGGACAGTGTGCGCCAAAGCCGCGCTGCAAAAATTTCCACTATAATGCCCATTACACATAATGCCACACACTCTAATGCCCTTTACACATAATGCCACACACACTCTAATGCCCATTACACATAATGCCACACACTCTAATGCCCATCACACATAATGCCACACACCATAATGCCCATTACACATTATGCCAGGGCTTGACAAATTTTTGTAAAATATTAACAACAGGTACAGTGCGTGCCGAAGGCACGCGTCAAAAATTTACACCGTAATGCCTCACACCGTGATGCCCATTACACATTGCGCCACACACCGTGATGCCCATTACACATTATGCCTCACACCATGATGCCCATTACACATTGTGCCACACACTGTTATGCCCACTACACATTGCACCTCACACCGTGATGCCCATTACACATTACGCCTCATAACGTGATGCCTTACACATTACACCACATACTGTGATGCCCATTACACACTATGCCACACACATAATGCCCATTACATATAATGCCTCCAGTAATGGCCCTTACACATAATTCCCACAGTAGGGCCCCTTACAGATTTCACATATTAGTGCAGGAGAGGAGAGAAGAGGGAAGAAGAGCGCTCATCGTCACAGCCCTGTGGGGTGTGCGCTCAGCTCCTGTGTGGCTGAGCACCTCATACCGGCGCTGGCGGACATTTGAAATATGGAGCTGGCTCATGAGTCAATAAGAGTTTGCAGTCTAGCAGCCAATTTCTAACTTTGGCTGGTGATCCTTGAGCTCTGACAGGCTGGCAGACAGGCACCATATTTCAAATGTGCATCAGTGCCAGTGTGAGCAGCTCAGCGCATGCACCAGACAGGGCCATGGCGATGGATGGCAGAGAGTGAAGAGTAGCCAATTGCTGCTCCCTCCCAGGACCCAGCGTTCTAGGCTGTATCCTGCTCAGACTGTTAATTTATCAGGCACCTTCCTGTAGTTTTATTACTATTCAACAACCCCCTCCTTGTGGATCAGTTATTAAAATTTTGCCCCCCCCACTCCTTTCCGTAGATACCTTAGTGCTTCTCCTTAGTGCTTCTGTTATATTATATCTTCTGATATTTCAGTGCCCCCCCTCCCACCCTGTTCCCCCCTCCCCTTAAATTAGTTGACTGTACCTGTGGCTCAGGCTCTGGCTTGGACTTGCTGCTCTGAGCGTCATTCATGAGGCTCCTCACTGCTCAGATCACTCGTGTCTGAGCAGTGATTTCTGGCCCGCCCCCCATTCAGCAACAGGCAGCCTTGCGATTGGCTGCCAGTTGCTAGTGCCGACTGAGGGGAGGAACAACCCCACCCGGCGCCCGCACGTCTGTCATACCCCTGCATGAAACTGTAAATGGTGGTAGATCCACCCATGGCGGCCGCCGGCCGCAGCACTGGTCAGCAGCCAGCTCACTGCTGCTGCCGGGAGGTTCTGCAATCGTGTGGGGCTGGGGGTGCCTATCATTAGGAGGTGCCTGTGCACCTCTGGCACCCCCCGTGCGCACGCCTATGACTAGAGTGAACCCCTCTGAATAAAATCAACACTGGACACACTATAAATTATACAAATTTTATATGAAAAAAATACATGTGATTATTATCACAACACAGAATACTAGCACAAGTAATACGTACAAAAATATATATATTAAAATTGTTAAAATGTTCAGAACATGCCAATATAGCATAAATATATAGCAATTGAAAGTAGTGAATTAGTATAGGAATCAGGGTGATGAGTTAGTGAGGGGTTAATTCCAGTCACTGGCAGAACAAAGTTTGCGGGTCAAGCAGGTATAAGAAGAAAGCAAGTAGGCTGCTAATACACAAAAAGCCAGTTACCAAGTAGATGGTAAACACATATAACAGTCATTTTAGGCACATATGTGAATGCAGCTGTTAGTGCTGTGGGGAATAGTTGCTCACCCTTCGCTTTTTGTAGTTGTTTGCTGGAGGAAGCGGCTCCACCCGATGATGGTGGCATAATAATTATGCAGGTAAGTTTATGTCGCTTCGGATAAACTCAAATAAGCATAACCAATCCCACAATTAATTAACTTTGCCCTCTAAAAACAGGAGACATATGACCAAAAAAGTTTAAATAACACAAATAAATAATAATAAATGGTTTATTAGCCTACAAGAAAACATATATGTTCAAAATGTCTAAAAAATTAAATTGTTTGTGTTTTCATACACATTAACAAAGTACAATATTAATGAAGAAAATAATGCATCAACAATCCTTTAATTGCTAGACTACAATTCCCAATCATATTTTCCATTTGTAAAACAACAGAAGAAAAAAAATAAAAACAATTTTTTAGGCTGTCATTGGAATAGCTTGATATATGAATAATACATAAACATGTCGTCCTTCTCCAAAACGTAATTAATGTTTCACATTAGTAACAAAAATGAACTTTTTGAAAGCTCCATCAGAATCTCTTCATGTTCCAGAGCATAAATTTATAAAATATATTGAAATTATCTCCAGTAAAACGTTTAATGCATTTTTAATTTTAAATTCCAGTTACAAATAAATACACTCCTGCATATTGATTCTAAAACCGCTATTGAAGAAATTAATTAAATCTCACGTATGTTTTTCACAGCATTAGATGAAAGATTTTCTTTGTGCACAAAGATATTTTATATTTTAAATGACAATATCTGAATTCAGAAATGTAAACTGTCTGATTAATTAGATAATCTGTACAACATTTAACACGTTAATCTCTTATTTCCTAAGTATTATACAGTACACAACAAAATGTCCTTCACCTGTTATGGCATTCTCTTTCCCAATGACTTTGCTTCATATACCGCATCTGGTCAGCTACAACATTAAAAAGATGTACATTTATATTGTGGTAAATCTTTGTGCAGTTCATGATATTATAAAATAATAACCAAAAATTTAACTGATGGAGACAGAAACAAGGGCATTACAAACTATTAGGTTAGTTAAACATTCATACTGTATAAATTATTAATTACATGCATGGAATGAGAAAAAAAAGGCTGATAGATCTCTTTTAATGAAAACAGGGTGTACAGTACATGTGACTGATGTTTCTTTCACTTGCTAGTAAGAGGATTCCTATGAACCAAGATGGTTCTTGTAAACCCAGAAGTGACATCAATTTTTATCATATATGACTATGAGGATTCCTGAAAATTGGCTACTGTCCCTTTAGGGCAAGGTAGGAAGATTGTTGCAGATATAAGGATATTTATGTGGGTTAGTGTATTGTATTCTATTTGGTTTTATATCTTGTAAGGTCTTGACGAGAGATCAGATGCTCCCAAACACAATGTCAAGGTACAAGGGGGCAGATGTATTAAGCCTTAACAAGAGATAAATGCAAGGGTGATAAGGAGAGATAAACATCCAGCCAATCAGCTCCTTACTGACTTTTTTCAAACACAGCCTGTAACATGGCAGTTAGCAGGTGATTGGCTGGACGTTTATCTCTCCTTACCACCCTTGCATTTATCTCTTGTTAAGGCTTAATACATCTGCCCCAAGGTTATTTTTCTTTTTTTGCATAACTACGTCTCTTAGTGTAGTTAATGTATGTGCTTGTATATGTGTAACTTTAATTTCATGCACCAGAGCAATCTGCTTTGTTGGACTGGAGTGCCAGCAGAAATATATATCTATCCACACACAAAGACACCTAGAGGGCACTATGTACTGTGAATATTCCAGAAATGTTGGTGTTCATATGATAATTCACAAATGTTGGTGTTTATGTAGAAAGTTCATATGATTAATACAGCATATTTTTGGTTCTGTGTTCCATCTCAATATGATTTACATGCTATACTATTGAGCCCGCTCTAAGCAAAAGCTTCCAAAGCTAGTCTCCTACCTTCTGTGTATGTGCATGTGTGAGAAAGAGATGTAGTTTCACTCTCTGCCAGCAGATAGCAGTATTTCAGAGACTCACAGACACTACACACACACACACACACATATATATATATATATATATATATATATATATATATATATATATATATAGATATATCTATCTATATATATATATATATATATATATATATATATATATATATAAAAAAAATCAGGTTGAAGCAAAAGTATCCCAACAGTGGTAACTAAAGTATATATATCCACCAGATCACCCAAGAAATAAGGGCCACATGGCCTATCATTAGGTTGCTACAACTATCCTCAGTAGAATTATATTTTATCTGAGTGACTATCATTACTGTTAATATGGCACGGCAACTGGGTCCTCAGGGGGATTTATCATTGAACCCCATATTGTTATTGACATCTTTAGCAGCTGTTCCGAGACTGAAACAAAATTATTTATTGAAAATGAATGGCAGATTAGCTGAAATTATTTACATAGATGTATTAAAACTTAAAAAAGTGGTTGACTTCCAGTATGATTTGATTTCACTCAGTGATTATTATAGAGCCAAAATGATACATGGAGGCTTCCAGATGAAAAAGTGTCCCACAATTGGAAGATATGAACCTCAATTCCTTAAAAAGTGAATAACTTTGACTAACAGATGTTTGCATGAACTGATGTTGCTCTTGAAAAATCTATTAAAAAAGCTGCTAACGAGGGGGCGTGGCCTAGCTGCTGAACCGAGCAGCAGCATTTTCCCTGCACTCCTGCCCATTCTCCGTTTTTGGGGCATTTACCCACTTATTCTGCTACCCCCCAGCCTCCCCACCGCCTGTACCTGCTGGACGCTGGCCTGGGGCACCGGTGGATGTGCGCTGCGGAGCCGGGAGACGTGGGGAAACGTCTTTGCGGGTTGCGGCCTTGCCCACCTCCGAAGCCGGGACCTCAATTAGTACAGCCAGCCGGGTTTCGAGCTCCGTGACGCGGACGGAGGAAACGGGGGCGCCTGGAGCCGTGATTTTTACATCTGCTACCTCCTCTCCCCTATTCCAGCCTCCGCTGATGCTCAGGACCTGATCTGGGGGTGCCAGCTGTCCCTGGAGAGAGGGGTAAGTGCCTGCAGGCTCTGCCAGCTCCGGCTGCTAGTTACAGCGGCGGCCATCTTGGATGTGACCCCCCCTCCTCTCCTGCTGCTGCGTTCGCCCTCCTGCACCTGGGTTTTCACTAGCCTCTGTTGGGGTGCCCCAGGAGCCCCCTGGAGAGATTGCCCCTCTGTGCCCTGGGGGATCAGTGGGACCCAGGGCCCCCATACTATCTATACTCCTCCAAACATCTAATCTGAGGCCTGTGTTCCTGGGCGACCCCTGGGCTGCCCCTTTGCAAGCTGGACAATATCAACAGCATCTCTCCCCCACTGGTATAAGCTGACACCCTGCTTAGCAGGTATGGCAGGGGTCAGCCTCTCACTGCCTGCCCAGAGCCCTGTGCCGCGCAACAACCTGTGACATCCAGACCGGGCTGTCTGTTGCCCCACCTGTACACCATCCCCCTGTTACCTCTGTGGCCCAGCAGAGCTCTTTTGGACCTGACTCAGAGCTTCACTCTCCGGGAAGCCCCAATCAGCTCCTTATTCTCACTAGCAGCTGTGGTAGCGCCCCCCCCCCCCCTTTTAGCTCCTTCCACAATAGTGGGCTACTTTTCGCAAATCCTCCTGCTGCTCCAGAAGACATCTTCACCTCTGCCCAAGATCCGTTGTCGTAATCCACTATGATGTGACACTACGCCCTGCAATGTCACCGCCCATGTGACCCGTAATCTCATGCTCATTTCATTAACAGGCACCATTCCATTATACTAGTGTGTGAAGCCCTGTCTGTCACTATTTTCATACTCCTCTGAAAACCTCTATCATGTCCCCTAAGAAATCTAAAGAGGTCCCTACCCCGCGGGTCTCTTTTCCTGCTAGGAGGGCCACGCAGGCCCTGGGAACATCTCCGGGTACCTCTGTGGCAGTGCCAGCATCTGACACCCCAGCACACAGCTCTGGCCTGTCATTCTCAATGGCAGGCGCAGATTGTGCCCCAGACACCCCACTAACAGCTGGGCTACTCTGTCAGATACTGTCCACCTTCAAATCTGACCTGACCAGAGACTTAACAACTGCGATTCGGGAAGTCAAGACCGATCTAATTGCTGTTGGGGACCGAACAGATCACCTTGAGAGGAAAATGGAGGAGCTGGTGGCCTCTCATAATGACCTCCTCACCTCCTATGACCAACAACAGGCTGAAATTGAAGCAGTTAAAAACAAGATGGCAGATCTCGAGGACAGATCTAGGAGGAACAACATAAAAATCAGGGGGATTCCGGACTCCGTATCCAACCCTGAACTGGAAGGCTATGTCACCACGCTGTTCCGCAAACTGCTGCCTTCCGTAGAAGAAAGAGACCTCTTGATCGACCGGGTCCACCGGCTCCCAAGACCTCGCTCAGTCTCGTCTGATCTCCCTAGAGACACTCTCCTCCGTGTACACTTCTTCACCACCAAGGAGCGCATACTGAGGGCTGCAAGATCGGCCGGGGAGAAGGGTACATTGGGAGGCCTACAGATTTTTCCAGACCTATCTGCAATGACGTTAGCCAAAAGAAGAGCGCTGACCCCGATTACCACTGCACTATGAGCCAACGAAATCCCCTACCGTTGGGGTTTCCCTGTGAAGCTTCTGATTACCCATGAAGACTCCACACACACCATCTCGTCCCTTGAAGCAGGACTCAAGCTCCTTTCAGAATGGGACATCACGGTGAAACACCCATCCATGCCTAAACGGAGTTCAGCTCCGCGTGCGGAATGGGGGAACACTTGAGAGACCAATCCACTACCCCTTCGGGGTATGTAAGCCATATGTCCTTTATCTGGACAATCCCTGTCTCCTCACATCCTGGAGTCTGACTTCTTGGCTAAGTATAACAGCCGTTTGATTATTAGGCTTATTGTTTGTTTAGGTATAACATGCCTTTTGCTACTATCCTGATGATAATACTGTTTTGCGCTAGCTCGCAGCTAAATGACAGGTTACGTTAATGTTCATACAGTATTTTTCAAGTTATGCACTGGTTTATAGATGTGTTGTTAATTGGACAATTTTCTTATTGGGCCTACATGGGCGGTGGCACTAGGCCACCTATAGAGCCCCCACCTTCTCCCGTACTACTGCATTTGTCTCCCCTTACCTCCCTGCAGTAGTCATGTCGGTCCGATATAATGGACCGTTTTGGTTTAATATTTTCCCGTTCCTTTTCAATTTGTTCCCTATTCTCCCCCTAAGTTACAGCCCTCCCCCTCACACTAGACTCTGTCTTGTACCTCAAAAATATGTACACCTTACATACCATATAAACATTACGCTATTGGTTGACCTTTTCACCCATCATTTTGCCCATGCGATCCTATGACGACTAAGATCCTTTCCTTGAATGTAAAGGGACTGAACTCCCCCAACAAACGTAGACTTGCCCTCACTTTCTTCCATAAGCAGAGGGGAGACGTGATCGCTCTACAGGAGACTCACTTTTCCTCCGTAAACCCCCCTATATTTAGAGATAACAGATATCCTCTGGGATTTTATGCTAGTGGTCAGGTTAAACGTAATGGTGTTGCCATTCTTTTCAGCAATAAAGTGACATTTGTCCAGCACTCCCTTACTGCGGACAAAAATGGGCGCTATCTAATCCTGACTGGACTGCTAGATGACAAATTGGTTACCCTGGTCTCAGTATATGCTCCTAATTCTAACCAAATCCCCTTCTTACGTAAATTATTTCTTCTAATCCGCAAAGTAGCCAAAGGGTCACTACTAATAATGGGAGATTTCAACTTGGTATTAAACCCACATCTAGATAAATCTAACAAACCTCTCACGACTAGGCTCCCTCCCCCCCCCGGACCTTCCTTAGCATTCCGCAACATGCTAACTGAATTCGACCTATATGACATCTGGAGAACTCATAACCCATCGGGCCGCGAATATACATTTTTTTCAAATGTCCACAATTCATACTCTAGAATTGACATGCTTTTATGTGACAAATGGACCCTACAACACTCCAAAGACATAGACATCCTCCCCATCACCTGGTCTGACCACGCCCCGATACTGTGGAAATGGTCTTTAAATAACTTCAATATCCCTCCCAGACCTTGGCGCTTAGCTCCTCATCTTCTAACTGACCCGCTGCCTAATAAAATTATTTCGGACAGTATATCCTCGTACTTCGCTAACAATACCCCGCAAGACACGTCTACATTCACACATTGGTGTGCATTCAAGGCGGTTACTAGGGGTGCTGCTATTCAGGCCGGGGCTGCCCTCAAGAAACAAAACATTCAAAGACAAACAGACTTAGAAAATAAAATTAGGGATTTAGACTGCAAGAACCAATCCTCCCCTTCCGCTGCCCTCAGGAAAGAGCTTTCAGAAGCTCGTAGTCAATTACAGAAAATGCTCCTGGCCCAAACTCAGTTGGCCTTGAACAGACTCCGTACAAAATTCTATCTATCAGGGAATAAATCTGGGAAAATGTTAGCACGTAAACTGAGAATGCAGCATGCCAAGAATAGGATTAAGCTCATACATTCCCCATCTAAGGAGAAACTCCTAAACCCAAAGGATATATCTAACCAGTTTGCTAAATATTACTCTCAACTGTATAACCTATCTCTAGACCCAGACACCCCCCAACCCTCTAAAATGTCTATATCCTCTTTCCTAGAAGGAGTTAATTTGCCTTCCTTATCCAATGATCAGTTAGAAGTCCTAAATGCCCCCTGGTCTCCGTCTGAAGTAGATGCTGCTGTTAAATCCCTACCTAGGGGCAAAGCCCCAGGCCCCGACGGGTTTATCAATAATTTTTACATCACTTACCGCGAAACCCTCACACCCTATCTGACTGATCTTTTCAATACTATCACATCTTTAGGTTCCCTCCCCAAGGAAATGCTGGAAGCACAAATAATAACCCTGCCCAAACCAGGAAAAGATCCAGCCCACTGCCAGAACTATCGTCCGATAGCTCTGCTGAACAGCGACACTAAATTGTTCGCAAAACTTATAGCTCTCAGAATTAAAAATTATTTGCCTATGCTGGTACACCCGGACCAGACGGGGTTTGTCCCAGGGAGGCAGTCGTCTGATAACACACGTCGAGTGTTTAATTTAATTGACTCTCTCACGGATGATCAGGGCCTTCTGCTGCTGTCTTTAGACGCGGAGAAGGCCTTTGACCGCTTAAACTGGGAGTATATGCAGACTGTCCTCTCTAAATTTGGGTTTAGGAATCAGATTATGTCTTCTATTTTGGCACTATATAGTACCCCCACGGCCCGGGTGTTTAGCAATGGCTTTCTCTCAGATCAGTTTCCCATTTCCAATGGAACAAGGCAGGGCTGTCCCCTCTCCCCAATAATATTTGTGCTATCTATTGAACCCCTTGCCTCCAAAATTCGTGCTGACCCTGATTTTCCCGGTCTCCAATCAGGATCCTCATCGCATAAGCTAAGTCTCTTTGCGGATGATATTTTACTTTTTGTTTCTGATCCCTTACGTACATTACCCCACCTACACGATACTCTAGACAGTTTTAGTAAAGCCTCATACTACAGATTAAACACCACAAAAACTGATGCCCTACCCATTAAGTTAGCTGACTCATACCCAATTCTGTCCTCTAAATTTCCATATAACTGGCAGAAAGTGTCTATACGCTACCTGGGTATAAATATCCCATCAGACACTGGGAAGGTCCTTGAGGTTAACCTACCACCCCTTCTTAGTTCATTAGAATCTCTTTCCAAATCCTGGCTTGCGTTCGATGTCTCATGGATGGGACGCATGGCTGCCTTTAAAATGTCCCTATTACCTAAACTCATGTATCTCTTCCGCACGATCCCCTACACTTTCCCGAAAAAAGAGCTTGCCAAATGTAACTCAATCATGCTAAAATATATCTGGTCCTCAGGTCCCCCTAAACTGGCTCGCTCTAAGATGACCCTCCCTAGAGCCAAAGGTGGATTGAACCTCCCAGACCTAGGTTTATACCATGATGCCTGCAAACTGGCCCAGATAAAAACTTTCTTTGAAGCACGCTCAGAATCAAGGTGGGTGGATCCTGAGATATCGCATGCAACGACCCCAATCGATGATCTGTTTAGAATACCTAAACAACTCCGACCTGATCTCTCCTCACTCCTCCCAACTACTAGGGCCTCTATTGCAACCTGGGATGCATTGATTTCTAGACTCCCCCACCCCATATCTCAACTCCCACTAATTTCATTGAAATCATTACCCAAACTAATACCCAATCTACATCTTGCCAGATGGACCACGCTAGGTATTTCTAAACTACGTGATATTTTGGAAGGCCAGCATATCCTCCCGTTCTCTGCCCTCCAGCAGAGATTCTCTCTCCCCAAATCTGAACTACTGCATTATTTTCAAATTTGTCACTGGTGGAATACTGCCCATCCGTCTAATAGTATACCTAGTAACTTTGATTCACATATCTACTCCCGACTTAACCTACTAAACTCGAAAGGGGATGTTACATTCTGGTATAGAACATTGATAGACATTCCAAATTCCCCTAAGTCAAATGCACAGACTAAATGGGAAGCTGACTTAGGTATGACCCTCTCGGACGCTCAATGGAGCAAAATTTTTCTCTCCTCCTATGCTATGTCAAAATGTATGAACCATACCGAGATGCACATAAAGTTAATACACAGATTATACCTAACCCCAGCCAAATTACACTCCTTCTGGCCCACATGTTCCAAGTTTTGTTGGAGACATTGTGGCAATACTGGTCACATATACCATATATTCTGGTCTTGCCCCCTTCTCACTGTGTTTTGGAAGGAAGTATTTGACCTAGCAAATCAGGTCTTAGACACAGCACTATTACCCACTCCATTAATAGCCTTATTTAATATATTTCCCGACACGGTCTTACCTAACAAACGCTATGTTCTAGGCCATATATTCATTGCGGCCCGTGCAGCCCTGGCCCAGTGCTGGAAACAAAACGCCCCTCCTCCACTTTCAAAAGTTACTCAGAAAATTAACTTTAACTTCACCATGGAAACACAATATGCTTCCCACTCCGGCTCTGTATCTGCTTCAATGGCTCGCTGGTTGCTTTGGCATGAATATGTTACTAGTGGAGCAGGTACATCGCACATTTCCAAATCACCCCAATGTGACCCCCTCCAATTCAGCCTTAACGAGAGACAAGCAGAATCTACAGACTCTTCTTGATCCCTTAATTCTCCACTCTATAACCTGCTTGCGTGGTTGCGTTACGTACTTAATGTTTATCTAACTATTTTTACTGCAGATGTATTTGGCTAACATAGATATAGCTTACATTACTATTATGGTTAAATACTTTACCTGATGTTTCTGTTTAGGCTTACTGAATTCTCATTGTGTACCGTATGACGATATTTCTTGCCTGCCTACTTATGCACAGAGTCTATGTACCCTCCCCCCACCCCTTTGCCCCCCCCCTGTTCCCCCTCCTTGTTCTACTTTATTCTGTAACCCCCCATCAAAAATTTCAATAAAATATTGATGTTAAAAAAAAGGTGGGGAGGGATAGATCACCAGCCAATCAGCTAGTAGCTGTCATTTTTCAAACACAGTCTGTGACATGAAGGTTGGGAGCTGGTTGGCTGGTGATTTTTCACTCTACATTTTATCACTTTTTCAGCTTAGTAAAAAAAAAAAAAAAAAGCTGCTAACAGTCAAGAATAACATGACATTGTTTCCTTAAAAACATATGCCTACAATTACTGCTGATAAAGAAACTGAGTGGATGCCTAAATTAGATAATTCAATTGCCTTAAATACTGTAAGAGATATTTACTTAAATTTAAAAATGAGATGCTTAGCAAAAGTTGAAATGGATTATAAATAACATAGAGTTTACCATAGGCTGTCTATTGGTTCAGAAACTAAAGATTAAGGGCGGTATTCAATGAGGCTGATTCGCCATGTTTTTATGGCGAATTTGTGCTGTTTGGCGAATTTTTGACAAAAACGGTGAATCACCCTATTCAATGACCAGATGGCGAATACATTTTTAAGGTTTTTTTCGCCATGATTCACCGAGTAGCAATCGCTATCTTTTTATGGTGAAGTGGAATGTGAACTTTTAAAATAAAGTGTTTTGTTTTTTACATTTGGTGTCAAAAAATCAGGATTTTATTCTGAGGAGGGGCATGCTATTTTTATTTATGTGCTGTAAGCACATGAATATATATTTCATTTTTTTTTTTTTTACACAGACCAGCCAGCAGGGGGCCGGGAGTCGAGCCGCTCATTAGATATTCATATATTCACTGCACCCGATCATTACATATGCATGATCGGGTGTAGTGAATATACCCGGTCCCCTGCTGGCACCCCCGGGGAGACTTCCATCTCCCTGCCTGCAGTTGTCCTCAGGCTCCCTGCGGAATCGCCGCAGGAGTTAAAATTCGCCGGTCAGGGGCAGCAAATTATTAAATGTTGCAAATGGTATGTACAAGTATTAAGTATTTCTTAATCTCCGGAATTCCAATACTGGATATTAAGGGGAGAGAAAGTAGAACACAACATATTGCAAATCAATATGTTTAAAAAGTTTTTAATATACACATTGCACTTACAAATATGTAACTTGCTTTAAAACTAGTCTGTTTTGTCAAAGGAACATTTCCGAAACGCGTTAAGTTTCCAAACCTTGTTACATTGGACTTGTGGACCCTGGATGCCTGCTGAGGTGAAAGTGAACCCCTGACTGAGGCACCTTTTCCGTATTGAGGAACCCAGACTGGAGATCCATTTCAACATCTTTCTGCCTGCTGCATTCCTGGGGAAACTTGTCTTATGCTTTTAAATTAAGTCACATATTTGTAAATGCAATATGTATATTAGAAAATGTTTAATCATATTGATTTGCACTATATTGTGTTCTTATTTCTCTCCCCTTAATATCCAATAGGGGACTATTGGAATTCTGGAGATTAAAAAACACTACATGTGTACATACCATTTGCAACACTGAATAATTTGAGACCCATCCACATTATATTGGTTTTGTATGCATTTATTCATTTATACACAAGGTGTAAATATATTATTTCATAGTTACATCTGAGCACTATCTTTCAGATTCACATTTCTTTTCTGTCTATCGGTTCAGCAAATGAGCCAAGGTTTCCATTTTACTGGCTCAGTATGTGATACTGAGTCATCACAGGATAGTAACAGCCATCTACCAAAAGGAAAGATGCCCCTTTTAGCAGCATAAACGTGTTTAAAAACTTCAGGGAAGAAAGGCACACATATCCATATAGGATGGAATAATCATAGGCAGATTAAAAAGCCTCCTTTGCTCAGAAAGAAATAATCTTCCATTTATCAGCTCATGAAATGCCAAATTTTGAACTCATCGTGTTGAACAGAGGTTTAATGTTTATAACGAGTGATAGCTAATTTTTTGATGGCAGACAGGCAACAACATTTTAAAGAATAGTATAATTCTGCTTCTAAAACTAGCACCATTCCGCCACAACTACATAAGGTCCAGATATGGTCTACATTTGAACTTGATTCTTCAAATGCTATGTTCAAGACATACAGTATATAAGTATTTGGGATCAAGAAGTTACATACATCACTACAAGTCTTCAGTAAAATCCTCCCAATTTGGCACCCGTGGAAAGGGCGGTACTTAAATTTCTAACCAGTTATTCCAACCAGGACATTCAACCTGCCTACACAGTGGACACTATTGTTTTAGCAAGGTCTCACTGATTATAGAATAAAAGTTATGTGACGATTGAATGACCTTACAGTGTATTACAAATTACATGGTGATCCAACAACTTCCTGTAAAACAGAACTTATTGCACTACTAATTATGGCGACAAAACAAGATGTTGATGATATGTTCCCTGTCTTTCAAAAGAATATCCTCTAACACAGGGCTGGGCAACACCGGCCCTCCAGATGTTAATGAACTACACATCCCAGGATGCTTTGCATTAGTTTTGCTATGTGGCCATGCTGAAACTGATGCAAGGCATGCTGGGATGTGTAGTTCATCAACATCTGGAGGGCCGGTGTTGCCCAGCCCTACTCTAACACCTAAGCTATATACTCTGCCAAAAATATTTAAAGGGATTAAACGGCCCCCTCCCCATCCACCCCACACCAAGTACATTCCATAACTGCTGCTGTATCTAAATTTATCCTCGCTAGGAGTTTTTTCATGTTTGATGGTGCAAGAAAGAACAGCAAAAATAAGGATAATATGACATTGAACATACAGTGTGACACTAACTTGAATAAAAAGCCATTTGGAAACATAATAATTTGGTTACTTCAGATGCAGCCTTCAAAATGCAGGCATAAAACCACTTTTGTTGAGTGTCAGCAGAGGACAATCTAAAAGATTATTTACTGTGTGCTTACATGTACCATAAAATGGATGACAATAGCATGTTGTTGTCCCAGAAGAAGGGTGCTTCAAATGCTTAGTCTGCACAACATGCCATGCCATGATAACTGACCAGCACTTCTGCCATCCACATAGTCTCAAGAAAATGTATATATGGTACAGACTATAATGCACACTTGTCCACATTGTATATTATTGTGTGTGCCCCTATGGGCTAATGTACAGCACGTGGAGAAAATGATACATAGGGCCTTATTCTAGTTCACTCTTTCTGACAAAATCCTTCTTAGATGGACAAAACCATGTGCACTGCAGGGGGCAGATGTAAAATGTGCAGAGAGAATTAGATTTGTGTGAGTTGTATTTTTTCTGTGCAGGGTAAATACTGACTGCTTTATTTTTACACTGAAATATAGATCTCACTTTGAAGTAAAACCCCACCCAAATCGAATTAGCTCTGCACAAGTAACATCTGCCCCACCTGCAGTGCACATGGTTTTGTCCATCTAAGAAGGATTTTGTCAGAAACAGTGAACTAGAATAAGGCCCATTGTCTGCAAGAATGAATGAACCTCAATAGATGTGTCTGTTCTCAATTCTATTGGCCTTGTCAACAGGTTATACAGTCAAACCTGTAGTGGAACATTTAATGGTAGGTAAAAAAAACAAATATCTATGCTGAGATATACGGCAATAGGCTGGATTCTATCATCAGTGAGGAGTGGATATCATGCCACAGTTCTATTAAAAAGAGAAGCATACTGGATACATAATTTAGACACTGTAGCCCCTAGAGCAGACATTCCCAACCACACCAACCACAAAACACCTACAGTGCAGGTTTTATGCTGGCCACACATCAGACCGACTTTCCTCCAACCGTCCAACTAGTTGGTTGGATGCAATAAAAACCTGGTACTGGATTGGAGCAAATGTAGTTTGTAATTAGCTCATTTGTTTCCCAAATTGGAAAATGGACAACAACTGTCACTCATGTACTGTAGTTTGACCTATTTGATTTAAACAATTTCACTGAATGTTTTTGTCCATTCTCCTGAGTTTGTGAGCAAATTGCTTATTGGCATTTGCCCCCATACAGTACCATATTTTCAGTCCAACCAACCAACTAGTTGGATGGTTGGAGGAAAGTTGTGCTCAAGCCTGGATATCTACAAAACCTGCACTGTTGTGTGCCTTGAGGAACGTGGTTGGGAATGCCTGCCCTAGAGGCTTAAATGAAATTAACTGTTTAAGTATCTTTGCTTAATTTGACAATTGCTAATGGAAATTATGTGGATAGATAGATATATATGTACACAGCATGTACAGCAATGACAGAAATATGTATGTTTTTATAAAATGCATTAAGTAGGTTTAGCCTTTTCAATATACACAGGCAAAAATAATTCACAAAATTAAAATACAAGGGCAAACTAGGTGAAACTCTGTATAATATAAATGATTTCTTAGTAAAAGCTCAGTGTAAAATGTCAGCATCAAGCAACATGCACAAATGATCTGTCTGCAAGGAAAAGTAGTCCAAATGCTTAAATAAAATAATCCAGGGTGTTCATTAATTACACAGGTGCACAGTTTTTTTAATTTCAAGATTAATAAAATTTAAAGGCTATGAAAATATTACATCTAATTACAGTGAAATATGTTCCATTAATGTATATTTTGATCTTGAAAATACATGAAATGTCTTTGTGAGTTATATATTCTTTCTTGATTTAGTTTTATGTTCTGGGGGTTGATGGGTGGGTTGTACCAACTGCAAACATTAAAAATTATTCCACTTTAACCTTAATTATTTTTTGCAAGTTTTTACTGCATAATAATTTTTAAGTGCCCTATAAATCAAGACACCAATGACTTTTTGTTTAAAATTTATGCTAAAATCTTGCTTTGATCCTTTGACTTTTATATGGAATGCATTTATATTTTCTACACTAACATGCATGACAACATAATTCTTCACACTTATTATTCAACATTATTGCTTTAATGAGAGGAATTGGAAGAAAAGTAATGTCATTGTCTTTTCTACAGGAGCAAGGACTTAGAAATTATGAATTGAGTTCAGAGAAATATCAATATTTTTCCACTGTAAAATCTGAAAAGTTATATTTACAGCAAACACAAAGTTTTGCAAGTAGTCAAGCAGAGAAAACACATTTCATCATTTTACCTTGATTCATTACCTGGGTTGCAATTCCCTTCTCTAGTGCTTCTAAAGCCCCGTACACACGGGGGGAGATATATTGCTCAGCCATATATTGCTAGCTAGATTTATCGCTGGGCCACACTCCCATCACTGGCAATATGGTCGCCTGCGACCATATTTCCAGCGATTTCAGCCCCTATCGCCCCCGTGTGTACACAGCTTTACACACCCTGACCTGTGTCCTTGCAACTTATGGTAATTCAGCATCTTATGGTGTGCAGCATCTATAATCCACTATGTAAACTTACTTTACTAGCCCTCCGGGGCAGTTCATTAAGTCAAGTCTGCATCACTGTTTTTGCTCTAGATCATGTTCACAGCAAATGTACTTTGTGCTTGTGTGCTGACTCTAGGTTCTGACCCCCTCCCCCTCACCCACCCACCCACCACCACCAGCACCACAACCACAACCTTATATCCCCATGATTTCCTCTAGTAAGCTATCTGGAACACTACTCTGATCTCCAGGATATAATTTAACAGCTATTTGGGACTTTGCTATTTGTCTGGACTATACTTTGCTGTTTGTGAATAGCTTACAACAATCTGCAAATAGTTTCTGGTTTTTATATACTTCACCCAGCATTTATCCTTCTCAGCATTAGTTCTGTTAGTGTCAATTATACCTTCAGCATTGCCCGGTAAGTCTTTTCACTCACAAAAGATTGTCACAATTAATTACTGATGTATGGGGCCCTTTACAGGTTCTGCTATTTTCAGCTGAGGATAAGAGCAGTCAGAATGGGGCAGTGCAGACAGCTGACTTGCTCTAAAATAGTGAACACTGTGCATCTGTTCGCAAACAGGGCAAGCAGAAAACCTGACCTGCAAGCCTACTCAGTGCCTCTCTCACACCGCCGGCATTAGCATGATCCCCTCTCTTTGGCGGAACGGGGATCATGCATCACACAGATTACCTTACATGCAATCCATGTCCCCTCATGGGGCTCGCTGCGCTATACACGCTTCGGGCTCAGTGGCTCGCTGCACTCACCACACTATATAACATCAACTCCACGCCCATGTGGATAGTGGGGGTATGAAACGGTCGGGAGGACGCGTAACGCATCCCCTTGCGGGGCTTGCTGTGCTCGCCACGCTTTGGGCTGCCGTGGATAGTGGGGATTTAAAAAGGTGCTACAAAACCCCGAACCCGGTAGGAAGGGTTGCTGTACGTAATAGCCACTCAGATGCAGGAGCGTGTCATTGCTGAGCGTCTGAGATGCTCCTGCGTGTCAAACAGATGGAGTGCCTCACCGCCGGCGCCAGCATGATCCCCTCTCCGCCAAAGAGAGGGGATCATGCTGGCACTGGCATTGTGAGAGAGGCTTGCCAGGGACACCGGGGACAGTTCCCGGCAACAGTATGGTAGTTACTTGTTTAGTATCACGGTTGCAGCCTACACTGATAACATATCTTAAGCTGCCACCATGAAACTACACAAGTAAGGCAGCCATTGGGCTACGCTGATAACATAGCTTAGGCTGCCACCATGAAACTACACAAGTAAGACAGACATTGGGCTACGCTAATAGCGTAGCTTCAAACGTAGCATAAGCTGCCGCCGTGAAACTACACAAGTACCAATATCTAAGTTAGATACCTATATCATTGTCCCTGCACTGTGCCAAGGATAGGTGTTTTTAATGTAGAAGTGACCAATACACAATGTTTTCTTGTTTAATATCAACTCACTTATGTAAAGACACATCATGAATAATTTATTAATGTATTATCACAATATATTACAATTAATAAATTATCCTGTGTCTTTAAAAAATTAGAGAGCGCACTGTGTTGATCTAATATGACATTTATTCAATAAAAATATATATAGCCTAATTAACCCCTTCAGTGGTGTTAAAAAAAAAAAAAACACCACTACCTCCCTGGGTCTGGGCAGCGCCGCTGAACTGTCAATCAGCGACTGCCCGGACCTGCACCTCCCACGCAGCGTACCTGTCCCCGGCAGCCGGCTTGTCATAAGCCGGCGCCGGGGACTTCAATAAGAGACCCGGAAGGGAAGGGGGAGGAGGATGGGGGAGGCGGCTCCAAACAGTGGCAATCCCAAGAATTTTCCGGGATTGCCAGACTGGGCACTGAGGCACAGCCCAGAAAATTCTCAGGATTGCCACTGAAGGGGTTAAATGACATACACAAAAAAATAATAGTGATAATATGTTAAAAACACAGGTGCACCTTCTCCACTGCCGCTGCTCCATCCCTCGCTCCCACCACTGCAGCAGTGTCTTTAAGCGCTCAAGCTACAGTCCCCCTCTGATTGCAAGCCTAGGCAGAGGACAGATGCCGGGCATCAGGAGGAACAGGTGGCCGGGCCTGCCTCCACATAGCCCTGGAGGCCAGCGGCCATGTTTCTTTAGCCCTGGCCATGTTTTGAAAGCCGGCGCCGTGGGCTACAGGAACATAGCCACCGGCAGTGGTGGTGGAGGGGGTAAGGCGGTTGCAGCCTGCAACACTCCAGTTAAAGTGGCCTGGGGGCACATGTCACCCTGCCCCCGGACCAGCCCGCCCCTGTCGCCCCCCGTGCATTCACAAGGGGGACAGATGGTGTGCATCTTCACGGGTGTGGATCATTTGGTCTACAACAACTAGGTTGACAAGCATTGGGTCAGCACCAGTAGGTCGACATGCAGCAAGGTCGGCATGGGTTAAGGTCGACATGGGTCTAGGTTGACATGGGTCAAGGTCGACATGGGTCTAGGTCGACGTGGGTCTAGGTCGACATGGGTCTAGGTCAACGTGGGTCTAGGTCGACACAAGCATTAGGGCAACATGGGCTAGGTCGACAGTCAAAAGGTGGACATTGGGTTTTTCACTGTACTTTGACCCGAATGTCGACACAGTCAACATGGACACAGTTTTAAGTGCACTGCACCCCCTCTCATTGCTTGCTTCACTCGCGATGCTTCGGGAACGGTGACTTGCTACGCTCGGCACACTATTTTGTTCTCCCACCACGCGCTAGTGGATGGTAGGGCATGAAATATCGCCTGTTGGAACATTTCAGCTCAAAAAACAGTGAAAAACCCCATGTCGACCGTTTGACTGTCGACCTAGCCCCTGTCAACCTAATGCTTGTGTCGACCCAATGTCATGTCAACCTAGACCCATGTTGACCTTGACCCATGTCAACCTTAACCCATGTTGACCTTGCTGCATGTGGACCTAGTGGTGTCGACCCAATGCTTGTCGACCTAGTTGTTGTAGACCTAGTTGTTGTAGAACTAATGATGGTATCCCATCTTCACATGCGCAGAAACATTTCTGCACATGTGCAGATGCAGGGTGCCTGTGCCTATGGCGAACGGGATGTTCGTCGGGTGCACGCACCAAACAGTGTGGGCGGGGGGGGGACATGGGGTGGCGGGCCGGGCGATTCCCCCATGGGAACACCTAGAATTTCATGGGCGTTCCCATGAAAAGGCTGGGCATTTCCATGCAAATTGCCCTGTGATGCAGGTGCGGGGGTGGGCAGCTGACATCACCGGATGTCAGCTAACCACCCACTTCCTTCCAATCGTGCATGTATATCTAAGTGACCTGAGAGTCACTTAGATATGCGTGCACCTTCGACATCATTTGATGGTCGGCGACCATTGAATGATGTGGGTGGTTCCCCCTAGCCTTCGAATGGATGTTTATGTTAAACATCCATTCGCAGGCAGTGCGGGTGAACCCACTGTGAGAGGGGCGCAGGCGTCCCGGCATTCGGTGGGCGGAGTCTGGTGGACTCGCAAGGCTGCAAATTTTAACCAGAATAACCCCCTATATGGTTTGTTGCTTCAAATAAGCAGGCTTTTAATATAACATTTTTTTAAATAATTTTGTTGGATATCAAATGTGTTTTAGCCTTGTTTAAACATAAATGTACTGTAAGGCCTTCAGGATATCAATCTAACCTTGACTAAGAGACATAAATACAAAACATTTCAAATTATAATGAAAATACTTTCAAAATTCCAAGTCATTCACATTTAAGTGTTTTACTCATTTCTAACATGCAACATACTTCATTTAAATCACATTTGAATCATTATATGTATATGTTTGTTCCTCTTACTGTAGTTAATGTGCTTCTTTTCATTTTGTTATTTGATGGTTTCCATTATCTTTCAGGCATAAAAAGCAAACTAATGACACTAAAAAGAAATGTGTGACAAAAATAGAATTCTACTGTATAGCTTACATTACTTGCTAAACAAACTACAATGTGAATTGTGGACAAAAAAGTTAACCCATACATTTCTATATTTTTAGTATTTAATGTAAACAATATATCCTTATCACAGCTTTGATTATAGTAGGCAAATTTCTATTAATATCTGATGGAAGTCATTGAGCTATTGAAGTATATAAATTGGAGTTGCTGAATCAAAGGCTGAATTTAGTTAGATATTCCCATATACAGTAGGGTGCGATGTACTAAGGTTAAAAAGTGATAAACCACCAACCAATTAGCTCCTTCCTGACATTTTTCAAACACAGCCTGTGACATGGCAGTAAGGAGCTGATTGGCTGGTGGTTTATCACTCTCCATTTTATTACTTGTCAAGCTTAGTACATCTGGCCCATGCTCACAGTCAACTATGACTAGAATGCAAATAATCCTCCATTACATTCCATCTATTCTGTTCTTGATTTTCTGACCCAGCCACTGACACAATTTGTTTTCTTTCAATTATAGGATTTGATATAGAAATTATAAATAGAGCACTGTGAGCAGATTTTAAAAATCAGTATAGAGATCATATCTCAGTATGATCAATTTCCTGCAATGGATCACACCCATGGTTTACGCTGCTGTTTATATAGATATTCAGAGTAGTTTGTTCATGTCAGTTTCTGTTTTGAACACTGCATTAACAAATTTTCACTGAAAGCTCATCTAAATGATGCCTCAAGCAATGTAAATAAATAACTCTCAACATGTTCTCCTACAGCTGTTGTCAAACTGATAACTACTGTATAAAAGGCTGCATGCATTTGCTAGTGCTAATCAGAGCACCACATCGATAGACTAATGGTATATTAGTCTATCAATATTAAGTGTGTGATACTGTATGTGCATGATTTTAAATTAATTGTTAGTAAACCCTTTGAAAGGCCAAGTGAATTTGTCAAAATATGTGTGAAAATGGGCAAGCAAACCTTTCTATTCATCATAATGACCTGCAATGTTTACCTTATATAGGAAATATTATATTTTTTACACATTTTTTATTTGAATTTATAAAACAAATGTGAGCAACACTGGCATTGTTAGTGGATAATTTGTACATCTCTCACAGAGATGTTGGCACTCAAAGGGTTAATCAGTGGCATGTTGTGGGGTGAGGCAGGTGAGGCACAGCCTTTCCTGTCATACTAGTGCATATGCCGGCATTTTGAATTGATAAAGTATGTCAAAAATACAAATAATTTATAAAAAAAATCTATGGCAGGTGAGGCAGTGCCTCACCTGGCTATCTCTTCTGCACATCTCTTATCAAAACACAGTGAATCTCCAGTAGTACACACTGCTGCACATGTGTATAATGCTAGTATGTACCCCATGGCTCATATATTGTGTGCATATCTGGCTCTGGTACTTGCCAGGGACTCTTGAGCCATTTACCTCACTGCACGTCCATGGGGTTAATATACCATTGAAAACTATTTCTTACATTGGTATAACATATATTATATATATATAAGCATGTTTCATTCAGATAGAGGGGTAGAATTTCTAGAAGTGGCCTTACATGAGCATAAGAACTAACACCAATTTAGGCAAGATTAAAACATCACTACACCCACCTTACCCCTGTGAGGCTGAACACAGACCACATAATCAGCATCAGGCAAACAGTTAATTAACATAATCCTAAAAATATCCCCATGCTTCCCCCAGTGGAGCTTAGAAACACCCCAAAAAATTTTACACCCCCAGATAGCACTCATTGTTGTCCACTTAACAGATGTCCAAATGGATCTAAATGGGAGCCCACCTTAGACTAGTGTTTGCCATGTCAGGTACTTTGCTTTGTGAACCAGAAAAGGTTGTTTGTGTGTGAGACACAAGGGGGTCGGGCCACAATATGGGCAGGGCCAAACCTATAAAAAGATGGTAGGTGACCTCACAGGTGTTCCAGCCTATCTGGAATCCTCCCTGTATTTTGCACAATCCCCTCGCCTGGATGGACAGGCAGACAGACAAACAGACAGACAAATACTTCCAAAAGTCATCAGCTGTTTTGCATGAATACAAAAATTACCATATGTCTCACTGAAATTACAATAAATCTACAATGGTTTATTGTACCACAGACACTAAAACTTAATAAGGTAAGGCAGCTAATGAAAATGCTGTGTAATATATAATGTACAGTATATACCGGGGCGGATTGGCCATTAAAGTTACCGGGAAGGTTCCCGGAGGAGGCCGTCCGACCCTGAGTCTGAAAGCTACAGGTGGCCAGATATTAGAAATCCCTCCCTAACTACACTGCTGTCCCATTGCAAAAGTAATGGAGGGATGGCAGCAGCAGGAAAGGAAAGGGGCCGGCCACTGCAGAGTTATGGGTAGCACTAGCAGCGGCCATGCACCGAAGCAGTTCCCCAGCTCCAGCAGTGTGCTGCTCAAAGCTTATACAGAAAAGAGAAAGTATGTCCGTGTGTGATGCACCTGCTTGAACTTACACGAATAAAATGTAACTTTTATTACTGAGTTATTTAAGAAAGCGAAATATAAAAACACACATACAACAAATACACACTGTGTTAAAAAACGGTGGCTCTCTGATCCTATAAACGGTACTAATTAACCATGAATACAAATACAGAATGAGGGGCCGCAATATCTTTACAATGTAGTAAAAAGTATCAGTGTAATATCACTGTATATTTGGCCACGTTCCCAATGTAGAGGCGCACTGAATAGTTATCCTCAATCAAATTGGATATGTTGACTGATAGATAGTGCTGGAAGTCTCAATAAATGAGGAATAAGGACTGCCTGGGCTGCTGTGTATCACAAACTGTGATCCTAACAAGTGTCGACAATGAAGCCGTCACTTTGGGAATGTCGATTCTCAAATGAATATGTAGAGGCTGGTGGTTTTTTATAATGCGCTAAATAAATGCGCTTGCCACCAATAAGCCTAGTTTGAGGTGACAAACCAAGGTGTGAGCTGTCAATAATAATTTGCAGTTTGCTCGGAACACCTTAAGAAATAGCTGATAATTTTCAACAAACCAACGGTGCTTGCTCAATCTCTTAATTACCCAAGAAAACGGGAATAATATGGAGATAATTAATAGTGTGGTGACCACTCATGGGAATGAACCGAATTTCATCCCAGCGGAGTGTGGTTAAATCTGAAGGTCAGTGGTGGATACAGTAAGTGTGATATCGACACTATGTGTCAGCAGTGGTTGGCAGGCAGACATATAATAGTGGCGTTTATTGTCCTGAGCCCCATTAGAGTAATGTGATTAATGCACAGTTGATTTAATTGGCATCAAGACAAATAACATATGCACCAAATATTGAGCTCCAGCGGCAGGTAATGTAATGTGCCGTGATTGGCAAGGTCTCTGTCCAGGCTGGCTCACATATAAATAAACATATCTCCAATGCCATGCAAGTGGGGTATTTCAAATACTCTCGTGTTATAATTAGGAGTAATGCCCCGCACACCAATAATAGATGTCAGAGGGGTGCAGTAATACTTTTACTGTGATACCCCCAGCGTGAGTCACTGCCTAGTGACTCGAGGGATTCTCTGCCACTGCACAGTGACAAACGTGAGGCTGTCCTCACACTATCAGCCTGTGCGCCTCTAATTAGTACCGTTTATAGGATCAGAGAGCCACCGTTTTTTAACACAGTGTGTATTTGTTGTATGTGTGTTTTTATATTTCGCTTTCTTAAATAACTCAGTAATAAAAGTTACATTTTATTCGTGTAAGTTCAAGCAGGTGCATCACACACGGACATACTTTCTCTTTTCTGTATATGCTCCAATCCCTATGTCCAGTGGTAGCACACCCCCGACAACATATTGATATTCCATTAGTGACTGTACTAATTGGGGGTCCACCCTTTTTCCTCCTATTGATGAGGATCCTGTGCGAATAGACAATCTTTGTGTGCTGCTCAAAGCTGCTTCTCCTCCTGCTCCCTGCATTTGTACAGAAGGAGGCCAGCTGGAGCCGAAACTAACAGCAGCAACAGCAGCAGCTCATGATCGGATGGTGGAGCTGCAGCTTGGATGACAGTGGGGGACTGGGCACAGCAAAGCAGCAATGGAGCCCTCCATAATAAGCAGCAGCTGGAGGAGCAGAGAAGCCCCTGCAGAAAGAGAAGGTAGGGAAAGGGGTATCAGTGTGCACAACTGGCATTTTACCGTGATTCGAGGTTAAACGCCATGGGGGGAGGGGCCTAATTATGTAAATCAATTTGTCACAACACTGAGCAAACATAAATTTGGCTGTTGCTGTGCTGCATAGTCAGAGTCCCAAATTGTACATGATTGTGTGTGTGGCTGCATTTGCATCTAGATGGAACATATCTCAGCCAGCACGGGGCTTTCCAGATTGCCCCCGCTGGCGAAATGGCGCTCCCAGTTACAGCACACGCATCCCAGTTACCGTGCGGCGGGGAATGCGAACCCTGCCTGTCTCCACTTCAGGGAGATGGGCAGGGTTAGGGGGGATCGGGGAGGTGGGAGACTGCATCGGGCACTGGCAGTGGGGAACCGGGGGAAGTCTGTTAGAAGGGGATGTGCGCGCGTCTCCATCCGGCGCCTTTATAGAAAATAGGTATAGTTAAATATTGTTTAGAACCCGGAAACTATAGTAAAAACTAAGAATAAATTTTGTTATTAAAAAAAATGGAAAGAATTTTTTTTTACATATATAGGAGTAAAAATACAATAAGTGAGGGTAGGTAAAAAATTGGATGGGGATAGGAATATCTCCAAGGTCACAAAAAATGGGGGGATAATTAGGGGAACAAAAAGACACACTACATGTACAAAAAATACAATATTGTAGCTAAAATATATATGAGGTATAGTAGAGATTAAATAGGTTATAGGTAAAATATGCGATGAGAATAAAAGCGGAATAAAAAGAATGGCTTAACTTAGTGCAGTGAATAAGGATTTCAGAAGCTGCCCAACATGTTTTGTCACAAAAGGATTTCCTGAGGAAGTCCCTTTGTGACGAAACATGTCAGGCACCTTCTGAAATCCGTATTCGCTGCACTAAATTAAGCCATTCTTTTTATGTATCAGCAGCGCTACTGCTGTCAGTAACTGGTGTGGGCGTTATGTATCAGCAGCGCAACTATTGTCGGGAACTGGTGTGGGCATTATGTATCAGCAGTGCTACTGATGTCGGGAACTGGTGTGGGTGTTATGTATGAGCAGCGCTACTATTGTCGGGAACTGGTGTGGGCATTATGTACCAGCAGCACTACTACTGTCGGAAATTGGTGTGGCCGTTATGTATCAGCAGCGCTACTACTCTTGGGAACTGGTGTGGGCGTTATGTATCAGCAGTGCTACTACTGTCGGGAACTGGTGTGGGCGTTATGTATCAGCAGTGCTACTACTGTCGGGAACTGGTGTGGTCGTTATGTATCAGCAGTGCTACTACTGTCGGGAACTGGTGTGGGCGTTATGTATCAGCAGTGCTACTACTGTCGGGAACTGGTGTGGGTGTTATGTATCAGCAGCGCTACTATTGTCGGGAACTGGTGTGGGCATTATATATCAGCAGTGCTACTATTGTCAGGAACTGGTGTGGGCATTATGTATCAGCAGCGCTACTATTGTCGGGAACTGGTGTGGGCATTATGTACCAGTAGCACTACTACTGTCGGGAACTGGTATGGGCTTTATGTATCAGCAGCGCTACTACTCTCAGAACTGGTGTGGGCATTATGTACCAGCAGCGCTACTATTGTCGGGAACTGGTGTGGGTGTTATGTGTCAGCAGCGCTACTACTGTTGGGAACTGGTGTGGGCATTATGTATCAGCAGTGCTACTGCTGTCAGTAACTGGTGTGGGCGTTATTTAGCTACTACTGTTGGCTACTGGTAACGCCCAGTTACATATAATCGGCATTACTACTGATGGCAACAGTGGGCATTATGTGTGTGTAATGGTTCTAATACTGTGGGCATTATATACATTATGTACAGTAAGCAGCGCTACTACTGTGGACATTTTATGTAAGGGGCACTACTGGGAAATTGTGTAAGGGACACTGCCTGTGGCAAATGTGAATAAGGAGGAGTGTTTGGGTGTGTGGCATAATGTGTGCTACATATTCTGTAAAGGGAAATACCGTGTGTGGTATAATGTGTAACAGCCATTACTGGTAGGCATAATGTAAAATGGACATTATGATGTGTGGCATAATGTGTAATGGGCATTACGGTGTTATTGGTACTGTTATGTGGCCACACCCCTTCTTGATGAAGCCACACCCTACTTTTTTTGCGCGCACCTCCGACACGCACTCTCCCAGTTTTGACTATGGTGGTGGTGGGGGTTCACCAACTCCCTTTCTAGCACAGGGACACCAAAATGGCTAGTTACAGCACTGGTGCTGTGTGAGGTGAATATGTAATGTCCCCAGCCATCCCCATGTATCAACAGCAGTGCTGCACAGTGCCCCACTGCTGGATGCGCCCCCTCCTCCTCATGCCCACTGTCCGTCTCTCACCCCACTGCCCCCCTCCTCTCGACCCACCTCCTCCTTCCCATACACTAAATATAAGTCCCCGGCCATTTCTGTATATCATCGGCAGCGCCACACACAGAGCCCCTCTCCAAGTCTCCATACATTAAATATATTGACTCCCCGAGTCATTCCTCAGCCATCCCTGTGTATCAGCGGCAGCACCGCACAGTGCCTCGCTGCTGGAATGCGGCCCCTCCACTCTCCCCACTGCTGGCCAATGCCCCACCTCCACCTTACCATAGAGTAAATATAATTCCTCGGCCATCCTCTTGTATCAGTGGCAGCGCCTCACACATTGCCGCACTGCAGGGCGTGGCCCCTCCTCTCTTCCTACTGCTGGCCGCTGACCCACCTCTGCATTCCCATAGAATAAATAGAAGTCCCCGGCCATCCCCGTGTATCAGCGGCAGCGCCACACACAGTGCTGCACTGCTGTATGTGGCCCCGGCTCATCCCGCCTGCTGTCCTCCTCTCTCCCAGCTGCGAGTCACTGCCTGCCTCCTTTCTATACAGTTAATATCGGTCCCTAGCTACGCCCATTATTGATTTGTTGCCCCTACACAAGGCCACTTCCAGATATCTTCCACGGCCACTTTTAGTCCTCAATCCGCCCCTGAGTATATACATGTACTAGTTAAATAGAGGGATCGTATCTGTTAGAATGAAAATTTGCATGATATACTGTAAGCACATAAGTGTATATACTGTACATGTAATTGCATACATATAAGACCTACAGTACATTGCAGTTTTTAAAAAATATTTGTTTATACTTTAATGTTATCTCATTCTACAATTGGTCAGTATTTAAAAGTTAAATGGTGTAAAGGTGCACATACATGGTGCACGAGTTTTAAACTAGATTTTCTTGCATATAGTTCAAAATGCAGGCCATGTGCTAAAACACTGTGGGGCAGATTTATTAAGCTCGGTGAAGTGATAATCTGTCTGGTTTTTATCACCGGCCAATCAGCTCCTACCTGTCATTCTTCAAACCAAGCCTGTAACTTCACAGGTAGGAGCTGATTGGCCGGTGATAAAAACCAGACAGATTATCACTTCACCGAGTTTAATAAATCTGCCCCTGTGTGTTTTGAACTAGATGCGATGCAATCTAGTTAAAAAAGTACGGGCAGCACAAACTTTGTGCTGTGCGGTGGGATGTGCGCGGGAGCAATGCACCTGTCCACCTGCCTGGTGACCTGGAAAACATGAACTGTGTGGGGTCCTGAGGACTGAGTTTGAGAACCCCGGGTCTATGGTAAGGAGGCGATTGGAAATGGACAGTCCATAACCATCAATGTTGTCATTCTAAATAACATGCTTTCTTAACCCTTTGAGTGCCAACGTTGCTGTGAGCGATCCTCAAAATATCTACTTAAAATGCCAGCATTGCATCAAAGGGTTAAATTCATTTCATGTGGGTGATGATGACAACCATTGCCGGCTTCATTCTGATGGCAGTTAACACCATGTTGGGTGATGCTATGGCATACATTGTGTTCATTAGAGATGGGCGCTGGGGCCGAAGATTTGGATTTGGAATTGGATTCGTTGCCGGGATTGGGATTTGTCAAGCAGCGGTGAAAGGCTTTTGATTTGGATTCTTATAAAAAATATATATATATGTTTTTTTTTATTTTGTTAAGGAAGCAGCTTGTCCAACCCTAGCATGGAGGCAGAACAATCACACATGGAACATCTGACAGTATCTCACTATGGTGTATTGGGGTGCAGTGCACACAAACAAACAAAAGAGCAGAATATATTTTTTATTTTAATTTTGAGGATGCAGGCTGAACAATCTGACAGTATCTCACTATAGTGTATATTGGGGTTCAGTGCAGTACAGCACAATTATTTCTTCTAAAGTAGACACACTGACTAACAGAGCCTGCCTGCCTGTACACTGTGACTACACTACACTGACTGACACAGCCTCTGCCCAGCACTACACTGACTGACAGTCTGTCTGACACACAAGTTACACAAACCAAACAGTGACTATGTAAACTAGTACTACTACTGACATTGACTATATATATTATAGTCAATAATAATTTATGCCTGGGCCCTTAAAAGGACACCAGGCTAGCACAAGACCCAGCACCAAAAGACCCAGCACTCCACAAGACCCAGCACAAGAGAACCCAGTGGCGTAACTATAAATTTTGCCCCCCCCCAGCCAAAATATTTTCAGGCGCCCCCCCACGTACTGTCCCTTATACATTAGGCAATACATCTTAATGTCACTTAAACTATATGATACACACTGTAATTCCACTCCCACTTCCACCCCACACCATAATGTACCTTACACTATACACTCTATGGTTAGGGTTATAGGTTGCGGGGTGGGTGTATGGTTAGTGTTATAGGCTGCGGTGTGTGTGTGTGTGTAAATTTAGTGTTATAGGCTGCGATGTGTGTGTGTAAGGTTAGGGTTGTGGGATGCGTGGTGTGCATGTATGGTTAATGTTATAGGCTGCGGTGTGTGTGTAAGGTTAGGGTTGTGGGATGCGTGGTGTGCATGTATGGTTAGGGTTATAGGCTGCGGTGTGTGTGTATGGTTAGGGTTATAGGCTGCGGTGTGTGTGTGTAGTTAGGGTTATAGGCTGCGGTGTGTGTGTGTATGGTTAGGGTTATAGGCTGTGGTGAGTGTGTGTATGGTTAGGGTTATAGGCTGCGGTGAGTGTGTATATGGTTAGGGTTATAGGCTGCGGTGTGTGTGTGTGTATGGTTAGGGTTATAGACTGCGGTGTGTATGTGTATGGTTAGGGTTATAGGCTGCGGTGTGTGTGTATGGTTAGGGTTATAGGCTGCGGTGTGTGTGTGTAGTTAGGGTTATAGGCTGCGGTGTGTGTGTGTATGGTTAGGGTTATAGGCTGTGGTGAGTGTGTGTATGGTTAGGGTTATAGGCTGCGGTGAGTGTGTGTATGGTTAGGGTTATAGACTGCGGTGTGTATGTGTATGGTTAGGGATATAGGCTGCGGTGTGTGTGTGTATGGTTAGGGTTATAGGCTGCGGTGTGTGTGTGTGTATGGTTAGGGTTATAGGCAGCGGTGTGTGTGTGTATGATTAAGGTTATAGGCTGCGGTGTGTGTGTGTATGGTTAGGGTGATAGGCTGTGGTGTGTGTGTGTGTATGGTTAGGGTTATAGGCTGCAGGGGGGGTAGGTGTACAAACTCACACGCAAACTTGGTGCAGGTGTATTGGTGCAGTTATTATACTTATCTGCTCCTGCAGAGGTCTCTCTGCTGGCTTGAAGTCTGCACAGCCGTGCAGTCTGGAGCAGGAGGGTTCTATTAGGCAGGCAATGAAATAGCGCTGCAGGCGCTATGTGGAGACACGGACACCATCGGGCGGTGATTGACAGCTCCCCCAGCATAATGTCACAGCGGGCTCTGTCTCCTCAGCTCCCCCGGCATAATGATACAGCGCGGACTCCATCTCCTCAGAGCAGTAGCAAATATAGCGCCGGGGCTCTCCTCAGTCACAGGAGGGACGCTGATCCTAGTTACACAGCGCGGGCACAGCACACTACAGTGCTGGGACCCCCCCCCCCACAAGCAGCGCTACAATTGGCTGTTAACGGAGCGCTGAGGGGCTAACTGCGCTGTCACTCAGAGATGTGAGAGCGCAGGACCGCCTATACTTAGGGATGGTAGCTGCAGGGGACAAACAGCCTGCGGGCTGCTTCTGGGGTTGACATGGAGAAGGTTGCTGAGCGCACATCTCCAACACCTACACCCCTGTGGCCCCGGCTCCCCTCCGCCACCGCTGGGGCTGCCTACCACTAGTTACGCCACTGAGAGAACCCACAGAGCTTTGTGCTGTTTGGAAGCATGAGAGAAATGGTGTCAAATAAGTGAGACACCGATCCTTTGTTTGTTTATTCTTTAATGTTATTTCATTCTACAATTGGTCAGCATTTAAAAGTTAAATGGTGTAAAGCTGCACATACATGGTGCACAAGTTTTAAACTAGATTTTATCGCATATAGTTCAAAACGCAGGCAATGTGCTAAAGCACCATGCGTTTTGATCTAGATGCGATGCAATCTAGTTAAAAAAGTATGGGCAGCACAAACTTTGTGCTGTGCGAAGGTATGTGCGCGGGACCGCACATGCCATCGCTCCCGTACATTGCACCATGTAAGTTAAATATAGCAGAAAGAAATGTAAACACATTACAGTACTTGATGGATGATGGTAAGATCCTAAGAAATAGAGAACGGAACTTGATAGCTACACAATGAAATATCCGGAGCTAATAGAAAAAATGAATTCAGCAAATAGTCAGAGCTAACCAAAGAAAAGAACCATAAAACATGTCTTGCAAGTAAAGATAAAAGCTACAGTATACCACAGGCATAACAGTTAAAACATCCATAAGACTGATAAAATTGAGCAAAGATAAATTTTTTGTAACCCTTATTCTATGAACAAACATTGTATTAAGAAGAATATGAAAATAACTCTGTGTTCAGGGCAAAAGACTCACAAATAAGTTCATTAGTTTGTCTTTAAAGTTCTTTTGTAACATAAAAAAAAACAAGAAAATGTCTGTCTGTTAATACACAATAGGATTTGAACACCTCTGCTGGTAATAGAAGAAATATGAAGAAATAAAGCATGAGTTACACATCTATTGTTAAGTATTCATGATTAAATGCATTCTTGTTTCTCCCAGGTGCAGAGACTCATGCATATAATAACTACATTCTTTACAAAAGTTTGGTGGGGAGATTTTCTTTTATTCCAAAGTTTGAAATCCCAGTTATCAATGTGCACTGATTTATATTTGTGGAAGTAATTTACATAAAATGTATAAATGTATTGCTAGCAAATCACTGCAATTAGCAAATTTATGGTCTATGGAACAGGTTCTCAAACTTGGTCCTCACGACCCCACACAGTGCAAGTTTTGTAGGTCATGGGCCTTATTTTGGTTCATTCTTTCTGACAAAATCCTTCTTAGATGGACAAAACCATGTGCACTGCAGGGGGGGCAGATGTAACATGTGCAGAGAGAATTAGATTTGGGTGAGTAATTTTGTTTCTGTGCAGGTAAAATACTGACTGCTTTATTTTTACACTGCAATATAGATCTCACTTTGAAGTAAAACCCCACCCAAATCTAATTCTCTCTGCACAAGTAACACCTGCCCCACCTGCAGTGCACATGGTTTTGCCCATCTAAGAAGGATTTTGTCAGAAAGAATGAACCAAAATAAGGCCCATAGGGAGTTATTCTAGTTCACTCTTTCTGACAAAATCCTTCTTAAGCCCCGTACACACGGGTGAGATATATTGCTCAGCAATATATTGCTAGCAATATGTTGCTAAGCAATATATTGCTCAGTTTCTCCTTTTCATCAGCGACCAGAGATGGTTGCTGATGAAAGGGAACCTCTGCCAGCGGTGCCGCAGAGGTAATCAGCTGGTCGCAGGAGCAAGCTCCTGTGACCAGCGATTATAACAGGGCTGAAAACGGGATTGCGCACCCGGTGATTTATCGCCCCTGCGTGTACACAGCTATAGATGGACAAAACCATGTACACTTCAGGTGGGGCTGATGTAACATGTGCAGAGAGAATTAGATTTGGGTGTGCTTTCAAAGTGAGATCTATATTGCAGTGTAAACATAAAGCAGTCAGTATTTTCCCTGCACAGAAACAAAATAACTCACCCAAATCTAATTCTCTTTGCACATTTTACATCTGCCCCCCTACAGTGCACATGGTTTTGTCCATCTAAGAAGGATTTTGTCAGAAAGAGTGAACTAGAATAAGGCCCATAATCACAAGTAAAATAATTAGTTCCACCTGTGGATTTTTTAAAAATGTGTCAATGAGTAATGAATGCAGTTGTCCACCTGCCTGGTGACCTGGAAAACATGAATTGTGTTGGGCCCTGAGGACTGAGTTTGAGAACCCTGGGTCTATGGTAAGGAGGCGATTGGAAATGGACAGTCCATAACCATTAATGTTGTAATTCTAAAGAAGATGCTTTGTTAACCCTTTGAGTGCCAATGTTGCTTTGAGCGATCCTCAAAATATCTACTAAAAATGTCAGCATTGCATCAAAGGGTTAAATTCATTCAATGTGGGCAGTTTCACCATGTTGGGCGATGTTATGGCATACATTGTGTTCATTAGAGATGGGCTTCTGGGGCCAAAGATTTGGATTTGGAATTGGATTAGTCGCCAGGAGTTGGATTTGTCAAGCAGCGGTGAAAGACTTTGGATTTGGATTTTTTCAAAAATGGTAAAAAAAACAACAAATCTCAATAACATTAATTTCCAGCCCTTTCCAGACAATTTTGGCCACTTTACAGCTCACAATGTTGTTTTCATTCAATTTTGGCCAAGGTCTATATTTTTTTTTGAGGACGCAGTTGTCCAACACTGCATGGAGGCAGAACAATCACACATGGAACTTCTGACAGTATCTCACTATGGTGTATTGGAGTGCAGTGCACACACACAATACACAAGAGCAGAATATATATTTTTTTTATTTTTGAGGATGCAGCTTGTCCAACACTGCGTTCAAGGCAGAACAATCTGACAGATAGAACTTCTGACAGAGTATCTCATATTGGTGTATATTGTGGTGCAGTGCAGTACAGCAAAATTATTTATTACAAAGTAGACACAGTGACTGACAGAGCCTGCCTGCCTTCTGTACACTGTGACTACACTACACTGACTGACACAGCCTCTGCCCAGCACTACACTGACTGACAGTCTGTCTGACACACAAGTTACACAACCCAAACAGTGACTATATAAACTATAACTACTACTGACATTGACTATATATATTAAAGTCTATAATAATTTATGCCTGGGCCCTTAAAAGGACACCAGGCTAGCACAAGACCCAGCACCACAAGACCCAGCACCCCACACGACCCAGCACAAGATACCCCACAAAGCTCTGTGCTGTTCAGAAGCATGAGCAAAATGGTGCCAAATACGTGAGACGCCGAGCCTTTAAAGACTTAACGTCTAGCTAGAATCGGACGCAGGACTTTGCCGTTCGGCCACACTTGGGTTTCCGAACAAAGCCAGAAACTTGCAAGCGCAGCTCACGGACGGCTTAGGGGGCGGTGTTCAGAGCAGTTCGGATTACTTGGAATCCAGAACACTCATCTATAGTGTCCATTGCAGAGATTCTGAATATAACTAGACATGAGCACACCATAAAGAGCTAAGCTGTCAAATGGATTACAACCAATAGATACAAGACATTTTAGATAATGTTGCAATGGTGGCGCCCATGCAACAATGACACCCTCATAAAAAAATTTACTTTATTTAAATTTTTAGGATCTAAAACATTTGCAATGTACCAAATATGTAAACAGTATGTAGATTTTTGCATAACTTTATGCCTGAAGTGCAAGATTTTTTAGCGAAATTGCTTTATAAGCAGTCATTAGGCCTGATTCAGAGAGGATTTATTTGCAAAGTGATTGAAAGTAAAGGACTGTATTGGGAAGGTAACAGAAGTGGCAGCAAAAATGCAGGCATGCAGTAATCATTTATTATTGCTTGAGGCTGTGACTGTCTGCAGTGTCTTACTTTCTGCACTTCCATAGGGCCAGGAGGTGGTTGATGATTGCCTTATGTGTGTTTAATGGTTGAAAATGGTGGATCAGAGACCCTTAATATAGGTATATGTGCAGTATATATCTCCCAGTAACATTCGCATATTTTTATACTGACATTGCTTGCAAATCTGTAGCTGCAAATGTATTTGCATAAATACATTTGCAGCATGTGTTTGAAAGCATAGTTATGTACAGTATTTAAGTACAGTGGCGAAATTAGTGGGGCTTGTAATTTTTACCCGGTCCAGGTCTGATGGAGGGGCCCAGGGCCCACTACCCCCCTTCCCCATTGCAGAGAGCCAGGCAGTGGGAGAGAGAGGACAGCAACCGTTTAATCCTGGGGATATAGAAGGAAATACTTGTGACACAGGGCCTTATTCTGATCGGTGCGGATATTCCCGCATGCGGACGGACCGCCGATGTTGATCGTCTGCGCATGTGCAGAGGTCACTCTGCGCATGTGCAGGCGATTTCGCCGCACGGATTCTTTATACGCCGCACAGGGGGCGTAGAGGGGTGTGAGGGGCTACTTAGCCTCATTACCCTATGCATACGCCCTGCGTTTCATGGGCGTTCCCATGCAAACGCGGGGCGTATGCATGGTAATGAGGCCGTGATGCGTGGGTACGGGGCGGGCATCTGACATCGCCGGATGTCAGCTGCCCGCCCCCATACATGATTTCACACGGACAAGTGTCCGTGTGGTCTTGTGTTGCGGGACCTGGTGGAGCGTGCGGCCCTGCATTCGATGTTCGGCGACCATCGAATGCAGGTTCTGCTCCCAAGACGGAGGAGGCGTATCCCCGTCCAATTTCATGCGGATCGCCACATATCCGCGTACGGACGGCAGGTGGCGATCCGTATGGAAGGCGGGGATTCGCCTGTACGGTTGCGGCCGCATATTCTGATCGGGCCGCACCGATCAGAATAAGGCCCACACTGACCAGTGTAGTGAAGGACTGTGGAGCCAGCACCCTTTCGCACACTTCCCATATTTACATCTGTGTAGCAGATTGGAGCATGGCCTATCCACAGGAGGATTACACCAGTGGTGGTGATATGCTTGTTTTATGTAATTTATGTGAGTGCAATGTGTAAACAAAAAATTGTTAGTCTTATGACAATATTGCACTACTTCTGCTATTTCCTTTTTTCCTGAATAGGAAGAAAGGCATTAAAGGGCGAGATTCTGGTTCACTCAAATACTGTTCGTACATACGTTTTTGCTAATTTACTAAGCCAAAAGTACATGTGTGTTATATGTTTTATGAATGGCATATTCATTCATATTTTTGCCTATAACTGAATACACATCAAAAGTACACATGCGTATGTCATCATTCATTTCGTATGCTGAATACGGCTAGTAATTTAGCATAAAATATACCTGGAAATTCTCCTAATTTTCCAGGCATATTAGGCTGAAGTCTGCAGAGATCAAGCAAATCCATGCAGTCTTACATGTACAAAAATAGAATAATTAAATAATTTTAGTCGGTGGATATGAGACAACAAAATCATCAAAGTTTACGATATACATCTTGGTATTTATGATGCCAAGTAAATAATGACCCTAGTAAATAATGATTGGAACATGGGTTGTCAGGGGAGCCCTAACATAAGAGAGAGTCTTAAGCTGACCATACAGTACATCTACAGATTTGTTGTCCGATCTGGCAGGTTGGAACAAAAACCTGGTAATGGATGAGAGCACATGATAGTTGACATTTGCTTTAAAATGCAGGAAAACTGCCATAAAACTGTAATTCTGATATTACCAGGTTTTTGTTCCAACCAGCAAGATCTGACAATCAATCTGTAGATGTATGGCTAGCTTAACTTTATTTTCTAACTTTTTATTTATTCATACATTTATCTATTTTCTTTTTCTGATTTGATATGTTTTTGTATTATCTTTTTTGTTCTAATTTGTTCATAAGCACAGTCTATTGCTATATAACTTGATATGTTCTAGTTTCCAATAGTGAAACTCTGTCAATTATTTATGACATTATATTACTATTACGACTAACTATGGATGATATGTGATGCTGTTTACTGATTGCTACCAAACTGTTCTTTAGAAGACCCATCACAGACTCGTTATGTTTTATTGTCCTGACTGCCTTTTTTAAAAAAAAATCAAGTAATTGTTAGTGATGAATTTTTGTATACGTACAAAAGCAAAATTAAAATAATAAAAAAATGCAATTTAATATATATATATATATATATAGATATATCTATATATATATATATATATATATATATATATATATATATATATATATGAACAATGGTACATTTGTCTAAATATTTGACATACAGTATGTGTGTCATACAGCCATAACCGATTGACATATACTATGAAAGGTCTTAGGAGTGAATAGTGGGAGGCATTGCATGGAGGCGACGGCACCCAGACAAAGCACACACAAACAGGACAGTGGAACAAATTACAAATTAGGGGGAATGGTCTTGGATGTACAGTGAAGAGTTTCAACATAGGCCCCAAACCTTGTCATATTTACTTTCACATCCACGTTTAGAGTACATAAAGCGTTCATGGGAGAGGGTGACATTAACAAGTGAGATCCACATAGCATGAGAGGGAGGGTCTGGGCTCATCCAGGTCCTAGTAATACAGACACGGGCTAGATTGAGAAGGTAGTTAACATATAGTCGGAGATGAGTAGCTCCTCCAGATCAAGACCAAAAGTACAAATACGGGGAGTAATAAGGGGGACCTGAACTCCTGTATCCTGGATAATAAGAGTAACAGCCTCCTAGACAGAGTATACATGTGGACATAGCCAAATCAAATGCCAGAAACCAGCCCCAGACTCCGAGTATTTAGGACATGCGTCCTTAGCAGTACTGCCTATCCGCAGCAGTCTGCTCGGAGTCCAGTAAATTTGGTGTAGAATATATAGCTGGATTTGCTGGAACCTGTCATACGCCGTGGCACTCCTCGGGGAGGCAACCATAGAAATCCAATCCTCATCCTCAATGGGCCCCAGGTCAGCCACCCATTTAGTATGTAAAGTACTTCACTTACCAGTTCCGGAGAAGGAGAGGAGAGAGGAGTACAGAGCCGAGATTCGTTGTTGGTCTGGCACCTTACGGACAATGGCATGAACAGGGCACTCAGAGATCTGTGGAGTGGTGCCCCCCTACTGCGCAGTTCCGCATGTCTGAACTGTAAGTATTTATAAAGGTAGGAGCAGGGGACTGCATATGTAGTCACTAAATGTTCAAAGGAGTGCAATATCCCATCTTGATAAAGCTGGCCAATTGCAGAGACTCCAAATGATATCCAACCTGAGCCATCTTTTAATTTATAAAGTTCAGGAAATTTTTATTTCTCCAAATAGGGGAGCAGGTGGCAAGTTTAGGGTTTCCCTGTATCATCTCCACCGCCATCCACACCCAATGGGCCTTTTGTAGGAGAGGGGGGAGAGAGATCAGAGGCGTATGAGCCAGTAGGAATTGCAATGGCAAAAGGGGAAGACTCACCCTGCTTAAGAGAGCAACAGGCAAGTCTCCATAATCACCAGCAAACCAATTCCACTATCTGAGTTAACTGGGCAGCTAAATAATACAAGAGTAGGTCAGCCAGCGCCAAGCCACCATTGGATCGAGATCTACATAAGGTTTTAGGGGAGATTCGCACACATTTGCAGCCCCAAATAAAAGATCTAATATGCCAGAGAATTAGCTGAAAGTGAGAGACAGCGATATAAACAGAGGAATTTTGGAGGATATAAATAAATTTAGGTTGCCTAATCATTTTTATAAGGTTCACCCTACCGGTAACCGATAAAGGGAGGGATTTACAGACACGGGCCTTATGGCGTAATATTTGCAGGGTTAAATTAAGAGTCACATAGTCAGAGGGGGAGTGAGACATCTGAATACCCAGATACTTAAAATGTGTGCACCATCGCAGTGCAGAGGAAATATTACAGATTTAATTAGTTGATTCCAAACCCTGAAAAATGGCAAATTTGGTCACTAAGTCATGGAGTACTGGCAATGATAGGATCATATCATCGGCATAGAGCCCAATTTTTTCCTCTTTACCCTCAATCTGAAATCCCTTCACTTGTGAGGAGGCCCTAATATGACATGCCAGTGGTTCTATCGCAAGGGCAACAAGTAAAGGGGACAAGGGACACCCCTGTCTAGTTCCCCTCTCCAAAGCAAAGGAATCCGTGGTGTAACCGTTAACCACCACCCGGGCGGCAGGTCCTGAATATAGCAATTTGATCCATGCCAGAAAATTCGGACCTATACCAAATTTAGACAGTATCTCCCATAAATAGACCCACTACATGGAGTCAAAAGTGCATGCGGCATCTAATGACACTATAATAGCTTCAGTTATGTCCTCGCTGGCCCACTGTAAGTAAGTAAAAAGATGACGAAGATTAAGAGCAGCCTGGCATAAAGCCGGTTTGATCTGAGTGTATTAATTCAAGTATCACAGCATTCAGGCATAAATCTAAAAGTTTTGCAAGTATTTTAATATCAGTGGACAATAGGATGATAAGAGTCAGGAGATAAGGGGTCCTTACCAGGTTTAGGTATAAGCACCACTAGGGCCTCCGCCATAGAGGGAGGGAGCCATGTTCCAGGAGAATATTAAACAGGGTCAATAGCTTGGGGGCAAAAGAAGTTATATAAAGTTATAAAACAGTTATATAAGTTTTGTAAATTCAATGGGGAGGTCATCTACGCCCTGGGCTTTAGCATGTCCTGATTGCCTTTTTAATTGGAAATGACATCACTGTGCAATTATTTATATTTACTGTGCATTTTATTGTATCTCATATCTTTTATTCAAGTATGTGAATATATGTAATGTCAATATCTGTTATGTTACATTTCATAGATCAAAAAAAGCCCCTGATGAAGTTCCTAACCTGGAACGAAACGCATTGGGTATTGATCAATCAAAATAAACAGGAATTTATTCCAGAAAATCAGAAGCTACAAGCATCTTTATTCTTTTATATATTTTTATATATTTTATATTCATTGAACGGACATTACATATTGCACTTAGGGCAATGGGGACACTATTGTGGTTAGTGGAAATTGTAGGTTCCAAGTGGTAGGGAACCTAAGTGTCTAATAGCGACCACCTGTGTATATATATATATATATATATATATATATATATATATATATATATATATATATATATATATATATATATTGAAGCGCAATTTTGGGGATTTTGTTGTGTATGTGTGTGTATATATATATATATATATATATATATATATATATATATATATATATATATATATATAGTAGCAAAGTCCAGTATTCAAGAGAAAGACTGAGGAGGGCACTCACCAATCAATGCAAAAGATGATTTATTCAAATAGAATCCATATCTCGTGGTCTATATATATAGATATATATATATATATATATCTATATATAGATATATATATAGATATATATATATATATATAGATATATATATGTGTGTGTGTGTGTGTGTGTGTGTGTGACTTGAACCCAGGAGACAGTGCGGGAATGTGTTTGTAAAATGCGATCCTAGAGGTGGAATGTATCATCTCCTTGCTCACAGGGACAGGGTTATGAAAGGAGCCCTTCCCTGCGATGCTGTCAGCCAGAAGCTGGGGGGTCTGCACATGCGTGGTTATTGCTGACCCCCTGCCAACCCCACTGACCGCATTGATCCCATAGGCTACAATGGGCTATCGCCATCTCAGAATGGCGATAGTCCAGGGATGCGAAGCTGGGCTGCCCGATGTTGATACATCGGGCAGTTTTGCATCCCCCATAGAAGCCTGTGGGGGATGCAGCCAGCAGCGGTGCAGGGAGGACTGCAGCAGGGATCAGACAGTGACACTTAATATTTGCAGCTAACCCCTGAAAATGGGTGTTTTCGGGGATTTAACTGCAAATATGGTTTGATAAATGTGGCCCTTAGCCTTAACTATAATGAGGTTTTATCCATACTTAAAAGTAGTTTTTAATAGTACTACTGAAGCCAGAAGTATAAGTCCTTTGCGGTATAAGGTAACTTCCAAGTCCCATACTTCCTTATAACTGAAGTAAGAAAATACAAGAATGGACTTTCCAAACTTTCTAAGCGCAACCAGTCCAGATGTTTTCCGACCGTCAAAACTTTGTTCAGTCTTTCTGTTGATTTATCCGATGGTTCTCAGAAAATAAATCAAAGAAAACCACCAATTAGATGCAGACTCAGTGAAGGACAATTTAAATTCTACTATTTGGAGTGAAGTAGGAGGGCATGGATGAGCGTACCCTACTGACAGTGTGACTGGCACCGTATGTGCACGTAGCGGGTACTTGTCCTGTTGGTAAGTCCTCGATGGCCTCCTTCTTGACTCCCGGTGTTGTGTATACCGTAAAAATAAAAAGTGAACAACAATGTGTGACTCTATTTACTGACAATCAAGTCTTAAAGTGTGTTTGTGAAAACATAATCCAGTGGGCGCACCTCACTCACTTATAACAAGGGTGGGGCACACATATAAAGGTTTCTTTCTCTTGATAATATGTAAATGTGATGAAAATAGTAGGTGTACCCCACTCACGGTTAGTATGAAGAATTCTAAGTCCGTAGCGGTTTCTTTGCCTTTTGGTGTTCTTATCAAATATTTGTGGTATTCAGGATTTCTCCATCCAGAGTGTATATAGAAAAATACAAACAGAAAAGAACAATGTGTAGTCTTGTCACAACTCCCTAAACGTCTATTATAGACCCATAAGGTAGTGATTTTTCTACCAGGAGAATGTGATGATCTCAATGTGCTTTCGTACCGGGACTCACACTGGGTGGTGCTTTTTACAAGTGCGTAAAGGTATCTTTTAGGTGCTCACAGATCCGTGAATCTCTATCCTTCACCAAGTGAAAAATTGTACCCCGTAGTGGTGGGATGATCTGAACAGTGATGGTGGCGTACCCAGACTTACGGTTGAGCAAGTCTTTATACTCTTATACATTTTCTTTAGCTCTGTACTACTGGTCATTTGTTGGGAATTATTCTTCCAGATATGAAACCGGTATGTACAGAGTAAAAAGAAAAAAATATGTATCTCAAAATCCTATCCCACAACATGGGATTTTTTTTAGCAATTTCAGGACAGACTTTTTGTTCCTCCATAAAAAATCATTTATTTTCACTTAAAAAACCTTCATCCCCATGTCGGTAGGATGCCACAGTCAAAAAACAGTTCATAAGACCCACAATGGTCAGACACAAAATAAATATTAAAAAATAATGAAAAATCTTATACATACATCCAATGTTGGGCATAAAGATGTGATGGCTGCTCACTCTCCACACTGGCTGTCGACGCGTTTCGGTGTAAAACACCTTTTTCAAGACATGCTAGAGGAGAGTGAGGGGCCATTCTTTTATACCATGAGCAGCCAGTGGTTTTCAAACAGGAAGGGATGCAATCAAAATCCCTGAATCTTGAACATAGGTTAAAAAATGTATAATCAGACACATAATCCATATTAATACATCTTTCATTATAAAACTTTATACATAGAATAAACAAGAAAAAGCTATTCTATGTATAAAGTTTTATAATGAAAGATGTATTAATATGGATTATGTGTCTGAATATACATTTTAAGACTTGATTATCAGTAAATAGAGTCACACATTGTTGTTCACTTTTTATTTTTATGGTATACACAACACCGGGAGTCAAGAAGGAGGCCATAGAGGACTTACCAACAGGACAAGTACCCGCTATGTGCACATACGGTGCCAGTCACACTGTGAGTAGGGTACGCTCATCCATGCCCTCCTACTCCACTCCAAATAGTAGAATTTAAATTGTCCTTTACTGAGTCTGCATCTAATTGGTGGTTTTCTTTGATTTATTTTCTGAGAACCATCGGATAAATCAACAGAAAAACTGAACAAAGTTTTGACGGTCGGAAAACATCTGGACTGGTTGCGCCTTAGAAAGTTTGGAAAGTCCATTCTTGTATTTTCTTACTATTGTTTTTGGTTATTTGGTGATAACTGGGGATAAGCATGAACTAAAGGCAGCATTGCGCCAAGGAAAGGTCATATCCTGTATCTGTTTTTACACATTCCTTATAACTGAGTATGCAGTAGTAAGTGCACTCCAGCTGTATTCTTCAAGACTAGCTGTATGCATTAAGTGCAGGTCCTATCAGGGTGTCTCTGAGCAATGGAATTCTTAAACCTGTCACTAAAACACATACCAGAGCCGGAAGTGCATTCCGGCACTTCAGATCCAGTCGATGCCTTCTATCTTTTGAGCACTGAAAAAAAATGCCTCCATTCCAGAGCTGGCTGTTTAACTTGGTCCTTTGTGTATTCGCACTATGGGCATGTGTATATTCTCAAATAAGCATGTACAGGGCTGCTGTGTGAACACCTTCGGTGACTTGCACAGTGACCAAGGCATTGGGGCGGGCAGGATGGGGGCAGGCAGGGGGGTTGGTGCATGGGGACCCACAGTGTTTCCTTAGCCTACCTGCAAAAACATTGGTTTCGCCCAGGAAATTGCTGGGTGTCTCCATCCGAATGCAGACGGGCTTATAGCTACCGGGGGTGAGTGGCTGACACAGTGCCTGCCCCGTTCTCGGTCTGAAAAAAAAATGAAAATGAAACAAATATAAAAAATTTGTGTGAATATTCTTGCTAGCATAATTGCTCCATTTGGTGGATGGAATAGCAAAAATACACTTGATAGGTAGGTAAATTTTGATTGATGACGAATAAACATATTGTTCAGAACACCAGCATCTTGTCATTCATTTCATAGCAATACATAACCAAGGTGAGCGCTTAACAATTACTATCTATTTAAAAATACAATTGCACTAAGATATACAGTATATCATTACTAGACTGAGTTGAAGTTGAGTATGGTGTCTCCTATTGCTGGAGATGAAAGATAAAGGAAATGTCCAAGAAGACTGTATTAGGATCTGGAGTTACTCAGAGGCAGTAAGCATAGAGGCAGTCTTAATGGTTTATGAATACCTGGCTTATTGCTGTGTGTAGATCTGAGGCTGAGGCATCCTTTTAGGTTTGGAAAACTGGTTGGGAATGGTGTATGGTGGAGTCTGGTTTTTCAAGGGTGCAGACTGGAGCAAATGAAGATGGAGGACTCAACGTGTTTAAATGTATTCACACGTCTTCTTCAGGAGCTGGAAAAACTTTTCGGTGTTTGGTGACCATCTAATCATTTTGCCCCGTTCGCTCCCCTGTAAATCGCTGTTTATGCTAAACAACTATTTGCATTGCGGTGGGGATGTGTGCATGGCGTTTGAGGGTCAGGAATTCACTCAACCAGTGGATGGTGTTAGATGGCTTGCTAAGCAACAAATTTACACTGCTTAGTGAGTCAGGCCCTTTGTGCCAGCCTTCATCAGGGGTCTGATGAATGATGAAGGCTGGCATGCTGCCGGCTGAAACAGCTGTCGGGACTGCTGACAGACTGATAACTACTATGACCTGTTGAAATACATCATCTTTATTTTCACCAAAATCGTGAGTGCTGGTTTTTCTTTCCTGCTTAGGATTGAGTGCTGCTGTAACTTATGTCTGGACCCTGCACCACACTATTGTTCAAGACTGCGATTGAGTGCCACCTTGCCTAAGTGAATTATATATATATATATATATATATATATATATATATATATTGGACTACATCCAATTTGCATCAGATAAATCATGTGACTTATCTGACGCAAATTGGATGTGAAAAATGGCACATCAAGTGTCAAATTGTATGTGGGCCTCCTGGGAAACTGCCGGGGAAATTGAAGAGAAATCAGATGCAATTTTACAGGTCAGATAAATCTCATAGTGTGTGGGGGCCTATAGTAGTGGTCCGATTGCAGAGCAATACTACTTACAGAAATATGCTTTGTGAATTGGCATGGATAATTTTGTTGTACCGTAGTATTTTTGTTCTGCTAACATAAATACAGTGATAAGAACAATATATTTCTTGATGTACACAGTAAATTATGATTGTATTTTTCAGGACTTTTTGTTGTGTTTTTTTAGTACTTAGCTTATTATAGTTATTTATAGAATAATCAAGTACAGTATTCAATTTCTATTTTAAGCAGTTTATTAGTAGTTATAAAACTTGTATTTGGATTTCAAATAGTGGAGAACCTCTGTACAACACAGATAAATCATCGTCATTATGTTCTATCATGATTGTTTTTCACTTCTAAGGGCTGTGCCCTGCAGTGTTTTATTTTCATTATATACAGCTGACTTATTGCTTTTCTTACATAAATCATTTTCCTGCAACCAAATAAAATGGTCTGCAAGCTGTTCTATATTTACATGTTTTCAAAGAACTCTAATAAAGGGCAATTTACAAAAGAAAGGCAAGTAAAATGTGTATATTTTAAAAATGCATAGTACATCAACAGAGTTTGGAAGGAAAATGCGTATATATGGTACAAATTGCAATTCTTAATAGTGTTAATAAGCAACAACAATCATTGTGAATTAATGGTAATATTGAATCTTTGCAGTCATAACTGATCCAATTTTTTTTTTTTTACTATGAATTCACTCATTATGAAAATAACTGAATACACTTTAATATTGTAAAACGCAACCAGCTTATTTAAGGTGTTGACTGTACAACTGAATTTAATTGTTTTATCATTTTTGATAATTAAACAGAGCAACAATATAAGCATGTGTGCAAAATACTATAAAATGTACAAATAATAGTATTTTTTTAATATGAACAGATATATAATGAGAAAATAACAACCATGCTTTATGAAAATAAACACTGACCACAGAAAAAATATATAGATTTTTTAATCAATGTGGTTCCCCAAATATGTCACAAAGTAGGAAATATATCAATTAGATAATTTATACCAATGGGGATATTTCAGCAAATATTTCCAGCACATATACTTCATGTTATAACATTTAAGGGTAATTCTTATTTCAGATCAATACAAACAATTGACAACTGTTCCCATATTGGTGCAGATTTAACACAGAACTTAGAGGTCAGCTTACAACTACATACTAAACACATATCATTAATGATACTTGGTGAACAAAATCAACTATCAAATATACAAATTACAGGTTGAGTATCCCTTATCCTAATATCCGTTATCCAAATTATTTCAAAAACCATAGTCTCCAAAATGTGCTTTTATTTTTTTGCTAAAAACCAACCGGCTACATCTGTGACTAATGGGAAATAACATATAACGGTACTTGTGTATTATCACTGTGCCGCTGCGTGCAACGTAGTTGGCATAGTCAGAGGTACGTAGTCAGAGCTACGTAGACAGCGTCAGCCAGCGTAGTCGTAGTAAGGCAGCGTAGTCAGCATAGCATAAAGTAATGAGTAAAGCTGGCGGCGTCCACAGGGTTGGGTGCACTAGCAGATGCCGAAACAGCATCGGAGGACGCTCTTCACATACAGCATCGAAGCATGGCGGGCTGACGCATTACGTGTCCTCCCGACCTGTTCATGCCCCCACTATCCACATCAGCATAGATTCGAATTTATAAAGTGTGGCAAGCACAGCGAACCACTGAGCCTGAAGTGTGGCCAGCACACGCGTAAAACAAGCCCAAAGCGTGGTGAGTGGGACGCGGATTACTTTACATGTATTCCAGGTCCCCACCACCATCAATATCTTCTAGTGTGTATGTGCCTTTAGGAAACTGACTTGTACAATTTATTGAGACTGCAATCTCTGGCTATTAGTTTCAAAATCACAAATATCACTACAATTTTGACTGAGAGGGGTAACTATTACTTAAGTCAGTGGTTCCCAAACTGTGCGCCTAGGCTCCCTGGGGTGCCTTGGGAGACTTGCAGGGGTTCCTCGGGTTGGTTGTCCAGGACCAATTGAAATTATTTATGATCAATTATTTCTGGACAAAACCAGTGTTGGTGGCTGCCAATCATAAAATGTGTACAATCAGAACCAAATCCTGCTCTTTACCACATAACTGAACCTAAGAAGCACATATAAACACAGTCTACTTAATTTGATTTTATATATATATATATATATATATATATATATCATTTTTTTTTGGGGGGGGGGGCCTAGGGGTGCCTTGGAAAAATTCTGATACTCTAGGGTGCCGTGATTAGAAAAAGATTGGGAACCCCTGACTTAAGTAGTTTATACCTGGATGTTTCTTTTATTATTGCAAACTAAGGGGGTTATTCAGACCTAAATGCACAGCTGCAAATTTGTAAAGCTGAATGAATATCAAATGACTATGTATGTGTACAACACATAGTAAGCACACACATGGCCATCTTGTGATAATATTCTTCTACTTTTTTTATTGCTGACCGAACGCATGTTAATTGACATGAAGCTAACATTTGGGGTGGTAACCAGCCATGCCTATGTGTTTGAAGGTAGTAGTGTGATATGAGCTCTTGCCCCATTTATCCTGTTTCTATCCACCCACTGAGTCCTGAGTTATGCACAGACTGCACACATGGAGCAATCATTCAATAGTGAGCAGCTTGCATATGGAGTTACTGATAATTGACATTCAGCATAATTTTCACAAGCTGTTTGCTAGCCTTAAACTGCAGTTTGCAGTCTTGGGTTGTGATTTCACTCTGGCTGGCATTTACCTGATCACAGGGTTCTGCAAATTTGTAGCCCAGTGATCAAGTCTGTATAACCCCCTAAATCAATTCCTGACATACTGTAGTTGAGAAAAAAAATATTATAATTTAAACAAGAACAAATAATGGGGAGGAAGTTGGATGCGTAGGTGCAGCAATCCTCCACAACTCTTATTATGCATATGTCTGGGGAGGAGGGACTGCACACTCTAGACCCGCTGCCAGGTCTTCTGGTCCTGCTGCCAGCTCTTTTAGCACTGCTGCCATTGCTTTCAGGTCCTCCACAGCTGCGGGTGATTCTTCTGCCGCTCACGGCAATGCTCCAGCGTTAAGGACACGAAAAGGAAGAATTCCCGCACCAGTATTTTTTAATGAGGATCCTCTTCCCCCCAAATTTTCCTATATTAGGGAGAAGATAATCTTCCCTAAGATAAGTCTAGGGGGTGCTACCCACTACTTATAAACAGACCTAAACACCCACAAAGACAAGAAGTATATTTTAGGGTGCACTGAGGACCAAATAATTTCTTACATAAAAATTAACTTTTTAATGTTATTCTTTAAAAAAGTCTCATATAAAGAGGAGACCTGATATCCTTGAAATTGTGAAATATTAAAAGATAGAAATGTGAATAAAGAGATGAAAATAGTTTGTGAAATATATTAAAAAGGAAAGAGAGGAATATATGTGTGTGTGTGTGTGTGTGTGGAGGTTTATTAATTCAGTATTTTTCATATAAATAATCCTATATCATGCCTCCATTACTGCCCACTTGTCTTAATCACGTTGTTAATACTCATTGTTGTATACTTATAAACATTAACAAGGCTAAAAACTTTCCTTTACTTGAAAAGGATAACGCCAATATAATACAACAAGCCCGATCAGGCTATATAGCTATTCCATGTTAAAAGGAGACTGCCACGTGATTAAGAGAAGTGGGCAGTAATGGAGGCATGATACAGGATTATTTATATAAAAAATACTGAATTATTAAACCTCAACACACATCCAAGGGCACGCCTAACACTTCGACCATACCCATGTTGACGCCCCAATTTATGCCCAGTTTTGCCCACTTCCAAACCACTCCCATAGATACACCTACATTACGGCCATATTGTCCGAGAGTGTTCGGTGGACATTTTTTATGTGTATCGATCTGACCGAGTTCGGAGTGCCGCTATTTCACATGCGCAATGCGTAGGCTACGCATGCACACTCTGCAGGAATACGCAATCCGAACAAATGTGTAGCTGTCCGACTCAATCAGAATAAGGGCCATACTGAAAACTTTAATTGGGTGAATTGAATGGTTTATTAAATAAAGATAGGCAGCTCAGTTTACATGAAAGAAAGCATACAAAAGGTTTATTATTTGCATATATTCAATAGTGTAACAATGGATATAACACTGAGTAACAAAAAAAATGTATATTGGTTTGTGAATATATATATATATATATGTGTGAAAAGAAATGGAGAGGGAGCGCACCATGAGCATAAAATTCAATACTTTACTTGAAAGTGTAATAAAGCTCACATACATGAAAGTAAACAGAGATCTGCTTGCCAGAATAAACCCCCGCACCACACCAACAGCTTCAGACCGGGACCAGCCGTAAACCGTCTGTGGACATCAGGTGGGTCAGGAACAGAATTGCACAGCGTCGTCAATCAGGCCACGCCCAACCGGTTTCGTCATAGGTAGACTTCGTCAGGGGGTGTTTCTATTCAGTGTGCAGGTATGGTATATATATCTGTTATTCAGCTGGAAACAATTGACCCTCTCACGATCAATCAGCATCCTAGCTCTGGTTACAGCGTTATAAATCACTCAACATATATATGGCAATATAATAAAATTTACAAACATAGTAATAAAAAGAAGAATTGATACATAGTATGACAATTTACAATAATAAAAGAGTTTTATACATATATAGGTAAACAATTTATAATAACATTTAAAAACAATTTTTACTGATAAAACACGTATCCGTGCAAAATTTAGCAATTTAGACCGATGTTGTTCATTTACTAAAGAGAGGAGCAGAGAGAACAGACGTTAATGACACAAGCAATATAAAGAAGATTTTCACTAAAGAAAGTTGCGAGGCTGACTTACACCCAGGCAACCCACCGGCGACACACTATCGACAGAGCATCTGAGGTCCGCAGACCCAACACAGAAGCCGGTCAGTGAGCCGTCAGTGAGCGCCCTCTAGTGCAAGAAAGATACAACATCGCAACCCTCATTCATTCCCACTGGCGAGAAGGTACCCAGAGTGTGGATCCAATAAGTCTCCCGTCTGCTAAGTTTTTTTAGGAGATCTCCACCTCGCTCGTCCAGTGAGACTTGCTCTATACCTTTAAAGGAGAACTGATTCAGGTCTCCATTATTGCAGGCTAGAAAATGCCTAGAGACACTATGTGTACTAAGTTTATTGCGAATATTACGTGTGTGCTCTAATATTCTAATTTTGAGTAAGCGCTTAGTCTTTCCAATATACCTTTTGCCGCAACTGCAGCTCAACATATATATAACACAGGAGCTAATACACGACATTTTACTTTGGATATTCCAAGATTTTAAATGATCTTTGTCCCAGTATTTAAATTTATCCCGGTCCACATACTGGCACATTTTACATTTCGTGCAAGGAAAGAAACCCTTCGTTGTTTGTAACCAGCAGGATGTTTCTATTTTTCTTAAATGGCTTGGTGCCAGAGTAGTTTTTAAAGTAGCCGCCTTTTTAAAAACTATTTGCGGTCTATTAGGAATAACAGTTTTTAATATTGGGTCCAGCAATAATATACCCCAATGTTTATTTAATATTTCTTTAATTTTACTACTATCAACATTATATTTGGTTACAAAAGGTACAAACAACGATTCAGATTTCCCCTCTTTCACTCGATATGATAACAAAGATTGTCTATCCTTTGCATTTGACCGATTTTTACATTTCTGCACCAATTCCTGCGGATATCTTTTGTCTTCAAAGCGATTACAGTAAATTTTTGCCTGCTCATTGAATTTTTCTAACGTTAGACAGTTTCTTTTCAATCTAATGAATTGCGAATACGGTATATTCGCAACCCATTTGTTGAGGTGACAGCTGGTGAAATTAATATAACTATTGCTATCAACACTTTTGATGTGAGTATAGGTGTTGATGCAATTATTGGATGCCCAATCAGTGGTGTCCAATACTTAATCAAGAAATTCGATTTTGTCATGGCTAAAGTTGGAAGTAAATCTCAGATTTAAATTGTTAATATTTAATTTCTGCATAAACTCATTGAAGATACCCTCATCGCCCTGCCACACAATAATAATATCGTCAATGAAGCGCTTAAAGCACTTAATGTGTTGTTTATATTCATCATTAATTTCAATATTATTTTCTTCCCATTTACCCAAATAAATGTTAGCCAGGCTGGGAGCATACGGAGTCCCCATCGCAACTCCACAGAGTTGCAGAAAAATTCATCTTGGAATAAAAAATAATTGTTTTCTAGTACAAATGAAATACTATCCAAAATGAATTGACATAAATCACCGCTAATGTTGGCATCTTTTTCCAAATAATATCGCACTGCATCCAGACCTCCTTTGTGGGGAATCGAGGTGTATAAAGCCTCTACATCTATGGTAGACCAATTATAATCGGCTTCCCATTTAAATTCATTTGCCCACTGGAGAATCTGTGTAGAATCTTTAATATGTGATTGCAGACTAACCACATATTTCTGCAGATAAATATCAACAAATTCGGACAACTGGGCTGTAGCAGAACCTATCCCTGATATTATGGGACGACCAGGCGGCTGCTCTAGCCGCTTATGAATCTTAGGTAGATAATAAAAAATAGCCACCCTTGGGTTCTCATTCACAATATACCTTGATTCATTTATATTAATACATTGTTTTTCCAGTCCATTTTTCACCAGTTTCTTAATATTATCTGTCACCTTTTCGGTAGGATTAAGGTCTAATTTACGATATGTTGTATTATCGCCAAGTAATCGATTGGCTTCAGTTAAATAATCATTTCTATTTAATATAACTAACCCCCCCCCACCTTATCAGCACACTTAATAATGATATCATTATTTTTCTCTAATTTCTTAAGGGCACCTCTTTCATTCGGGGTTAGGTTATCATGACCTTTCCTGGAATTGGAACATAAAGTTTCAAAGTCCTTCTGAATAAGGCTCTGAAAAGTTTCTAAATTGCTGACACGCGATTCAATCGGATAAAAGTTTGAGTGGGGTTTTAAATCTGTACCTACAATGGCTTCTTTTTGATCATTTTTATTCTCCAAATTTGTATTATTTTTGGCAAAATGACGCTTCAGCGTCAGATTTCGTATAAACTTATTTGAATCAATAAATAAATCAAAAGCGGTAGGTTTAGCATTGGGCGCATAGGACATTCCTTTTGCTAATAAATTTATCTCATTAGGTTTAAGCTGATAATGTGACAAATTAAAAATCCCTAGCTCTCTTAGTGATTTTGTCTTCTTATTTTGTAACCCCTTTCCTCCTCGGGTTCCTCGTCGTATCGCTCCTGTTTTCTTTTTATACCGGGGCTCTCTCTCATCCCTCGGCTTAATGTCGGTCTGTCTCTCCATTGGGGTCTGTCTAAAAAATTCTTTTTATTTTTAGGAGTAGATGGATTTAACACCTCAAATCTATTTTTTAAAGGTAAAGGCTCATTATTAGGATTATTTGTTCTATAAGAATTCCTGCGTCTCATAGGAACTATTTGCCAATCATTATTTCTTTGTCTGGGTTCATAATTATTTTTATTTGTTTTTTCAACACGGGGCCAGGATCTGACATTGCCGTTTTTATAATCCATTAAATCTCTCCTGAATTTTTTTACTTTGACCTCAATTACATTATCCTCCATTTTCTTAATTTTAATATCACTCTGTTTCATTAGATCTTTAAATTCCTGTAAGTCTTTCACGGGTTCTAATTTAGACTCCAGTGCTACAATTTCTTTGTCAAGATCATTGATTTCATGCTTCCTCTCTCTCACTATCAATTGTATTAATTGTAGCGAACACTCATCTACAATATTGTACCAGGCCTCCAGAAACTCCTTTCGTTCATTTCCGAAGGTAGGATTTTTAATGATCCTCAGACCACGTGGGATCCTTTTAACCTGGACATAATTTTCAAGCGTAGTAATTTCCCAGCTTAATTTCATTTCTTTAGTTAGGAGTTTTTCAAGCTGAATATTTAAGGCATCTATATCATTTGCCTGTTTGGGAATATTCTCAGCTGAATTACCCGAATCAAACACATCATTCAATTTTTTGTGGCATTCTTCGTACCTCCTAATTCTTCTTTCCATCATACCACACTACTAGAATAGTGCCAAATCACAACGCTTAATAAATATACAAAGTCACAGATTAATTATCATAGTATAAGACCTGCAGCAGCTGGAAGGAATGGTCACAAACACAGAAAAGGGAGTCCAAACCGCGCACAGCCAAAAGTAATTAAGAGTGCGTCCTTTTCTGTCTTAGTAGTATTTGCAGCTTTCTCCAGGGAACCAGACCACGGTTCAATATCCCACAAACATGTGAAAAGAAATGGAGATGGAGCGCACCATGAGCATAAAATTCAATACTTTACTTGAAAGTGTAATAAAGCTCACATACATGAAAGTAAACAGAGATCTGCTTGCTAGAATAAACCCCCGCACCACGCCAACAGCTTCAGACCGGGACCAGCCGTAAACCGTCTGTGGACATCAGGTGGGTCAGGAACAGAATTGCACAGCGTCGTCAATCAGGCCACGCCCAACCGGTTTCGTCATAGGTAGACTTCGTCAGGGGGTGTTTCTATTCAGTGTGCAGGTATGGTATATATATATCTGTTATTCAGCTGGAAACAATTGACCCTCTCACGATCAATCAGCATCCTAGCTCTGGTTACAGCGTTATATATCACTCAACATATATATGGCAATATAATAAAATTTACAAACATAGTAATAAAAAGAAGAATTGATACATAGTATGACAATTTACAATAATAAAAGAGTTTTATACATATATAGGTAAACAATTTATAATAACATTTAAAAACAATTTTTTTTACTGATAAAACACGTATCTGTGCAAAATTTAGCAATTTAGACCGATGTTGTTCATTTACTAAAGAGAGGAGCAGAGAGAACAGACGTTAATGACACAAGCAATATAAATAAAACAATCAGAAGATTTTCACTAAAGAAAGTTGCGAGGCTGACTTACACCCAGGCAACCCACCGGCGACACACTATCGACACAGCATCTGAGGTCCGCAGACCCAACACAGAAGCCGGTCAGTGAGCCGTCAGTGAGCGCCCTCTAGTGCAAGAAAGATACAACATCGCAACCCTCATTCATTCCCACTGGCGAGAAGGTACCCAGAGTGTGGATCCAATAAGTCTCCCGTCTGCTAAGTTTTTTTAGGAGATCTCTACCTCGCTCGTCCAGTGAGACTTGCTCTATACCTTTAAAGGAGAACTGATTCAGGTCTCCATTATTGCAGGCTAGAAAATGCCTAGAGACACTATGTGTACTAAGTTTATTGCGAATATTACGTGTGTGCTCTAATATTCTAATTTTGAGTAAGCGCTTAGTCTTTCCAATATACCTTTTGCCGCAACTGCAGCTCAACATATATATAACACAGGAGCTAATACACGACATTTTACTTTGGATATTCCAAGATTTTAAATGATCTTTGTCCCAGTATTTAAATTTATCCCGGTCCACATACTGGCACATTTTACATTTCGTGCAAGGAAAGAAACCCTTCGTTGTTTGTAACCAGCAGGATGTTTCTATTTTTCTTAAATGGCTTGGTGCCAGAGTAGTTTTTAAAGTAGCCGCCTTTTTAAAAACTATTTGCGGTCTATTAGGAATAACAGTTTTTAATATTGGGTCCAGCAATAATATACCCCAATGTTTATTTAATATTTCTTTAATTTTACTACTATCAACATTATATTTGGTTACAAAAGGTACAAACAATGATTCAGATTTCCCCTCTTTCACTCGATATGATAACAAAGATTGTCTATCCTTTGCATTTGCCCGATTTTTACATTTCTGCACCAATTCCTGCGGATATCTTTTGTCTTCAAAGCGATTACAGTAAATTTTTGCCTGCTCATTGAATTTTTCTAACGTTAGACAGTTTCTTTTCAATCTAATGAATTGCGAATACGGTATATTCGCAACCCATTTGTTGAGGTGACAGCTGGTGAAATTAATATAACTATTGCTATCAACACTTTTGATGTGAGTATAGGTGTTGATGCAATTATTGGATGCCCAATCAGTGGTGTCCAATACTAAATCAAGAAATTCGATTTTGTCATGGCTAAAGTTGGAAGTAAATCTCAGATTTAAATTGTTAATATTTAATTTCTGCATAAACTCATTGAAGATACCCTCATCGCCCTGCCACACAATAATAATATCGTCAATGAAGCGCTTAAAGCACTTAATGTGTTGTTTATATTCATCATTAATTTCAATATTATTTTCTTCCCATTTACCCAAATAAATGTTAGCCAGGCTGGGAGCATACGGAGTCCCCATCGCAACTCCGCAGAGTTGCAGAAAAATTCATCTTGGAATAAAAAATTATTGTTTTCTAGTACAAATGAAATACTATCCAAAATGAATTGACATAAATCACCGCTAATGTTGGCATCTTTTTCCAAATAATATCGCACTGCATCCAGACCTCCTTTGTGGGGAATCGAGGTGTATAAAGCCTCTACATCTATGGTAGACCAATTATAATCGGCTTCCCATTTAAATTCATTTGCCCACTGGAGAATCTGTGTAGAATCTTTAATATGTGATTGCAGACTAACCACATATTTCTGCAGATAAATATCAACAAATTCGGACAACTGGGCTGTAGCAGAACCTATCCCTGATATTATGGGACGACCAGGCGGCTGCTCTAGCCGCTTATGAATCTTAGGTAGATAATAAAAAATAGCCACCCTTGGGTTCTCATTCACAATATACCTTGATTCATTTATATTAATACATTGTTTTTCCAGTCCATTTTTCACCAGTTTCTTAATATTATCTGTCACCTTTTCGGTAGGATTAAGGTCTAATTTACGATATGTTGTATTATCGCCAAGTAATCGATTGGCTTCAGTTAAATAATCATTTCTATTTAATATAACTAACCCCCCCCCCCTTATCAGCACACTTAATAATGATATCATTATTTTTCTCTAATTTCTTAAGGGCACCTCTTTCATTCGGGGTTAGGTTATCATGACCTTTCCTGGAATTGGAACATAAAGTTTCAAAGTCCTTCTGAATAAGGCTCTGAAAAGTTTCTAAATTGCTGACACGCGATTCAATCGGATAAAAGTTTGAGTGGGGTTTTAAATCTGTACCTACAATGGCTTCTTTTTGATCATTTTTATTCTCCAAATTTGTATTATTTTTGGCAAAATGGTGCTTCAGCGTCAGATTTCGTATAAACTTATTTGAATCAATAAATAAATCAAAAGCGGTAGGTTTAGCATTGGGAGCATAGGACATTCCTTTTGCTAATAAATTTATCTCATTAGGTTTAAGCTGATAATGTGACAAATTAAAAATCCCTAGCTCTCTTAGTGATTTTGTCTTCTTATTTTGTAACCCCTTTCCTCCTCGGGTTCCTCGTCGTATCGCTCCTGTTTTCTTTTTATACCGGGGCTCTCTCTCATCCCTCGGCTTAATGTCGGTCTGTCTCTCCATTGGGGTCTGTCTAAAAAATTCTTTTTATTTTTAGGAGTAGATGGATTTAACACCTCAAATCTATTTTTTAAAGGTAAAGGCTCATTATTAGGATTATTTGTTCTATAAGAATTCCTGCGTCTCATAGGAACTGTTTGCCAATCATTATTTCTTTGTCTGGGTTCATAATTATTTTTATTTGTTTTTTCAACACGGGGCCAGGCTCTGACATTGCTGTTTTTATAATCCATTAAATCTCTCCTGAATTTTTTTACTTTGACCTCAATTACATTATCCTCCATTTTCTTAATTTTAATATCACTCTGTTTCATTAGATCTTTAAATTCCTGTAAGTCTTTCACGGGTTCTAATTTAGACTCCAGTGCTACAATTGTTGTATCTGTTGTATCTTTCTTGCACTAGAGGGCGCTCACTGACGGCTCACTGACCGTCTTCTGTGTTGGGTCTGCGGACCTCAGATGCTGTGTCGATAGTGTGTCGCCGGTGGGTTGCCTGGGTGTAAGTCAGCCTCGCAACTTTCTTTAGTGAAAATTTTCTGATTGTTTCATTTATATTGCTTGTGTCATTAACGTCTGTTCTCTCTGCTCCTCTCTTTAGTAAATGAACAACATCGGTCTAAATTGCTAAATTTTGCACAGATACGTGTTTTATCAGTAAAAAAAATTGTTTTTAAATGTTATTATAAATTGTTTACCTATATATGTATAAAACTCTTTTATTATTGTAAATTGTCTTACTATGTATCAATTCTTCTCTTTATTACTATGTTTGTAAATTTTATTATATTGCCATATATATGTTGAGTGATTTATAACGCTGTAACCAGAGCTAGGATGCTGATTGATCGTAAGAGGGTCAATTGTTTCCAGCTGAATAACTGATATATATATACCATACCTGCACACTGAATAGAAACACCCCCTGAAGAAGTCTACCTATGACGAAACCGGTTGGGCGTGGCCTGATTGACGACGCTGTGCAATTCTGTTCCTGACCCACCTGATGTCCACAGACGGTTTACGGCTGGTCCCGGTCTGAAGCTGTTGGCGTGGTGCGGGGGTTTATTCTGGCAAGCAGATCTCTGTTTACTTTCATGTATGTGAGCTTTATTACACTTTCAAGTAAAGTATTGAATTTTATGCTCATGGTGCGCTCCCTCTCCATTTCTTTTCACATGTTTGTGGGATATTGAACCGTGGTCTGGTTCCCTGGAGAAAGCTGCAAATACTACTAAGAAAGAAAAGGAGGCACTCTTAATTACTTTTGGCTGTGCGCGGTTTGGACTCCCTTTTATATATATATATATATATATATATATATATATATATATATATATATATTAATCAGTACAAACAGAGAGCGGCACTCAGCGGTCTTGGTGCAGAAAATCTTTATGGTGGGGTGTCCAATGTTTCGGAGCAACTAAGCTCCCTTTTCAAAGTGTACAAAAAACAACATGTGAACTCTTACCTTAAATACACAACCCGACACAGTGCGCATGGACCTCGTACATGGGGCGGGTGGAAGCGTCTGACATAACTTCCGGGTGCGCGTGCTGTACGTGTACGCGTCACCACTTCACTGTTGCTAGGAGACTCAAGACGCCGGGTGCAGGAGACGTCTAAGCGTCATGTTGCTTAGATACCACGGCGCTGTCAGGGTTCCATCCGCCCACCAGGACAGGGAAAATCTGTAAAGTGAACACAATGTAGTATAAATACGTGAATCATAGAAAATGCATATTTAAGAAACCCAGGGGCTATGACATGGTGAAAGTGATTAGACTAAACATATTAAAAAGCCGGGTGGCGGCAACTTTTGGATATCTGTATAACGAGTCCCTGGGTCACCCACCAGGAGTCTGTCCGGATCTTGCTGCATAAGTATGAACTAAATATAGTATGAAATACAATATATCGGGGCTGGGTCGGGCATAGTTGGTTGCTAAATTACCTAGCTAAACTATACTGGGTAAAGGCACAAGGGGGACCTGAGTGTACTGAAGTCCCATCCTCCCTCGTGAATAGGGGGATGTGGATGTGGCAGTCATGTGTATAGATGTTACTTTGGGGGCCAGTGGTATGGATTCAGCAAAAGACTCCAAAGGATAGTCTGTCGCTAAGCCCCTTGGGCTTGCAAGTGTCCAGTAAAAAAATCCATTTTGCTTCTCTCTGTAGCAATCTGCCTTCTCTGTTGCCTCCTCTGTTGGAAATAGGAATGTGGTCAATTGCCATATATTTGAGGTCTTGTAGCGTATGGTTCTGTTCGAGGAAGTGGCGTGCTACAGGTTGATCCGAGGTCTTGCTCTGTAAGGTATTTTTGATGGAAGACCGGTGTAATGCCATTCCCTCACGTAAGGTCCTCACCGTTTTGCCCACGTAGAGAAGGTGACAAGGGCATGTGATGTAATATACAATGAACGTGGATCTACAATGTAGCATGTGCCTTATTGTATAGGATTTATTGCCTTCGGTGTTTTGAAAGGTTTGTCCTACAATTAAATGTTCGCAGGTTGTGCATTTAACGTACCGATAACAGCCCGGTTGTCGGGACAGGAAACTCCTAGGCACGGCTGTTTTGCTGTAATTGGAAATATCAGAGTGGACCAGGTGGTCTTTAAGGTTCTTGCCTCTACGGTAGCACAACATTGGTCTAGTTTTCTTAAAGCAAGGAAGCTCACGATCAGTGGCCACAATGGGCCACAGTGCTCTAGTCGCTCGAGGAATCACTGGACTACTGGTGTTAAATTTAGAGACCCAGGGTATGATAGACGACTTTTCCTTCTTGCGGGATACCAGCAGTTCTTCTCTCGGGATGCTGAGAACCTCGATTTTGTGCTTCTCCAGATCCTTGTGGTTATAGCCCCTGGTTTCAAACTTGGATACCATCCGGTCCAGTGCAGTTGGAAGACTACTGGGGTTGCTTGTAATTCGGGCAGCCCGGATCATCTGCGATTGGGGCAGTCCTCTAATCAGTGATCTGGGATGGTGGCTGTTGGCTCTTAGCAGTGTGTTTTTATCCGTAGGTTTAGTATACATGGACGTCTGGATCTGCCCCTCTGATAGGGTGACTTGTACGTCCAGGTAGTTGAGCGAGGCTGCAGATTGTTGGTGGGTGATCCTGATGGGTGAGTCTCTGCTGTTGATATTTTCCAAGAGTATCATCAAGGCCTCCTACCCCCCTGTCCAGAGGAGGAAGAGGTCATCGATGTACCTGGTATATAATAAAATGTTGGCCGCTGTATCTGGGTCCTCGAAGAACACGCCCTCTTTTCATAAAACATGAAGATGTTAGCGAAGGAGGGCGATACATTGCTGCCCATTGAGCATCCATTGAGTTTCTAGTAAAAGGCGCTTTCAAATAGGAAGTAGTTCCTTTTCAATGTCAAAGACAGAAGTTGAATGAATCTTCTCTTCTCAAAAAGTCCCACATCACTTGTACACCAGAGTCCTGGGGGATGCAGGTATATAGGCTACAGATGTCTATGACACAGATTATGGTGCCTTCTGGTATAGTGTCCAGGCCTTTGAGTTTAAGAAGGAATCTGGTCGTGTCCTTAATGAAACCCTGTTGTTTCATAATGAGTAGCTGGAGGATCGAGTCCAGGAACTGGGAGACTGGTTGGTAAATGCTCTCTTGGGCCGAGATGATGGGCCTCCCTAGATCCGGACAGACTCCTGGTGGGTGACCCGGGGACTAGTTATACAGATATCCAAAAGTTACCGCCACCTGGCTTTTTAATATGTTTAGTCTAATCACTTTCACCATGTCATAGCCCCTGGGCTTCTTAAATATGCATTTTCTATGATTCACGTATTTATACTACATTGTGTTCACTTTACAGATTTTCCCCGTCCACGGGGGCGGATGGAACTCTGACAGCGCCATGGTATCTAAGCAACATGACGCTTAGACGTCTCCTGCACCCGGCGTCTTGAGTCTCCAAGCAACAGTGAAGTGGTGACGCATACACGTACCCGGAAGTTACGTCAGACGCTTACTCCCACCCCGTGTACAAGGTCCTTGAGCACCGTGTTGGGTTGGGTATTTAAGGTAAGAGTTCACATGTTGTTTTTTGTACACCTTGAAAAGGAACTTATTTGCTCCGAAACGTTGGACACCCCACCATAAAGATTTTCTGCACCAAGACCGCTGAGTGCCGCTCTCTGTTTGTACTGATTGCTATCCCCCCCCCCGGGAAGGCACTGAGGGCAGCTGTTCACTCAAGGAGAGTGTCGGGCTGATATTGACTATATATATATATATATATATATATGTATATATATATATATATATATATACGTATAGCAGGGCCGGGCACAACCTCCGGGTGCGGTTGCTCAGTCGGGTGCCCTCGTCAGGGTAGATACACACTTCTGTAGGGATGGACGCGACACTCCAGGCTTTTGTGAACAGCAAATTTCTTTATTCGAGTTCACTCGAATAAAGAAATTTGCTGTTCACAAAAGCCGGGAGTGCCGCGTCCATCCCTACAGAAGTATATATATATATATATATATATACAGAAAGAAAACAACAGTGCGCAAATGGTTAATCTCTCATATAAAAGTCTCTGACGATGAGAGCTCTCACAACTGTTCCCACTCCGGGTCACTTCCAGTTCTTATAGGGGAAACAGATGATAGTCAATGAATGGGAATACACTCAGTTCCTTTAAAACCGGCTGCTCCGTTCTTAACCCAAACGGGTATCCTGAAGCCCACAGGCCAACAAGAATCTACAACAGAAAGAACGGGCGCTCCATAGTGCAATTATCATAGGTATAAAATAATTTTATTTTTAAGAACAATTCACCACAGTGGCTAAGGTGACTTACCACATGTGGCGGTATATAAACACCGCAGAAGATAAAACATAAATGACGGTGCTCAACACCGTGTTACCACTGCCGGAGCGGTCACTTTCACCTGGGCACCACAGTCTCCACAGTCTGAACGTCGCAAGGCCATGCCCCTACGCATTTCGTCACACGGACTTCCTCAGATAATGTAAACAAAACATATACATATTATAAGCAGAATGAACTAACATATCCAGTCCATGCAGAATAAAGAACAAACATTTATCAAGAGAAATAACATAATAATAAGGATAGAGAGCTTACAATTAACTAAGGCTATTCCAGTTGATTTTCTCATTAAGGTCATTGGGATGAATGGTCCCCAGCCGGAAAATCCACTCAGGTTCCTTAATGAGCAATTTCTGGGCCCTATTACCCCCCACATAAGGATTCTGCCACATGATCCAACATGAAATATTTAAGAGATGAAATGGGACGACCTACGTTTTTTAAATGGTGTGCCACTGGTTGGTCCACATCCCTACTTTTAAGGGATAGGTTAATGGCCAACCGGTGTGCCACCATTCTCTCTCTAAAGGTATGGGTGGTCTGCCCAATATAGTAAAGACCACATGGACATACAATTGCATAAATCATGTATGACATTTTGCAAGAACCTGGCTAATATGAAACATTTTGGAGGAATGGACGTGTTTAAAATGGTACACACCACTAGGTATTTACATGTCTCACAAGAAATTCAGCTGTAACAGCCAGGGGCTTTGGTAAAAGAATTGGGAGGTTTGGGGGATGTCTCTTTCAGTAATATCAGCCCTCACCAGGTGATCCCTAAGGTTAGGGCCCCTTCTGAATGCTGCCAGCGGTTTGATCTTGTACAGACCCGGTAAATCAGGGTCCGTTTTTAATAAAGGCCAAATGGCATTCCTGGCAATCCTTATGACCGGGCTCGCTGTAGTGAATGAACTTAACCAGGGTAAAACCCGTGAATGATCTTTTATCCTAGGTGTAAGCAATTCAATTCTAGACATCTCCAAAACCTTGTTTTTTTTTTCTTCAAGAAGGGTAGTATAGTTATAACCCCTAGATACAAATTTAAAAACCAAAATGTCCAGATGAGATTCAATCTCAGACGGATTTTTGATAATTCTAGCCACCCGCATCATTTGAGATTGTGGTAAACCACATTTCAAAGCTAGTGGGTGATGGCTGGATGACATTAAAAAGGTGTTTCTGTCAACATCTTTAAAGTAAACATCAGTACTGATCCTATCGGCTCTAATTGACACTGCTACGTCCAGAAAGTGTGTCTCTAAAGTGCTCCAAGTTGCCGCATGTTTAATGGTGGAGACACCGTGTTCATATCCACCAGCAGATTTGCTAAGAATTCCGGTCCACCCGTCCATAAAATGAAAAAATATCATCGATATAACGGGTGAACATAAACAAGTGAACCTTTACCTGTGGGTTATTGAGAAATCTCAACTCTTCTTCAAAAAAACATGAAGATATTAGCAAAAGAGGGGGCCACAGGAGACCCCATGGCACACCATCTTTGCTGTAAATAATAAAACCCATCAAATCAAAAGTAGTTATGCTGCAATGTGAGTGTCAACAGCTGGATAAACAGCTAGTGATTGAATTATTCAGGGTCAAGAAATTGTATAATGTACTTGCGGGCTGCCTCCACACCCCCATCATGAGGGATGAAGATGTAGAGACTGCACAGGTCCAAACATACCATAATTGTACCATCCGGTACAACATCAATATGGTTCAACAACTGGAGAAAGCTTGTGGTGTCCTTCAGGAATGATGGCTTGAGCCGCAATAAAGGCTGTAGAAGATGATCCAACAGTTGAGCAACTGTTTGGTAAAGGGAGTCACAAGCCGAAATAATCTGTCTTCCTGGAGGTGACACAGGATCTTTATGTACTTTTGGTAATGAGTATAGTACCGGGACAACGGGATATTCTTTGTACACTGCTTTAAACAGCTTAGTCGAAATCATCCCATCTTGGATGGCTGTGATTAGGATCCTATGCAGCTCTTGTTGGTACTGAATGGTTGGATTACCAGGCAACCTTTTATAGATATCTGTATCTGCAAATTGAATATGTAATTCCTGATGGTATTTGACAATGTCCTGAATCACAATGGCTCTGCCCTTGTCGGCGGGCCAAATTACGATGTCCTCATATTTACTAAGAGCACTGAGGGCCTTTGATTCCATCTTTGACAAGTTATTTTTGATCTTGGCCGGTGCTGCTGAGAACTTTTTATTGGATTCATCCAAAATATACCAAATGAACGAATCGAAGGGTTGATGGAGAAAGGGTCAAATTTTGATTGAGATGTCTTAGTTAGGAATTGGTGCAGTGGATCATTGGATGTCACTGGAGGGATGGACTGAAAATGCTCTTTAAGACGAAGTTTACGTAAAAGTTGATGGTGATTTTGTTTTCATGCAAAGGGGTCATGTAAATTAGTGGGTACATAAGAAAGGCCTTTATTAAGAACGTGTAGCTCCAGATCTGTGAGCCTACGCTCTGACAAATTAATTACAGCGGTTTCTTGGCCCTTATTCATATCTGATCGCAGTACAAATTTGTTCTCAAAATGGGCAAAACCATGTGCACTGCAGGTGGGGCAGATGTAGCATGCATAGAGAGTTAGATTGGGGGGAGTTATTTTGTTTCTGTGGAGGGTAGATACTAGCTGCATTATTTTTAGACTTCAATTTAGATTTCAGTTTCAACCCACCCCACCCAAATTCTCTCTGCACATGTTACATCTGCCCCACCTGCAGTGCACATAGTTTTGCCCATTTTGAGAACAAATTTGTACTGTGATCAGATCTGAATAAGGGCCAATGTTCCGACTTTGTTGAGATCTAATAGGGGGAGGGGGTGAATGCTGTGTGTCAATGTGTACATGCTGTGTGTCCATGTATATGTTGCATGTACTGCATGTGTTTACATACTGTACTATGTGTTGGTATGTATATGTGGCTTGCATGTCTGTGTGCACATGCTGTGTGAATATCTTTTCTACAGTACAGTTGGCTTCCCTCTCAACTTTGTTCCTTAGGTCATAGCTCACCATGGCCAGCCATGGCTATCCTATTGTTCTCAGCATCAATACAATACATAAAACAATACAGTAGGGGATTAGCATAGTAATCGTATTACTAACCTAATCCAATTAACAGGCTAAATGTGGAGGGCTCCATCTGTATGTGTGTGTCTGTGTATATCTATGCTATGAGTTTATCTATGTGTGCATGTTGTGTGTCTCTATGCTTTGTTTATCTATGTGTACACGCTGTATGTACCTATGCTGTAGCGTGAATCTATGCTATCGGTTTCTGTATGTATGTTATGTGTGTGTGCATGCAGTATGTACATGTATGCATACCTCCCAACTTTTAAAATCAGTGGGGTTTGGACTCCTACCTGCGCATTACCTGGGTGTGGACAAAAGGGGGTGCAGCGTCCCCATTTTTTGTTGCTGTGGGGGCCATGGCCAGTGCTCGATGAGCTGCTGACTATGCGCTCTGTCTCTGTAAATAGACGCAGTGTCTATTCACCGCTGCTCTGCCAGACCAGCAAATTATGAGGACTCCCAACAGCCACCACCCCCACCCCCACTGCAGGACGCTCAATGTACATACAGAACACGCCCCCCCCCCCATGGAATTCCTGCGTTTGCCACTGAGTGAGACAGCAAGTCATATCCTTTTTGTCAGCAAACAGATATGAAGGGGTGGCATTTCAGATGTAATACTTTAGAGAAAATTATTGTCTTTGTAAATAAAAATATTTCAAGGTAATAATAGTGTCTTAAAACATTTTGAGTATGTTACTTTATACTTTAAAATAATTAATTTAGTGATGTTATTCATCAAAAATATACACAATAAGACCTGGAGGGCACAGGAAAGTTGTACATCTCTTTTTACTGCATGATATTTTATATATGTATGACCTATTAAGATAATATTACCTTGTTTCAAAATGCATAGACTACTAAGGCCATGCCTCTGAAACATGAAAGCTTTAAAAATGTGTTTAAGTGACAGAAACATAAATTGTATAGTACAGGATTTGCAGGTTTTGATGTTCGGTTGAAAGCTGTGGTTACAGTGTATCTCTGTAATATGCTTGTCCTTTCTTTTGAAGAAGTTGTAACTGTCAAAATGTACTGATCTTCCTGAAAAACTATACTTTTAAGCTGCATTATTACATATTATCTAAATGTTAATCACCTGCTCTACCCCTCTCCAGATCTTTGTGCCTCTATATTCAGCTAGTTGTACTGGGCTATCACAGTCCTTGCTGTTGGATGCTTATTCAATGGTATGTGGGTAGGATAAATAAGAAACTGTAGTCTTGGGGACTTCAGCTTGTGTTTTTTTCACTCTCCTTCATAATTTAAAAATTACAAAATTTAAAAGGTTGTATAATTCTGTATTACAGTAATGGAGGTGCGCTGGAGAAAAGATTGAATGGAGAAAACACTAGGCTTACCAGGATGGAAAGTGCAATAAAAATAGTGATCAAGTGGAAATTTAGCACTGAAGCCCCATACACACTAACCAAAAGTTTGAATTATATTGCTCATTTTGGCCATTCTGAGAGACATAGTTTGTAATGTCTCTTATTGTGTATTCTCAATATAGTTAATAATGCACACATGGGTCGTTAATGATGTCATCCATCATCTATACATGCAGCTCAATTCGACTATATCATTAATGACTGCATAGAAGGAGTGGGGACTATGATGTAACTGAAGGATATTGTTAATATCATTCAGTGTATAAGCTCTATAGAAAATTTGCCCAGGAGTTCAGCGGGAATTGTAAATGATATCGTTCATGAATTAATCATCTAATGTGTACCCAGCATAAAACTGGGTATGCATTAGATGATATGCTCTGTGAACAATCTCATCAACGGTTGACCTTGAACAACCTAGAGTGCCAGAACAAACGATATCTTTTGTGAAAAATGAAATATTGTATAAAAGATATTTTCAAAGACACATGTCCTTCTCTGAGGAAGCTGCCGAGTTACCGAGGTGGAAAAAACGTGTCATACCCGTTGGTAACAGGACTCTCTTCATACGGACACACACTGTCATCCTAAGTGCAGAGGCCACTCTCCAGAAAGAGGAAGATTGGAAGTGCTAACCATCCAGAAGTGCTTCTCATAAGGAGACAGGTGGATATCTGTAAAGAACTGCATGTGTGCAGATAATCTACAAAGTGGTAACTATTTACTAACACTACAGTTCCTACTAAGGCCAGTAATGTGCAGGACAAACTTTTTATTAACTTTGAACCTCGCTTTGACTGAATCCAAACGAAAGTAAAGCCACGTCAACAAAGTAATATCTAAAGCAAAACTGGACTCTCTTCTATGAGAAATACTAACCAACTATTTCTAACATACCAACCCTAATAGGAGACTGACCATCCAAATGAGAATCCACTAGTGCATTGTTTACTATCAGATGTGATTTTTATTAATGCCGGCTTAAATAAAGTTGTTGAACTTATATATATTATATATATATATATATATTATTATATATTTTATTGGACTGTTTATATATATATATATATATATATATATGTATATATATATATATATATATATATATATATATATATATATATACTCTGTTTATAGCGTGTGCCGCCACTATTCGTTTGTGTATATTGGCCCCTGCTTGGGTTTCCTGGACGTGCACTGCAGTTTATTCACCAGACGGATGTGCTGCTCCATTCCGAAATATATATATATATATATATATATATATATATATATATATATATATATATATATATATATATTGTGTTTTTGTATTCATTATCTTTATTTTTTGTATTTCTTTTATATATAATTTATATATAATTTAGCTAGATTATTTATTTGTGCAGATATTGTACATTTTGTTTAAGTGTACATGCTTGTTTATTGTTAAAATTAAAGGGATATTCACATCCATATTCTAGTGCAGTCTCTTTTTGATTTCTATTAACTTTTTAAGCACTGCTCCTGCAGTTTTCATATTATTCATATATTTGCATAACTGTGTGTGTTCATCACAATTGCAATCAGTCATCATGATCAACTTCACAGTCATCATTATTAACTTTATAATACACGTTACACTTAACCTGGGTCTGAGCACACGCAATTTAGACCATTATAGGAGGCTGGTTTTCAGTGGACAGCTTTGTTTTACAATGAGAAAATTGTTCATTTGGGCAATTTTGACAACAGATATAAACATTTGTGCAATAGATTGGTACATTTTGTATGTATTTGAATACACATACTGTATGGGCCAGAGAACAGACATTGGCCCTTTACTATCTTAGCATCTACAGCCTTATTGCTACAGTGCCAGTGTAATTCTAAATTAGGAATTACAGTTATACCCATGGTTAGCTTATATGCGATGCATATGCACTAAAGAAAATTGATCAAGTGTGTCTGTAACTGGGAGCATACAGTGCTTGCAGCAGCTAAATGAGGATGCGTCTATATGCACCTTAGCTCAACTATATGCATCTTAGCATGGCTAGTCTTATACACAACGAATCTGCATACGTATTGTGTATATGATGAAAAGGGACACATCTGTAAGTCAGTTCTCACCATTGAATGTAAATGCCAAAATGAATAACATTAAAATATACTTTATCTATTAAAATGCACCTTTGAATTAACTTATATGTGTTCATTTTGCATATAATGAACAAAAATGTTAATAATATTTTGAGTACACATGTATACGGACACTGATTATTATCACGGAGCACAATAATGTGACCAGCACTTATTACAAACCAGGAAGTAACTTCACACACACAGGCAAGGACATACAGCAAACTCCACCTACAACAGTCACTGCAGCATTGTGGTCACAAACAGGGGCGTAGCTAAAGGTTCATGGGCCCTGGTGCGAAAGGTCAGCTTGGGGCCCCCCTACATACAACAAAATTAAAATCTTGGTCTGTTTATATTTTAATGTAGACACATAATATGCCCCCACAGTGCCAAATACACATATGCCCCCACAGTGCCAGATATGCTCCCACAGTGCCAGAGACACATATGCCCCCACAGTGCCAGATATGCTCCCACAGTGCCAGAGACACATATGCCCCCACAGTGCCAGATATGCCCCCACAGTGACAGATACACATATGCCCCCACAGTGCCAGATATTCCCCCACAGTGTAAAATACACATATGCCCCCACAGTGCCAGAAATGCCCCCACAGTGCCAAATAAACATATGCCCCCACAGTGCCAGAAATGCCCCCACAGTGCCAAATAAACATATGCCCCCACAGTGCCAGATATGCCCCCACAGTGACAGATACACATATGCCCCCACAGTGCCAGATATTCCCCCACAGTGCCAAATACACATATGCCCCCACAGTGCCAGAAATGCCCCCACAGTGCCAAATAAACATATGCCCCCACAGTGCCAGAAATGCCCCCACAGTGCCAAATAAACATATGCCCCCACAGTGCCAGAAATGCCCCCACAGTGCCTTTCCCACCAGCAACTCACGATTGTTGCTGCAATGCTGCCTCTCCATCTGCTGCTGCTGCTGGGTGAGGGGGGGGATCCAGTGGGGTCCGGTGGGGTCAGACAGCCTCCTGCTCTCCCTGGCCGCTTAGCCAGTCACTGGCTGCTGCCAGGCAGCCTCCTGCGCTGGCCACGGCTTCCAGAACACGGCCGCGGCTACAGGAAAATGGCCGCCGGCATGTCCTCAGTGCAGGAGGCCGGCGGCCATTTTCCTGTAGCCACGGCCGTGTTCTGGAAGCCGCGGCCAGCGCAGGAGGGCAGCTTATGACTGGCTAAGCGGCCCGGGGGGACCTGCTGCCATCGGCCCCCCTGGCTCAGGGGCCCGGTCGCAGGTGCGACCGCTGCGACCCCTGTAGCTACGCCACTGGGACTCACAAACCATGCTTAGGAGGATCTGCTGACAGAGGACTGAGTAACGTAAGATCACATAGCGGAGGAGTGTAGACATCAGGAGGCTCTCACAGGGCTGACATTGATTCACCTATACACCAGACACAAGCCTTAATTGTAGGATTGATGCCAGAGATGATTCAAGACCTATCACCGGCAGCATCTTCGACATAAATTGCTACAGGTCCAGGACAAGATACTGTTACACAGTTAACAGTGTCCTCAACAATAAGAAGTACCCAAAGGATAATACAGGATTAACAGCAAGATAATATAGAGGTATTGATTGAAAACCTTCAGAGCCATTTACAAGCTTTTTTCACCTTGGATCAAGCTTATGCATTCACACCTATAAAGATGTGGGATGCCAATCATTAGGGTACTGACTACCATAATTTACTTATTGTTTTAATAATTTAGACTTTATGAACTCATTTTACATAACTGTTTATATTTACAGCCTAGATTTGATATTCACCATTAGTCTGACTCAATAACCAGGCAGTATGTGAGGCTTCTGAGTCAGTTTAACTGTGTATGTCTGTATTGAACCAAAACTTACACCAGGAGACTTTGTGCAAATTCAGACTTGTTTGCACAGGTCCAAATTCGGCCCCATCCCCAATGGTAGAGGTCTGTGTATTTGCAAATACCCGTAGCGCGCCCCTTCGGCAAACTCTATTGTTCCAGAGATATCACTGTTGTTGTCTATGAAGCCAACTGCAAATTATGGGAATATACTGTATATATTTAAAAACAAGAAATGATGATATAAAAACACACCCTAAAAATGGTGAAGGCCCGGGTAACCTCAGCCCCAGTTTACATAAAAAGTAACTGGGAAATAGATGATAGTATCCTACACCATCCTACCAATAGGTTTCACAGTCCAATGTTGACAGTCCAATGTTGACCTATTGACAGTCCAATAGGTTTTGACAGTTCAATGTCCAATCAAGGTTATTGGTGACTTTACTGATTGTCGACTGGTTATCTATTGGGATTCTTATGGTGACTCCTTCCCACAACTTTGTTCATAGTCACTATTTTTGGCAAAATTTGAGTCTCATGGACATTGATGGAGACATGGAAAGATTGTGCTAGTATTTATCCCATCTACAGCGGCATATTTTGCTCTTTCAGTAATAAGAGGCATATTGTAACACAAATGCATTCCTGTATATCATGGAGCCTGGCTGTATAGATGTTGACATAAAGTCCGAAGCTCTGTAGAATGAAGGCCTAATTCCCTATGGTTTTGGTACATCTCCAATACTTACAATTGGCAATGCGCAGCTTCAGTAGTGTGCCTGCACAAATATGTGACAATGGCCACAGTGCCACCTAAGCCACAACATGATTGACAGCAGCTGTGCATTTAGCATGAAGTTTCTATTAAGTTTGAACATCATAAAAATGAATAAGGCCTAACAAGCCTATGTATTTAAGTAAAAATTTAATTGTATTTTGCATGTTTTAACACAAATGTTCAACTACACATTGTTTTAAGTAAATTTTATTGTTTAGCTCTTTTCCACAAGCATTGATGTTCTATTAATTTGCTCCATTAAATTGCAGACAAAATACTGCTGACAAAAATGATAAATCAAATAAATTAGATATATGTCAAAAATGTATAAATAATGAACTAAATACTGGTCTACTCATAAATATATTAGGAAACGTCTGCAGAGTCAAAAATAATATTTCCCTTATGGTTTACATTTTTAAAGCATATGAGTAAGTTTTCATTTATGAGGCTGCATTATATGTTTCTAAATATATATAATTAAAATGGAGAGTATTGCTTCTAATATTATATGGTATGTCTTTTTTATTACCATAAATATATGTATTAGGTCGTTTTTTTTTTTTTAAATATGCGCCAGACCAGAATATAACCCAGTATAGAAATATTGTTAGTAGCATACTGTATATTGAAATTTGATGGTTTTTATTTAATCAAAAAACAATCCATGCACATTGGATTATATTTATATATATAAAAAACCTGAATAAATCATTACAGATATATCTGACATTGGGGTCTAACCAGAAATGTGTGGTACTCATAGCTAAATGTTGTAATGTGACTGCCATTTCAGACCTGATTGTAGGGCTACAACTTTTTGCAGCCCTGTGATCAGTTAGCCCCCTCCCAGCCTGAGAGGAGGGTGCCCCTGTGCACAGCTACAAATTGCTTTGCAGCCATGCAAGGGGGAATTCTACTTTCCCCAAGTTCGGTCACAAATGCAGGCTGTCAATCATTTAGCATATGGCCTGTGATCACAGGCCATTGCTGACTGTGGCAACACAGAGTGCTCATGCATGCACAATGAATGCATGCATGCATGATTATTGGTCCTCCGATAATAGACATGACTGCAAATTCACAGCCCTGCAGTCAGGGCTGAATCAGGCCCATAATCCATGAGAGCTCAGAAGCAGGGACAGGCTCACCAAGCCCATACCCAAAACACAGCCATCCTCTGCCTCTCCCAATCATTAATTCTGTGGACATCGCCACAATGACTGGTAACCCAACAGCACCCCCTCCTCTGCCAGCTGTTTATATTGTGGCAGGGACAGGGATCATGCAGGGAGAGCAGCAGCATGTCCCAGACTCTGGCCTAACATCACCGCTGTGCTTACAGTAGAGAAGAGTTAATGAGCATAAATGTTACTATGCGCTCTGCAACTTCTCCAAGGGGAGAAGTCGCATTCAATCCCCCTTCAACTGCTCAGCAGAATTACGTGCAGAAGGATCGCATACAACAAATTGTATGCAGTTCTTTTACATAAAATGTATCGGTACTTATGTACTAACTGGGCTGCCGATTTTGAAATCGGGTCCATCGCATTGCATCGCATCCGACCATATCGCATGCGATGCGATGCGATGGACCCGATTTTTCCATAGGATTCAATGTTAAAATGGACTGAGTCCATTTTAACATGGAATTCAATGGGAAAAGGGGTCCTTTTCATACCCCTACTATCCAAGTGGGCATGGAGTTGGATATAAACCTATGGCGAGCGTAGCGAGCCACCGAGCCCGAAGCGTGGCGAGCGTAGCGAGTCCCGCGAGGGGACACAGAATACCGTCCCCTCGCGGGGCTCGCTTCGCTCGCCACGCTTCGGGCTCGGTGGCTCGCTACGCTCGCCACAGGTTAATGTCCAACTCCATGCCCACTTGGATAGTAGGGGTATGAAAAGGACCCCTTTTTCCCATTGAATTCCATGTTAAAATGGACTCAGTCCATTTTAACATTGAATCCTATGGAAAAATCGAGTCATCCCATCGCATCGCATGCGCTATGGTCGTATGCGATGCGATGCGATATCGCATCGCATCTGATTGTATGCCTTAAGTTAAGGCATACAATCAAAAAATCGGCAGCCCAGATAATACATAAGTACCAATGTATCATATATGATCCAAGGCCTGAGGGATCGGATAAGTCTATAGTGCAGGCCTTCCGATCTCTGGCTCCAATCTAATACATGTGGGACCATCAGATTAGAATCAGAGGTGAAAGACATGCAATTTGACACTTTTCATCTGAATTATCATAGCAATCCATCAGAATTGATGTGGCTAAATCATACTTGTGCATGGGCACCTTTAGAGTAGACACTGCAAACTGCAGAATACTGCTGCTGCAACAGTTCATCCCCACTGAAATATACATATACCACTGCTAATACCCCATTCTCACTGCTGCAAAAACCCGGGTTTTTGCAAGGGCAAGCAGTAATTTCCCGTGTCCTGTCTCAGTGTGAAAGGGTCTTTGTGAAATTCCCGGGTGTTATGCCCCGGGAATTATACACTGTTTTTTTGCAGGGTTTTTCCTGGGTAATACACGGGTGTACGGCAGTGTGAACAGCACAGACCTGTGTTTTTCACACATGATGCCAAAAAAACAAGCTCTAGTCTCATCACACTGTGACTAAGATGCATTTTTGTCTAACAAATGCAGAGTCACAGGGGACCTGCTGTTTGGCATGACTGCCGCAATAATGGGACACATCTGTAAAGAACTTAAAAAGTAGAAAAATGTGTCAATATTAGATTAAGTCCCTATTGGTGGCCCAGGACCAATTCATATTATTTATGGTCAATGCAAAGGGTAAATCCAGTGGTTGTGGATTCCAATCATAAAAATTTTGGGCAAAAAGAAGGGAATATTGTCCCTCAACACATAATTGAACCTAACGATGATATATAAACATAACTTATCTAATTTAATATTTTTTTCTAACTCTCAAAAAAATTAATGAAACAGAATAAAAGTTTAAAAGTAAAAAAAAGCACAAATCTCTACTTCCACCCCACCTAACTACCCTGTCACCCCTTCACTGGCTCAAGGACATTACCAGGACCTGGGCAGTGTCGGTCACGGAGCCAGAGAGGGCTTAATAACCCTGCAGGTTGCGGCCTGACACACTGGACAGAGCGGGGACCTGGATTTCAGCCATGCCAGGGGCGGCGCATGGCCGCGATTAGCCGTGATTCGAAGCTCACAACACCCAGACACTTCTCACAGGCAGCTGCCCCTGCTTGAAATCTGGGTGGCTGCCCACTGTGCAGGACAAGGACCTGGCAGCTGCTGGCTCTAAGCTGTGAGCCCTTTGGTGTCTGCACACCACATAAATCACCCTCTCCCAGCCCAAGGAGCATTGGGATGTGCCCTGTCATGGCTGCGGGGACCCCACATCACACAGCCAGATTGCAGCCTACTTACCAGTCGGAGTTGGGGCCTCAATTTCGGTGATACCTGAAGTGGGACACATTCATCAGCTGGAGCCCATGGAGACAGATTCTACACTCTGGCCCTGGATGCTGGAGGAATACATTGGGACTCATGCAACCAGTGTTTTAATACTCTCAGGTACTCTGCTCATATTGCCCGCACTGTCTGCATCTGCTACACTCTGCTCAGGACCTGCTTCTCCCCCCCACACCTTCAGAACTTTCTACCATTTAATTTTATGGCTGCCCCCTCTGTTTAAGATATGGAGAGTTAAAAGTGCTTGAGCATGGTATGTGTGGGAAATAAAAAATACATGTTTAAAATGTGCTTTGCCGTTTTTAAGAAATACATTTCATAAAATGTTTACAGCTCTTACTGAGCAATTTTGGGGGTCCGAGCCGTGCGAGTCTTCCGGCACTATGGTGAAGAACCTAGGACGCTCTATCTGTCCCTATCCTTACCTAGATCTTCTGGCCTTCTGTCTTCTCCACGTGGCGCTCGTTTCGGATCTCCGCACGCCAGCCATCCGTGACCGGAAGTTCGGGTGCAGCGGCTTCCGGTTTTGGCGGTGTGTGCGGTATCAGCTCCCCGGGCCTCCAACGTGTTTCGAGAATAACACTCTCTTTGTCAAGGATGCCTGATTGTGTTTCCTGTTTGCTTTTTATTCAGTTTTTTCTCCTTACATTATTTGAACAACTTTATTTAAAAATGGAAATGGTTCCATCTTTTGACGGCAAGCACATGTCTAGAGTAATTTTAAAGGTATATACTCTAAAAGTGGTCTGTGTGTTTTTAAATGAGAAATGCTGCTAGTTCTATGTCGATGTTCAGTCCCATTGGTTGGAGAGTGTTTAACACGTATATCCATTTGGTTTCTCTCTGTTTATGGTTTTTTACATGGTCTCCTCCTCTCCAATTCATGGTGACTTGTTCAATTGCGTTAATTTTCTGATCTTCTGGATTCCTTCCATGTTTTTCTGCAAAGTGGCTGGAAAGGCTGTGGGTTGATAGTCCCTTTCTTATATTATAAATATGTTCTGCTGTTCATTTTTTTAGTTCCCTCTTGGTCTGGCCCACGTATTGTAGCCCACACGGGCATTGCAACATATAGATAATGTTTTTTTGAATTGCAGTTTATATGCTGTTTATGCTGATATTCCTTTGCTGTTTTATTTGAGAGGTATGATGTCAGAGGTTTTGTTGAATTTTTCTTAGTTGCTTTACAGCTGACACAGTTCAGACACGGAAAAAAGGCTTTTGTAGTTGCTTCTTGCCTTTGTCTTTTTAGGGGGACGAAGCTCCTTCTTGTCTCTGGTTTTTTGCTCCTCTGTAAATGATTCTGAGTTTTGGCGGTATAAGGGGTTTCAGTTCATTGTCCAGTTGTAGGATGTGCCAATGTTTTTGTATTATTTCTTCTATTTTTTGTGATTTGAGTTGTACTGGGTGATAAATGAGATGGGCAGTTCAGTGTTGTCTGTGTTCTTTTGTTTATATTTTATGAGTTCAGTTCTGTCCAGATGCTTTATTTTTTTCTGCTTCCTTTTCTAGAAAATGTTCTGGGTATCCCTTTCTTTTGAATTTATTCAGCATTGTTGTGCTTTGTTCTTCGAAGGTTGAATATTCTGTGCAATTTCTTTGAATACGGCGCAGTTGACCCCCTGGGATGTTTTTGCGCCAATTGTTGTGGTGATTGCTGTCATAAGGGAGAATGTTATTTCCGTCGACTTCTTTTGTGAATGTTTTTGTCATAATATGGTTTTCCCAGATGTATATTTCCAGATCAAGGAATGTAACTCTTTGTTTGTCTGTGATCGTGGTAAACTCAAGTCCAGCAACATTATTGTTCATATGAATGATGAATTCGTTCAGTTGGTTTTGTGTTCCTCTCCAGATAAAGAAGAGGTCATCATTATAACGATACCAGCAGACTATGTGTTCTCTGTGGGGGTTGTTATTCCAGATTTGATCCTCCTCCCAGTGTACTACAAACAGGTTCACGTATGATGGGGCAAATGATGTCCCCATTGCGGTGCCTCTCGTTTGAAGGTAGAAGTCATCATTATACCAGAAATAGTTATTGTTCAAAATGAATTCAATTTGTTCCATTATGAAGTTTATCTGTTGGTTATGAAGGTTTGATTGTGTTGATAACATTGATCTGACGTAGGTGCATCCAAGGTCATGGCTGATGCATGTATATAGCGATTTCACATCACTAGTGCATAGGATTCCCATTCAGGATGTGGCAATATCTGTAGTATGTGGAGTGTGTCCTTCAGGTGACTCTTCTGCTGTTGCACTATGGGTGGGAAAAATGTATCAATATATTTGGAAAGATTTGTGGTTAGTGAATCAATACCGGAAATTATTGGTCGACCAGGCGGATTCTGTAAGTTTTTATGAACTTTGGGCAAGTGGTAGAATGTAGGTATTTTTGAAAGGTCTGTTGAAATGAATTTATGTTCTTTGTCGTTGAGGATGCCGATGTCTCTTCCTTCATCAAGTTGTTGCTGTAGTCTTGTTTGAAATGTTTTTGTTGGGTCATTTGGTAATATTCTGTATGTGTCCTTGTCCGATAGGAGATTGGTGGCTTCTTTTTCATATTTCCTTTTGTCTAGAATCACCAGTCCTCCGCCCTTGTCTGCGGGCTTAATCACGATAGATTTGTCTTCTTTACAGTGATTTTAGAGCTCTTGTTTCGTCTCTCTTTAGGTTATACTTTATTTTCTTCTCTTTTACAGGGTGAGATCTCAATTCTTCTTTGACTAGTTTCTGAAATGTTTCCACATGTGGTCCTTTTATGTGGGCTGGGTAGAATGTGCTCCCTCTGTTTACACAGCCTATCTGAATCATCTGCTTCCCCAGCTTAGGGAGAAGTGCTGTGTATACAAATTCCTTATGTATTGCAGATAATTGGACTCAGCTTCTGCACCTTTATGTTTTGAATAGGACTCTTCATATGGACTATGGCTTGCTATTGCACTGTAATGTAATCTGGCCTCACCCTCCTAACCCCAGCGGGCCTGACACCTTACAGTTTTATTATACTCCATGATGTGAATCCTTTCATGCACAACTGGACACTCTAACCTCACACAGGTAGCCTACATACTACTCTTCCTGCATTCTTTCATTTGTTGATTGCACCACGGTGGGACTTTTTGTTTATGAAAAAGTTTTTGGTACCCCTTCAAATGTCCTGTGCGGACCAGGCTTTAAACCCCCTCGACGACAACACGTGTGGACATTCTACTGATTCTGATCGCTCCTCTACTAGATCTTCCTCCAGAAATAAGCTAAAAATCAAACGCTAAACCGAAAAAATCCAAAATGAAACCAGATGATATTACTACGGTCATGGGCCCCTTACTTGACGAAAAGCTGGCTGGCCTCAAAAAGGCCATTGATTCTACTCTCACCCAATTGATCAGACATTCTCAGCATATGGATACAGTCGAACAGAGTATTTCATTTTTGGAAAATGACCTCAACACCGCCCAGCGCACCATAGAAGCCTAATCCAAAGATATCACGATCCTCAAGGAGAAAATTATATCACGGTCCTCCAGGAGAAAATTGATGACCTGGAAAACAGGAGCCTTCGTAATAATCTGAGGGTGATAGGCATTCCCGAATCGGTCAAATGTCATGAGCTACTACACCTGTTATCTACCTGGCTCCTAGAGCAATTGGCTCCTCAAAGGAGTCCCATTAGCTGTAGAAAGGGTGCACTGCATTGTCATTATGAGAATCCTAAATTCTGTGGACAAAATTAGAGTCTTGGATCAGTACCGTAAAAAAACTGTTAGCCTCTCCTATAATGGCGACCTCTTACTCATTTTTCATGACTTCTCCAATTTGGTGGCTATCAAATGCAAATATTAAATTGTCCCTACTATATCCGGCCTGTCTTCAGGTGTTTGTAGATGGAAAACCACTCTTGTTTGACAAACTGGAGGGAGCAAAGGCCCACTTTTCCATCCCGGATACTTGAAGACCTTTTTCGTCGCCCCCTTTTTTGTTTTTTTCTTCCCTCTAGTTTACTTTTTATGTTAGAGCTTGATATACATATACTGTAAACGTTGTTTGCTAAAGTTCTATTTCTCTTTACTCAATGTACGTTATGATGTGTGAATATGTATCACAGTGATTAAGGGTTGGGTGACCGTTGGGTCTCTCTTTTTTATTATCAATTATTATCTTTATGTTAGTTTATATGTTGTTTTTGTTTTTTGCCCATTCTCGCCACGTTTGGTCCTTGCTAGATTACAATCCCAAGACATCACGAACCCTCTTGACTACACCATTTGTACCTGTACACATTCTATATCAGTGATATACGCACACATACGCCCTGAACTAGACCCTGACACAGACCTTCCAGGACTTCATAAATTGGCCACACAAACTATGACTCTTGACCCCAAGAACATTCTTTCCACATTCTTACTAAATCTTAAACATATCCCTGCTACCTCTTACCAAGAGATGTCCTACAAAAACATTTATAGAGCATATTATTCCCCTAAGCATTGTCAACTGATGGGCACTGCTAATACCTCTGATTGCCCCAAATGTCACTCACATGAGGCTGATCTATACCATTGCCTTTGGACTTGCCCCCACATACAGACCTTTTGGAATACCCTACATAATTACACTACTTTCTCCTTAAAACTGACCTTCCATTGTAATGAATCATGGGCATTATTTGGATATATTGCAGATCAAATTTCTGTCCCCAAACATGATAAAAAAAACTCCTTGTAATTCTTTCAGTGGTTGGAATGAAACGTAATGGATTCAAATTTCAGCTCCCTCTTTGGAGATGACAACCTCTCAATTACTCTTTCTATTTACCATGGACTGGCTGGAGGCATCGCTCCATATAGAATCCATTACCCCAGTCTTCAAAAAGTTTCCAGTCAGTGGTTACGAAACGCGTTGACGTCATCTAATTTCCTGTGGGATCCCCAGAGCACTCCACTTGGTCTCTACAAGCTACAAGCTACATTGATTGTGCCCACCAATCTTCCAGCTAAGGCACCAGCAGCACAGCCGATACATCTGTCCGTAGAGTGCGGCGGTGCACTCCGGACTCACCCAGCATATACAGTTACCGGCTTCCTTACTCCTAATGCCAATCAGCTATGGGACAGCGCAGTGTATTCAACAGTGCCTGGAGCCCGCATGCCTGTAGGTGAGCAATCATTGAACCGATACACTCACTGTGGGCTTCCATAAGGGTTTAAACATACAATTATCTCTGCCCTCCTGGGAAAGACTCTTTGCCTACCTAACAACTTGTGTGTGTCAGTATACATGCTAAAAGGACTGGCTATTTTACCCACATCGGCACATTAACCCTGCAGGTAGCGGACACCATTTGGTATTTCTTGGACTGCTGCAAATGTTCAAATATAATACCTATTTCAATTACCAATGAGAGATCTGGAGGTACCTTACTACTAAGTGCTACTTCGTATTAACCGGTTATATTTTAGGTTTATTTCTTGATTTTATTTGTACTGTTTGTATGTAAATTACATTTATGTGATACATGTTTTAAAGTTATAAAATTACTATAAAATCTCTACAGTGTGTCTGGATTCATTCTTAATCAGCAGATCTATATATATAAATTTAATTCCAGCAGCGCAGAGTATTAAAAATCCTTTTTTATTACCCCAGTCCTATTTAGATGCTGGGATAAATATATCCAGACTCTACCTCCCAGGACTAAAGTGGCAATCCAGGCATGCTTCCAGTCCAATTCATGGTATAATTTACAGCTTCTTCAAAACAAAACACCTATTATAATATAGCTACTATGGTGCACACTACTCTCCTCTCTCTTTTATCCTTCCCTTTCTTTTACTCTTCCCTTTCTTCTTCTTCTTGTATTTTCTGCTGGATGGCTGGATCGATCCATGGATGGGTTGATGGCTTGGTCTCTGGAACGGGCGATTGTTCCTTATTATATAGTTATTGTTATTAAAAAAAAGTTTTGGTAACCCCTCTTTTAATAATATATGATGTTTTTATTTTGGCCCTTATTCAGATCTGATTGCAATACAAATTTGTTTGGAAAATGGGCAAAACCATGTGCACTGCAGGTGGGGCAGATGTAACATGTGCAGAGAGAGTTAAATTTGGGTGGGGTGTGCTGAAACTGAAACCTAAATTGCAGTGCAAAATTAATGCAGCCAGTATTTACCCTGCACAGAAAAATATAACTCACACAAATCTAACTCTCTCTGCACATGTTACATCTGCCCCACCTGCCATGCACATGGTTTTGCCCAATTTCCAATCAAATTTGTCCTGCAATCAGATCTGTATAAAGGCTACAATGTGTGTCATTACTGTTCCTGGAATGATATTCCCAACATCATCATTTCAACACCGGTGTTACCAAGTTATGTTTTTCCTTTTTTATTTTTCCTTATTAATGTTTGATTGGAAAAAATGAAAATTGTGGATTGCTCCTCATCTGATATCTTTGTCTCAAATTCCTGCTGTCTATATTGATTGTGACTTATGAGGATCAATAAAATATATTTTGAAAAAAAAAAGTAAAAAAATAAATGGTGTCCCCAGCTGTGACTCTAATGGTCCAGTGTTAAAAGTGTGATTCAAAAAGCTAGGTGCTTCAGATAATTCCCATGCATGAGCAGGCACAAAGGCAGAATGGCCAGCAGAAAGAAATATTCTGTAGTAGGAGTTGATGGTATAGCTGGATGGCCTCTGGTGCTGGAGTTCATATTTAGATATATATATTAGGGCAGCATGGACAGTGTAATGGTTAGCATTACCGCGTTACAGCCCTGAGGTCATGGGTTCAATTCCCACCATGACCCTATTTGTGTTTGTATATTCTTCCCGTGCTTGCGTGGCGGTTTCCTCCCACAATCCAAAAATATACTGGTAGGTTAATTGGCTTCTTAACCCAAGAATGTATGTGCTTGAACATGTGGTAGGGAATATAGATTGTAAGCTCCACTGGGGCAGGGACTGATGTGAATGTTCAAACATACTCAGTAAAGTGCTGCAGAATATGTGTGCATTATATAAGAAACTGTTAATAAAAAAATAAATAAATAAATAGGAATCAATTAGAAATCAACATTGTAGATTATGATTTGGAGTTAAAGCAGCAGTTATTAGACTGGAACTGATAAGTAGATTTCAGGCTGAGGCCAAAGAGGTGGTTGTCAGACTCAAAATGATGATGCAGATGTTGAACCAGAACCAAAGATACAAATATCAGGCTGGAACAATTGATACAAATATTGGTCTGGAACAAATAAAGCAGATATTGTGCTAGAACCAATTGTACTAATATTGGTCTGGAACTGATTATACTATTATCAAACTGGAAGCGATGATTCAGATATCTGGCAGGAACTGACAATACTAAATGGAAGGAACTGCAAGGATTTTGCAAGGGCAGGATGCTAGAATGAACACTACAGCATGGGCGCTGTAATGGTTAGTATTTCTGCCTCACACCATTGTGGTTATGAGTTCAATTGCCGCCATGGCCCTGTGTGGAATTTGTATATGCATGCATATGTTTCTTCCAGGCCCTCTGCTTTCCTCAAACAAGCCAAACATATACTGGTAGGTTCTCCCAAAAAATAACCCTAGCATAAATGTCTGTGAGTGTACATTTGGTAGGGAATATAGATTGTAAGATCCACTGGGGCAGGAACTGATGTGAATGAACAGATATTTTCTGTAAAGGGCTGCATAATATTTGTGCACTATTTATATAACTGATAATAGTAGTAATAATAATAATAATAATAATAATAATAATAATAATAATAATAACAATAATAAAATTCAATCTGCATCCAAACCCTCACTGTAAACCACTATTTTAAATCAATGTCACACATGTACAGAGCAACTGAGCTGCAAACAAAGTAAAAAAAAAAAGCATCCACCCCAAGCCCACTGTCTCATTTACCAATTAAATGATGGACAATTTTACAGATTTCTTTTCTGTCTGATTAAACATTAGAATGTAATCACATTTAATGGTCATTTTAGGCACATTCTTAATTATCATGTTATTTAGAACCAACCAGTTTCACAAGTTGATATGTGTGTATATTCATCTTAAGAGAAGGGTGAACCAATACTGTATATCATACTGGCTTCATTTCAGTCTCTTGAAGCATCATTTGGCATTTGTGTCTTGCCCCCATGCCCTATGCTCTGGCTACATCCTTCGGGTCAACAGATGGTGGTTTCTGGTCTCACGTGACCTGGTCAATAGGTGATTCCCTGTTACCATCAGTGACCACCCATTATTGTCTCCACCCACTACACAGTGGGTGGGGATATTGCTACCACCACCACACTCACCACGTGGCATCTGGAACCACGGATACCTAGTCAGTACTACCTGCTAGGGTGTATGCTTTGCCACGCTGCAGTAATCCCATTGGTTGCAAGATAAAAAATGGTCATCTTGAGGCAAAAGGTGTTTATTTGCTCAAAGTTCTGAAAATAACTCTTTCTCCTATCTCTAGGAGGAAAAGCACACAGTGTTCAGTGCTAAGCACTGGGCTCCCTTATCCTTGCAGCCCAGGAAATCCATCCTGGCTGCAGGGGATCCTGAACTGGCTGCACTGGGAGCTGGATATCCAGGTCTCCCAGCCTGCGGCAGGCTACCTTCACACAGACCCCTAATGCATGCCTGAAGATTCCCCCTAGCTCCAGGGCAAAAGGGATTAACCACTGGTCCCCTTGCCTCGCACACTCTAGCCATGGCTGGCTCCTCTGCCTCCCCTTTGCCTCCCCCCAGTGCCCAGAGAGAGCATGGCACTTTCACCACCTCTGGTACACTGGGGGTTTATGCTCATGCTGCCTCGCAGCAGCCATCATGAGTTGCAGTGCTCCCTCACCCAGCAGTGATCACCCCATCTTCCTCCGGCACCCGGAGGTAAAGTGGCACTGCCACTGCCTCCTGCCCCTGTCTGCCTCCTCGATGCAGCCACCGGAGCTGACTTGGGGCTGCAAAGTACCAATTCCTCCTCCGATGCCGCATGGCAGGAGCAGAAAGTTCCTGACTCCAGGCCATGGTGCACAGCATCTGCAGTGCCTGGGAGTGCTGCAGCCGGGGACTCTATTCTGGCTGTAGCAGCTCCTGGCATGCCACTCAGCCATGCTAACCTCTGCGACCAGGGAGAGTCACAGGAAGGACTGTCATGGCCAGATACACCCTAGCCACAGCATTCTATTCAATGTATGTAGTGCTCTAAAACACAGAGACAATTATATAATACCCCTAGAGTTACTGTATGCTAAAGAGATCTTCTGCCTATAAAAGCAGTCCACTTTTCCCTTGGAGTAACACAAACTCACCCATACTTAGGATGATGCCAGGTCTTAAAACTCAGAACAGTAGGGGCTTATATAATTGATAGGTAGTATTGGTATGGTAGTAGATGGAGTTGATAAAGGCAAGGATAAATTTAGCTGGGGCAGATCTGAGGTTTTAAGTTTTATTTGTGGCCACTGATGGAAAATATTGCAAGGAAAGATGACTTCTGAGAGGTATGAGGGATATAATAGTGTGAAGGTGGAGATTAAGCAGCAGTGCAGGGATAAAACTGAATTTCATATTGCAGAGCTGGAGAACAGTGGAAGAAACATAGAAAACAGAAATGTCTGTATATCTTGTGCAATGCAACTGGCCTCCACCTATTGTATATCCCTAAAAGTTACATCAATATGTATTAATTACTGTAGTTTAATACTGTAAATGGGCAAAAATATCCCGTTATTGTGTTTTTAAAAAGAAAAAGATAAATATTCATCATTAACTGGAAAGAGTCTCTAAATTCAAATTTCCATTCTTCAATATAAGTAGTAAAGATCAGAATGTTTTTTCCACTTGCAAAAGAGGATGAGTGTTTATATTAACCTTTTCCTCTCCACTTCTGTGAGTAGACTCCACATATGCAGATCTCTCAAACACATGAATGAGACATGCAAAAACAAAGAAGGAGACTAGTAGTACATAACCTTAATAAAGATGGAAATTTTAATATTAAAATGCATTTACAGTGTAGATTCAAAATAGAGTATATAACACATGAAGCCATTCCAGTAGAATATTTCTAATTAATCGAGACAGATAAAATATATAGGCTTCCCGCAGAGTTCCAGACACTCCATATCCTCAGACACAAAAGCACCAATCCTATTGGGTCAGTGTTTTTCACCCCACAGCTTAATGTGTTTCAAACCCTTAAAAGGTTCATCTTTAAAGCATAGAGTGGTCATTGCCAATGAACAAATATGGGGGTATAAACTGAACTTAGAGACTCTTTCATTTAATAGTGGAGAAACCAGGCACAGTCAAGACACATGTGGTAGCAATATACTATACACCAGGTCAAAAGCTGTAGCATCAGTGGTCATAAGGCTTTTAACAAGAACAGGGATCAATGAGGGAGAGGCTAAGCAGCTGCATGTACAACAGACATTCCTGCAGCCAGGACCAACATTCATGAGGCTATTCAGTCCCAGTTGGTTAGCAACCACCGGGACCAGAATCCCTAGAGCAAGGTATGATGTGGTATCCCAGTTGCCTAATAAGTACTAGGACCTGCTGCAGAGATGGGCCATGGCAGCAGCTCATAAAACATAGAAAAAATAGATTCTGAGTCTCCCCAGCCCCCCTTTCTCCCCCTCTGTCTCCCGCTCTGACTCCCCAGCCCCCTCCCTCCTTGTATCCTCAAACTGTATCTCCCTTTGTTTCCACCCCTGGCTCCCCCTTCCCCCCTGTCTCCTCATCCCCCCGCTCTTCTCTCTCTTCTGCTCCCTCTCCCCCACCTCTCTCTCATCTCTTTCATTACCCGTCTCCTCTTTTTAGCTGCCTCTCCCTCTTGACCCCCTCTTTCATACTCTATCTCTCTATCTTTTGGTTTCTCGCTCCCCTAGAAAGGCCTTTCTCTCTTCCTGGCACTCTCTCACTCCCTGTATTTCACCATTTATTTCCCTGACACTGTCTCTCTCACTCTCTCTAATTCACTCTCACTGTGTGTCTCTCTCTCTGTCACCCCTCTTTCTGCCTGTCTCTCCAACTTTCTCTTCCTGACACTCACTATATTGTGTTTCCTTCTTTTTCTCTCTCTCATTCTCTCTCTCTCTTCCTCCCACCCTCACTGACATTATCTCTCACTCATTCTCTCACCCTCTCTCTATCTCCTTTTTTCTCATTACCACTTTTCCCATGAAGCTCTTTCTATCCTTGACTACTCCTCTGTGTCTCTCTCCTCTCTTTTCCTGACACCCTCTTTGTATATCACTTCCCTCACTCTTTCCTCAGTGCCCTTGACAATGTTTTTTGTGTGTGTGTTGGGGGGGGGCTTTCAAAATTTTGCTAGGGGCCCTAAATTTTCTAGTTACGCCACTGTAAACCTCCACCTCCAGACAGTGCAGGATAGGTTTTTGTGAATGTTTTACTTCCAAGCTAAAGGTTTTTTTTATTATTTTTATTGGGTTTTCACAAGTTAGACAAGTTAACACAAGTCAGGATAAAATTTACTACAAGTTCCAGACATCTGAGTTTCAGTTATGATTGGAAAAACTTTGAACTTACAAAAAGCACAGAACTGTGCTTCAAATCCTGGATAGCTAAAAACTGTATGTAATAGCATACCTCCTATGTAAAATTGACAGTCAAAATACAAGTTAAATTAGAAATTAGAAAAAAAGGGAAAGTGGGGGGATGGGAGATGGGTAGACAAGACAAGAAATATATCATACACAAGGGAGTTTCAGCTTGTATATCTTTAGGTTTAAAGGATCTAGAATTAAACCAGTATTAGTCCAAGTGGTGATTGTTTGGTATGATTTTTTAAAATGACTTACAACTATACCCTGATCATGCGAAATCAAGAACTGTCTGGGGTAATATACAATAATATATTATTTGCAAAGGAAAATTCACTCTAGGGGTTTTTGTTAATTGTCTGTATAAGTACCAAGAGGTTGATTCAAAAAGATTGTATATAAATGTTTGAGTGTCGACCTCCCAACTGCCTATATATCTCTCCAGTGTAGCTCTCCTTTCAAAGTATAGGATTTTTAATGGCATGTTTTTAACTGCAGATAGTGTGGGAGACGATTTTTAATCCAATGTGAAAGGATTTGTTTTTTTTGCTATAACTAAGATGGTGGATATCACCGGTTGAATTCTTTTTTTCTCTGGACCAAGGTGCCATACTTAAAATCAAGAAATAAGCACGCAATAGGATGTTTTCTGGTCTTAATTTTAAATGTTTGATTGATGTATTCCACTACCTTGTACCAGAATCTAGAGATCTTACTGCATGTCCAAAAATTATGGAATAGGTCTGCACTATGGCCCTTATTCTAGTTGACTCGGACAGATGCGTATTTTTCAGACAGGAACCGAGTGTTCTCAGCCCCACCTACCGTACGGATCGCTAACACTGTCCTAACCCGGTAAGACGCTGAGCGAACAGACCGCTAGTGGATGTTTCATGTGAACACCTCCTCCATTTGTGGGAACCTCCCCCATCCTCTGATGGTCGCCGACCATCGATTGATGGACTGAGCGGTCAGGCAGCACCGAGTGCTCCAGACCACTCGGACATGTTTCCATATGAAAGCAGGGAAATGGGCGGGCAGCTGACATCCGGCTATGTCAGCTGTCCACCCCCCACACGTGCCTCCCGGCCGCATTACCATACGTACACCCAGCATTTTCATGGGAACACCCATGAAACGCAGGGCATATGCATATGGTAATGAGCCCAAACAGCCTGCTCGGACGGTTTTAGCCGATCATTTTCTGCACAGAACTCACTCCGTTTACGGACGTGCGACGCATTCCCACATGCGCAGATACGCTTCTGCATATGCGCAAATACCAAACATCGGCCGTCCGGCCAAACACGGAGCTGTCCGAGTCAATCAGAATAAGGCCCTATGTATATTGCATTTAATACAACAGCCTGTGTCCTCAGGGACCAAATGTGCCCTCTGATTAGGGGCAACATATGCCCTTTGAATAAATTTAAAATTTGTTTCCTGTGGGGAGGCAGAGTGAAGTATTTATAATGTTATTTAGAAAACTATCAGACAATTCTAAATAAGGGATATCTCTTTACCATGTAGAGGTCATCTTTAACCAAAATGTATCTCCTGCAGAAACCTTAAAAGTAGAGTAATACTATCCAAGATGAATCGAGCAGTTTTTGGTTAGTGCCATCAAAACGCAGAGAGGGTCCGCGGCGGCTGTCTCCAGCATAGGTAAAGCAAGTGATTGCATGTAGAAATCTTGATTATGAATACTATATTTTAGTTGTAATTCAGCAAATGACCACATATTTTTTCCGCCTGGGTCAAAAACATCTCTTATTGAGGCGATGCCTTTGTCCCTCCAATCAAGAAAATGTGTATTCTCAAGTCCAGGGGTGAAACAGTGGTTACCCCATAATGTATTATATAAGGACATTTCAGGTCTCTTGCCTTTCTTTTCATGGGATTACCGCCAGGCTATATACACATGCCAGAACAGTAAGTTCTTTTTTACTTCCTGAGGAAGTTTATGTTGGGGAGTGTGAAGAAGCGTGGCCATTGAATAGTGATGTAGAGCGGCGAGTTTGTAAATATAGATTTACCCCATAACCAATCTGTGATATATCTGAACACAGCCACTCTACTGGAGAGGACAGGATCTGGTATTCCCAAGCCTCCTTCCCCCTGGGCAGCCGAAGCCTTGCAAAAGGAATTCTAGGTCTCTTACTTGCCCATAAAAAAATTGTAAAGCATCTGTTAATAAAGAGGGTTTCCTTTCTAAGAAGACGGATAGGCAAGGTTAATAATGAATATGCTAAAGTTTAAAGCTAAAAGTTGAGTGAGAGGCTAATATCAGTCATTTGATGTCAACAATAAGCAGATACATGAGTCTATTGCTGTTACACTGACCTGGATTGTTTTCCTTATTAGGGAGAATGGAAACAAGCACCTCAAAAGCATGGGCAAAAAAACATGAGCATCAGAAATTGTATGCAGGGCTTAAAGTAGAAACGGGGTTAAAAGTAGGTTTATTTGTGGTTAAAAGGAAGAGTATTTGTGCTCTTTACAAAAAGGGTAGCATAAGTGCAGCCTCAAGCTCCTCCAGAGTGAAAGGTATCTCTATAGAAGAATGCAGAAAGGGAAAAAGTAAACTTAAAATGTGGGGTACTGTAGGTATAGAGAGCAGGTATTGAGAATATAAAGTCAGAAAAAATATATATTAAAGATCACTGCAATATATTTGGGATGGATCAAGTCTTGCCTAGCTTTAATTTTAGGAAAAAAAGTGTGAGTCACAGGAAAACACTGACCTAGCTAATATGTAAACCAGCATATTACCCTTTACATAACACTTTACAGAACTGATGATAAAGTACAGTAGCTGTGCATTATTTGAACAAGTACTGTCCACATCTCTCTAAAATTCTGCCAACAAAGAGGCATCAGGGATGGCCTCATGCCCTCAAGGGGGTAAATTTACTAAGTTCTATTTCAGATGGGATGTTGCTATTGGCAACCAATCAGAGTCTATCGTCTAATAGAGTTGATCTTCTAATAGGCGCTAAATAAATAAGAAGTACATTTTTATTGGCTGCCCATAACAACATCTAAGGTATATAGATAAACAGGGATGCTAAAGATCTACTTCTACCTCTGCACAGGTCATCGTTCTAACAATAGCAGTGCTACAATCACTAATAAAACTTACATTTATACAAAAATGTAGGTTAAACAGTATCTTGCGCAGATAGTTCCAGTCTGTATATTTTTGCTTTAGAAGAAAGCCTCTGTATGATGATTTCTGTGTATGTAAATCATTGCTCAGGGAACAGGGGTAAATTACCCCAAATGAGGTAAAAATTAAATTCCTGGGGTTGATGTATGATCAGACTGCCAAAAACACAGCCAGGAATGCATATGAATCTATATGCATGCACAGCTGTTTCATCAGCACGTCCACCCATTACTCATAGGAATTTCATTTCATTGCATATAGAATCTATATATTCTATATGCATGGCCGGTTTGTGCAGTGGCATAACAATAGCCCCACAGACCCCACAGTGGCAGGGAGGTGCTGGGTAAATGTGGGTGCCAGGGGTATGCGGGGTTATCACTGCACCACTGCTGCCAGCCGGGTCCTGCAGATCTGCTTGCCTGCAGTCCCAACTCCCAGAACTCCTACTGCTGCTGCTAATGAAAAATAGCCCTAACAAAATGTTTGCCCCCTTACAGCAGACAGGTTTTGAGGATGCTAGAGGAGGCGGCCTCCTCTAGCATCCTTAAAAATGGTCTGCTTTTAGAGGCAGCCATTTTGTTGGAGGCGTTTTTCACTAGAACTGCAGCAGAAAGAGCGCCGGGACAGATCAAATAGATCTGCAGGTCCTGTAGACCCATCAGTGGCAAGTGGATGGGTGAGTGAGGGTAAACTTTACTGGGGGAGGCAGTGGTGAGGGGTTTGAGGAGGGGTTGTGAGGGGGTAGGGAGGCTCTGCCGAATTTTTCTAGTGGGGGGGGGAGGACGAAAATTTTGTAGTTGCGCTATCGACAGTGTGTGTTACAGTACTGTAGTATACAAGGACCTGACGCAGTGCAGTGCATATGGCCCTTGTGCATAACAGGCTTCCAAATCCTCCAGCCTCTTCGGTACAGTTGACTAGTTGCTGCGCCATCTTGGCAACACAGTCTGTACTGTCGCTGTGCTGCCAAGTCTATTCGCCTTTGCACAGACTGTTACTATATCATCTTGAAATACTGACACTAATAGTTGCTTGGACGTCGCATTATCAATGGCTGTACCACAGTCACAGCCTGGCAGTCATTGATGATGATGATTACTATTATGTATGACTGTGTGTGGTGGCAGGCCGAATGCGGAACAGGGGTCGCATGTGATGCGTCACAATTAAAGGACCACATGTGATGGATCACATGCGACCCTGCCGCCCAGGAAGGTTCTGTGCAGCTCGTAGGTGATCAGCTGGGCATACACTGCTGCAAGAAATAGCAGTAGTGTATGCCCAGCTTTATTGGGTCTGAGGGTGAGTAAACAGAATTGGAGGTTATTCAAAGGTGAGCATACAGTATACAGTGATAAATCTGGTTTCAAAAGGATCTCGTACACAAAGCATAAGGCTGGTGCAAATCACATTGATAGCAATAAAAGCTATTTTCACCAGTAATTGGATAGGGATAGTATGGCTGTAAAGATGTGCCCAACTCTGTATACAGTAGGTCCACTTTTATTTCCAGGCATGCAATGTGGCCACATTTGCGTCTAATAATGAATCAGGTTACATTTACTGTATATATTCAGCATTTTTTCACACACCTCTAGGCCAAATGTTTCTTAATGAGAAATTCAGAAAACAAATAAATGAATGATGTAAATTGTGCTTACCTGTCATCTTTAACTTCAGTTATGTGCTGGTGGACAGTGTTGTTTTTCTGATTGCAGCCACCAGCATGAAGATTATAATTTGACTTTGTCTTGGACTTTCAACCCCTAAAACCCCTGCATGTGCCTTTTTTTTCTCGTTTGTTGCAGAAACTGTGTCACCCAGCTGCAAGGATTTTAGTTTCACCAGAACATTACTAAGCTGTTTAAGAGATTACTGAGACCTTTTCCCCATTTTTGCATCTTAATCAAAGGTACATATATTATCATGCCAACACAGAATAAATTCATACCAGTATCCAAGTCCTAATTATTTTTCAAAGTAAAGTGTGAGCCATTAAGCATTAGACTGGAAAACACTAAAAAAAAATCTACATATATAAAACAAACTTGTAATTAATGTTAGCCATAGGAAAAATACAAAAATATACTTTAACTTGTAAAAAAAAAACCATACCGGTAGGTTTGCTTATGTATTTTCACCACAGGTGCATTTTCCCTATGACATTTGATTGCTGGAGTAATGAAGTTCAGAAGCAAAGCTTTATTTACATGTCCTAAAGGTCACAATACATCCAACATATTATTTTTGCTAAACACTGGCACACAGTAGCTTCACAGACTTCTAACCAAAGAGACCTCTACAGTCTGAAAATATATTTTCATCTTCCTGTACAGTCATTTGTGCTGGATTGTGCACTCTTGTGAGGCAGTACACAACTGGGAACGATAATCTATGACACTAAAACATTGTCATTTTCTTTCAACTGTTTTTAGAAAGAGTGAATTCTACTATACAATGGCAGTTATATGCCAATTGAGCTATAATTGTATTGATCATACTACAGCTTAATAAAGTTTGATGATCTATGGCTTCCAAGATCCCACTGACATAACATTATGCTAAAGGATTGCTTTTCATTTCAAGACCATGTATGCACAACTGATGTTGTGTTCTGCTTAATACACACTTTGTATACTCAGCATTTAGGATAAGTATGATTAAACAGCATTTCATTATGTAGTTTTAACAAATCTCTTGTATGAAACTGCTGTATATTAAAATAGTTTATTTAATAATAATGCATGTATGCAAGTGAGTTGCAAATACTGTAAATTTAGTAGCTTATATGTACTAAAATCACCTAACATGTTATAATCGTAAAAGAAACACAAAGATATAGCAATCCGTTGGAGCTTTATCATGTATACATTTGTATGTATTTAATAATGTTCTGCCAGCATTAGTTTTGTTTCAGGCTTAAAATCTCGAGGCAGTCACATAATCTATAGAAAGGAGGGAGAAGAACTACAGCTAGCTTCTACCCTGACATGGAGAAATTTAGTCAGCAGCTTCTCCTCCTAGCTCAGTCCACAGTTGCAGTTGTGTTCATCTCTGCACCTCCTCCTCCTGTCTCTTCTATCAGCCTCTAATCAGCAGCAGCAGCAGCATTGGGAAGAGAGGATGCTGCCTGCACACAGCACGGCCAGCTCCAGTAACAACTGATGGCAGCTTTAAATACTGTTGCACCCGAGCTGATCTGCTAAACCAATTTACAATTCCACCCCTTTAACCAGTGGCTGTGGTACAGTCCTTAGGAGCTGTGTCTGCACCTAGGATGGTAAACGCCTGATTGTAGCACTGAAGAGCCCTAGGAGTGCGACTGGCTGATAATAAAGGAGTGCTGCTTCTGTAGGAGATGATCACTTGCTGACCCATAGAATTAAACCTGTCACTAGCATCTTGTTCCCATCCTTAACGGACTCTTGACTGAGAGAAAAGGCATCCAAGGTGGATTTATCTGCTGCTTGATTTGCACAGAAGCGGTCAGGCAAGGGCAACACAGATCGGCTATGGCAAGACCTGCACAGGGCAAAAGAAATCAGCCTGGGGGATCAGGGCTTCTCAAAGTTCTGTCTCAATAGGTAGGTACTTGCACTGAGGATCCTGTGCATCTCATATATTTATATGCATAGCAGTGATTTCTGGTGTTAGTATTTGATTGCAGACACACATGTATGCACGTGTGGAAAACATGCTCTGTTGCTAGAATCACCGTATAGTGGCAATGACATATCCCGTTACTCTGCCGGCTGTGTATTGCTGGCTGCTAGTACTGTGTGGATTGTAGGAAATGCACTGGGTGGATGGGATTCAGCACTCTAACAAGTGGACAGCGCATCATAGTGTGGGGTTCTCCTATAGACCATAGAAACAGCGAGTGTGATTGCAATCAGCATTAATATAGTAGCAATGCCACGTACAGTAGTAATAAGTGTGTGTGTGTGTTTAAATTAATTATATATATATATATATATATATATAAATATATGTGTGTGTGTATATATATATATATATATATATGTATATATATATATATATATATATATATGTGTGTGTATATATATATATATATATATATATATATGTATATATATATATATATATGTATATATATATATATATGTGTGTTTGTGTGTGTATAGTGTGTATGTATATATATATTACAAGAAGTATCCCTCATATAGTACAAAATACCCATTTGCTGTCTTGTGATACTACTCTGTAATAGTAATTGGTAGAAAATGTAATGACTGATTGACATACTGGAAAGTCAGTGTTATTTCAACATACATTATAGTTTATTCTACTATCAATGTTGATGAGGGAACATGCTTTTCATATTCCATCCCCTGGTGTTTTCATAGTGATGTATATTACCACTGTGTTTGTTTAATGACATGTATGTGCACAAAAATCTTTCAGACCCATTGGTCTCACTATCTCCCTGTCAGGTGGTACAGACAAAACTTATTAAAAGGTACATTTCCCCCTATGAATGGTGAGTGGAGCTAGACAGCTTAGTTATTATAAGTAACATACATGTCACATCCAGTCAAAATTTCTTCCTGTATAACCATCTCTATCCCATTGGCAGTGCAGCTTTAGACACTAGGGTTGTAAGCCACATGATTATGGCCATTAGAACAGTAGCTTTGAAAGGTTCGTTATTATATAGTACTAAAATCATTTTCAGAGATAATCTTCACTTAACACTAGAAGTGACCTCAATCTGCTGTTAACTCATTGAGTATCTTGTAGGCCAGAACTTTGCTCCATGTTAAGCTTCTTCTTAACACATTAGAGGCATAGTAAACATTGTATTTAACATAAATGTGAAGGAAATAAAATTTCTTTATGTATAAAGTATGTATTGGGTGTTGTGACCCATTCAGTCTCCTGAAACCTTTTGCAGTTGCTGCTCTTGCAGGGTATATCAATAGATTCATGTCCGAAATGTCTTGATCTGGTGTCTTCAATATCGATTTTAGAGCCTAATACTTTTGTCATAAAATAATACAGAATATAGTAGTAGTGAGTAACACACTAAAACAGGGTAATTTGCAGTTACTGGGTGAGGCTAGTGATCCATTCAACTAAGGAAGTACTGTAAATGATATGCTGCTTAGTTCCACAGATCTTGAATTTGTTATTGAATCCTTTGATAACGTGAACCAGGATTTGCAGATAGTTTTTGACTGCAAGAAAGTCATTGGTTTTAATATGTGGTTAAGCAGTGTGTTAAGTCTATGTTCTGAGTATCTCCTACCCACATTTATTATATATAACAAATACATTTACATATAATGTCAACTTTTTCGATTTTAACTCCTGCTGATATTTATTTTGTTTACCCTGTAGCTATTAGAAACTGCACAGATCCCAAATAATGATGGCTGTCATGTCTTTTTGCAAGCCAAATAGCAACCACCACATGGTGTTCAATCGTGTATTGAAACACTTTCCCTCATTTTTATTTTTTATTTTATAATAGCAGTAAATTGATAAATATTACCAGAAGAACATGGCAAATACATAAAGTATATATACATATATATACATATATATATATATATATATATATGTGTGTGTGTGTGTGTGTGTGTGTGTGTATATACATCTGTCTATTTCTATCAATATTATGTTTAGCCCACATTACTGTTCAATTATATATTTGTAAATAGCATTTTGATGTTATAGTAATTTTTTGACAGCTCATACGAGACTTTGACAGATTAACCATTTCTTGCTTGAATAAAAGCATGATTTTTGCAACTCAAAGTGACGCAAGCATACTTCTTTTAACTTAAACTAATTACCATAAGAATCAGAATAAATGGCATTTTCATGTATTATTCCACTACCCTAAATGTCCAGGGAGGGTTAATATCCTGTGAAGTGAATATATTTATAATGTCTCTATGGTTATCTGAAGTACAGATGTCGCCATGGTTATTGCATTTTCTAACTCATTAAATCCCACCGGTTTTACACTACTGAACATCTGTATTTCGACTATAGATATTTTAAAGAAATACTACCACATTCTCTTCAAGGGACACTATATTTATTAATCAGAAATCAAATCCACCTTTTATTGTTTTTTAATGTTAATGTATATTCTATTTCCTATTGCAATACATACATTAGACGCAATTATAGAAAACATTCACACAGTTTTCACTTTAACCATTAACTATATTTCGAATTTGGATATTTCCACGGAACATATTCAATATTCCGAGTGAAGATTGTTTATTTGAACATATATTATCATGTATTAATCTACTGGTAATATTTTAGAGAATCAGTTGTGTTGGTCCATAATTATATAGATCACTACTACAACGGGTATTACAGAGCCCACAGGAACACAAACACAATAATATTAACATAAATATGCGACATAGCCAGAATTAAAGTAACATTTTTAAATGTTTGCGCTCTGTACTTATTAAACAATTGTGATTTCCTCTGGATAAACTTATCTTAGCCCATCTATCGATCCTTTACTGTATATACTGTAGAAAAATATATTGAAAACTTTTATGCTGATATGTCTTACTAACTGTTGGTTAGCAGGGGCCTGTTTATATGGTTCAGCATGAGTTCAGAAACTCCCACTTACGTATTTGTTATTGAGATGTTTGTTTTGGGCTTACTGGTAAACAAGCATCACCGTTGTAATTACATTGTAGCTGTGCCATTTCATTGGATAGTCAGCATCAATAGCAAAGAACAAGCAAATAAACATAGGAAATCAGAGCAGGAGTAGTTCCTAACAATGGGAACTGCAATGACAAATTCTTAATGTAAACAGGGACACTGCAGCACCATAGGCTGCAGTGCAGATTTAGCTTGTTGCATCTTCTCCAAAAGAAGCAACAGCAATCAAATGGCATAGAACTGTGGACAAAATCCATCTATCAGTGACTATGCTTATTTACAACAGATTTGCTGCAGCAATACCATGTGATTTGCTGCAACACTTTCTGAGCAGAAGGTTAGCCAGCACATTCACATTGATACACTGAGCTAAGTAAAATTGCATATTTGATCATGGGATTATGTATCATTCTAGAGCAGTGGTTCCCAAACTGTGTGCCTAGGCACCCTGGGGTGCCTCAGGACACTTGCAGGGGTGCAGGGGTGCCTTGGGTTGGTGGACCAAGATCAATTCATATTATTTATGGTGAATGTCACAGGTAAAACCAGTGCTGGTGGCTGCCAATCATAATATATGTGCACAAACAGAAGCAAATCCTGTCCCTCACCAGATAACTGTGACATATAAACACAATGCACTTAATTTAATATATTTTTTTTTCTGAATTTCTCGATAAGAAGCATTTGGCATAGGGGTGCCTTAGAAATATTTTGATGTTCTAGGGGGCCGTGATCCGAAAAAGTTTAGGAACCTTTGTTCTAGAGAATGAAAATTCAAGTATATTTAGAATTTGCTACCATATTGCAAATAGTATTTCTATCTAAAAAAAGAACTAAGGAAAACAACTGTCTAAATAAGATATAGTTATAGAGCTTTGTATAGCATCATTTTAGTAGAAATGGGAAGTGGACACTAATTTCTTAAAATACATTTAAAAGTTAATGCTGTTAAGGATTAAGACAGATTATTGTCAAATAAATATATATTTAACCTGTACAGAAGACACTTAGGTATTACTCACTAGGTAGCTGTACTGAGTGAAACTAGGTCCAATTTGTAATATTTTAGAATGTCAAAATAAAACAGTTCCTAAAGTCTACGTTTACAATGTTGCAAAGTGAAACAACCCACACATGACAAAAGACATGCCAGTTTTCTACATTTATGCTGTGTGAAAAATGTGTCTTTTTAGAAGGTGGGAAAATTTTGGAGCTCGTTATGGATATAACTTTGCATATATACCGTAATTAAATAAATACTTTCATAGTATAATGGTTTGCTCTAAACTGATTTTGTTTATTAAGGACTTTCTCAAAATATATACAGTATATGATCCCTACATGTGTGCTTGTGTATCATTTTAATCCTTGACGCTACTCGAATTTCTGCCAAATGTATATCCTTTGCATATGCCAGCGACAGATGAATGTGCAGATATAATAAACAATACTGTAAGTAAAGTGATAACATTTTCATAATAAAATCCTTAAAAAATCAACAAATATTTTGTGATGTACTGTAGAATTAATAAAAAAATGTTCAGGCCTAGACAATGAGTGACTATCCAGGTGTTGTGAAACTACTAGTCCCAACATACCTTGGCAGCTACTGGCTGTCAGCTATCTAGTACTTTAGGTATTGACTGGAAATAATTCTCAAAGGTAGATTCAAAAGTCAAAATATTAAATAACCTGTATTAACATCTTGCAGATTGCTTTCTATACTATTCTACCTTATTTTTTATTACCAGTTATATATATAGCACACACATATTCTACAGTGCTTTACAGAGAATATTTATTTTGGTTTGAGCCAATGAACCTACTAACATATTATTGGATTGTGGGAGAAAACCAGAGCACCCAGAGGAAACCCATGCAAGCATAGGACTAGTATGTAAACTCGAACAGTTAGGGCTATGGTGGGAATTGAACCCATGACATCAGTGCTGTAAGACAGTAATGCTAACCATTACAGTGACAGTGCTGCCCCTACATGGTTAACAGTTGCTTTGGGTTACCACACATTTGTACTTACATCTACTGTATGTTACTGTGCCACATCTATTAAATATATATTAAAAAGTATAGGCTAGCTCTATTATAAACTGTAGCATCACTAAGTATAGTTTAGCTTTAAATTACAGTTGGCTTTAACATATAAAGCACAGCTCAATGTATGCAAGACATTTCTTATTCAAGAGTGCTAAATAGACAACTCTCGAGTTTGAAAAAATAAGAGGCCCTTGTCTTCTAAGGCCAGTGGCAAGCAAAAATAAGAGCTCTTTAGGTCATCTTTTAGACTGATAGGTACCCCCTTTACTGATACAGTATATATACAGTATATATATCTATATATAGATATAGATAGATATAGATATAGATAGATAGATAGATAGATAGATAGATAGATCTATATATATATATATATATATATATATATATATATATATATATATATAGAGAGAGAGAGAGAGAGAGAGAGAGAGCTGTTTAGCCTGGCACTCACCGTAAAGTAAGCAATGGTATTTAGTGCCTTCCTGAACTTTTACATAGGCGACAATGTAATAAACAGCGACACTCCATGCAATTAATAGAAAGAAAAAAAAGTACATAAGATGAAACAACGTTTTGATGCACAATACGGCCTTTTTCAAGGTGTGACAAGGCTTGCACACCTTGACAAAGGACAAAGGGGCGTATTGTTGGTTTCATCTTTTGCACTAAAAGCTTATTTTTTATTAATTGCGTGAATTGCCGCTGTTTAGTACATCATCGCATATATATATATATATATATATATATATATATACATACATAGATAGATAGATATACACTTAGTAATTGAAGGAGGCACTAATCAGACTTCTTGCAAGTAAAAAATTGCTCCGACATGTTTCAGGAGAGAACCTCCTGTCATCAGGGAACAGCACGTAATGATTACAAAACACAACTTTAGTCAGACAGTCCAGACACCTTCACCAATCCCAAGGGTTCACAGGACCACAACCTGCTGCAGTCTCACCTGTGCTCAACAACCAATCTATCGAAGGCCCGAGCACAGCTGGACCAGCTAGTACTTTGAAACGGAGAACCCCTGAGTACACAGAAATAAAATCAACATAAAAAGAGATAAAAAACGTCAAGGTGCAGTTTCATATTACAGCAAAATACTGTACAAAACATACATCAGTATATATCTATATCATTATATATCCAACCTATCTAACCATACACTGTTATCTGTAAATGTGATAATCATACATATGATGCACCAGTTATGATAATCAATTGGATTAAGTAATCTGTTTAAATACTATAAGAAACAATGTAATCCTGATTTTTCATTAAGTCTTCTGGGAGCAATTGAATCCAGCCTCACATCCTGTTGCTTTCCATTTCCATTATCAGCAATAGTTTACCTCTATCACCAATGGGGGGATGAGATCTATTAATCAAGTAATCTATATAAATCACATCCCCCATTGCAGGAACCAGTGACCAGTGTATATATATATATATATATATATATATATATATATATATATATATATATATATATATATTATATATACAGTATATATATATATATATATATATATATGCTGTTGGAAGAAAGGCGTCACTCTAGGTTGAGCCAGAACACTCTGCACTTTTGCTTTGTAGAATCCTGCCAGATGCCTTCCCAAGAAGTATGCTATGCTGTTGGAGGACAGATGGCACTCTCGGACTTAATAAGACAAGAAGCAAATGGCTGAACTTCAACATTTTGGTTTTATTCAAGACCAACATCCTAGATTGCCGCCTGTCTTCCAACATCATATATATATATATATATATATATATATATATATATAGATAGGGACTAACAACGCTACAATTTGAAGTACACTATTTCCAACAGCGCCCAAAATTTCACTAGGAATTATTCCAACATTACAAACCAACAAATTTCAAACATTAAATTATTTTTTTTTAATTATTATAAAATCAAATAACTCCTTGTGGCTGGAGTAAATCTTGATGTAAGCAGTTGTTTGTAATCATGGATACATGATACCCAATGCGTTTCCTCTTTAAAAAAACTTCATCAGGGTTGAAAAAGATCTACAATTTTAGAATATAACAATCAGTGTACATACAGAGGATCATACAAATATCCAACATATTTCATTTAGAAGGACAGACAAAATATAAAAAAAAAAAATCTATAAAAGGACGGAGGAGAGGCGGCATTCTCAGACTTAATAAGAAAAGAAGCAAATGGCTGAACTTCTACGTTTCGGTTTTATACAAAACCACCATCCTAGAGTGCCTCATGTCTTCCAACAGCATATATATTTATATATATATATATATATATATATATATATATATATATATTATTCTGTGATGCTTCTGTATCTCTTATACTTCCTTTACTGACAATTTGTCTAAGGGATGTTAGATACATGAATGCCTCCTAGATGAATGCATGAGCTCATGCTTGATTTATCACAATCACTACATTATAAACTGCATTAAACCTACAATTCACCAGAGTTTCCAGTATTTTGTTTATAAATGATTGAATTTAATTTGCAGCTTGTATTGGCAAAAGGACATTAACCAGCATTTGTAGCACATAATGAAAGAAATTCTGTAATATTTACCAGTACCATTTATCTTTCACTCAGCAGTCAGCTTTTGGTGTCATTAAAATTCTTGTACTGTGGAAAAAGTAAGAGACTAATTATTTCTCCAGAGATAAAAAGGAAGAAATAATTTCTAGGTTGGTAAAACTGAACTTCTAAGGTTCTAATTAATATGCCAATGGTCTTTGTATATTTTACTTAATTTGATTCACTAAAACATACTCTACTTTGCATTCAACAACTGATACGTTTGGACACATTTTAGTATGTAAACCGATAAACAGCAAGTTCAGTAACATGACAGACAGAGATAATGCTATATAGTAATCCATTCTTCTCAAACCTCTAACAGATGTAGCCCTCATATATAGTTTGTATTGAAGTTTTTCGTCAACTTAATCCTTGTAAATGTATCAAGCATCTTAATCATCTGAAAATAATACAATGAGCAGAATTTATGGTGTTGTAATTGCCACTTGCCATTATGTTATATAAATGAGGACCACAATAGTATATTTAGAGAATATTGTGGAACTACAGTAGCATAAAGAAAAATTGATTTAAGTATACTATTGCAGTAGTATTGGCAAAATGATGATTTTAGAACTACTGTACTTTTCACTAAATTGTGCTTACATATTGAATTATGTGGTACTTGTTTCCTAGAACGGCGCCCACGATTCCATCATATGGCATCTCATCGCATCACATCCCCCGCAATATTGCGGCATGCGATGCGATTTTTAATTGCACACAGATGGGTGCTTACAATGTGATTCCATCATTTAGTGTCACCCGCAGTGTCAACGCCACCCCCACTATCAACGGCAACCTGAAGCGTGGCGAGCGGCGGCGGTACGAGTCCGGCCTTTTCATACCCCCACTATCCACGTCAGCATGGAGTTGATTTCAGATAGTGTGCCAAGCGCAGTGAGCCACCGAGCCTGACGCGTGGCAAGCGCAGCGAGCCCCTTGAGGGAACGCGTAAAATGAGCCTGAAGCGTGGCGAGCGCAGCGAGCCCCGCGAGGGGACACTGATTACTTTACATGTATTGCGTGTCCCCTCGTGGGGCTCGCTGTGCTCGCCACGCTTTGGGCTCGTATTCCGTGTCCACTCGCCATGCTTCAGGTTCGGTGGCTCGATACGCTCGCCACACTATCTAAAATCAACTCCACGCCGACGTGGATAGTTGGGGGTATGAAAAGGTCGGAGGACGCGTACCATTGCCGCTCGCCACGCTTCAGGATGGCGTGGATCCATGGAGATTGCATTGCATCGCACAGCACTAATAACGGTACGCAAAACCATGCGATGGGCGCCGTGCTAGGAAACAAGTACCAATTATGTATATAGCAAATTGCCCAAACCGCTAGGAACTAGTCAGATTATATCTGTCATTAATCAAGGAGAATTTCATAAAAAAGAAAGTGGATGATTGCTCTGGATTATAGCTTGCTAATAAATAAGACAACATTTCTAAATATTATGTGTTATATCAATCAGCTTTGAAATAGTTAATTAATTATTCATGTTCAAATATGTCATTGGGCATTATATGTTAGTCACTTGACTGCTATGATTATTATTATTACCAGTTATTTATATAGTGGAAACATATTCCGCAGTTGCTTTACAGAGAATATTTCCTACATGTACATGCACACACATTAGTCTTTGGTGGGTGCCAACTAACCTACCAGTATTTTTTTGAATTGTGGAATGAAACTGGAGTACCTGGAGGAAACCCACCCAAGCATGGGATTAATGTACAAACTCTGCATAGTTAGGACCATGGTAGGAATCAAACCCATGACCTCAGTGCTGACCATTAAACCATTTGTGCTCCCCGATGACTCTCCAGATAGTTACTACTGTGCTGTATATAAATTGACAAATAAACACATTTTCTATATAAAAAAAAGTCTAATGATTTACAGAGCATTCAGATATTCAAGCATAGTAGGTGAAAATTTACTAAAGTTATAAAAATTAAAAGAGATGATGTTGCCCATACCGGTTTATCCATGCTTTTGGTACTGTATTAGTTAAGTGACTTTGAGTGGAATAAGCTGTACCCATCATATGCTCATAGAACCAAAAAACATTTTAATTGATAAATATGATGCTCTTGACAGAGCCAGTGATGTACTAATGTAGCCAAGCTCATCATGGTTACAGCCGCAGTTGCATGATTAGCACACCGAGTCTCATCCGCGACTCAGGCTGCCGCTTAATAGATTTTCAATGACTCGCCGGTGCAACGATGATTTGAGTGTATGCTGACCTGCAGGCGCATTATGCCACACATGTTGCATACATGATGGAGCCAAGATGAGCATAGCTATATCTGTACCTAAAGTAATCAGGTTAACGAGGAGAGCATGCTAGGTACTAGTGACTTATCTGGGCGCCCGATTTTCTTCATCGCACCTAAACATCGCGTCAAATCGCATCGCATACAATCAGATTGCATGCGATGCGATTTGACGTGATTTGACGCGATTTGCCGTGATTTTAATATGTGAAGGCACCCAGATGCCTGTTTCAAATGTGAAATGGCCCCCCAGACCCCATTTTTAATTGTATACCCACCCTGATGGCTAAATGCCCCCCATTGTTAACGCCACCCCACTATCAACGCCAACCCGAAGCGTGGTGAGCGCAGCGAGCCCGCGAGGGGCGGCGGTACGCGTCCTCCGACCTTTTCATACCCCCACTATCCACGTCGGCGTGGAGATGATTTTATATAGTGTGGCGAGCGCAGCCTGTGAAGCCCTTGAGGGGACGTGTATAGCTGTGAAGGTATCCACGTCCCCTCGCAGGGCACGCTGCGCTCGCCACGCTTCGGGCTCGGTGGCTCGCTGTGCTCGCCACACTATATAAAATCAACTCCACGCTGACGTGGATAGTGGGGGTATGAAAAGGTCGGAGGATGCGTACTGCCGCTCCTCGCAGGCTCGCTGCGCTCGCCACGCTTCGAGTTGGCGTTGATAGTGGGGTGGCTTTAACAATGGGGGTCATTTAGCCATCAGGGTGGGTATTCAATTAAAAATGGGGTCTGGGGGGCCATTTCACATATGAAACAGGCATCTGGGTGCCTGTACATATTAAAATCAAATCGCATCAAATCGCATCGCATGCAATACAATAGCATACAATGCAATGCGATTTTCTCTTCAAGGGAATTTCAAGGGAAATCGCGTCAAATCGCATCAAATCGCATGCTTAGGGTACTGGCATACAATTTCAACATCGGGCGCCCAGATAAGTCACAAGTACTGCATGCTATGTTACATTTGCAGTATTATTACATTGAATTAACCAGTACACTTAGATAAATGATAGACAATGGTATCCTGCACAACTGAGTGGAGATGTGAGGCTCTTATAAAATGAAATTGACACAACAAGCTTCATATATTTACCTCTAGAAACAATAGGTCCAAGCCAATGATATTTGTATTCCGATGGCAATGTAGAGTACATTTATATTTATACTATAGTTGTGTATATACCTCATTAGGGTTCCTGGTATTAGGGTATTTTTGTAACTTTATCAAAGGCTACACTGCCAATAGTTATTGCTTATTATTGTCAGCTATTGCCAGCAGTAAACATGTCAGGCAGTACAGATTTCACTCATCTATAACAAAAACCTTTGTGACATACTTAAATTGTGTTTTTGATTATCACACACTGAATTTAGGGATTTCAATATCCAACTCAAGTTGAAAATGTTTTACTTTACTGTTAAAAAGTTACAAAAGTCATACATCCAGCTTTAATATGGCACACAGCGCAAGATGCCTATCTTGGGTGAGCCTCCAGTTCTTGTGGACAAGACATAATTTACATTAAAATTATGGACAGTTATGTGTTTATTAAAGAAAATGTTCTAATTCATACATTTGTCCACTTCCAAACTACAGGCTTTATTCTAGTTCACTTTCTGACAAAAGTCCTTAGATGGACAAAACCATGTGCACTGCAGGGGGGCAGATGTAAAATGTGCAGAGAGAATTAGATTTGGGTGAGTTATTTTGTTTCTGTGCAGGGTAACTACTGGCTGCTTTTTTTGTACACTGCAATATACTGTAGATCTCACTTTGAAGTGAAACCCCACCCAAATCTAATTCTCTCTGCACAAGTTACATCTGCCCAACCTGCAGTGCACATGGTTTTGTCCACCTAAGAAGGATTTTGTCAGAAAGAGTGAACTAGAATAAGGCCCATAATCCCTAAACTAAATATAATTAAAAAGTTGTATTTCTAAATAATTGTCAGAAAAACATAGTACATGCCCTGCCATAAAAATTACTGTTACGAGAATAATGAGATTAAAAATACCACTATAGTACAATGATTTATAGATATGCTAAATTACATTCCCTGTTTGCCATGGCTCCCAGCCTTATTTCACCTTCATCACAGTCTCTTGCCCTATATACAGTACAATGCAGTTAAGTAAAATATAGATGATTTTATTTCAACAGTAAGCTTTGCTTGGAAAGTACTGTAAGTTGTCCATGAATAAAATAAGGCAAAAACAAAAACCATAAATAAACTAATTGTGTGTGTACTGTATTTAATTGATTACTTACATGCATTTACTAGTCTACTTGATTGACTATCAGTTGAAGCTGATAGTTGCAATCCTCTATTACCCCAGGGAGCCTTCCTAGACAGTTTGACTGGCAGATTCCTGTCAAAAAAGTCCAACTGATTCTCCACCAGTTCTTTTTCAGTGAACCCCATCAGATTCCTGTTTAATGTCCTTTCAAAAATACAATTTCTCACATATACTGTACAATAAACAACAGCCAGTGAAAATAAAATGCTATTGTGTTCTTTCATTAAAGAAAATGTGTTGTTCTACTAGCAATATCAATAGAAAATAATGTTAGTGTTTATTGAACTCTGCCTGCAACCTTTTACAAACAGTTTTTTCTTAATTTCACAAAACTGTTTATCAGGTTTCAGTGGGGCTAACGGTATAATGTTCTATTATGTTAATAGAAAATTAAAGTTCCAAAAAATGTGAAATCTTTATAGAATTCAGTACAATCATTGTAATATACAGGAAACTAATGCTGTGTACACACGGGGGCGATAGTGGCTATAATCGCTGGGAATATGGTCGCAGGCGACCATATTGCCAGTGATTGGAGTGCGCACCAGCGATAAATCGCCAGGTGCGCGCTCCCGTTTTTTGCCCCATTGTAATCGCTGGTCGCAGGAGCATCATAATCGCTGATGCAAAGGAGACACTGGGCAATATATTGCTCAGGAATATATTGCTAGCAATTTATTCCTGAGCAATATATCTCCCCCCGTGTGTACGGGGCTTATCAGATTGAACTAAGAAAGTAAAAAAATAAAAATCCCAGCATAAAAATATGAATTTTCCAAAAATGTTCCTTTATAATCTTGATCTAAATATTTAACAGGCTGTTGAGGTGTGAAGGATTTCGGCCAAAGCATATTTTTTTTTACTCAAAACTGCAGCTTTTCTCTTGAAATGGCTTTATCAGTCATACTATATGGAACTTTATATGGTAATAAATACTGATTTTGTTTTAAAAAGTCTGTCCCTGCTCCCAAACGAAGGAAGTGGATATGACTGAGAAAAAAAGGACCCTTTATTTTTTGTATTCATCTCTATAAAGTTGAGTACAATTTTCAAGCATTATTTATTTAAATTAATAGACTGCATGATTTTTAAACAATGATACCGACTCTAGAGTATAACTACCTACTGTCATTCCCAGCCCTTACCAAATTGGGGCACTGTACAATATTCTGGTTGTGCCCCCCACACACACACACACACACACACACAATCAATCACATACACACATTTTGGGATCTTTTGTGGCCTCACAGAATGGGTATGACCTCACAGAAGGGGTTGTGGACTCATGGTAGCTATGCGGGCTCACTGTGCTGTGCTCTCATCATGCAAAGCTTCATCCACCCTTATATATATTCAGACCCAGCTCATATTGTATTTACTCAACCCCAGTACACAGTCTCTCTCTCTCCAGCCCACACAGTATCTCTAGTCCCCAACACTTATGTTACTTGATTTCTTCTGGCTGCACATCATGGCTCCTGTATGAGCTATATCTCAGGAATGCATGATGTCATGCATGCTGTGCCACAAGAAACCTTTTATTGCACCTGTCACCATCGGTGAGAAAAGAATCTCCCTAGAAGGACCCTGATACTGCCGGTGCTTCCTGGTGTGTTGGTGGCAGTCCTGGTAGGCAAACATTTAGGCTGCCTGTAAGCCTTGTCTACTGTCCTGCAGAAGAATCTTAGAGTATCCTGCCCCATTAAATCAAACCTCCAGATTCCCCACTAAATCATCAGGAATCCAGACTGTGCATGTGCAGGTCTGGATGTGATGTTGGTGAGGCCTTGCTCAGAGGATGTCAGCTAGCCTTCTAGATTCAGATTCACACACACACACACACACACATATAAACTTAAAGATTATACAAAGGTGCAGTACTATATACTGCTGGAAATTTGTTGATCATTTTGATCAGGGATGTGTGGATAAGGCAGGCAGGTGAGGCAAGTCCTGATTATTGTCCATAGAACCTGTCATGGATAGTATGACACCAGAGGCTCTGCCTCACCTGACCGTGCATCACTGCTGGACACCATGGTGATATGGCTAGAGTTGGTTGCCTCAACCAGCCAACTCTGAGGCTGCGGGCCAGATGTACTAAGCTTGAAAAGTGATAAAATAGAGAGTGAAAACCACCAGCCAATCAGCTCCTAATTGTCATGTTACAGGCTGTGTTTGAAAAATGACAGATAGGAGCTATAATATAATGTTTTTCAAGACGCAGGTAGAGCTGGTGCTAACTGTTTAGCAAGGGTATGCTAAGCAGGAAATCACTGTGCTAACGAGGCATCCTCCCCACTCTGCATCCCTGCTTCTGTGCCTGTACTCTGTTGCTGTGGATACCACTGCCCCTGTCACACTCTGGGCAGTAGTGCCAGCAGCCTGAAGCTCCAGTCCGTCCCTCCCTTCTTCCAAGCAGCGCATTCAGGATTTATGTTTGCACACACACACACACACACACACACACACACACACACACACACACACACACACACTGACAGCCAGAAACTCCATCCACACAAACTTTCAGAAAAACAACTTTGTCACCGCTGTTGCTTTCTGTTCCTGAAATGAGGCAAGAAACTATGGGGCAGATGTATTAAGCCTTCACAAGAGATAAATGCAAGGGTGATAAGGAGAGATAAACATCCAGCCAATCAGCTCCTTACTGACTTTTTTCTAACACAGCCTGTAACATGGCAGTTAGCAGGTGATTGGCTGGACGTTTATCTCTCTTTATCACCCTTGCATTTATCTCTTGTTAAGGCTTATTGGGGCAGATGTATTAAGCCTTAACAAGAGATAAATGCAAGAGTGATAAGGAGAGATAAACATCCAGCCAATCAGCTCCTTACTGACTTTTTTCAAACACAGCCTGTAACATGGCAGTTAGCAGGTGATTGGCCTGGCTTTTATCTCTCCTTATCACCCTTGCATTTATCTCTTGTTAAAGATTAATACATCTGCCCCAATACATCTGCCCCATTATTACTTGTACTGTGGTTACTAAGGCCCCCCCTCCCCATGCAGCTTCACAGACGAGCGTGTCTGTGCTGAGCGACCAGTTTAATGCTTTGAAACACTTCTATCGTACAGTAAGTGCTAATGAATGCTCAAGTTGAAAGTATGTGCATCAATTTTTTTTTTTACCTGAGCTATTTATTGTGTGTGTATATATACACAATACAATACTAGTACTTTGTGCATAATGTGTATAAGGGGCACTACTACCCTGCTTATTATATGTATAATCAGCACCGCTATTGTGGACATTGTGTGTAAGAGGCACAATCACTGGGCCTTATTCTGATTGACTCGCAAATTTGCAGCCTTGCAAGTCCATCAGATGCCACCCTCTGCCGGCAGTGCCGGCCGGCCGCCCCCCCCCCCCCCCCTCGCACGTCGTGCCCCTCGCATGGCTACGAATGGGTGATTTACATAATCATCCATTCGCACTCACGGAGGAATAATTCGATGGTCACCAACCATCGAATGATTTCTCCCATGCACGCAGCTCAGAGTGACCTATATAGTCACTCTAAACTGTGGGCACCCTGTGCAAGGACAGGGCGGACAGCTGACATCCGGTGATGTCAGCTGCCCGTCCCCCGCATGTCCCCCATGGCCTCATTAGCCTGGGAACGCCCAGCATTCTCATGGGAATGCCCATGGAACGCTGAGTGTTCCCATATGCTACTGACACAACCCAGTGCCCCCGCCCTTCTCCGCCCACCTTGGCCAAAAGTTCACCAATGGGTGCACGCACCCTTTGTCTGCACATGCGCAGAAATGCGCCTGCGCATGCGCAGACACTAAACATCGGTCCACATGGAGGAGGACCGAATGAATCAAAATAAGGCCCATTTTGTATAAGCGGCTCTAGTTCTGTGTGCATTATGTGTATAAGAAGCGCAGGGCTACAATGACACTGTCGCGTAACTATGACTCCAGCACCGCCCATTTCTACTGCATCATATTCACACTGCCAACCTGTGGAATGGAGAGCCCATAGGTCATCAAGTATCATCTAAAGAATGCTGCTGGAATAATATACATTAAAGCCAGTTTAAGAAATTGAAGCATAAATGTGAAGTACTGTGTTTTTCAATACAATTTTCCATTTAAAAAGATCTGCATAGCAAAGTCAGTGATTAAACAGCTTTTAATATGGATTATAAAAAAAGTTACATTTAAAAGAGTTATGTTGGTTGTGTTCAGCATGAGCATTTCATACCCATTCATTGGATTTATTTAGTCTGTAGAGATTGTGAAGTGTAAGGGTTCTTGTTCTTGTTTGTCATTTTTTTTTAAATTTTGCACTTATAAAAAATTAAAACTGCCAGGAGTCAGGTAAGGACTGCCGCTCCACTGCTGTGTCCACAATCCCTCCCTCCCTGCGCCCATGCGTGTGACTGCAAATGTGATTGCAGCCATGCACATGAGGAGAAAAACATTCAATCCATTGAATGGTTTTCCCCTCTCATGACTGCGCAGAATAAGTCTTGATTTGGGGAGTGTGGAGAAGGCGGCTTCTGATGACATCACCGACACCCCTCCCAATTGCTAGGTAATGCCTGCATTTCAGGGACACTCTAAGAAAATGCTGTGTTCCCACCCGCAAATGCTCACAGGGCGTCAGTCCCCCTGAGGGCAGTCTGCAATGGCTAGCCTTCGCAGGCTCCCATCACTCAAACCGCTTGTGCATGCGCACAGCATACCATGTGCATGCACAATCATTTGATAATCGTAAAGGCTGCGGTTTCGCAGCCCTACAGATGGAGCGGGACTTATCTATCCAGGGGATGGCGATGGCGACACCAGCTGCCATCCCCTGCCCCGCGCCATCTATATGCCGGAAGGGGATGCGCGCGCACGAGGTGCACGTGCGTCCCCTTCCGACGGTGCTGCCAGCGGTCGCCCGGTGTCTACACCGGGTCCCTGCACCCCCCCGCAGCCCCCTGAAGCCCCCCGCAGCCCCCTGAAGTGGGAGGCGGACAGGATTGCGTCCGCCTCGCCGCCCCGCCGCCCGGATACTGAGACGCGCGTGTGTGGGGGACGCACGCGCGTCTCAGTCAGATTGAGTGCCATGTTGCTGGCGGATCGCCAGCAACATGCTGCTGGCGATTCGCCAGCAACAATAAGACCCGCTCCATCTGTACATACCAACCTGAATTGGGGCCTCTAGTCTCTCAAAATGTTTGTTATGAAGAATTAGCATTCCCAAAGATTCCACATTACAGCTGAATGAAAAAAATAACAGATATTTTATGTTTTTTGTTTAAAGTATCAAAACTTTTTTCAGTTTGTCAAAATAATGATTGTTTTATCTATGAACTGTATCTGAGGTAGTTTTTATTCAGAAGTAATTTAATTACTTACTGTATGACTGTTTTGCAGATAATTTGACATCACTTGTTCTACAATGTTGCAAAATATATTTAATCATCTTTTGTAAAAAAAAAAAAGGTAGACTTTTGCAGTGAGTTTGCCAATGCTTGTTGTAGTTTGTATTTCAGACATTCCACTCATGACCAGTAGGTGGCCATAATGTATGGAATTTGTGCAGTGTGTGTAATCATCACCTTTTTAATATGGTCTGCTGCTTGTTTCCGAACAAAATAAAAAACTGAAAAGACCACTTATCCTAAATCCAATTATTCTAAAATGATCCTGTCCTTCACAAAACACTATAAGCTGAAGTTAGTTAGTAATGGCTCAGCACTGCAGCCTATTTATTTAATCACAGTCAATAAACAGTATTGGAAGAAACTAGCTACTTCCTTTCACAGATCCAATATTTTTGATGAATTAAAAACGTAAGTATAATTGACTTCAGTATTCCCTATTGGCTCTTTTTAATACATCTAATAAAGTAGACTTCATATTTCACATCGGACATATGTGTGAAAGCAGAAGAGCTCTTACAGTTTATTTTTACAGTTTTGTTATTGGTATAGCAATCATAAAAGATGGTAATGACCGAAGAGTACTGTATGATAATGGAATGGTTTTATTGGTCTGAAAAGAAAAGCTTCACAAGGAAAAACACTGCTACTTTCAATGTATCACAACAAAGTAAATTCTGGGACCACCATACAGATTCTACTGCCAGCTTTCCATGATCTGCAGAACTGTGTAGACTAGACTCCACTTCTTGAAACTGTATTACTTTTTTAAGATATGGAAAAGCACCTGTCTCAAAGCTTAAACCCCAATGTCAATCACAGGTAAACTACAAAAAGTCACTTTAAAAGAGACAGATAATAAAGATTTATTTGCAGACTATGCTCAGGGCCAATAAGTAAACATTTTTTTTTAAATATTGTGAGCAAAAAACATGTCCATTACATTTGCTTATTTTCCATCAGTGCATCAATTTCTTCTCTCACCCTCCATCCGCTCACTTGCGTGAAGACGTTGGGCAGCAGAAAGAATTGTGTTCTATACACTGTACTTTCCTCTTCTGTTTTTTTTTTCCCACCCCCCTAAGGATACCTGTGATGCTATGAACATATATAATCTCGCTTTAATTGACGGCTAGTCACCATCAATGGGTACTAATGTGACTGTCTGTAATATACTTATTTAATCCTATTTTTAAGAAAATTATTTTTGATTGATCTATACAGACTTGTCACACTTGCTGACGTGTCACTAGCTGTCCTATCCATAGGACTTCAATATAATTTGAATATCAATCTTATATGTATATTTAAACAAACACCACTAACTGCCACTGTTTTTGATACCGATATATGATCAATATCAGTGGACATGTTTTTTGCTCACAATATTTAAAAAAATTGTTTACTTATTGATTAACTCTCCATGGCTAATTATTCATCATGAGATATTATAGAGTTATTACTATTTTAGAATAATTGGAATTAAAAGTTAAGTTTTAACATTTATTCATTATACATCATTCCTAACAATTTAAAAGTGTGCCTCCAAAAAGGAATCCTTTTTGTGAACGGCTGCCCACCTCCTGTGGAACACTGTTTCTCCTCCTCTAAGTATATTGGTACTTGATTCCTGGGGGCACCTCCAACGTTGCAATTGTTGTATTTGATCGACAAAATTGTCTCTTTAGTTGGTTTTTCAAATATATGTATTTATCCATATCCTTATCCTGTGCAGGATACCACCATTATTTGTCTCTATGCTCAGGGCCACCAAGAGGTATGTGGGTTTGGCCTAATCACAGCAGCCCTTTCCACATCCCGCTATTAGGCCACTCCCCTAAAAAATTTAAGGGGTTGAAAGCACTCTAAAGTTCGAGGGGGGAGTTCCCCCCCCCCCCCCTCAGCAGCAGCAGCACACACCTATAGCATGTGCTGTGCTGACAGCAGGCTCAACATGAGCTCTCACGCTGTCAGTGAAATGCATACTGTAGGTGTGTGCTGCTGGCCCGGGTAATTAGTACCTGCCCCCCCCCCCCCCTCATCAGTACTGTTATGAACATAAATAAGTATTAAAGGTATACATTCCAATTAACTTCATTGGAATGGACTTGTTACTTAACTCTAGTGATGACAAGTAGCCAATATTTTAAAGCCTAATCACAAATGGCCTTGCTGTATATTATTTTTTAATAATGTATTATATGTTGAAAAAAGAATGGAGGAGGCGCATGTGTAAGCAATACGTAATACAAATTTACTAAACAATAAAAGCTCACATACATGGGGGTTTTAAAAGATGCATATAGTTGTCACCAGCGTTCGAAAGTGCATACAGTTGGAAATCCTGGTTCAGCGGTTCAGCTATACAGCGATGTTACTCTCCGCAACGCAGGACACAGACCAGCAGGTTCACCGTCAGGATGGACAAGTCCTCGATGCGTTTCCTCCAATGGACGAAACACGTTGAGGACTTAAAACCCCCATGTATGTGAGCTTTTATTGTTTAGTAAATTTGTATTACTTATTGCTTACACGTGCGCCTCCTCCATTCTTTTTCCATGTGCTACGATTTGGAGGTCTGAAAGAGCCTTCCACGGGAGCTGAGGCTGCACTGCACCGGGGATATCTTTACATGCGACAGACTGCTTCTAAAAACACAGAAGACTGAGGGCACAACAGAGTTTATGGTTGTATATATTATATATTACCTTTTTATTCTAAGAAATGGATTTAACATATGATTTTAGATATACAGTATACTAAATATCATATCTTTTGGAGTCCCACTAGAAAGGCAGTCAATAAGAAATGCTGAGCGAATTATAATAGGGTGTGAGAATCAGAGATTTTGAGAAAGTTTACTCAGGTTTTTTTTAAGCAGCAATAATTTGCCTTGCAAAATCAAGCTGGTTTTTCAGTGTAAATCATTGCCTCTTTAAAAAAAAAATGGGAAAAAACTCCCCAAATCTCTCACTTTCTGATTTAACACCCTATTACATTTGACCCACTGTGTCAGATGTTTCCTGATACAAAAGTCTTGGACACATCAATTGTAATCAGCAGAGATCCCAGCTATGTGTAACTCCCAGAGACATTAGAGGCACTGGCCACGTGCTCCATCTGTCAGAGGGGCATGAAGAAAGAAAGACCAAGGGTTTGGACTAGGACATTTCTTATGCCCCTTTCAGACCGCACTAAAAACACGTTATTTTGCCAATTTTTAACGGTTTTAAAATGGTAATATGTGCGGTCTGAAAGGTGCAGAGTGATTTTACCATTTCCAAAAAAACGGTTTTTGGAAACGGTAAAAAAGCAGGGTCCTATTCATTTCAGACCTGTTTTTGTTTGCTGTCTGAACGGGTCTGAAACAGTACCCAGGCAGCAGTGAACACTATTGGTCCCCAGCGCAGTGCATATTTAATGAGCCGGACGCTCATTACATATGCGCATATGTAATGAGCGGTCGGCTCATTAAATATGCACTGCGCTGGCTCGGAGCAGATCAGCTACTGCTCAGTCAGACCCTCTACCCTTACCCTTCCAGCATCCTGCAGCTCCCCTCCCTGCCTGCAGTGCGGGAGCTCCTGCTGACAGTCTAGGTGCGGGCTCTGGTGCCTGATCCCCTCTCTCTATACCTCCAAGAGGTCACTCCCCATCGCTGCTTTCACTCCGCAAACCTGCTTTAGACCAGGTATTTACATGCTATGTGAAAATGGTTAAACTTGCTCTGACCCATTTTAAAAAACGTTTTAAATACCTGGTCTAAGCAGGTTTTGCGATGTGAAAGCAGCATTAGAGATTTGCTACAGTCACTGCTGACTAAAATCCACTTTGCAGCCCTATTCAGCTTAGGTGTCTTGGAATTTATAATAACAGTTCAAAATGAGTATATAGTGAGCTGCATTTTTTTTATGTGTTTTATGATAAAGGAAAGGGGAGCAGAAGTTGTTTTAATGAAATGCATTCGTTCCTATACTACAGATTTTCTGAGGGGTTTATCAAAGCTTGAAGAGAGATACAATTGTGACAGAGAATGTGACAAACCATTCTGCCCCTAACTGTCATTTTTCAAACACTGCCTGTAAAATGTCATTCAGAATCGGATTGGCCTGTACTTTATTGTATCGCTCTATGAGCTTTGATTAAAAAAAAATAATAACTCTTAAAACTCTGGGCCAGATGCACAAAGCTTCAAAAGTGATAAAATAGAGAGTGATAAACAACCAACCAATTCGCTCCTGTCCGACATTTTTCAAACACAAGACCTAATGTATGTCCATTTGCAGCAGGGCTGCGTTTGCGCGAGGTCCAATGTTGTTTTACTGCACATGCACATTTTTGCATGCACCCAGGACAGCAGGCAGGGGGTGGAGAGGGGCATTGGAGGTGGGCAGCCTCATTAGCATATAGAAACGCCTAGCATTTTATGGGCGTTCCCATGAGAATGCTGGGCACTCTAAAGTTATTGAGGCCAAGACACAGGGGCAAGGGGCGGGCAGATGACATCACTGGATGTCAGCTGCCCGCCCATTGCCTTTCCAGCAAATTCGCACCCTTGTGAATCAACCAGAATAACCCCCACAGTCCGTGACATGGAAGTTAGGAACTGATTGGTTGGTTGTTTATCACTCTCCATTTTATCACTTTTAAAGCATAGTGCATCTGGTACTCTATCTGGTACTCTATCTATTATCATGTGCTGCCAGCATAGATTACTTCTTGCCACAATTAGCTGCAATAAGGAATCTATTATTTCATTGACGAGTCACTGGGATGTTAGTGCACCACCTTCTACTTCAACCCCAATTGCCTGGTGTGAAAAACCCTGTATAGAATAGAATATAATAGAATCAATGTTTGGGTTTCAAGGAAGTGTAACCCTAATAAAAATCCTATTATTGGGTAAAGTGTTTAGTAAACTTATTTAATCATGTGGGACCATTTTATGTAAGTATGTGAAAGATGTCAACAAATTAAGTTGAAGATTAATAAGATAAGTAAGTGAAAAGAATTAGGAAATGGTGCTTGATGCACTTGGACACTGTATATGCAAAGTGGATGCCAGATGGCTGACAGATAGTTGGGATTCCGACAGTCATTACACCAATGTCGGAATCCCAAATGTTGAAACCCCAAGACTCGGGATACCGACGGCCACCGGTTATTCTCCCTCGTGGGGATCCATGACCCCTATAGAGGGAGACTAGAATAGGTGGTGAGCATAGTGAGCCACTGTGCCCGCAGCGTGGCAAGTGCAGCGAGCCCACAAAGGGCTTTGTTCCACCCATCCCCCCGCTGTCTGAGTCCGGGCAGTTGGGATCCCAATGGGATAATGACTTTCGGGATCCTGACTATTGGTGTGCTATACCACACCCATGCAAAGCACACAAACAGGCAGCACTAGGTTGACATGCACTAGGGTGACATGCAATATGTCTATACAAGTAAAAGGCTGACATGGCTTTTGTTTTTGATGTTTACTTTTTCTTTTTGGACTTTTTCATGCTTTACAATCCACATTGTCTACAATTTTATTTCATTTTTTTCATTAAATAAAAACATAAACAATGGGGGGGGGTTTACAGATGCCACCTGGATTCACCTTTGATTGCCTACATCTCTGAATCAAGCCTTTAATTCTTATCAACAGGGGTATGTTGAGAGAGGAGGCAATCTGGGTGCTGTCTACTCTCTTTCTGGGACCCCTCCTTTCTAGCTGGCAGTGAAGAGCACTGGTAGTCTGTAATATTGTGCCAGAGTCTACTGCACATGTTCAGGTCTCCTGTACAATTTCCATTGATTTTCCCCACTGTGAAAATTTGGGGAGAATTGCAGCTGCAACATTTTCCAGATACAATGCTGCTACTGCCTATGTGGGACTACATATAGGTAGGTATTGAATATATGGGTACAGGATGTGCGGTGTGGGTCCACCTGGCCCCTGTGCACTGCATTCACTTCATTTTAGATATACTATACAGAAAGCTATTCAATTGTGGGGACTTCTGTTGAATGTGAGGATAAAGTAGCCAGTTGTGAGCTTCTAAAGAAATTGTCAGAACAGCGTCTTCTCATGGTCATGTCTTAACAGCATAAACACAAATAAGGATATTATTTCCTTACAATAATTTCAGTGACTCAAATTTCCAGTAACACATCTATAGTATATTCATAAAATGATTATTAACAGAGCTAATTTTTTCTAAATCTTCATTCAAATGATTGTAACCAATCAAATTACCTTTTATCTCTCTGTTGCAATTAACACAATGCAAACAGATGTCTAATGAGAATGATGCACATAGAATTCGTTCTACAATTGTGCAAATATGTTCTAACACTTGCATGGGTCAGTAACCTACCTATTATCCCGTATTCTCATGCATATTTGGGAAGGAAATGTGTATATAAAAGTAAATTAAGGACCTTTATGTGTCAAATAACAAAGTAATACATGTGAAGCTTTTATATACAATAGTAGAGTCAGAATCAAACTGCCATGCCCCTAAAAATGAAACAGTAGAATTATAACAGTATATTAACATATATCATACTCTGATTATATTGTAAAATAAAATTCACACTATACCTCAATATTAGGCAGGAGAGGAGCCTTGCTGTACTGCCTTGGGGAGTTTCACCACTTGCATGCGGTTATGATTGGGGTATAAGGCCAATACCCCAGTCACCAGGTACCGTGCTTCTTCCATCTGGTGTTCCCCATTTCTCTGTTTTTACACCAATAAATGTGTACACCCCTTTCCTGAAAGAGGCCTTTTTGTCTTTTATATGGTGCAAATTATGGATTCATATTGCCATGGAGAGACCTGGGTCCTTTTCCCTAAGTAAAGAAACCTTTATGCGCCTGTACCAGCAATTCCGACTTGTGAGTACGGTACGCATCCGGTTATCCAAATCCACCTGTGGTGAAATCCCCTAGTGTTGCAAAAGATACCTTTATGAGCACAAATTTTCAATCTTGAGCGTGAGTACGGGTACGCTACTGAAGAACCCTCTCCCGTGTTGTGATAAAGATTATTTCCCTATCATTAAGGTTCTAACCTTTATCATCATTTCTTTTCATTCCTTTCGTCGGATGTGTAAACACCTCTTTATCGCCATTGGTCCCTTTCTGTACGAATACCTCAATATTAGTTGAATATGTTATATGAACATTTGTTAAAGTGCCAATGCCTTTTTGTTTAGTCTTGAAAATATTGGAAATCATCATATATGAACAGTAGCAATGTATGCACAGAAGAAAATCTCACCATATAATGTTTATCTTCTAAGTACACTACAAATACAATGTCCACTGTAATCGCCACTGCATTTTGCTGCCAAGTAGCTGCTCAGACAGCTTTGCAATACTTGGACATTAACTAGATCAGGTTAACAAGAGGCCTGAAAACACAGGAAGTATCATAAGCAGAACAGAAGCAAGCCTTCTGGGCAAGACAGAAACTGTCAGTGGATCAGCACTAGCCAAGAGTAAATGCTGAACTGCCTAGCTGCAGCAGCAACATTCAGGATTTTATGTGAAATGACATGACCCTAACCAATCAGAAAGCTGAGTTACAGCCAAGTCTGAGCAGGCAGCTGTCCAAGGTACTGCAGGTGTTAGGTTAAAATGGTTCCTGACAGCAGTCCAATTTGCTGCAGACATTTCTAGCACTATTACAGGTATCTTTCCATATCCATCTTTTTAATAGTATTATTTTTAGTATTAGTAGTAGTATTTTAAGCTAAATTTAAATGTTATTGTTTTATTTGGTGCTTTTTTTGAGTTTTCACAGCAATTTATTGTAGAAACATGGGTAATCGACATAAGCAATAAGTAATAACAGCTTGGCAGATGAACAAATATCACAGCCCAAACTGTGAATGTGACAAGCAATACATAAAAGAACAACAGGATAAATGACAACAGCTTTACAATTATATTTTGAACGAAGCAAATACAAGTTACAGTATATATTGTTTGACATGAAGTATAAACATAAATATATGACAGAGAGTAAGTAGACTGCATTTTAGCTAAGACTATAATCAAGCAAACACTGTGATACAATATTGCCTTAAGATTACGATAACATATATCATTTGACAACCAATGGAATCACACACACAGATTAGGGGAAAGGGAAGGGATCATGTTTAAGAGCCTTTCGGAAATAGACAGAATGACTTTGGAAGACTGGTCCTCTGATTGATTTACAAATTGTATTGTATTGGGCCTGATTCAGACCTGTTCGCTAAGCCGCATATATTTGCTGTCTAGTGAACAGATAAACACTGTCCCACCACCACTGGGCGCCCGCCAGCTGAGTTAATACTCACACTAGCATGCAAATGGATGAGTACGTTTACACATCCACTGGCATGTGGCGGCATTCGATGGTCGCTCACCATCAAATTATTTCTTTCCCCTTGCATTAATAAAAGTCAGTCAAGACTGATTTCTATTATGGCCGAATTCATGGCGGGTTCTGCTGCCATGTATCAACAGCTGCCTGCCCCAAGCAGGCATCAGCACACCTGCCCAAAGCAGGCATCGGCACACGTGCATTAGTAGGGGTACACCCAGAATTTCTATGGTGCGTTCGCCTGCTTCCTCCCCCTGCCTGCTACTTAATGAATTAACACCTTGGCGAGTGAGAATATTCGTGCAAACATCAGCCGACGGTCCGAATTGGCCAGCAGCGAGCAAGTCTGAATCACACACTCTGTGCATGTTCACAACCAAGTGCCGAGATAACTCATGTTTGGTCTGGTGCATTATTGTAGGAGGTGGTCATTTTTTTCTCTTTTTTAAAAAGTGGGATGGATCTCACTCACTGATATTGCTTCCTATTTTGGGGCTGTACTTAAAATAAAGTGGCTTGATACCATGGTCAGAAATACAATTATAGACTGCCATTAGTGCAGGCAAAAAGAATATGATAAAAGTCCACTGTAAGGCCATCTGATAATGGTGCCTTCAGAAACTTTCAGGTATTTCATTGCTATCCTTCACAGTAATTCAGTATTAGGAGAGCCTACCATAAAACCTGCATCAGAGCATAGTTAAGGCAGTGTCAGACTGTTCCAGAAGGTCTTGATCTTGGGCATCGCAGGTAAAAAAATTGCGTCGGTCGCATCGCATGCGGGCTAAAAAATCGCATGCGATGCGACCGACGCGATGCCCGCGATTTTCCATAGGGAACAATGTAACCAAATCAACATAGGGAACAATGTTAAATGGGCCAGAGACCCCCAAAAAAACCCCTGACCAGTGAAATGGCCCCCCAAAAATAGTTAACGCCACCCCACGATCAACGTGAACCCGAAGCGTGGCGAGCGCAGCGAGCCCGCGAGGGGCGGCGGTACGCGTCCTCCGACCTCTTCATACCCCCACTATCCACGTCAGCGTGGAGTTGAGAATAGATTAGTGTGGCGAGCGCAGCGAGCCACCGAGCCTGAAGCGTGGCGAGGGGACGCAGATACCTGTGAAGCCCGCGAAGGGACGCGTTTACCTGTGAAGGTATCCGCGTGCACTCGCCACGCTTCGGGCTCGGTGGCTCGCTGCGCTCGCCACACTAATCTATTCTCAACTCCACGCCGACGTGGATAGTGGGGGTATGAAAAGGTCGGAGGACGCGTACCGCAGCCCCTCGCCACGCTTCGGGTTCACGTTGATCGTGGGGTGGCGTTAACTATTTTGGGGGGCCATTTCACTGGTCAGGGGGGTTTTTTGGGGTCTCTGGCCCATTTAACATTGTTCCCTATGTTGATTTGGTTACATTGTTCCCTATGGAAAATTGCAGGCATCGCGTCGGTCGCATCGCATGCGATTTTTTAGCCCGCATGCGATGCGACCGACGCAATTTTTTTACCTGCGATGCCCAAGATCAAGATCGTGGCCGTGCTAGGAAACAAGTACCAAATATTACATTTCAAGAAGACCCAGTATGCGAAGATTATCTAATTTATTCCATGCTGGAAAGGGCTGGGTTGTAGTGGAGCTTCTTTTGCTTTCATCCTCACATGCTGAGGGCAGAACCAAAAGTTGTTGATTCAAGCTTTTCAAGCTTAGTCTGGTCCTTTTTGAGGTAATTTATATACATTTGTCACATTAATGATTTATGTCTGACTATGTTGCTAGCTGGCTTGTCATCATCCAGCAGTGAAGTTAATGGTCCTGTTTATTTGTAGAGGGCAGAGGCTGTAGTCCACCACTTTCTGTATGAGATCAACATAACAAGTATAATAGAATAAATGTTAACATATCAGCTCACTTCATTAATATTTAAAAAAAAGATGATAAGATTATTTTAAAATACTGTATGTATATTGTTGACATGTAGATAGATGGTGAAACACTAAAAGCTGTCACCCATAACTGTGTGTTTTTTCTTGACGACTCTGCATTCAAAAACTCAGGCAGTTTAGACTACAGTTGCATGTTGCTTACTTTGCTCTAGGACTGTAGAGTACTTTGCCCAGAAGAGATTGATACATTATCATATTTAAAGCTATTTATCCTACACAATTTATTGGATGTAACTTATTATTACAAACCCATCCTATTTTTGCTACCAGTGTCTCATTTTTTTTAAATTTAGTGTATCAAAGCGACCCACATCTGTGGGCATACACATAAATTAATTGACCCACACTTGTGGTAACATACCTTTGGTGATACCAGAGACAAATCACTGAAGGGACTCAATTGAAGTCCAATAAGTGGTTCTGACCACTGATTTATGTTTTGTGTAGTTTGTTTGTGTCTTTTGTCCATCTGTCACAAAAATTGACGCAGATTTAGCATATTATCATGCATTTGTGAACTGGACACACACCATACAAATTATTGGATGTAACCTATTATTATCTATCTATCCATTTTCACTACCAGTGTCTCATTTTATTGAAATCCAGTGTATCGAAGTGACCCACACCTGTGGACACACTGAATAATTGACCCACATTTGTGGTAACATACATTGTTGATACCAGCGACAAATCGCTGGAGGGACTCTATTGAGTCCGATAAGTGGTTTTTACCACTGTTTCATGTTTTGTGTAGTCTGTTTGTGTCTTTTGTCCATTCTAAAGCCTTTTTAGAATCATTGATTAAAAGTTACGTTTTACAACTGATAACCAAAACAAAAACATTTTTTCTTTTTGACAAGCGTGCCCCCAAACAAAGGAGAGTACTTTTTTCTTTTTTTCCTCAAATTTGTACATATTCTACTCTCAGGGGTGCACCTCCACATGAGTGACACATTTGAAAATATATTAATATATACATTCTCTTGTTTATTGTGGATCTTACAACTTACATATCATAAAAACCATTCCATTTATAGGTGTATCTTGTGCATAGGTTCTTCCCATACCCCCAAACCCCATCCCAAATATCCTATGTCAGCTGTATTCTGTTATCTTTGAAGCTACTCTTGCGGAGTCAAGGTAAACAATGAAGAGGTCACTATGGCTATGTTTAAAAACCTGACCCCAGAATTTGATTTTCTAATAGTGGTATTGGAATCAAAAACTACTACATAAAATTCTGATATTGTAAGGACTAAGCTGCTACAAGATAAGGAATGGATTCCTGTGGAAAAAGGACAAAAGCTGTACACAGAAAAATGGTTAAATTCAATGAGTAAACGCTAACCCATCACATCATCTAATGATTGTACAATACAAGTAGACCTAAAAATCAGAGGCAAATCTATAGCCCCAGATATTAAAAAAGATTTATATGTACCACATTTTGGAAATAATTTAATCGCCATGCTTGGGAAAAAACGTAAAAATTTAATTTGCAAAAGGCAAGTGAGCTGTGCACAATGATAAAGGGAGAATAGTAGCTACTGTTACCTGATGCTCTAAGTTTTACGTTTAATAGTGTTATGCAATGGCTGCAATTGTTGAACTATGGAAATATGGCATATAAGATTGGGACATTTAGATAATGAGAACATACAAAAACTCCAAGAATGGATGGTAAAAGGAATAACTAGAAACAATCATGATCATCCAATTCGTGACAGTTGCAAACCTACTAAAGCTGAGGTATAATTTTCGTTGGTGTAAACAGATGTATGTGGCCTATGGAACATGAATTGTTTAATGGTTTCAGGTATTTTATGACACTATTTGGGAACACCCCAAATGGTTTCAGGTATTTTATGACACTATTTGGGAACACCCCAAAAGGTAGAGTAAGAATTTTTCCAAAATTGCATTCTTAGAATCATAAAGTTTAGAAGAAGTGAAATTAATTAATCAGTGGTCCGATTGCAAGTCTGCTGTAGATAAAGAAATTACATCTTTAAATGAAAATATGACTTGGACACCTGTGAGCAGACCCACTGGAAAACAAAAGCAATTTTTTTTTTTTTTTGTGGAAAGCTACTGTAAATACAGATGGATTGATTGTTCATTTCAAGGCTTACATTATTGCAAAAGGGTTTACTAAAAGGTCCATAAATGGGTATGGTGAAGTGTTCTCCCCTATTACAAAGTACAGTATCCTCATTTTCTATGTGTACTATATGACTCACTGTAGATTTTGATTCAGCATATCTTAAGGGTGATCTAGCTTAAGAAAACTTTATGGATCCAACAGAACACCATGATTAAACTTTATTTCCAGAAGGAAAAGTATTCCTACAAATCATTGGCTTAAAACAAACTGTACTACTGGAGTATGCAAAATCAATGCATGCTCATGTCAACAAAAGTACAAAACAAACTAGAAGCATGTTGCCAACTACAGAGTTGGAAATAGATGAGAGCTATAATATACCAATATGCACTTGGGAGCCTGATGTATGCAAATGTTGGAAGTTGCTCAGACATCACAAATGCAGTGAGCCACAATACTGTAATCATTTTTCACTGAATCCTGGATAACAGCATTGTTTAATGTTTAAGATGATCTTGTTATACCTGAACTGAACTATCTTATTAAAACTATGTTTTCAATTACAAAAACTTTAAAATGTCATAAAATCTGTGATTAAGATTGGAGAGCAGGTGAAGATGACAGATTAAAGTTAAATTTGTGTTCAGTACATATTTTAGTAAAAATAACATGATTAATATTTGAAAGAGAAATTAGCTGTTACTGGCAATGAATTATTGTATAAAAGGAATAGTACAAAATAAAATATGCATATAACATTTTTAATGTAAGGTGCACACTATTAGTCATACAAAAAGTTACTCCTGAGAACTTTGTAGCATGTGTTGGGTTTTTTGTTCTATGTTCTACTTTGTATTTTTTTCCTTGACAGCTGGATAGCCAATAAGATCCTCTTTTGAGATTCGGGTAAATAAGGGTAAATCCGGGTAAATCCGAACCCGCATATCATTTTCATTGATGGAGTACAACACTGATCTTTTTTTCAAAAGCTGGTTTAAATGTTTTGTGGTGGTGATGCCATAGATCCCAGTTAGGTTCTCAATAGACAGTATGTAGTATGTGTACAGTTTTATTTTAATGCTTAGTCTTCATGGATTAAGAGAATTAAGAAAAAAGATAATCTCATAGATTTTAAGAATACTACATTTGTAAAAATTAAACTAGGGATTGAGTGTGCATGTATATAAATTTTGTGATGTTGAATTTTAATATTTTAAATCCTGGCTACTGTAATGTACTGTAATGTATTTTATGCTGCTTCTTGTTGTCCTACAGTAAATGCGCCAGCATATCCAAGCAGTTTATGTTGAATAATGATTAAATCTTTTTTTGGTAACTATGCATAACACAAAACTCACTGTTCATAGTACTGTATGATTGTTGGGCAAAAAAATTTTTTAAGCATGGTTGTTGTTTTCATTAGGGTATTTAGGAGGTCATTCTAGTTTGCAAACATGCCCATGCATTTGCATGGGAATTCACTGTTTTTTTGGTGCAAATGTGCATGTGCAGGGCCTCTTTGCGGGTGCCTTCGGAGGCTTGCATAGTCTCCATGGTGCTTGCAAAGGGTTGGTGCATACGGGGTGGGCAGGGGGCATTCGCATGTGAACGCCCTGCAATTCCAGGGTGTTCCCACGAAAATGTTGGGTGTCCCCATGTGAAAGTGGGCAGGTATCTATCTTCTGGGGGTGGGCAGCTAACATCACTGGACGTCAGCTGCCTGCCCAGTTCTCTGAGCTGAATGCCGCAGATCTAAGTTTGCAGAGACTGACTTAGATTTGCGAGCACTGAAGAAATCATTCGATAGTCGGTTACCATCAAATGATTTCAGGGCTGCACGCTAGCCTTTGAATGGATGTTTATGCAAAACATCCATTTGCAGTGCAGCGTGTACATTCACCCTGCAGCGGGGGGGGGGGGGGGGGGGGGGCATTCGTAAGGCTGTCGGGCGTCATTGCAAGTCTTGCTAAGCAGCAAAATAACGCTGCTTAACGGGTCAAGAATAATGACCTCCTTAGTCCAGTGCTGAACTGTTTGGGGATGTGTGAGATAATGGATTACAACAGAGCAACTCTATGCTGGAAGTAATCCTGATATAATATTACTATGCCAGCCTTTTATAGTTTAGTGCTGTTTGCATTATGTGGGGGGAAGGTGCAGCTTGTGGGGGGAAGGGGATTGACAGCCTTTAAAGACAGCAACAGCAGCAACAACAACATGTTTTTAGCATTCTACATTAAAGCACCAAACATAATTACCAAATTGTTAACTGGCATCCCAACATCATCATCATCTGCTTAAGTGATTCATATGCTATAATTTAAACCCATTTACCATACAATGCTGAGCCACAGTTAGGTTAAAATACATGTTGTAGCTCCAATAATACAATGCAAATGCCTCTTTTAGTACACAACTTACATGTTGTTTTGGACAATAATGCATTTAAACTGAGCATCAGACCATTGTTTTTTTTCTTGTCAGAATGACATTTCTCTTTGCTGTGTTCTATAAATTGGAAACATTAATATTTTATATATACTGTATATTGCATTATTTTTGTATCTGTCTCTGGTTTCAGCCACAAAGCTCTAGAGTTTACGTACTTCAAGCATTTCTGTTTATAACAATATAAGTCAGAGATTCTAAAGAATTTGTGTCATGACATAATGCCTTGGGGAAATATTCCCTGGAACAACTAGTTTAAACCTTTTAAAGTACATATAATTTGCTCTGGCCAACTGCGTCCTTTTTACCTTTAAATGATTATGTCAACGGTGATTGAACAATGGTGTTATGGTGTTGTGGTTTGTAACAGCTTATTTACATACTACTTACGGCAACATCTCAAATAACACAAAATCATTTGAAGAAAATTACATTGCCTACATAATAATTTGTTCTAAATCCCCAAATAAAATCAAAAAAAAAAAAAAAAATATATATATATATATATATAATATATATATGTGTGTGTGTAAGAATAAGAAAAACAGTGCACAATTGGTAAAGAGTCTTTTTAAATAATACCACTTTCTGTTGATGTCAAAAAAGTCCCAGTTTAACTGGCAAATCCGGGTTCCTCAAAGTTCCATGCCTGAGATATATCAATTAGACACTCCACTAATTTAAACCTGGCTGCTCCACAGTTTGTGATACCGAAGGCTCTCCTGAATCCAAACAGGTGCTTCAAATCTAGAAAGACAGTGGGCGCTCAAATAGTGCACGTTACCACTTTTTTATATAAACATTTATTGGACAATGATAAAAATACAAAGGATCGGGTCACGTACCATTAACAGCGGCTAAACAGTTTGCCGCATTTAGATAGCATAGAAATAGTGCTTTCCAGAGTGGTTACACTCACTCCTTCAGCTCGGCTCCACAGTCACGATCACGCTGATGAGAGGCCACGCCCTATATATATATTTTTTTAGGTAGACCAAGTTATCAAGTGGTTTATTATTATTATTATTATTATTATTATTATTATTATTATACAATAGGTAGAGATGTGATGAGAAACCTTTAAGTTATAGTTTTTTTGTTGATGGACACTTATTTATGTAGGGAAAGTGTTTTTTTCCCCCCAAGCAATACCTGTAATAAAGTAGTATTTTTCAACATAATGGCAACAATACTGAGTATCATTGAATTAGATTACATGTATACTGCAGTAAAGATTATTTACTTCTTGCATACAACTTACTTTTCTACAGTAGTTATTGTTATTAATTTTAAGTGTACTGTATATACTGGCACGCAAAACCATATCCCCAAAAGAAGACTCGAAAACGGGACTGTGGCCACATAAAACACACAGGTTTCACTGGACCAGTGTGTTTTGGGACAATATAGGTAATCTTATTGATAGCCTTAATAAATATTATTGAAACATTAAGAAAATAAAAATATTTTTTTTGCTCCTGATGCTTTACCACTGGTGGTTGGATATCTCCATAAGACACATACTCTGTGTACATTTAGGTGGCCTTTCTGTTGTGTTCAGCACCATTGTTTCATTATTTGTGTGTTAAGATAACTATTCAACAAACCAGCCGAGTAACAGAATTATTCTTCTGATACAAATAATAACTGTTATTGCCTTCTATGAGGACAAGCGCCTGTGCTGTCTTTGGTGTAATGAAAGTGTCATCCATTCATTCTTTGTACCTCTAAAAACTGCTTTACTGTATGTTATTATATCAGGTTCAGTGTAACACAACTGGATTAATTAAGTAGCTTAAATAATTAGCTTGGCCCTATCTTCCCTATTTATCCATGAAACAGCATTACTGTGCAAAATAACCAAAGGAAAGAATATTGTCTACTAATCTTTGCACCCCATATTTCATAAACTATTTATAATATAATATATTATTATTAATAATAATAATAATAATAATAATAATAACAACAACAACATATTACCTAACATAGATCTTTGTAAAATAAATAATCCTTTATATTTTAATTAACAAGGGTTTTTCATATTTTCTATTCTATTCTAAAATATATTTTGATTAATTTGTATCTGTACAGTACATGCTGAAATTCTATTTTCAGTAGTTTTATGGCCACTTGTATTTTTAGCTTAGTTTACCTTTAATCTCAGTTAATCGAGGTCAAGTTCTTCAGTGCTCCAAGCCTAGCCACACACAGCATCACATATCGGAAAGTGCTAGGCTTATGTAAGAATGGCTCTTTACAGGATTAACATGTACTGTAAGCATCTTGTTGAAGCACTATAAATTTAGAAAGACTAACAGTAATTCTTTACCCTTTTTGGTTTATGTTCAATGTACCGTCTTACTCTTTATCAAGTCAGTATGATTATAACATATGCAGCATAAAAACAAAATATTTTAATAGGTTTTTAGCCTACCAAAATTATTGTAATGGAGACAAAATACTTGAAAAAAATGTATTTGTAATAGTTACTGATGATATTGTTTATTTGACAAAATTCACTAAAAAGTGTGATCCATTTTAATTGCTCTTTTATAGTAATATTCTTAGACACTAAGTTAAAGATATCAGTGGCTAAATTGTTTTTTATCCACAATGTTTTGCTTATCAGCTTTTTGTTGTCACTTACTGTATCCTGTTTAAAAAAAAAAGCTGCAGATCTTTATATTGGTGCAGTACTTTTTGGGGAAAAAATACAATTTATAGGAGGCAGGTGAAAACCAAACTCCTGATGAGCTCCGAAATTGGGCTAATAGGATTATCTTGTCTAAACAGTGGTAAATAGGATATCCCCATGGTATCAGTTCTCAGTAAGAAGTTAAAGTCTGTAGATAATTGAGAAAAGAGCAGAAGGGCACACCAAATGAGTATAGTATTTTCTTTTATATAAAAAAAGAGAACATATGTATGGCCTAATTTTGTGCAGCACACTGTAGCAATCTGTCAGCCACCCTCCCTGCTTAGACATTCTGCGCACCTGACTAAAGTCCCAGCCACAGCCGCCAGAAGCCAGAGGTCTGAAAGAACACTCTCGGTGCTACACCACACTGATGAGACCTGAGTGCAGCATACCGTGAGAGAGACCATGGTGATAGCTATCTAGCAAGCTTATTATATTTTACCCCCATGTAGGTGAGCATATGTTCTCATTTTTTTTATATAAAAGAAAATACTATACACTTTTGGTGTGCTATTCTGTTTATTCTCTGTTCTCAATACAAATATATATGAAAACCACACACTCTTCCTGGCACAAAGAGGGGTGTCAAATCACATAAATAATTACATATGTATCATCCACTCTATGGTAGATAGTGATTCGCACACCAGTTCTGTGTTCAGACAAAAAGTTTATATAAACTGCGTCACATAAGCAGAAAAAAAACAACAAGCAAATGGCAGCATATTGGGATATCAGCATATTGGGATATAAAATCACGGTGCAGGTTACTTATCAAATTCCATCAGTGTCATAGTGAGTGTGGAAACCTGCCACCAGCCTCCAATCCACCATACCTGACAGCCTGTTTCGGTGGTCCCACCACTTTTATCAAGGGTACAAGCAATAGTGACATACTGCCATATAAATAGAGCCTTAGGTGCCACCAAAATCAACCAGACATCCCTCTCATGTGTGCATCTCCAAGGCAGCATAGAAACAGCCATGTTACCGGCTATGTGGAACGCAGGAAGCGTCAGTGACACGCACTGCCGCTCCTGCCCACAGCTGGCCGGGTCACAGCAAATGAATCAACAATAGGGACATTAAACACCCTGTAACATCTCACATGTGAGTGGTGCAGTCAACACGACCACTTGTGGTGATCCAGTGCCCGGCACACTATCCATGGCTCTGACTCCAACACATCATAAGCAAGTGCCCTTTGGATGTTGAAGAGTACACATGCTCAGGCTACACTAAGGGGATCTCTTTCTTCGCCCCCCAAAAAACTAGGAAGTGATTTTATCAACTTTCTGGAGGTCGAAAAATTAAAGCCTAGACACCTGTTTATTTATATCCTTGATTCAAACCTAGAAGTTAATTAAGGAATCACTCATTGGAGTAACTACTCTCGTTACACTTTGGAAATCTAGTGTGAATAAATTATTCCTACTTCTTTACAAGCTAGAAACATCTTTAATTCTATAAAGATTCATACTATAAGTATCGAACCCCTGATGAAGTCTCATAAAGAGACAAAACGCGTTGGGAACTTGGTATTATCCTGATTCCAAGAGAATACTTATTTTCCAAGAGCACTTGCTTTTTATATGTTTTATAATAAATGTTTTATATTTAAAAAGAAGTCTTGGATGATAATTTTACATTAAGTGGAAAGACTAAACATATTATACTGTCAAATTATATATGGGCGCCGAATAACACTATTGGGTTGTGTATTGGATTGTGTGGATCCCTCTAGTAGGGGGTCTAGTGTTATTGGCGACCGCCTTTTATCTAGCGCAAATTGTTAGTGATATTGTTTTGTTGATATATATATATATATTCAAATTAACTATTATTCATTAGTAAATTGTGTAAGAAATACAAATTCTGTCCAATATAGGGAATCTGTATGCAACAGTGGCAGTATGACTAGCAAATTACATTTCTCAAAATAATTAGGCATATTAAATTTACAAAATGCATTTTGATAACCCTTAGATCAGTGGTTCCCAAGTTGTTTACCTAGACACACTAGGGTGCCATGAGGCTCTTGCATGGACCCATATGGTTGGTGGTCCAAGACCAAATCAATATTTTATGATCAAAGTCATTGGCAAAATAATTTCTAAGAGCTGGAGATAATAACAAATGTGGACAATAAAAGCACAACTGTATACCACCACATAAATGTATCTAAATGTGACATGTAAGCACAATTTACTTAGTATGCTATTAACCATAATGCACCAGCATATATCTCTTTACTTATCACAAAATATCTCCCATCTCGACCACTCCCCTCTGCACAAGATCTGCGTCTCTCTTTTGCACGGATCACTAGCTCCTATTCACTATTACAGGACTTTCATCAGGCTGCTCCCATCCTATGGAATGCCCTTCCACGCCCAATAAGACTCTCCACTAGCCTCCAAACTTTTAAGTGTTTCCTGAAAACTCACATCTTCAGGCAAGCCTATCATATTTAAGTTCTACATGCATAACCCTCTGAGGCACTTATGTATTACTTATATAGCTTTCTTCTGGACTTGCAACTTAGTGGGGCTGCTATGCTATTACTGGTGCCTGTCCTTGTGTTTAACTCCTATGTTCCTATAGATTGTAAGCTTGCAGCAGGGCCCTCTTACCTCCAAGTCTGTCTGTTGTTACCCAGTTTGTTTTCTCAGTGTACAAAACAGGTACTTTCGTAACTGATGGGGCGCCTGTGTGAGTTGCTATGCCAGCAGCAATCAAAAAAGAGATTGTAAGTCCCTATATGTAACAATGGAAAAAGGAGCGATATGATTGCACTAGATTGATGGCAGAAAGAGGCTGATGATAAATGTAAAAAACACTTTTAATTAGTACAATTGTAACACTAAAAATTAGCAAAAGTATGCATAAAACATATCATTAAAAAGAATGGGGAGAAGAGAGTCCTAACCTGGACGCAGCTAATGGCAGATGAGTATTGTAGTTTTTATTTTAGAAATAAATTAATGCGCTGGGGGCTGCCTGACACTATACAGTTGATATGTCACCACATATACAGAAACATACATGCAAAAATAAATACTGACAGTTTTTTTCAGGTGCTCCTCACTTTCAATTTGTTTGTCCAATGCAGTTTCTACTGATACTTCTCAGTGTACATGGAAGAGAAAAAAACTTACATAGTGTGATACCTTAATTATATATGGACTAAACAAATGAAATCCCCAAGTGGGGAACCGTACCCTCTGTTATTGTCCACTTATTTTAAGTATACAATCTGGGCTCAATGGGGGAGGAATCATCTCCAAACCATGATCATCTGTCCCTTGTAAATGGATCACCATGCGGGGAAATGATTTGCCTCCAATAGTGAAATACCATTTTATTCAGTTAAAATACAGTTAAAATTTCAATATGGGTGCATACAATGGACTCTCACCAGAATTATTTGTCCTCAAAACTGCAGACAAAAACAGCGATAGATGGAAAATCACAGGTGTCCCTGGATGCTGGGTGTAGATGTTTTTCCTGGTGATAGGTTCACTGTCTGCAAGTTCCTGCTTCCAACGCATTTCAAACAAAGTTTGTCCTTTCTCAAGGCATAGAGACTGAATCCCATAAGAGGGTATTTATACTCCTCTATCCACTTAACAGAGCATTGCCTAATTCCAGACATGGATTCGCTAGCATTCTAATATCCACATACATTACATGTATATAAGATGAATTCCGGTTCCGAGATTTGTGAGAGGGCTTCTGCCCTTCCCTCGTGTGTTGCTTGATTTTGGCACCAAATCTCCCCCCCCAGAAGTAAGCTGCGTGCCACCGACAGCAGCACGTGTTCTTGTCCAGCTGGAAATCTCATCACTTCCGTGGCACCGGAAACGACGTGCGTTCCATTGCCGTGTAACCTGAAGTTCCTTGCATTCCAATGCCATTTTGACGGTGGTGGCTGATGTGCGATAACTTTATTGTTCGATTTAATAGGACCACTATCCATCACCTATTCAATATGTGGGAAAAAAACAAAAAGGAAACAATTAATATCATTTACCTTTGTATGTGCACACACAATATTTAAAATGCAATAAAATTACAGAAAAAAATCTTTTTTTAAAAACGATATAGGGGTTGACAATAAAATTTCAGCAGTAAAAGTCTCAACAAGGGGAGGACAATAAAACACTTCAAATATTCACCAACACCTCAACACTTACAAAAAAACATTTTAATTCGAAGTCTTTGTTGAAAAAAAAAAATTTCATCAAACCCACATACTCCCGGTCATACATTAACAGTGATAGCTTCCATCAAGACAACTGGCTAAACTCAATACCAACGAGGTCTCCTAAAAATCAGAAAAATAGGGAATTAACAAATACCACACATACCAGGAGAGTAATATTCAATTTCATTAGCGCTTTTTTCACTCAGGTGTAGGTGTATTTTTATCCATTTGTGCTCCTTTCAGAGGGTTGGTGTTACATTATTTTCTCTATCACCTGCAATTAAAAAGCTGCTTATAGCGCAATATTTTTCTCACCTCATTTCTGTACACATTGGGAACAGCTAGACAGCATCTGAGCAATTGCTCAGATGCTGACCTGCATTAGACTGTGCATGCCCAGTATAATCCCAAAATCCTGGAATTGAAATCCCAGCAATTATGGGGCCAGATCCCAGGATCCCGCCGATCCCTACAAATGAATATAAAATGAATATAAAAAATTACACTAAGAAAAATTGTCATTTGGAATTAGAACCAGTAAAATGGGCTACCTGATTGACTTTTAATTGAACTTAGCAAAAGTACAAAACTGTAACTACTCCATGTGTACATACAGTAAAATGTACACTGTACAAATGACACATAGCATACATGCAGTATAGCATACAGTACTTTTATTTCAGAAGTTGTCTGATATTATCATGGTTCTTAAAGAAAATAGATCTTTTTGCTCTTTTATATTGTACAGTATATTTTACAAGTAGAACAAGTTTTACAAGTAGAACATTAGTACCAGGGGCAGAACTCTGGGAGGCAATGGAGTCATCTGCCGCCAGGCTCCTGCACTCAAGGGGGCATCTCTACTCCCATGAAAGTTTAAATCCATTAATTGAAAGCCATCAAAATAACGTCTGTGGCTGAGTTCTGAAATAGATCATAGGCGTGCGCACGGGGGGTGCCAGGGGTGCACAGGCACCTCCTAATGACCGGCACCCCCCCCGCACGAACGCAGCACTGTCCTCCCCTGCCAGCAGCAGTGTGGAGCTGCCCGGCGGCTGCCTGTCGCCGGAAGCAGTTTCCGGCGCCAGGACCTGCATCTATGCGCTCCGGCCCCACAGCCAGCGGCTCCTTAAGCAGGGAGACGGGGGTCACCTCACCTGCGGCAGCGCTCCTCACTACGAGTCCTCCTCCCCGCTTACTAACCAGGAGCACCATCTGACACGGGGGTCACCTGCAGGCTGCAGCATCGCTCAGCCAAGTTCCTTCCCCCGGCGCCCCCTCCCCTCATCTGCCTGGCAGCAGCAGCTTTGTCCCCGGCCCACACACTGCTGCAGTGGCAGCTAGCTCTCGCCTTCCTCCACAGGCTCCAGGCTGCTCTGTCATTTATACATGACACTGCATATATACTCTAGCACAATGGGGCATTATATGTGTATGTAACTACAGGGGGCATTAAGTATGTGGCACTACAGGGCCATTATATGTGTGGCACTATGGGGGCAGTATGTATGTGGCACTATTGGGGCATTGTGTGTGGCACTACAGGGGCATTATGCATGTGGCACTATGCAGGGCATAATGTATGTAGAACTAAGGGGGGCATTATAAGTGGGTAACGAGCATGTAATCCCCCCCAGACAATGAGCATATATCCCCTTGCCCCTTGGGCAACAGGCATGTAGTTCCTATGGCAATGAGCATGCAACCCCCCCCCCCATGTGAAGGGTCATGTAACCCCCTGGCATGGAGCATGTAAACCCTGGCATCGAACATGTAACTCCTGACAACGAGCATGTAGGTAAGCACACTTATATGGCATAATAAGTAATGGGCATTATGGTGTGTGTCATAATATGTAATGTATACACTTATACACCATATAAGTGTGGTGTAATGGGTAATTTGGTGTGTGGCATACTGTGTAATGGGCATTGCTGTGTGTGGAATAATGTGTAATGAGCATTACAGCATATGGTATAATGTGTAATAGGCAATTCGGTGTGGGCGTAATATGTCATGGGCATTATAGTGTGGGATGTAATAGGTAATTGGCATAACAGTGTGTGGCTTAATATGTAATTGGTATTGTGGTACCTTTATGTGGCCTAATATGTAATTGGCATTATGGTGTGAAGCAAAATTGGCATAACAGTGTGAGGCGTAACATGTAATGGACATCACAGTGTGGGGCGCAACGTGTAATGGGCATTACAATGTGTGGTATAATGTGTAAGGCATATGGTATACTATGTAATGGCTGTGTGATGTGCAATAGGCATTATGGTGTAAATTTTTGGTGCATGCCTTTGGCGCTCACTGTCGCTGTTGTCAAGTCCTGGCATAATGTGTAATGGCATTATGGTGTGTGGCATTATATGTAATGGCCATTACAGTGTGTGGAATTATGTGTAATGGTCATTATACTTTAAATTTTTGCAGCACTCCTTAGGTGCACACTGTCCCTGTTTATAGTATATGAGGGGGTGGGGGGGGGGAATGATTCACTCTAAAGTGCATATACATAAATAAGTCACCTATTTATTTTGCATTTATGCCCATTAGGTCGTGATGGACACGCCCAGTAGGCGGCGATGGACACGCCCCCCCCAATGGTGCACCCCCTAAAAAAAGGGGCTGCGCACGCCTATGAAATAGATATGTGTTCTCTCTCTCTCTTTCTCTCTCTCTCTCTCTCTCTATCTATCTATATATATCGGTTTTTTGATAGAAGAAATCAAACGCGGCACTCTGGGAATTTTAAATATAAAACGTGTATTGTAGCAAAATAGCTTCCAACGTTTCGGGGTCTGTATCACCCCTTTGTCAAGGAATACTTGCACAGTATTCCTTGACAAAGGGGTGATACAGACCCCGAAACGTTGGAAGCTATTTTGCTACAATACACGTTTTATATTTAAAATTCCCAGAGTGCCGCGTTTGATTTCTTCTATCAAAAAACCTCTATACTACCGATCCGGAGGGCACCTGGGTCCCTTACCTAATTGGAGGAGTGCCAGGCCTATTCTCTGAACTTATCTATATATATCTATATAGTATCTATATATTTATTTAATCTTTTTTTTTTCATAAGAGGCATAGGTATACTGTATGTATGTATATATAATTATATATGGTTGAGTGTGTGTGGATGTGTTGGGGGGAACCAATATACATCTTGCCTCTGGGCAACTGGGATGAACGTATGCCACTGAGTAGTAGTGCAATCTATTCAGTGAGAACAGAAATAATCAACTCTTCATTGTAAACATAAAATAGTTTGTAAAAAAACACAGAAGAAAGTACAAAAAATAAAACTATGCATGTAATAAAAGTTGCAGGATGATATGTGCAAAGCAATAAAGATGTTTGGAGAAATGCTTTAAACAACGAGAATAAATATTCAGAATCTGTGACTGTTGCTGCAAATCTAAAACATTGGTAACTTTGTAATGCATTATAAATGAAAAAAAAAATCCATAAAACAAGTCAAAAATTTATTTCTATGTACAGTTCTTCTAAAACTAAAGAAAACTAAACTCTACGTTGCTGAATTTAAGCTCTCATCCATATTTACTGTTATACAAAAACTCAAAATATCCAATCACATTTTTGCATTATTCCTCTAATACTTCATACTGTAAGATATTTACCAATTTCTGGATTCAGCTCTTTCCTATTCTTTGCCCTAGTTGGTAGTCATCAGCTCTAAATTGAATAGTAGAAAACACGCTATTGTCTGATAAACAGCAATTTGCTAATATTGCTGCTTATCTCTATAAAATGCATTTGAAAATGCCCTATTTCATAGCAAAGTGTTTCTTAATAGTGATATTTTTGCTGCATATTACTCATAAAAGCTTGAGAGGTAGCTAGATTTTTGCTGCAATAATAATTTCAGAGGGAGCAGTGTAATATCAGGGTGTAAGAGAATACATTCTACAGTATGGACTGCAAATTTATAATGGAAATTGAAGCTGTGTTTGAAAAAAATAACATGTATTAAGTGGTTCAAATTTAAATGTAAGCTTGCAAAAAGTAATCTATCCTAATTTAAAGTGCATATACTTTTTCATTGATAAATTCAATTCTGGGAAATCAATTGATGTAATAGAAATAAGTGCAGATAATGCAAAAGGTAATCAAATAGATTTGCTACTATTTGGCATTGGCAAAATTTCATCAGTTTTCAACATTGTTGGATTGACCTAGAACTTGACTTGCAGAAACTTAAAATGGCATTTGAAATCATTCAGGAGCTATTGGAACGTTGTTAAATTATCAGAGCCCATATCTGTATTTGTGATCTTTGAATTATTTAAAGCAGTCGTATACTGTCTACCAAAGTTTAAGTATTAAAGGAGATGTACAGTATAATGCCATAAACAAGGTTTTCATAACAATTAACAGTGGGGATAATTCAGATATTCACCTACTATAAGTAAATTCATCCTGCTGCAGTAGTGATCTAAGCTGCATCTTAGGATATAGCATCAGATCACTGCAACACCATTGGGTGCTTGTGGCACCCAATAGGTCATGAAAGCTACCCAACACAGAACTTCAAGAGAATCCAGGAAATATATTTGTTCAATGTTGGAGATCCTAGTCTCATCCCTGTCCCTAAACAGTGGTGACATGCATCTGTTTTCATAAATGGTGGCCGTCACCATCACCAAACTATATTAAACTGTCATGCCATTCTGATGCCGTACTGTATCCTGTGTCACAGAACCTATTCATGAATGCGCAGAATGGGTCCTGCACATGTGCAGTGTAGGGAACATGGATACTTTGTTTATTAGGATGCAGATTCTTCGGGTTCTGAAATATAACCATTGTGCAAGTTTGGAGTCTCTACTGTTATTAATAAAGTTACATCTATAATGTGAGTGAGTTAGCTTTATAATAAAAAAGCCTTAAGCAATGCAATTTATAAGATGATAAGACATTGTCCTAAAAATATATTCAAGAGAAAAATGGCTACAACTAATTTACTCAGTCTAAAAAAAAAGTTCAAAAAAGAAACACATTTGCAATCACAAAAGAATTTAAATGTATTACTCAACGTCAGTCTCAGTATATTTCACCAATACTGCCACCAATATGTTTAATCAAGTTTTAATTATGCCAGTGCCACGAAGAAGATGACAAATACTATATTGTAGTTTTTGTCACATATTCACCCTCATACATCTTGCCTTAATTCACCATGCAACAAGAGATTCCTGGCATGAGTGAGCTGACAGGACATGTGCAATTCCATTAGTGTCGGGCATTGGCATTGCTGAAAATGCATCTTATTTGCACAACCAAATAAGATGCACAAGCAAGCTGTGCTGATTAAAATAACACGTGACATGCCGATATACTGTGTTCAACTACCCTTCTGTCTGGATACTGTATGAAATTAAATTGAACAGCCGTGGTCACACACAAAATATAGGCATGCCACATACCATTTTAATCAGCATAAGCTTCATGTGCATCATAAATTGCACTGAAATATGCACAGCTCTACGAAGACACATCACAGCATGGCTTTTAATGTTCAATGAGGCTAGATGTATGTGGTCAAATGGGTAGTTGACTGTCCTACTGAATTTGAACCCTGTTGGACAATAAAATTCATTACTGCAGAATGGCAGCTGTACACATGTGCTCAGTCGACATTACATGCACATTACTCAATTCCAGAGATGAGCTCTTTTCCGAGTCCATGCTCTACATGTGTTTTTTAATATGGTCATGTGAATGTTATGTTTATACCTGTTGTGAAATCTTTGGGGATGGCCAGGGCAGCTGAGAGAAGGGGGGAGCGGGTACAAATTACCCGGGCCCAGGCTTGCTGTGGGGGGCCCTGGTCCGACCCCTCCCTTCCCCCTCCGTCCCTCCCGGGTAGCAACAGTAGCACACACTTCTACAGCATGTGCTATGCTGACAGCAGGCTCAGCATGAGTGTCTCACTGACAGCGTGAGAGGTCATGCTGAGCCTGCTGTCAGCACAGCACATGCTGTAGGTGTGTGCTGCTGCTGAGTTTTCTTTCACCCTCCTTTAAACATTTTGGGGGCGTGGCCTAAGTGTGGGAGGTGCCCACACCTCCCACACTTAGGCCACGCCTCCAAAATGTTACTGGGGCCCGGCATTCCTCTAGGCTGCCCTGGGGATGGCAGGGAGGCAGAGGATGGTAGAGGAGACAGAAGATGGCTGGAAGCATGCCTGATGACTCCTCAGATCTCTAAGCTAGTGATGCTAGAAAATATTACTTGAATCTAATAAGTTTATAGTCTAATCCCAATGTTACAACCCTAAAACTGATCATTTTCTTTATTCATACCACATATGTTAGAAATACCAAATGGAATGGCTGCTAATCTGTTCTCTATCACTATTTGGAAGACTTCTGATATTTAGCTGTTACTTGTGCCTAAATGAAAAATGTAATTGTGTAACTAATTACATTTTTCAGAATTCATAGAAACTCTTAATGTAATGTGCTTACTTCAAGAGATACAGAATGATGTGACCATAGGTAACAGCAATCATTACTTTTCATAATTGTGTTATTTTGACAGAATCTATTAAATACAAATATCTTAGGCAGTACAGTATTTGACGTAAAAAATGTTTTTTCTTAATGGTTTACTAAATCTGTTTCATGGTAAGAAAAATAAAGTGATACTGAAGTTCACTGGGTTAATTTTACAAATGAAATAAAAAATGTGATAGATTTGTTTTTTACAAAAATATACTAATATACAATGGATGCAATTAACCACAATAAAAAAAGTAATTGTATTCGCTGGTAATGCCCATTTTGAAAATATCTATAAAATAACCACTAGCTATTAAAATCATTGTTCTGTTATCTACTCTTGTAGCAACATATGAGGAAAATACAGTTTAATAGCAAGCAGGGTTGAATTGACTGCTGTAGGCTTATAATACTCTATCTGATTGGATTTAGGTAAGCTATATATTGTTGGAGGGATTTTTTAGATAAGTTTTAGCACATAATAGATTGTTTCCAATGTTTCCATTGCCAAAAATGGAAAAAGAAATGTATTTCCAAGACAATATATTGCTCTCTTTTGCGAAAAGTAGAGGAATATTTCTCTTAAATGATATGTGTTTATTCTGCTTTGGAGGGAATTTAAGCCGTGTTATTAAAATTTTAATTTTTGTGTGTTTAGTGCAAGTGCATACATTTAACAACAATGTGCACAACAATCAACTGTGTCTACTACAACACTAGAATGCTGAAAGCAATGTTCTATAAAGTAAGTAGAAGCTAAATGTCAGCTCACTAGTCTCTCAATATATGAAAATGTCTGAAGCTCTAAAGCAATACCACATAAGAAAAGATACAAGGCTGGCTGTGTATCTCTTTGAAATTACAGTCTAATGCCCCATACACACTATATGATATGCCACAAAATGAAGTGGGTAAACACTGAATGATGGGGGGAGGGGGGTATTTAGTCCCGATCGCTGTGGTGAGAATCTGCAAGCTGATCTTTTATCGAACAACTGTGCATACGGTTGGACTTGTGCGCATGTGCAAGGCCAACAGCAACAAAGATTAGCTATTACTTTATTCGCAATTCCCTAGCAAGTTGATTAGCAGAAAGATGGCATTTGTGGGTGTTAGCAGGATGTTTTTTGGGAGTGTCAGGAAAACCGCATGCCCCCTAAGCGTTTCGAAGTTGGGTCTCTGAGGCCAACTCCAGCCTCAATTAGCCTATCTTTGTCCTACACTCAGAGTTATGCACACTTGAACAGACTGTAACATTTATTTGGTGGCGAGTGAATTTTGAATGGATATGCAGATCAGCGATCCATTCGCAAGTCATTCGCAGACTTGCATGGGCATCATATTACTCTGTCTGGGTGGCAGCTATCTGATCTCAGGCCTCTGCAAATTCGCACAGCAGTGGTTAGGTCTGAATCAAAAATATGGTAAAAAAGCGCTATGTTTACAAATGAAATTGATGTGCCTAAGTAATTTAAAAGTGTTTAGGAGTGGTACCTGTAAAAATAAAAGTGGTTAATACCAATGTTTACACTCTTTTGGGGAAAGAGTGGAGTTTTGTGAATTATGATCAGTCCGGTATTGCTGTCCCTATCTTACCCTGAAATGATCCGTGTTGGTAACTTCCTGGGGTAGTGACAATGTGGGTCCTTCTTCTTATCAGCTGTGAGGGCTTCCAAGCGTAGAGACCGGCTGAACCACGCTTGCATGTGGCAGCCACTACGCTAATGCTCCGTCTTCGCTGAAGAAACCGGAAGTAACCGGAAGTTGCACTGAGGCCGCAGAGTGAGTTGGGGACGAGTGTGGGTGACAGCATGCCGGATGATCTTTGTTGTCCAACAAAGATCATCTGAATTAGGTCTGAATCAAGCCCGATATCATTAACAATATCATTCAGTGACTTCACTGAGACCTCCGCTGTTTGGGGTGAATTTTTTAGCATCCCAATTATGTGCACAAGTGAAGTGGAAGCAAAGCCTAAATATAGTACAGATAAATTCCCCCCACTGAGTCTCTGGGGATAAATGAGCATCTATGTAACATAATTACTATACAACACACTTATGGAGTTACAGAAAGCTCTACACACAGGTAAAGTGGAAGCAAAATGGCAAATGTGCTTCACATATCCATCCGCAGCATTGTACTGTAGTTTTCATTATTTGAGCAATTGCCACCCAGCTGCAAAGCACTGTAATAACATGGTTTTGCACGCTTTTGCCATACTATGCCTTAGTGCGCCATAATGGGACATTTCTCATGGCCCGACAATGAAGCAAGGAGGGCAGGCCAACAAGATAGATAAGCATGGCTACATCTTTACTACAGAACTAGAAAGTGGAACATCATCTCTATGGTTCCAATTACCATTCAGTAACTATTTTGAACATAGTTATGGATTTAAAATGCAAGCAAAATAACTTAATTTCCCACAACTTATCATAGTACATCCTAAACTGACAGTTGATAACGCCAATTTCTTAATTTGACTTTGTATGTTCCTTAAACTTAAATAAATCAGTTGTGCTCATGTTTTTGCAGGTGCAATGGCAGCAGCTAGTAGCAGGGGAATGTAAATCACCTCTTCTCTTTTTTGTTATTACCATGACTACTTACAATGACATTTTTGGCATTGCAAAGTTAACAGGTGTGATAAACGATAAACAAAAATGTTAGGCCAAAGTTTAATTTCTGGCAAACATAAATAGTCTTCTACTATATGAGAATAATTCACAAAGTTACTCTGCCTGCTTAAATAAACCCATTACATAGTGACTGTGGTGCTATAAAGCAAGGTGTGAGTACAGTATCTTTATTTAACCCCTTCCCGACATTTGACGTACATTTACGTCATGGTCGGGAAGTACTTCCCGACACATGGCATAAATGTACGTCATGGTTTCTAACTGTCACTGCGTCTATAGACGCGGTGACAGTTAAGAGATGTCTGCTGTCCCTGACAGCAGACATCCCCCCTCGCCGCCCAGGGGGGGCAGGGGTGCCCCCCCCGGTCGGCGATCGCTGTGATTGGCTGTTCAAATCTGAACAGTCAATCACAGCGTTTCCTGTGTTACCGGCGGCTAAGCCGCTCGGTAACACAGAAAACGGTGGTGATCGGTGCAGCACCGATCACCACCGAGTGGCAGCACCCCCCTCCCACCCGCCGGGCACTCACCCGGCAGCAGCAGCAGCTCCAGCGGCTCCACCGCTACGTCCGGAGCGCACGCTGCGCTCCCCTCCTCCCCCCTCCCCCCCGCAGCAGCAGCAGCAGCAGCAGCATCATGCTGCTGCTGGAAAAGTGAAAAATAAAATAAAATAAAAAATAATGGGCAAATGTGTGTATATATATATATATATATATATATATATATATATACACACACATATATATATATATATATATATATATATATGTGTGTATATATATGTATATATATGTATATATATATATATATATATATACACACATATATATATATATATATATATATATATATATATATATGTGTGTGTGTGTGTGTGTGTGTGTGTGTGTGTGCGTATACCGCACCGATCACCAACGATCGCCAGCCCCCCCCCCCTCCCACCCGGCAGCCCCCCTCCCTCCCACCCACCCGGCTGCCGCAGCGCCAGCACCCCTCCCACCCCCCCGCCAGCCGCAGCGCCAGCCCCCCTCCCAAAGCTGGTGACCAAAATGGGGTCACTTGTGGGGGGGTTCCACTGTATTGGTGCTTCGGGGGTCTTGCTAATGCGACATAGCACCCGCCATTCATTCCACCACCAAAAATCACTCCTTCCCTTCTGAGTCCTGCCATGCACCCAACTGGTATTTTTTGGTCACATGTGAGGCATTGCCGTACCCGGGAGAAATTGGGGCACAGATTTTGGGGTGCTTTGTCTCCTTCATTCCTTGTGAAAATTAAAAATTTTGAGCCAGAACTGCATTTTTGTGTAAAAAATTAAATTTTTTTACACAAAAATGCAGATCTGGCTCAAAATTTTTCATTTTCACAAGGAATGAAGGAGACAAAGCACCCCAAAATCTGTGCCCCAATTTCTCCCGAGTACGGCAATGCCTCACATGTGACCAAAAAATACCAGTTGGGTGCATGGCAGGACTCAGAAGGGAAGGAGTGATTTTTGGATTTTGCAGCACAGATTCTGGTTGAATGACCCCTGAAGCACCTATACAGTGGAACCCCCCCCACAAGTGACCCCATTTTGCAAACTACACCCCTCAGGGAATTTATCTAGGGGTATAGTGTACATTTCAAACCCCCAGGGGTTTCACCAATTTTGATACAACTGGGCTGTGCAAATGAAAAATTACATTTTTTACACAAAAATGCAGATCTGGCTCAAAATTTTTCATTTTCACAAGGAATGAAGGAGAAAAAGCACCCCAAAATCTGTGCCCCAATTTCTCCCGAGTACGGCAATGCCTCACATGTGACCAAAAAATACCAGTTGGGTGCATGGCAGGACTCAGAAGGGAAGGAGTGATTTTTGGATTTTGCAGCACAGATTCTGGTTGAATGACCCCTGAAGCACCTATACAGTGGAACCCCCCACAAGTGACCCCATTTTGCAAACTACACCCTTCAGGGAATTCATCAGGGGGTATAGTGTACATTTCAAACCCCCAGGGGTTTAACCAATTTTGATACAACTGAGCTGTGAAAATGAAAAATTAATTTTTTTCATTTTCACAGCCCAGTTGTATCAAAATTGGTGAAACCCCTGGGGGTTTGAAATGTACACTATACCCCTAGATGAATTCCCTGAGGGGTGTAGTTTGCAAAATGGGGTCACTTGTGGGGGGGTTCCTAACTTTTAGCATCTTATGGTGCCTAGAAACCTACATGGTGCCTAAAAAATAATCTCATAAAAAGGAGGCTCCAAAATCAAGTAGGTGCTCCTTCTATTATGAAGCCTGTGGTTTGGTCACCGTGCACACTAGGGCCACATATAGGATATTTATGAAAACAAAAGAATTGGGGGAATCAATTTTTAGTCACATTTCTCTAGTAAAATCTACTGTATTCGTTAGAAAAATGTATTAAAATTGAAACTCTGCAAAAAAAAAGAAATTTTGAAATTTCACCTACACTTTGTTTTAATTCCTGTGAAACACCTAAAGGGTTAACAAACTTCCAAAATGCTGTTTTGAATACTGTGAGGGGTGCAGTTTTTGAAATGGCATCATTTATGGGGGTGTCTCACATACAAGTCCCTCAAAGTCACATCAGAACTGAACTGGTCCCTAAAAAAATCAGTGTTTGAAATTTTCTTGAAAATTTGAGAATTTGCTATTCATATTGTAAGCCTCCTAGTGTCCCAAAAAATTAAAAGGAAGTTGAAATAATGATGTCAACATAAAGTAGACATATGGTCTATGTTAGTTATTCACTATTTTGAGTGGTAAGATTATTTGTCTCACAAGCAGAAAATTTAACATTTTGCAAATCGCAAAATTTTCCATTTTTTTCCGACATTTTGGTATTTTTCACAAAAAAACACAGACTGTATCGACGAAAATTTACCACTAACTTGAAGTACAATGTGTCACGAGAAAACAATCTCAAAATCACTGGGATAAGTAAAAGCAAAAAAAAGTTATCCCCACTTAAGTGAGACATGTCAGATTTGAAAAAAATGGCTCTGTCAGGAACGCAAAAACTAGCTCTGTCAGGAAGGGGTTAAGAATTGTGCCATACACACAGATGGTCTGGAGAATTTAAATGAAATGTACATAAAACAGAACAGTTATACAGTATTATACTAAAAATCAAAATATGTTACCTGCAAAGTAATAATGGGACATACAACATAATCAATAACAATGCTGTAACGAAAGTTACTGCCCACATAATGGTCATGCTTCCTTGTGGCCTTTATCTAGTGAGAAGAAAAATATAAGTCTTAAAACAGTATAAGAAGAAAAATGAATTAGCAATTGAAAGCACTCTTGTACTTGTATAGTTTTTGCTAAGAAGTGATTAAAAGCATTGAGATCCAGTTCAAATGAGTGTCACTGTTTTAAGGTTAAAGTTAAATCTAGTGTACACTCCATAATAGTGTCTGATAACAGGCCTTTTCTTTTTAGTAAGGCAAAGAATAAGACTTAAATGTAGCTGCTACTTCCATGTACAGAAGTCAGAGGCAGGAATGCAGTGTGCTCTGTAGACATGTTCTCCCTGTTTCCACCATTTGCTAAAGAGAAAGCTACAGTATACCAGTAACTGTAGCTTTCAGGTATATTATTATAGGGTTGTGGCATGTGGAGAGGTGTGATGGATATATTGAGGAGGTATATGGTCATGGTGGAGGTTTGTGGGGAAATTGCAAAGGCATGTAAAGGGCATATAGTGAGGTTAGATGGAAATATAATGAGGTCTGTTGAACATATAGTGAGATCTAATGATTTTGTTCAAAGGAAGATATGATGGGAATGTAAATGGTATGTGGGAGGTCAATCGGTCATGTGGTCAGGCCTAATTGGAAAATACGAGGCATGTTGCGAAGTCTGATGTGTATGTGAGAAGGTAAGATAGGAATTTGGGAGAGTTTAGAAGTACATGTGGTATCGGAGGGCTAGTGGAGGTATGAGTACATAAAGAATACATGCATGTTGTGGTAAAAAGGGGTATGACTAAAGAGGGGACTATTTTAGAGCATTGGTGGAATTTTAAAGCAAGTGAGCTAAATGATAATGAATTTGGAATGACTGATATGAGACTCTTGATCTAGTGTTAACCACTTACCTTGCATGGTCATTGTCCATATAACTGCAGCCAGGTAGGCTTTACATGACACAGACATATTCCATATCAATGAAGCAATTCACTGCACACATACAGAACAGATATCCTCCTCCTCATCCAGCATCCCAGCATGCAGTAGAGGTCTGTGCTGCCATCATCACTGCCAGAATTGTATCCCAGAAAGCCATGGAAATGGCACAAAGATACAGAGAATGTAGTTATCATCCAAGCACTTACATATGCCACTATTACCATGTGGGGGTGTGGGGGGGGGGGGGGGGTTTGGTGTGATACAGCTCTGAATCATTTGGCACTAAAACAGCTACTGTATTTTCACTGGTGCATGTAATGTGCTTTTAAATGTAATTGAAAACAATCTAAAGTTTTATCATTTCTGATTCTTTTTATTTTTCAAATTGTCAGTTAAGGGGTTAAAGCTATTTTTTAATTCTTAAGGTGTGACTATTAAATAATTAACCATATCGTTGCTGCATATAGCTGTAACCCGACCGCGATGCATACAAGTCGTACCATTAGAACAGGGATAGGGCAAGCTGAACTGGCTGCACAGCTTGTACACTTTGCTTCAACCAGAAATTGAGCTGTCTACATTAAGTACCTACACCTATACTACAAGTGAGCATCGGATATTGTGGATCCGGTTGTCTATACTCAATAGACGGGATGGTCCCTAAAAGTTTAGTCACTAAATACTTGCACCAGAAAAGGTGTACTAAGAAGATCGTGGACACCCCAAATGTATGTATATGCATCCGTCCCACAATTGAACATCCGATATCTGGGATCCAACGTTTACCCAATTGATGGGAAGGCCTTAATTAGCCAACAGTCACTAACCTATTGCACCTTAAAGGTGTAACAAGAAGGTTGTGGACACTCCACACGCATTTGAAGCGTCTGATATTGTACCTAGATTTTTGGATCTTGTGGAACACATCCTTGTAAAGAACATACGTTTCTTCATTTTTAAGATTGATTTCCTAATTTTTGTGTAAAACCCCTGATGAAGTATTTTTCAAGACGAAATGCGTCGGGTTACTGATGTCACATTCCGAAAAGGAAACAATGTCCTGATGTGGATTTTTAAATATAATAAAGCACTCTGGTTTTAAAGATTACACATTGTATTGGGTTACTGCATTCTGTACCATTGTCATTAGTGGTGAGAATTTAGTTAGGTGGTGAAAGTGCTCTCTATACTTTCTGTTTCTATTTCCACTTTGCCTCCCACTAACAGGGGGGGCTTATAGAGTAGCTGCTTACATAAAAGGGTGCACGTTGGGTCATTCTTTGTTATATATATATATATATATATATATATATATGGAGAGAGAGAGAGAGAGAGAGAGAGAGAGAGGGAGAGAGAGAGAGAGAGAGAGAGAGATGCATGTATTTTATTTACAAACTCAAACATTTTGCCTAGGGCATTCAATTTGCTAGGCTTTGATCATATAAATAATAATAATAATAACAACAACAATAAAACAATAATATAAAAGTTGCTTATTTAAGCTTGCATAGGAGCTAGACAGAGAGCCACAAAGCAAACACTATCTTTAAACATTAACATTTTGTAATATATACATTCAGGAGATTATTAATACTTCAATAATTGAATGGCATTAATAAAAGAATGTTCATGACATGTCATTCAATTGTTGAATGCTTTCAAAGAATTGTAGAATATACTGTATATATATATATATATATATATATTCAATTAAAATATACCATGCCACAGTTTTTTTATACTGTACAGTATACATGCAATAGATTATATATATATATATATATATATATATATATATATATATATATATATATATATATATATATGAAATACAGGGGGGTAGTGGCCTTCTTTCTGCGCTAATATGGGGGCAGCACTTCTATAGTGCCTTGCTGTTAATAAAGGCACGATGGATACAAATAGAAATGGGAAAAAGAATAGGAGTGCGCCCCAAGAACAGTTTAACACCACAAACAATATACACAGTTAAAATATCTGTATTTATTACAGCAATTAGTACATAAAAGAACAGTTTTACATAAAATTTGATCGGTAGATCCAACAAAATGATCCCAGAACAGAAAACGACCCTACGCGTTTCGTCCGTTAGGACTTCTTCAGGGGTGATCTGGATCCAATTAGATCTTATAAATCGAAAAGGTACGACTATTTTCCCGTATAAGATGATAAAAGGGGGTAAAGCCGCTAATGAACGGTCTACAAGAGTTTTTAGCTTCGATTCTTGGGCGAAGTATCACAAAGGCTCCATAGTAACCAAAAGTTTTGCACTTAAATGTTGAGCGAAGATGTAGATGTACATAGGCGACAGTGAGCAATCGATATGGAGTGAATAATTTCCAGTTCAATTTTCACACAATATACTTCAGAGAGCCAGAAGCAATGTGTATTCCCAGTGGAAGTACCGCATAAGGTATGTGGTACTTCCACTGGGAATACACATTGCTTCTGGCTCTCTGAAGTATATTGTGTGAAAATTAAACTGGAAATTATTCACTCCATATCGATTGCTCACTGTCGCCTATGTACATCTACATAGTTACTATGGAGCCTTTGTGATACTTCGCCCAAGAATCGAAGCTAAAAACTCTTGTAGACCGTTCATTAACGGCTTTTCCCCCTTTTATCGTCTTATACAGGAAAATAGTCGTACCTTTTCGATTTATAAGATCTAATTGGATCCAGATCACCCCTGAAGAAGTCCTAACGGACGAAAGCGTAGGCTCGTTTTCTGTTCTGGGATCATTTTGTTGGATCTACCGATCAAATTTTATGTAAAACTGTTCTTTTATGTACTAATTGCTGTAATAAATACAGATATTTTAACTGTGTATATTGTTTGTGGTGTTAAACTGTTCTTGGGGCGCACTCCTATTCTTTTTCCCATTTATATATATATATATAGAGTCCAGAGGTGAGCAGCACTTCCTCAACAGCGGTATAACAGCGGGGTGCCATCCAAAACCCCGATGGGTTAAATAAACAGATTCCAGGCGGCGGCACTCACCCAACAATAATGCACAGAGGCAGGGAATAAACTTTCAACGTTTCGAACCTTTAATTAGCGGTTCTTCATCAGGATACAACATACATAGTCAAACAATAAGCATATTTATACATACCCCAGTGCTCAATAACCCAATGGCCACACAGTACCTTTGGCGCCCTCCGTTCAGGTCGCGGCGTCAACGTCAGGTGCGCACAGTCAGCGCGTCACAGCGCCCAGAGAGCGCGTCACTGCGTCTGATGCGCGTCATCACGCTGACGGACGCTCAGCTAGACAATCACAGGACGGACCAAGTCACTATGGATACCAAACAAACAGAGCGGTCACATGACGCGCATCTGCTAATACAAAAAAACCCACAATATCAGAAATCAGTCGTGCAAATAAGAAAAATATAAAGAATGAAAAAACAAGAAAAACAAGAAAATATAAAACTTGTACAGAATATATAACAGACATCATTATTACAATATAAAAATAGTCATAAGCATATCGAGATCAAGAATATGTTGATGCATAGGTGCAAAACATCTATAAAAGACATAAAAATCTAGAGTTGACTCAGTTAATTTATAGGAAGCAGTGTAAACCTTTAAATTCATTGAGGCCACGAGGGGACAGCGTACCAAGCCGCTGTATCCAACGTGCCTCACACTGTAACAAGTTTTTAGAACGGTCTCCTCTGGTGATAGAGACAGGGATGTGATCAATTATAGTGTATCGTAACATCGGGATCGTGTGGCGGGCTTCTAAGAAGTGCCTCGCCACAGGTTGATCACTAACACCTTTCTCCAAAGCCACTTTGATAGCATGTCAGTGATTTGCCATCCTCTCTCTCAGTGTACATTCGGTTTTCCCTATGTAACTGAGAGAGCAGGGGCAAGTAATCATGTATACAATAAATTTAGTAGTACATGAAACTCTATGCCTAATGAGGAACCTTTTGCCACTAGATGGGTGGACAAAAGAATCCCCAGTGACTAGAGCACTACAAGTGATGCATTTAAGACACCTAAAACACCCAGGTTTGGTGCCCAGGAAAAGTTCGCTACCACTTTGCTGTAGTTTGGCAACATCGGTTTTCACGACAATGTCCCTTACACTTTTTATACCACGGTATCACGTTAAGTGATTACTATAAGGCAAAACGTATCCCTAGAGGCTTTAGGGTCCGTAATGCCCCTACTATTGGACGATTTAATGTCTCCTTTTGTAAAAAATGGATCGCTGTACTGAATAAGTGCAGCTTCGATCTGATCCTCCTTGTGATCGAGGAATCGGGTCGGGAGCTTGAGTTGGCAAAGGAGCGTATTAAAAGCTTTGAAGAGACTCACAAAACAAGTTTCACTGCTGACACCGCTGTGGACTGGCTCGACAAATTGGGCAAACAGGTCACTAACTATAAACGTGATCTAATCCAATTCAAGAAGTCTAAGCTTATGAAAGTAAATCTTGATTACGAACAAAACCGTGTCTACTCATGGATCCATGGTGGGAACCAGTACGGAGGTCCTCGACGTCAGGGCCGTCACCCCAAACAACAAAACAGATCCAACTATGACACGTCTGACTCCTCCTATGAGCTTCAGACCACCAGTGATTCCGATGGGGTCCCCAAATCAAGGAGAAGAGCAAAAAAGGTGATTCCCCCTTTAGGGGTACGCACACGCCAACTGACGCGCCCCGAAGGAGGTACAGAACGCGCCGAGGAGGTCAGTGTCAGAGGAAGAGGGAGAAGGGGCAGACCGCCACTGAGAGCATAGTCTTTAACCTCTCATCTCATACACTGACCCAGGCGGAACACAGTGTGTTAAGCAAGGGACTCTCATTCGTACCCACCGCAAGATTTGATGACATGCAGTGGGAAATTGAACGATATAAGCTAAATAGGACTCTAAAGCTTAAAGAACACTTCAATAAGAATGATAAGACTGTTGTTGCCCCTTTGAGCTTAACACCCCCTGAGATTCCCCCACAGTTATTGAAATTGCAACCTCGTTCAGTTTTTGATCCATTTTCTATGAATCACAATATTAAAACATTTATGCAGGCACTTGAATCCAATGTGGCTAATGATATTGTTGGTACTAAATCTAGAAATACTCGCTCTAATTTATCTCGTGATGAATTTTGTGCTTTACGTGATCTAGGCAATTACACAGATATTATTATACGGCCCGCTGACAAAGGCGGTGCCGTTGTGGTACAGGACTTAGTGGACTATAAATCCGAGATTTCACGCCAACTGGCTGATGTCACGGTTTATATGCCACTTAACAAAGATCCTACTGTTGAATATAGTAATGTTTTGAACCACATTCTTGATACTGCTGTTGGTGAAGGGGTAATTTCATCCGAATTGTCCATTGCTCTTAAAGTAACTGATCCAGTTGTTCCATTGTTGTACACCTTGCCCAAAATACATAAGGGCCTCAGGGCCCCCCCTGGCAGACCGATTATTGCTGCCAGAGGGTCACTATTTCAAAAAGTTTCTACATACATAGATGCCCTACTGCAACCCTGCATTAGGGCATCTGAAGGGCATTTACTGGATACCACTGCTTTTCTTAACAGTTTACTACAATTGGGCCCCATTCCAGCAGGTAGTCTACTGTGTAGCATCGATGTTACTAGCCTCTACACGATTATTCCCAATGAGGCCGGACTGGGATCAGTGCGGAGGCTACTAACCAATAACCCTAATTATCAGGGACCTGATATTGTTTTTGTGTTGTCCTTGCTCGAATTGGTGCTTACGCACAACTACTTTCTGTACGACAGAACGTTCTATCTTCAGCGCGTTGGCTGTGCGATGGGGAGCAATTTTGCCCCATCGTACGCCAACGCGTTTATGATGGACGTCGAAAAAGACATGTTTTTTTCTTCCGTCGATGTTTCGCGATATATTTTTTTCTATACGCGTTACATCGACGATCTCTTTATGATTTGGACAGGGCCACGTGACACTTTTGTGTCTATTATCGAGGAACACAATAATACTTCTAGTCCTGTGAAGTTAACATTTACCGTTGATTCAGACTCCGTGAATTTCCTTGATGTGGCTCTTACGATCAGTGAGGGACGCATCACTACTTCTGTGTTTGCGAAACCCACTGATCGTAATACCATCTTACATGCTACTAGCTGTCACCCTGCCTCGACCAAGTTCAGCCTCCCTTATTCCCAGTTTTTGAGGGCTAGGCGTATATGTAGTTCAGATGCTTTGGCACTGGAACATATGAACGCTATGTCTGTTAAATTCTTAGCAAGGGGGTACAGTGCACCTTTATTGCATGAGGCCCGGGTTAAAGCCATGTCCAAAACTAGAGAGTCTTTACTAGTATACCAGCCCAAACATGTAACTCGCAACAGATTGCCTTGGGTCAATCATTATAACACTGATAGCACTTTAGTGAGCAAGGCCACCAAAAAACTGTGGCCCCTAATTCAGATGGACCCCACTATTGGATTGGGTGACACCGCGATAATGTCTTGTTACACTCGTGGCAGGAGTGTAAGGGACATTGTCGTGAAAACCGATGTTGCCAAACTACAGCAAAGTGGTAGCGAACTTTTCCTGGGCACCAAACCTGGGTGTTTTAGGTGTCTTAAATGCATCACTTGTAGTGCTCTAGTCACTGGGGATTCTTTTGTCCACCCATCTAGTGGCAAAAGGTTCCTCATTAGGCATAGAGTTTCATGTACTACTAAATTTATTGTATACATGATTACTTGCCCCTGCTCTCTCAGTTACATAGGGAAAACCGAATGTACACTGAGAGAGAGGATGGCAAATCACCGACATGCTATCAAAGTGGCTTTGGAGAAAGGTGTTAGTGATCAACCTGTGGCGAGGCACTTCTTAGAAGCCCGCCACACGATCCCGATGTTACGATACACTATAATTGATCACATCCCTGTCTCTATCACCAGAGGAGACCGTTCTAAAAAATTGTTACAGTGTGAGGCACGTTGGATACAGCGGCTTGGTACGCTGTCCCCTCGTGGCCTCAATGAATTTAAAGGTTTACACTGCTTCCTATAAATTAACTGAGTCAACTCTAGATTTTTATGTCTTTTATAGATGTTTTGCACCTATGCATCAACATATTCTTGATCTCGATATGCTTATGACTATTTTTATATTGTAATAATGATGTCTGTTATATATTCTGTACTCGTTTTATATTTTCTTGTTTTTCTTGTTTTTTCATTCTTTATATTTTTCTTATTTGCACGACTGATTTCTGATATTGTGGGTTTTTTTGTATTAGCAGATGCGCGTCATGTGACCGCTCTGTTTGTTTGGTATCCATAGTGACTTGGTCCGTCCTGTGATTGTCTAGCTGAGCGTCCGTCAGCGTGATGACGCGCATCAGACGCAGTGACGCGCTCTCTGGGCGCTGTGACGCGCTGACTGTGCGCACCTGACGTTGACGCCGCGACCTGAACGGAGGGCGCCAAAGGTACTGTGTGGCCATTGGGTTATTGAGCACTGGGGTATGTATAAATATGCTTATTGTTTGACTATGTATGTTGTATCCTGATGAAGAACCGCTAATTAAAGGTTCGAAACGTTGAAAGTTTATTCCCTGCCTCTGTGCATTATTGTTGGGTGAGTGCCGCCGCCTGGAATCTATATATATATATATATATATATATATATATATATATGTATACAGTACAACAGGTTTCCCTTAATCATGACATAAATGTATTGAAGTACTATAAATGTTTTCACATTTGAAATATTCATTCAGTTCATTCAATTCTTCAGTATTAAAGAAATACAAACTTTAAACAAACAAAAAAAAAAGAAGTACAGTAGGTAAACCTTTAAAAATGAATACTCTTGAAATAAATGAATCATACAAATAAATGAAAATATGTATTTATTCCTGACAATTGTTACTCTCTGGGTTCATAGAAAATGAGAAAATACGGTAAAGTACAACTACAGCAAAGCCAATGTATTTGACACATTTGTGTGTTCGCTAAAAGAACCGTGTTCCTGACAAGTCAATAATCTTTTCTGCAGCAAGAAAGAAGACTGACAGGTTGTTAGCATTGGTAAACCTTATAATGATGCTCTGTAATTGCATTAGGAGAGCTGCTGAAATCCTCTGCTAATCTCCAGTGTTGGCTGAGTATGTGTAAACTGGCCAACTCTCTCCTAAAGGGAATACCCTTGAAATGATAGAGTAATTCCAATTGAGTCCCTATGTCATTTAATAATTAGTCTTGGGATCATTCCACAAGGTGCCATATGGGAAATTGACTGCAAAGGTTAACAAATGTATTCACAACAGAACCATAAGAGATAAATTAAATATAAATATACAGTATACTGCAATAAAGTGCTCAGTACACTGAAACATATTTTTAAAACCAAAATATTAGCTTGAATAAAATTTAGCCTGTCTACATTAGACAGCTACAAATGAAGTCGGAATACAGATATGTCCTAATAAATATTTGCTACAGTTGCTCTACATAGCCCCTACTGGCATGACAGATCCCTGAAAACTCTGCTAGTGTTGGGCATTTTTTCGTGAAAACACAACTTGCACCAGGAGACTATGCTGATTAATGTAATATGTAAAATGTGTATATCTGTGTGTGACTGAGGGGGGTATTCAGTCCAGGGTTCCGACTGTTGGCAGTTGGAATCCCTGAGCATTTTCTGCTGATCTGTACATCAACAGTTAGAATTCAGTGTTCTGACTGTCGAGTGTCTGAAAGTCTGTGGATTGGCAAAAACAGCCGCAGATTGTTGAAAAACGGGCATGAAATTGACAATTCACGACTTTTTCGGACAAAAGAGATCCGACTTTTAAAAAATTGGGATCTGACAGCCTTCAATGCTGTCATTAATGGCAGCATTGAATAGGCGAGTGCCGATATTTACCCTGTTGGAAAATATTGGCACAAATTGAATATACCCTTGAGTCTCTAAATCTGCATACAAAGTGATACTGTGCAGCAGCCACCACTTTCTTCCCTACTAATTTCCTTTGTGCTTCATATACTGACTCAGTTGCACACAGATATTCAAGTATTTATTGTCATCCACATACTGTACCATGTATGTCATTGCTGACAATGTGGACAACATATAACAAAGAGATCAAGAACTCTTCTTGTTACACTTTCACATGTGGATTTTTGTGTTTCAGCTTCATTTGGAACACAAGACAAAGCATGCAGTCAAGTCTTAAATTAGCCTACCTTGTAGATTTCATTATTTTTTGATATAGCAGTATATTGTAGGTAGAACCTTGAAAGCAAGTAGAATTTTATATAGAAAGAATGGTCATTATTGTAACATAACCCAAGTCTGTTGTACCACAGATTTGATTGCTTTATATATATAAACTGGAATATTTGTATCAAAACCATGAAAAAAGATACATTACTTGGAATACAGAATGCAGAAAGTTACCTTTTACCACCACGAGGTTCTAAGACCATCAATACAGAACTTTGGTAAGGTCACTCATGCTTCACGTCCTTCAGGAGTCACACATTCCTATCACTATATTATCCAGTCTCTGCTTCTCACAGTTTGGAGCAGAGACAGCATGCATTACTTGAAGAGTTATGGATTGACAGCACTGTTAATAAAGACAAATGGCAGAGTCAACGCTATTAATATTAATATTGTGGATAATGCAGCTTTGCAGAGTTCGCTTAAGAATAAAGTAGATCTCATTCCTCCCATGTAAATCATGAATGTTAAAGTTGTTAAATGTTCACATCATTTATGCATCAGTTAAAAGTCAATAACATTCCTAAACAAATACAGTATATTGATGTATACTAATAATAATAATGTATTCATTGCGAATTAAAAACAAGATTACGCTAACACCTCTTTCTCACTAAGCCAACTCTAATACACAGCTTTTACCCGGCATTTGAAGCACGGATTGTTTTTCAGTCCCAGCTCAAACAGAGGAAGAATTTGCTGGGTTAAGCATTTGGACACGGTAAATTGCTGGGTCAATCCATATAAAAGGGTCAGTGCACGTCGCAATTATTAGGACATATTTTTAACTTGGCTTGTATTTGAACATTTCAATTTGGATACTATTACAAATCTGTTAGAAGATAGTAAAATTAAACTGAAAGGTGTTCAGAGTCTGCACTGTACATCACAGAGTGTGTTGACCTGCTCTGGCTTGCATTTCTGGGTTGCAGTGACATCACATACATGTCAATAGGAAGCCACAGTTTGATTTGATTTTCCATTATAGCCAATCCAATCCAATTGTATCAGATTTTCATTAGATATGATGAGACCACAGATAGTGAATTTATTTTTCAGTAATAAGCCTATAGATTATTGCTGTTTATCTAGCATTGAGAATCAGAGGGCTGTGACGAAGCCGTCTGCATCGGATCATTGCCCGCCGCGTGCTGTTTGCCGCTTGGTGAAAAACATCAGAGTGTAACCACTCCAACACACTGCTGCGGCATCAGCATTCTATGTGATTCATACTGCGGTGTCTATACCGCTGTATTTGGTACGAGATCCCTGCTGTCTATCACCAGTTTTTACCTTGTATCAATAAAAAAAAATTAAATTGATTCACGCACTATGGAGCGCTTGCTCTCATCATTTTCTTCTAGATATATATATATATATATATATATATAGTCCAAATAGATAATGGCACTCGCTATACATACAATCCTGGTCCTGTTGCCTTCCGCAATTAGGAGCGCTCGGTCCCCACAAATAGACAATGTCCGGCGGCACTCAGGAATTTGAAAGAAGGACACAGCCATGCCCTGATGAAAATAAGATAAACTTATTGAAACGTTGGCTTAAAAGCGCCTGTGGCTGTGTCCTTCTTTCAAGTTCCTGAGTGCCGCCGGACATTGTCATATATATATATATATATATATATATATATATATACATAGAGTGGTTGTGGAGCAGCACTTCCAAACACAAAGTTCAACTTGCTCCATTGCCAAGCTATAGGACGAACAAGGGTACTTGTTTCCTAGCACGACGCCTCCGATTTTGATCGTAGTACATCTTATACAATCACATTGCATCGCAAGTACCAAAAAAAGTGTAATTTTATACATTAATTCTATGTGATCAGCTAATTTCTATTAAAACACACATTTTTTTCTCCCTCAAATCTAGACTGCTTGCTATTGTGACTCACTGGGATTGGAGTAATCTATCAACAGTATTTATGAAAATGCTCTTGTTACATAGGATGTATTTACCAAATACTGATGAGCAAGGTGGTAATTATTTTTGTCAAGGAATATAATTATCCCATATGCCTTCTTAGTTTATTAGTATTGTTCTCACTTTTTCCCTATTTATGTCTTCAAATATCACAGCACAGTTCTTCTATAAATATAACAGATGGAGGCAAAAGTGTTATTTTTATGAAGATCAAAGTTGAGTCAGATCCATTCAGAAAAAATATATTTACATCAATGTGCTTTGCACAAACAAAATACAAAATAGTTTCCTTCTTAAAAAATAGAACTTAAAAATATAAAATAAAACCTCTTTATCTCTACGGGTGAGCATCTAAAAGTGGGAAACATGTAATTGTATTTCTTTGCATATACAATTTGAATGCAATGTATTCAAGACATTATTTCCACTGCAAAAAATCAGAAAATTATTTATATAAAAAAAATGTATAATACAAATCTGATGATGCTTTCTTAATAACTAATCACTAATGCTCCTCCCAGAGCCAACCAAAAATATAGATTGCTATAACCCCAAACTCTAAAGGGGCATGTACACGGAGTGAATATGTGCTATTTTCTAAGCCATGGGTCTTCAAACTGTGGCCCTCCAGATGTTGTGAAACTACAAATCCCAGCATGCCTTGCCACAGTTTTAACACTCCCCTATAGCAAAACTGTGGCAAGGCATGCTGGGATTTGTAGTTTAACAACATCTGGAGGGCCGCAGTTTGAAGACCCATGTTCTAAGCAATCTGACTAGATTGCTTACAAAAGTAAGCACAGATCTCTCCGTGTGTATGCTCCAATAGATTAAATATCTCTTGCTAACAAAAGCTGGTTTCACCTTGCAAAAACCTGCTTTCAACCCGTTTTTGTAAACGTGCCTTAAAACGGCTCAAAAGACAGTTAAACCTCTTTCATATTGCATGTTTTAAAGGTATATTGCAGTTTCAATACCGTTTTTTTAGACCTTCAGATTAAACCCGTTTCACCCATAGAAAGCCATACATTGTAATTTTAAATGTTTTTTTTTTCCTGCTTGAGGGCGGGGATCAAGTGTGGTTATCATTTGTAGCAAATACAGTTTCTGAGCTGTTCAGTCTGTAGGGAAAACGGCTCTGAAACGCGTAGGATCCTGCTTTTAACACGTTTCAAAATACCGGTATTTTGTAACCGGTAAATTGATTGTGGAGCTTTCATATTGCAGCTGGTACCGTTTTAAAGCAGTTAAAAATCGGCAATATGCCGTGTTAAAACTGCAATGTGAAAGGGGCTTAAGTCAGTGCATGCAGTCAAAATCTAGTCAGATTGCTTAGCAAATTACTGCAAATTTCTCTGTGTGTACAGAATGAGAGATACTGATCTCAATCTCTCATTCTGATCCACTACCCTGTACTCACTGTTTGGGTAAATTGGCAAGGATTCTCCTGGAACATAGAATAGGCCGAGCGGCCGGCGAGGTGGTTAGATGGCGAGGATGGCTTGTTTTCGGTGATCCTCTCCAAAAACAAGCCACCCTCACTGCAGAAACCCCATTGAATACCACCATAAGTGAAACCTCAGTATTTATAAATGACAAGTAGCTAAGGTTGGAAGCTTGCTTGTGGCATGTGTGATATCACAAGGGGTTAATGCAACGGATACACCTTTTTATGTAACAATATTTTCTGTAATACAATATGCATAAAGTGAGTCCAGCTACTGTATTCTACAGATTCTCTGAATTGTATACATATGCTGTAAAATTCATACTATACAGCTGTATACTGTACACTACATACTGTATAGTAACATAGCAATGTTTTTGTTTGTATCACTCTAATATTTTCATCAGGTTTGTGTCATTTATACATTCTTGACCACTGATTTATAGCATAGCTTAACCACGTTTTTTATGAGGCGTGAGATAGGATATGCTCTTTATTTCTGAGTTTGTACATGTGTATTGCTAATATGCAGAAAATGACACAAGCAATTTCAAAAGCCATGCTAGTTTTCAAAATATTCTTGAATAGCTATTTGATCATATCTCTGTGACTTTTTATTAAGTATATAGTTACAGTATTATCAAAATGCCACTTCTGTACCAGTTATTGCTAGCCTGCAAAACAAGTGTCACTTTTAAAATTATATTGTGATCATATAAACCCAACTCTGCACCAGCTACATAAAAACAGTAATTAAGTGATATTTGTTTAATAAATCTGCTGTATGTCATTTGCTCTGTTTATTTATCTTTCTATCTTTTGTAGTGCAAAGTTATTGGGGATCTGATTCAAGTAAATACACAAATGTTGTCTGTTACATATTCTGCATTCACAGTCAGCCAGCATGGTCTAGTTTGGTTTTTCTGTGTATTACAATTTAAAAAAACAAACAAACATAAAACACATGAGTAAAACAGACTTTGACAGGAGTTGAAAACTGTACCTGGCAATGCTGCTATAGAAGAACAATATTCAGTAACTATAGTGGGTGCAGGTGTTTTCAGTTCTATAGAGCCTGAAGATTTTTTTCTCACCTGCACCTGAGTCACACTGACATTTAAAGTGGGGGCATTGTATTGCATAATAAGAACTGTGGCAATGAATGGAATGATTTGGACTGGAACACTACATTGTGGCCTAATGTGAAATGTCACTTACATCATATTTTAATTTAAGTGTGATTATTCAAGTAGTCTTTACATACAAAATACCATTTAAAAGTTTGAGGTCACACAGACAATTTGGTGTTTTACATGAAAACTGACTTTTATTTATTAAATGAGTTTCAAAATGAATAGAACATATAGTTCAGACATTGAAAAGATTACAAATGATGATTTTTATTTGAAATAATATTTTGTCCTTCAAACTTTGCTTTTGTTAAATAATGCTTCTTTTGCAGCAATTACAGCATTGCAGACCTTTGGCATTCTACCTGTTTTTTTGTTTAGGTAATCTGAATAAATTTCACCCCATGCTTCCTGAAGCACCTCCTACAAGTCGGAATGACTTGATGGGCACTTTTTGCATACCATACGGTCAAGCTGTGCCCAAAACAGCTCAATGGGGTTGAGTTCTAGTGACTTCTCTATCCATTCCATTACAGACAGAATACCAGCTGCCTGCTTCTTCCCTAAATAGTTCTTGCATAATTTGGAGGTGCGCTTTGGGTCTTTGTTCTGTTGGAGGAGTAAATTGGCTCCAATCAGGCGCTGACCCCAAGGTATGGCATGGCATTGCACAATGGAGTGATAGCCTTACTTATTCAAAATCCCTTTTACCTTGTGCAAATCTTTTACCCTTTTTCCAGTACCAAAGCAGCCCCAGACCATTACTTTACCTCCACCATGCTTGACAGATGTGCCAGGCACTCCTCCAGCATCTTTCCACTTGTTTTGTGCATCGCAAATGTTCTACTCTGTGATCCAAACAACTCAAACTTTGATTAATCTGTCTATAACACTTTTTTTCCAATCTTCCTCTGTCCAATGTCTGTTCTTTTGCCCATAATAAAATTTTTCTTTTATTGGTCAGTCTCAGATATGGCTTTTTCTGAAGGCCGGCATCCTGGAGTCGCCTCTTAACTGTAGACTTTGACACTGGCATTTCGTGGGTACCATTAAATTAAACTGCCAGTTCAGGACCTGTGAGGCATATATATCTCGAACTAGAGACTCTAATGTACATATCTTCTTGCCCAGTTGTGCACTGGGGCTTACCACTCCTCTTTCTACTCTGGTTAGAGCCTGTTTGTGCTGTTCTCTGCAGGGAGAAGTACACACCATTGTAGGAAATGTTCAGTTTCTTGGCAATTTTTTGGGATGGAATAGCCTTCAGTTCCAAGAACAAGAATAGACTGTCTAGTTTCACAGGAAAGTTCTCTTTTTCTGGCCGTTTTGATAGTATAATCAAACCCACAAATATGATTCTCCAGATACTCAACTAGCTCAAAGGAAGCCCAGTTGTATAGCTTCTCTAACAAGCAAACCAGTTTTCACCTGTGCTAACATAATTGCACATGGATTTTCAAGGGTTTTGTAATCATCCATTAGTCTTCTAACACGATTAGCAAATGTACCATTAGAACACATTCTTTATTTGTACAAGAATAAATCAATGTGTTTTAGACAACGTAACACATAAAGGGAGGCATAAAAAAGAACATTGACAAATCTCCAAAAGTTTTTTGTGAACATAATATACATTATAGTAAATTGAAAAGAACAAACAGGGAAAAAAAGGGGGAGTGGAAGGGGGGAAAAGAAGGGGGACAGGAGCAGGTCCAATGCTTATAGAAATAGGGAGACATTTGTAGTACAGTGTATGTTAATAAGGCTTTTTACTATTGACTATTGAAACACTGGAGGGGAGGGAGGAATCCAGGTGGAGGGGCACAGGGGCAGACCAGCAAGCGTGATTGTGAAGATGTCAGCTAATAAACTATTAGGGTGGTACATGTTGGGAAATTACCAAAAGCCAAGGGCCCCAAATTAGAGCAAATTTATAGGGACAGTCATGGAGGTAATATGTTATTTTCTCCAAGCTTGCGACAAAGCAGATGTAATTGTGTAGGGCAGGTATAGTAAGAGTGGCAGGAGATTTCCAGTTTTTAGCTATTAACGATTTAGCGGCTGTTAAAATGCAGTTTGTTTATGGGCAGGTCTAAGTCAGGGAAAGGTCGGGATAGTAGGAATGACCAGGCGGTCTCTACTAAGGCGGTCTCTACTAAAATATGGTAAATAGAAGAAATTAGTTCGCTACGTAGGGGATTGTCAGTGCAGAGAGATTCAAAGGGAGTGAGTGCATGTTTAATATTAGTTTGTGGTAGGGAGAGAAGAAAATTTTGGATCTGGAAATATTCAAAGAAAGGAGGGGATAAGGAAGGGAATTTACCTTTAATTTCATCAATGGATGCCCATTTGTCCCCAGAGCTTAGGTCGTGTGCTATGAAGATGCCAGCTCGTCGCCATTGTTTAAAATATAGGGGTGTCACTCCAGAGGGGAAAGCAGGGTTGTCCCACAAGGGTGTTACAGGAGAGCACGGGGAAGACAATTTTTATTGTCCAAGGGACCTGGACCACAGGGAGACACAAAAACGGAGGGATTGAAAGGATTTTGTCAGAGAGAGTTGATAGGATCTGTCCAGACCCCACAGGGAGGCCAACGAGTTGAGGCCTAAATAGGAGGCTTCCAAGTCTAACCAGGCCATGCTGCCCCTTGTGGCAAAGAGGCCACCAGCTGACTCAGATGGGAGGCCATATAGTAAAACTTAACATCAGGGGAGCCCCTGCCTCCACCTGAGCGGGAGCGTCTGAGAACATGAAGGGCGATTCTCGGGGTTTGGCATTCCACACAAATTTTTTAAGAAAGGTCTGGACATCTTTAAGAACCCCCTCCGGCACAAATATTTAAAGTTTAAAAGAAATTGTAAGAGCATTTGGCAAATCTTTATTGTAAACACTTTATTTGCAAATAATTTAGATATTTCCCTAATTTCTAAATTTGCATTGAAAACTAAATAAAAATAAAATAATTATTATTGTTTTATTGTATATAAAATGAACAGATTGCAGTTTCTACTGTATATTTAGTGCTATTGAAAACCTTAGCAAAAAAAGAAGAAGGTAGTGGAGCGCTAGGTTGATTATTTAAAAAAAAAAAATTATTCTAATTCCTTTGATAAAGTTACCAGCATAGGTAACGAAACGCGTTAGAATATTGCTAGATTGGACTCTGAGCTACACTGCGGGACACTCCCAAACTACATCTTGCCTAGCCATCAGTTTTGGATCCAATTTCCATCCGTACCTCACTCACTGGAAGAGAGCCTTGGGATACCACCACCAGCCTATTCATTGGGAAACCTATTCTTGACCGGTGCATCTGTCTACAAAACATCCAGACAGCAACATTCTACACAGTGGCACCAAATTCCCAGCATGGTATATGGGCACCCAACCTCCACAAACTCCAGTTAAAACTACAGGACGGACTGGCGTATGACATTTGGCAAGTGGGAGAACGCATAAGTATAGTGCTCAGGCCAACCTTTCTTAATTCTTTTATATGAATTGTTTTTATACATTCATTTATGTGTATATAAATGTATTAAGTAATTTTTAACTATGTTTACCAGTGTTGAATACATTTCTACCAATTGTAATACCCAACTGACCATACTTATAAGAATTTTTTTCTAAATAATCAACCTAGCGCTCCACTACCTTCTTCTTTTTTTGCTAAACTTTTGTTTCAAGGAACTGACCTTCCTGGGTGTGAGCTGCTTGGATCACAGGACACCCCCTCACTGTCGCCCACTTCTTACCTTCGGGTAGGAAACCAACCCCTTTTTTTCTATTGAAAACCTACTGTAGTTTTTACTAAGAATAAGAACTAATGCACTGTATGTTTTCTCCTTAACTACTACAGTATGTAGTGCCTGCTTTCTAATTGATTTTAATTACAGAGAAGTAAAATGCTGTATATTTAACAATAATGGTTTTATTATACCGTTGTATAAAATATAGCCTTCCATGAGAATAAAGTTATTTTCAGTAATAAAGACATTGAAAGCAATATGAACTAAATTTCAAGAACATGATGCAGAAATATTACAATATTTAGCTACAAATATATGTAAATTCAATGTACATTTAAATTTATGATCAATAGAATATAAGCAGAAGATAAAGTGAATATAGATTACAGGAAATTAAAAGGGGATATGATTTATAAGACCTTATAAATGAGGTCATACAGTATTCAGTGGCAGATTTTACCTATGGCCTGCAAGACTGCAGCCTCCCAGTAAAATCCGCCACCTCAGCTCAGTGACAGTGAGCTAGATGCACCTGTTTCACAGCGACTGGCAGTGACATTCTATTGACAGTTTTTTCTCTCAGTCCCAGGCACTACAGGCATTAGTAAAATAAGGCTGCCAAACCTGCCTTTCTTGCAGCTCTAGCCAATGCAGTTCAAAGAAGCAAGCATTTTATTTTACTGCAGATTGTCTGCCTGCCAGATCCATTCTGAAGGTGCCAGGACCTGGGCACAGGTGTAGCGGCAGCCCTATCTAGCAAGCATGGTGGAGCTGCTGCAGCTCTTATTTAATAATTGCATGTTTAATTCTCAAAATAAATTATTTACTCCAAAGATTTTGGTACTTGTGTATTATCACGGCGCCTACTACTCCATTTGCGTAAAGGGCTATTCATGGTAGTGAAATCGCATTGCATTGCATGCCATATTGTATGGCATGCGATGCAATGCAATTTTCTTATCTAATGTATTCACTGCTCTGTGTCAGGCATTATTGTATGGCACACGATGAGATATCGGTTCTGATGGAACCTAGAATAATGCCATTTAATTGTAAAATGACATATAATGTCATTTATTTTTCCCCCCCCCCCACTATCCACATCATCCCGAAGCGTGGGGAGCGGCGGCGGTACGCGTCCGACCGACCTTATCATACCCCCACTATCCACATCAGCGTGGAGTTGATTTTATATAGTGTGGCGAGTGCAGCGAGACACCGAGCCCGAAGCATGGCGAGCGGACGCATAATACATGTAATATAATACACGGTGTGCTCGTAGTAAAATCGGGCGCTGTGCTAATACATAAGTACCAAGATTTTTTTTTTTACTTTATCAATTTACATTTTTCGCTGTATCTATTTTATACATTTTTGGTTGATGTCATTCTCAGTCAATAATATTACAGAAGTTATATACATAACTAGTTTTCGGGATAAACCATGACTAAAATAAACTATATTGAACGACAAACAAAAATAGTAATATTAAAATGTATTAGCTATATCAAATATATGGCCATTTACAAAAAGACTTCAAATACTGGGGATTAGAGGGGTGCCAACAGTCGGGTATTCAGATGTCATTATACTGACTATTGGAATCCCGACTGTCAAGCCTCTATACCATACCCAATTAAAGTGAATAATGTTGAACATACTGTACAGGTTTAAAAGGTTGACCTTGATGAAAACAAGATCAACTTGATGGACGAACATCTTCATTCAACCTTACATACTATGATACATCTGTTTATAGAGAATGTTTTGCTTTTTTCCATGCACATGCTCCAAAATGTAGCACAGGCCAATGCAAAGACTACTTAGCCATACACATTTAATCACATCTATACTTATGACTGAACAAATGTAACATATATGATGGTGTAGTATCATATATGTAGAGTTAGGTTGGAGCATGTTGATGCAATTGCAGAACATAGAGAATTTGCTCTAAACATCTATAAACTTGTTTGGAGGTACAACTTCTGCTCTGTACAATATGGTGGATGCAAGCAGGGGTAAACACAGGATTTGTAAGGGGGTTTCAATGTATGTATGTTTGTATACATATTCAATCCCATATACTGGCTCTGTAAGTACCCTAACCCTCTCCCCTTACCCCGTAACCATACTTGCTTGCAGCCTAACCCTATCCATGCCCCTGATAGTGCCTCACCCTCCTGACCTGCTACCTGACCCTAACCCCCATCTAAGTGTTTATACCTAACCATCCCTCCCCACAGCCTACGTTGAACAACCCCCTACTCTAACAATAAAGTCCCCCCTAGTGCCTCAACTTATCACCCCCCCCACTACTGCCCAATGTTTCGAATCCCTACATACTGATGATTTAACTGCATCATATATATATATATATATATATATATATAGATTTCGGGAGATGGTGGCACTCCAAGCACAATGATAGTTTCACTGGAGATGAGTAAGGCGGTGCCCGTCCATGAGCAGCACAGCTGGCAATGTAGGAGGGTACGGGGTCGGCGGCACTCGCAGTAAATAAACCACATCCGCCTGGTGTGGTTTATTTACTGCGAGTGCCGCCGACCCCGTACCCTCCTATATATATATATATATATATATATATGTGTGTGTATATATATTCACCGGTTGGCTGGCACTCTCATGTGCAAATGAATTAGTTGCTGGGGTGACCTTCCATAAAGGGCCATAGGCTGGTCTAGTATAAACAAAGGTCCTAGAGGTGGACCGAAACGTCGACCACACTATTGTCTGCCATGCTGCCTGGTTAAACAAATTTTAAGCTGCAAGGCTGGTGAGCGACTCCTGCTGAAAATTTGTATGTGTATATATATATATATATATATATATATATATATATATATATACATATACACACACACACACATACACAAAGAGAAGCTGCCACTACTAGGCTGTAACCTCCCGCTCACCACCCCATACACACACACACAGACTGTTCCCTCTGTCACACACACACTCAAATGCAAACTACTGTACGTCCTTGCACACTCACACTAGGAAAGCAGACTGTGACCTCACCCACTAGGACTGTGTAGCTCTCCCTTACACACTTGCACTTAGACTTTAAACTGCCTCCTCCTCTGCATAGACTCAGACTGTTCCCTCCCTCACACACACACATTAGTACTCTAGACTGACTGAACCTCCGACACATACACACACTTACTGAAGTCTTTAACTTCCCCAAAACTTTTGTACTGTAAACTAAGCATCCTCCCACACACACACACACACACACATTTGTAAAGCTGCACAGTTGCACTGCAGACTTTACATTTCCCCTTACTGTACACACACTAGTCTACACACTTTGTGACTTTAATAAGATTACTCACTCCACTGCCCTGGACTCACCACTGCCCGTGGCTGTGACTAATCTGTGCAGTACTAGGAAGAGGGAAGACTGTACAGCAGTCGAGCAATTACAGCGGCTGGAGAGGATCTGATGCCGTTGTACATGTGCAACAGCTCCCATTATCATTCTCCAATATACAGTGCACCGCACACTGCAGGGAGAGCAGTGTGGTAGCTCTGATTTGGAAATGTTTTTTTTCCTTCAGGGGGTTTCTGGGTACTCAGAAACCCCCTCTGCATGCGCCTCTGGCAAGTGTACAATAATAGCTACAAGCAAAACAAATATACATATATTACAGAGAGCGCATAGAACACAGTTTATAAATAAAATATACAGTTTAATTTGGTACAACACTATAATAATTAATTAAATAAAATTAATAAAAAATATAACCACTTAGAATATAAGCCTCATTTACAGCCTAAAAGTAATAACGTTACAATGGGCCAATTTATCACTTTCCGCTAAAGAGGTTAATATTAATATATCCAGGTATATATATTACAGAGTACTGCAAGATTCATACATCTCAGCATATGGGGTGAATTATTACTTTACTTCAATTATTTTCAGTGATTTTCTTCGTAAAGCAACTATTATTCCTTTTACACCCAATAAAATGTAAACTGTTTAAGAAAATGTATATATTTATTTGTCTATTTTTATGCTTGGGAACTATGTATAAACAAGGAGAAGTTGAAGGGGATTCAGCATGAAAAGTTAGCGGTCGGGATCCCGGTGTTCAAAATCCAGACGCCGGAATCCCGAACGCCGAAATCCCAACAAGGGGGGGACGTGGATCGCCCCCCCTTGGGGGCTCTCTGCGCTCGCCACGTAGCGGGCCCGGTGCCTCGCTGCGCTCGGCACACTAATTTATTCTCCCTTCGAGGGTGTCGTGGACACCCACGGGGGGAGAAAGTGTTGGGATTTCGGCGTTCAGGATTTCGGCGTTCGGGACTCCGGCGTCGGGATTTTAAACGCCGGGATCCAGACCGCCGGGATTTAAACTGCATCCCGCTGAAGGGACCTCAATCAGTGGCATAACTAAAAAATGTGCTCCCCCCGCCAAAATTTAGGCAGTGCCCCCCCAGTTAAAGCCCCCCAGTTAACCCCCCCACCAGTGCTGCTGCCACTACTAGGAGCTCACCTGTGGTCAGAGTCCAGAACCAGCATAAGATTTGTCTACGTTCCCAGATCCTCTGTGTGCTCCGTCCTGGCTCCAGCGTCTAATGAAAATGGACCATCACAAAATATTCGTCCCATACAGCAGTTTTCTGCTGTATAAAGGCAGACATTTTGTGATAGTCTTTTTAGATTAGTCCGTTTAGATTACAAGCATAAAATGCGGGTCCCGGGCTCAGACCACAGGTGAGCTCCCGGCAGTGGCAGTGGCAGAGTCATTACAATAGCCCCACAGACCCCGGTGCCCATACCTAAACTGTGCATCCCCGCCACCGCGGGGTCTGCGCGGGGCTATTGTTAAGCCACTGACTTCAATGATTAGTTTTCAAAACCTTAAGGCTCTTATTCAGATCTGATCGCAGTACAAATTTGTTCATAAAATGGGCAAAATTATGTGCACTGCAGGTGGGGCAGATGTAACATGTATATAGAGTTGGATTTGGGGGAGTTATTTTGTTTCTGTTAAAAAACAAAGAATTGTGTACCAGCGCAGGCTGAAAAAAATTGTTGTAGTGAGAACGGTATCCTTTACAAAATATTTTATTGTGTTAAATAGCTGTAATTAGCTGTAATTATGGAATTCCATAAAACATTAAATGAATAATTAAAATGGAAAATTAATACTGGACATTCAATATAAAACAATGTAGCGAAACATCACAATATAATTAACATTTGTGTTGGCATATTACCATGAGGACATCATAGTTTAGTTGAATCCCAAGTATAGCAGGTGAGCACCAGGTGGCCAATAGGTCCCAATGACAGAGTCCATAAATGAATTAGGTTCCTCTGGAGGGGAAGATGGTATGACCTGGATGACTTGATTAGTCTGTAGCTGCCTCGGATATCTTTCCGGATGGGAATAAAAGAATGAATGAGCAGTGTCCTTATTTCATGGGTTGCCGCAAGTAATGTAGGTAGAGAATGTCCAGAATTTAAAACAGCTCAACGCGTTTCTCTGGGATTAACCTCCCAGCTTCTTCAGCAGCAGAGTGTTTCTGTGCAGGGTAAATACTGGCTACATTATTTTTACACTGCAATTTAGATTTCAGTTTCAACACACCCGACCCAAATGTTACATCTGCCCCACCCGCAGTGCACATGGTTTTGCCATTTTTTAGAACAAATTCAGATCTAAATAAGGGCCTCAATGTGTATATTTGCAGAACAGCAGTGCAAGCAACTTCCTATGTTTATGTAAAGCATCCTCAGATCACTCAAAAGCCAGTGTATTACAGAAATAAATGAACCATTTTACTCAGCTCTAATTGTTACCTACAATCTAAAACATTTAGTCATGCTTAATTTAACACAGATTATTAATGGATTTTTTTTTCTGACCCTTTTTGAGCTTATTAAGTAGGGTCTGTCATGACTAATTGTAGTGTTAATATAATTTCCTTCTTCCAAATACATTAATTTCTCTTTTCATAGTATGGTCCAGTTTCACTAATGTTCTACAGATTAGTTTTATAAATATATAATAGACTTTACTAAAGTAGAATATACGGTATATACAGCAAAATAATATAAGTAATACTGTAAAGTCAAGTGCACTATCTCTGTATTATCTCCTTAATCGTTTCCAACTATATTCATTTCTTAAAATAATTCTCCACCTTATAATAAATCATGATCATCATGGAACATCAGGATCAGTTTATTAATGTTTCACAATAGTAAATGTGAAGGTTTTTATTACAATAGCAGATATGTATCTTTCCCATATAAAGTGTTACTTACAAATACCATTCTATTTAAAGTGTAGCTTAAGAGCTGATTAAAAAACCATAGGCAAAAGAAATGGATTCACTCCACTCTTTCAATATTAATGTAATTTCTTGTGCTGCTATTTATCTATATTTTAAATTCATGCAAATGAGGAGAATTTCTTCATGTCTCAAAATATAGAGCTCAATTCAGACCTGATCGCATTGCTGCCAATTCGTACAGATGGCAATTACACTGACCAACAATGAAAATGGTTCTGGCTCAAAATGAGTTTATTCTTATGTATTTCCACCTGCTAAATTCAAAAATCACCATAAAAATTAACAATTAGCTTGATGCAATGCTTGAATCTGTATTACTTCACAACGGCAACCGTCTTCCTTCTATTCCTGTTGGTCATGCAGTTCGCATGGAGGAAACTTATGCAAACATGACAGCCCTCTTTCACTCAAATATGCTGAGCACAAGTGGAAAATCTCTGGTGATCTAAAAATCCTCGCTGTACTCTTAGGAATTCAACTGGGGTACACTTAATACTGCTGCTTTTTGTGTGTGTGGGACAGTAGAGATAGGAAATCACATTACATTCAAGCAGACTGGCCTGCAAGAAATCTTGGCTCCAGTGAGCAAAATGTTGTTGGTGAGTCTCTTGTGGACCCAGAAGTTCTTCTTCCACCCCTTCATATGCAACAAAAGAGATGATAACTACACTCATTTGGTGACAGTTCTTCTGGAAAATACCATGGACTTGGATGCATCATGTCCCTTTAAATCCTTTTTCTGCACTCTCACTTGGACTTTTTCACTCCTAGTTGTAGACATGTCAGTGATGAACATGGAAAAGATTCCATCAGGATATTTCTGTAATGGAACAAAGATATAAGGGCCGTTGGAATGAAGCAGTGCTTGCGAATTACTGCTGGTCTATTTGTAAGGATGCTCCAGAACTCACAAGTGGCAAGTCAAAAGAAAACAATCTCATGGATCGACCACATGATTCTCTTCACACAAAACCCCCTGCAAGGTATTCTTCCATCAACTTTGAAATCTTACAATGTAATTGTCATTTAAAAAGATTTAAATGCACTTTCGATGTGATTGACACCTAGGAAACAACATGACAAATAGGTGAATTATTTCCAATGAATACCCAAACTTTTATACCTTCTATGTCAGGTAAAATTGATATTAAACACTGCAAGCTTTAGGTCACTTTTTTCAATAAATTGAAGTGAAGTCATAATCAATATTCTCAGGATGACAGAGACAAGGTTCTCACCTCACAACCTGGTCGCCAATCTACAAATTTAATCCTCTGAGTATAAAATATGTGACACATGGAAATTCAGCACAAGCTGACCAATTTTAGCCATAGGAATGAAAATCAGTAAGAACATATAGCAAATATTTAATATATGGTACCTAAATTATTTTTAAATACTCAAAAATGTACGTAAAAAAGGATAGAACAGATTATGTTTATTGCATTACTGGATGAAGGTAATCATATTGATTTGCATTTGAAGATGGCTATGCTGTTGAGTGGTAATCTGGAGAAGCTCCTTGATAAGTACACAGGGAGCATACCGTGGCATTACTATGGGGGTGTTTGGTTTGTGTACCATTCCCAGGGCCGGCGCTACCCGCTCAGCAGCGGATGCAAAGCAGGGAGGCGCCAGCGTGCAGAGGCGCTCTCCTTGCCTTTGCTATCCGGCTGCTGACGCTGCGCCTAGCCTGACCTGACAATCCATTAGGGAACCTGCGGTGCCGGCGGCTGGAGCGGGTATAGATAAGCAGTGCGGCTCCCTCCGTCATCTTACTCCTCTCTCCTCGCCACACTCACCCCTTGCCCGCCCGACAATCAATCGAACCAGCTGAGCGGAGCTGAAAGGAGAGCAGGGAGGCTGTGTAGAGCTGCATGTAGGTGGCGCTGCAGTGCACACAAAGCTCTGAGTCCTCTGCTCTTCTGCAGTTCCTTCTACTCCGTGAGACAGTGACCACATGGGGCTTTCAGATGTAAGCTGATGCTGGCCACTGGTTGATGTTGACTCAGGGCTCGGAGTGGGGGGCGCCTTAAATAGCTGTATACTGGCCCAGGGAGCATTATGATATCTTTGCAGCTGCAGGGGATTTTCTATATTTGCTTGTGTGGTTTATTTGTTCTAATAACAAGTATGCCTGTACTGTGTATATATACAGTTTGCTGTGTATGTCTATAGCTTGTGTATATTTAAACATATATTGTGTGTGTGTGGTACTTGTGCGCCCTGTGTGTCTGTATTCATGGTAGGTGTGTATGTATGGTACTTTTATGCCCAGTGAGTATGTATGGTGCGTGTGCTTGTATACCTAGTGTGTATGTACATTATGAGTGCATGCCCTGTGTATGTGTGTGTATGGTACGTGTGCATGCATGCCCTATGTGTATGTATGGTACGTGTGCTTGTATAACCTGTATGTATTGGGTGTGCATGCCCTGTGGGTATATATGGTATGTGTGCCTGTATGCCCTATGTGTATGTATTTTGTGTGAGTGCATACCCTGTGTGTATGTATGGTATGTGCGTGTATGTCCTATGTGTATGTGTTTATTATGGGAACCCCCCCTCTGAAAATCCTGCGTTTACCCCTGCCTCCTGCACCTCTGTCAGGGTGCCTAGCGCTACCAGGAAGTGCTAATTCCAGGAGCGCTGGCATGCTGTGCGCCTGCATCCCCAGGAATGTAACTCCCCTGGCAACAAGCATGTAAACCACCAAAGCAACTCGTGTGTAGCAATCATAAAGCCCCTGGAAAGGAGCAAGTAATGCCTGGCAACGAGCATGTAACTCCTGGCAATGAGCGTGTAGGTAAGCTGAACTTATGTGGCATAATATGTAATGGGCATAACGGTGTGTGGCATGTCTAATAGGCATTACAGTGTGTGCGGCATAATGTGTAATAGCAATTATGGTGTGTGGTAGAATATGTAAGGGGCATTACGGTGTGAGACATAATGTGTCATGGACATTACGATGTGCGGCATAAAGTGTAATGGGCATTATGGTGTGCTTAGTGCTGGTGCAGTATTTCTATAGAAGTTCTATCAAGCGCAGGGTGTCTAAGGGCTGTACCTGGCACAGCGTGTCTAAAAGTCTCTACCTAGCGCAGTGCTCTAGCTGGAACAATGTGCATAAGTGGCACAGTGAACACTCTCCCTGTATTCAGTGTGTGTATGTATGGGTGGCAGGAGGTACAGGGACCTAATTCCTTTTCTGGCACAGGGCACCAAAATGTATAGTTGCTACACTGATGCTACTGGGCACATGATGTGGCACTACAGGTATTATATAGCTTTTTTTTTTCAGCGTCCACATTAGTTACTTACTGTCTCTTTCTAAAGTATGGGAGGGTGCAAATTTATAGTTTGCTGGAGGGCGCCGAACACCCTAGCACCGGCCCTGACCATTCCCAAAGGTATGGTAGGCCATACTGGATTTTATCAGGATGACACCCCTGCATGCACAGCGATATGATAATTTATTTATTTAAAAATAATATGGTAAAAATAAGATTTAATTTTGTGTGACAAAATAAGAAGTGGTGCAGGAGCAGTTAGCATCTAAACATACAAATAGAACATGATGGCAAAAAAGAATCACATGACTGCTCTTTTTTATCCTTTGGGAAAAATCAACCCTTTTTTTACTTTTCTTTGTAAGGATATTCATATCTCTATCCCAATTATTTTTAAATTGCTCTACTGCCTTAGCCTCTGCCACCACTGGGAGGCAACTCCTCTTATCTAATAGCCGTTCTGTGAAGTAATTTTTCCTTAAATTTCACCTGAACATTCATCCTTCCATTTTCAATATATGTCCCCAAGTTCTAACACTTCTGTTGCTTTGTAAAATATATCCCTCCTGTAAGTGTCTAAAATCCTTGGTATATTTGAAAAGTTTCTATCACTTCAACAAGTCTGAGATACCAGATATTGGATCTCATACTCTATGCTTTCTATTTAATGCATCTTGCAAACTTTTAGTTGTTCTGTTGTGAAAATTCTTGAAACTCCATCTAAAAATCATAATTAACATATATTAGGTACACGGCAGTAATTTAAGGTGTATAGATTTAAAATAAAGAATCTGAGTCTATGTTTATGGGATGCTTTAAGTGTTTCCATGTTGAAAATTCCCAGGTGAATTTGTAAACTTCCACAATTAGATGATATAGTTGTTAACACAACTAAAATATGTCTTTATTGCACTTTTTAAATCATGCAGTACACTTATATTGTTTTGAAGTGAAATTTAAATACTATTAAAAATAGCATGCAAATAGATTCATTTTACTGTTTTTTGGATAATATTCACATTATAATTGAAATACAAACTATGCCTGAAAATGATTAGAGAACAAATTAGTATAAGATATTCAAAAATACAGAGTTGTCTGAGAAGAAATTTGGTTGCATAAAAATGTGTTTTATTTTTAGAAAAACTGGGGAAGTAGTTTATTATCAACAATACAGAGTTGTCTGATAAGAAATTTGGTTGCAGAAAAATGTGTTTTATGTTTATAAAAACTGGGGAAATAGTTTACTATTAAAACTGGTTCCCTGGAGATATTTGCTAAATGAAAATCAATTAGTTTAGAGGTATGCCTCAGAGATCATTTCCTAAATATATCTAGCAGGGAAGGCTTGAATTCATTTTTACAAATTACATTATATTGTGTACTTGAATTCATTTATTTGTGTAAATGTATATATTACTATTTTTTGGCATTATCACTTGATGATGCTAATGATGGTTTTTATTATTCATACTACTACTACTGATAGTAATGATTATTATTATTATTATTATTATTATTATTATTATTATTATTATTATTATTATTATTATTATTATTATCAATAATTGGCATATGTCAGTTGAATTTAATCAATCTCATGATACACCTGCACAGTTTGCATTAATACATAAGGTGCATGTGATGGAAAATGTGAGTATACAGTAATATTGTACCTAATTGTTGACTTAAATCTGCACATATATAGTTATGATATGAATAGGGATGGCACCGGCACTTTTAAATTTTATAGGTATACAGTATTATTTCTGTTTCAAACCAACAAAAAATGTACAGTAAACTACATGGCACTCCCAAAGTTAATAAATGTCACATAAAGATGCCATAAGTGGACCATTGTCAATTTGGTGATACTGGTATCTGTTTGAAAGTTTTAGTGGTCTTCAGTGGTATATCCTAGGCTGCTCCATTGTGGCACCTTGAAAATATTTAGCATGTATTTTATTTCCTATTAAATAAAATATAGTGTAAATGTTGGAATAAAGGACTGCAGGTCAAGAAAGAATGTTATATGCTTACCATTTTGTAGCTACTGTATACACAAGAATTGTGTTATCATTCATCATTCTGTCAGTAGTGATGGGTAGTTCTACTTTTACCTTAAAAACAATTTATTTTTATTTTTAGATTTTAGAAATACTTAGTTTTGTAACCTTTATCCAGGTTTTTATTCTGGTACTTAGGGCTAAGTCAAGCATGTCCAAACTATGGCCCTCAAGCTGTTGTAAAACTACAATTCCCATCTTGCCATGCCACAGTTTTGCTATTAGAGAATGCTAAAAGGGTTGCAAAGCATGCTGGGATATGTAGTTTTACAACAGCTGGAGGGCCATAGTTTGGACATGCCTGGGCTAAGTACTAAAACTCCATGAAAAAAACTGCTCCTGTTTCACCGGTTACAGTTTGTACTAAACATAGACCAGTTTTGGAGAATGAACATTAAGTCACCCCCACAGCAGAGACAGCAGACTCACAATCTCTCCTGTTAAGCTGTAGAAGTAACTGCACTTTAATGACAAGTGGCTAATGTGACAGAGTGCTCACTTCCCTAAGGAGAAGTAGATAATGGCAGGTACAAGTGACAAAGCTGGAATGTGAGAAGGCAGCTGATGTGATGATGAGGTAAGAGGCCTCTCTTCTTAGTAATATCAGGATCATTAAGCAATAAACTTGCCTGCTTTTTGTGCTAGAAGGCAAAAGACAGCTAAACCCATTTAGAACATATCAATTAGTATTACGTACAGTACAGGGATTTTTTTTGTATATTCCATATTGTTTCAGTCCATTTTAGTCCATTACTTTTGAAAGATACTGATGCACACTGCAATTTTAAATAAATGTCCAAAGTATATGCCTTCAAAAGGCGAGGTATGATTTATATGCCTTGTAATTCTGTACAAGCAAGGATTTTGTTTGTATTTTGAAAACTAGAGTACCATACATTGCAGTGGGGTGTGGGAAGCAGTGGATGGATCTCAACCTGTGAGTTGTGACAATTTGCAATTCCTAAGGCACATATGTTACTGCCTGATTAATCCAGATGGAGAAACTTAACAGTTTTAGCCTAAATTGTGCAAGAGCCCAGTGCATTGGCTCTGGCAGTCTGGAACTGAAAGAATACAATTGTGCAATGCATTTCTTATGTTCAAGCACATTTAATTGTCAACCTCACTCAAACAACTTCGTATGCTCATATTCCATTTGAACCCAATAAAAAACTATGGGCCTACTTCTGCATGTTTATGGGTCTGACTGGAAATGTACATAGAAAAAAGAGTAACAAATCTATCACTTTAACAGAGGAAATTCCATAAAAATTTTCATTTGATTATTTTTATTAAACTTTTTATTTTCTCTTATTTGTATTGTATTTAAATTAATCATGCAAGTGATACATTATGGGGGACACCTTTATGACATGTTTTACTTTAGATCATTTTAGTATTACTTGTCACTGATATTTGTCTGCCAATGTGAGTATTTGCATACAGGGAATTCACAGTTAGCATATAAAAATACCTGTGAAAAATGCACATGATCGTTGCTAACCAGTGAATAAATTTTATACAGTATGTTGGTGCAATTTGAGGTGCATAAGTTCACCTAGACCTTAGGAAACCCTTATCCTTTCATAACAATCAGAAGATGCTAAAAATCCCCAACAGGAAACTTCAATAGTTGTGATAGACAAAACTGTGCATGTGCAAATCCCATCACCGAACAGCTTCAGCGAGTTACACACTATCCTGCCCATTCCTTGCAGTGAGGGAGGGGTGGGGGCAGTAATAGTGCTGGAGCATAGGAACACCCAGTATTTTATGGGTGTCCCAATGAAAATGCTGGGCATTCAGTTGCATGTGAGGGATGTATTCTCGTATCCCCTTGCTTGGAACTGAGAGGATTCAGCAGCGGGTGTGGGTAATCTGCTAGGTGCCTGGCAGAGTTTCAGCACTAGGTAAGCAGCAAACTTTGCTGCTTACCGTGCCAACCAGAATTAGACCCACTGTACAGGAGACTGCACCTTTGCACAAATTCCCTGCTACAGTGGAAGAAATTGTATATCAAAATGCAGTCATTCATAACCACAATTTCTAAAGTGTCTCCTTTTGTGGTTTTCAACCTATGTGATATATCTAAGTAAATGAGCACATGAACAAATGAAAACTGTTTCAAACTGTCAGATTGTAACCCTCAAAGTCACTTTCCTATGCAATAGTTCTTTGTTTAGATATGCCCCAAAAAATGATTTTGTCTAGTGGTTCCCAAACTTTCTTGAATCACAGCACCCTGGAATATCTGCATTTTTTTTACCCCTAGGATAAGGTCTTTTACTGATACATTTTGGGGGGAAAATTAAGTAAATTATGCCTACCTGTCAACCTTTGGTTCAGTTATGCAGTGGTGTACGGTTGTGTTTCTGATTATCCACATGTTTTATGATTGGCAGCCACTAGCACTGCTTTTGCAGTTTGGTCCTAGTGAACCAAGTCCAGGCAGCCTAGGGTTACTAGGCACACAGTGTTGGAACCACTTATATAGACCCAAATAGAAAAATACTTTATAAAATACATATGCATCTGGAGCATAGACATTTGGATCACAAAGGAGAAATTCCTATAAGAATTATATTAAATATACGTATGTTAGTATAAAACTTTTCTCAGCATCATGGACCAAGGGCACAAACACTCTCTAATGGACAAAACCATGTGCACTGCAGGTGGGGCAGATGTAACATGTACAGAGAGAATTAGATTAGATAAAACTATCTATATTGCAGTGTAAAAATAAAGCAGCCAGTATTTATCCTGCACAGAAACATTAAAACACCCAAATCTAACTCTCTCTGCACATGTTACATCAGCCCCACCTGCAGTGCATATGGTTTTGTCCATTAGAGAGTGAGTGTGCCTTTGCAAGTGGACTAGAATAACCCCCCAAATGTAATAGGTTGTGATAATCAGAAAGTGAGAGATTTTGGGAAAGCAGCAATCATTTACACTGAAAAAACAGGTTAATTTTGCAGTGTAATTGATTGCTGCTTTAAAAATTTGAAAAACTCCCTCTTAAAAACTCTCAGTTTCTGATTCTCACACTCAATTGAGAGTTCAATTTGGCCCCATATCTTAAATCCATTGATAGCAATTTTTGCTTGATGTTTGGCATACTACTGTATCTGCAATGCTTTATATAAGCTGTTTGACATCAGATGCTATTTTAAGAAATACTGCTGATAAAAAAAATATGTCAGTTTGCATTTGAAAACTGCATCCCAATGTAACTGTTTTTTTTTTTTTTTCATTTGCTTAAAAAATGTAATTTGGTACTAAGTATGCTGGTCATTCAACCTTCAAGGTACGTTAGAATGTGACATTTTCCTTTTAGTTAATCAAGTAATCAAATCAGATGCAAAAATGTACTTTTTATCTAAAATTGGAAGGTGCAGTAAACAATAAACTCATTACACTAATTAATCTACTGTACTGTTTATTACATATTTTGTTTTCACACAATGACAAACGGACATCATTTTAAGTTGCACTTACATTTGCTATGCAGCCAAATTCTGGCTATTTTTCAATGTATCAGCCATCTTCTAAAACTGTGGCTAAAAGTGACTGAAAGTCTCTGTCATTTAACTGATTTGCTGTCAGGATGTCTAGTAAAATGTCCATGTTCATTATCAGATATCTTGGTTAGCGATATGCTCCTGGAATATCTAAGCATATCTGTGTGAATGGCAATTGTAGCTTTACCATTTAGGTTTTAGTGGTCATTTAATTAAAACCCAACATATACACAAACAAATGCATTTATATATGAGCTTTTTAAAATGTCCAAACTTTGTTTCCATTAGCCAGGTTGTTCTATTCCAAACAACTGTACAATTAAAAGAATGTGTTATCTGGAAGTGTTGATGCAGCTTTACACATGTGATTTAATAAGAGAAACTATTACGAGAGTCTCACAAGGTGTTGTATAATGCTGTGTACAGCACCTTAAGCTGCAGCTGTCTCTAAAGCATCTCACCTCCCTTTAGACTACAGTTTGCCTCATTAGTGGCAGTAGAAGAAATTATCACTTCACAGGCCAAAAATCCTCTATAGCAGTTGAGGTGATTGATGTAACAAGGCTAAAAAAAATAATGATGAAATGCGTGTTCCAAAAGACAGATTCAAATGGCAGGAACTTCAAAGGCAATTAAATGTGACACAGAAGGAGTCTTACTGGAATAAAATAAATGACAAGTAGAAAACATATTGTTTTCTTACTGCTGGTTCTCTGACTTGTATTTATTTTTTAAATGTCTGTAATAAATATTAGACGTCTACAAAGTAAACTTAAGAGTGACATTTGAAGTAATATACTGCTTTTAGGCCCCAGTTGAAGACGACAATCATTAATAATTCACCACAGGCAGCATATTGAAGTTATACAAGTCTAGATGAAACCAAACATAATGTTGATAATGATGTACTAGATCAGTAAAATATATGTCTTACAGTCTATGGGGTACAAAAAGCAAAAACACCACTTATACCCACAGTATGTATGCAGGAATAGTTGCCACCAAGATCCAGTTCCGGTGCAATCTCTTTAGCACCTATTAGGCTGTTTGTGTTTGTTTTTGATTATAGCAAATATGGGCCTGTAACAGTAGTCTCACTTTATCTGAAGTGCTGTGGTTTCCTTTATTTGTTGTAACCAGGCTGTGATCCAATGCAATTCATCTCGAAGGACTTAATTTGAGAGATACATGTTCTATATATTTATTCATAATCTGTTTGCTTGCTAGTTATCTTTCAAGTATATTCATGAATTCTGTTTTTTCTTCTACATGTTGGTGTCATATGGGGTGCCACCAGGATGGTATGTTACCTACTCAGTCAATAAAATATGGATTTGGTTCAATCTCTAACTGCTGATGAAATAAGCCGGTTGGGGGTCAGGACTGTTTTAACAGCTAATTTTCCCCCTTCATGAGGAATCACTGTATAGAAAGACTGAACATCAATAGTAGCCCAGCTCAAACCACTCTCCCACTTAATACGTCTAGCCATCTGCAGCATATGTGTGGAGTCACTTATAGAGGAGTACACATAGTGTTTAGTCATTAAGTCTACATACTCTGAGACTCTAGATGTTTAAGAGCCCACCCCTGCTATTATCAGGTGGCTGGGGGGCTTCTCCAGCCCTTTATGAATTTTAGGAAGATGGTAAAACGTTGCCAGATTCTGTGTAGTATTATGAAGATATTTGTATTCTACCTTTAAGTCTAAACCTTTTTTCAAAAGAGTCTCCAAATTTGTAACAAACAATGGTATATATATACTGTATATATATATATATATATATATATATATATATATATATATATATATATATACAGATGATAGATTTTGACTCGGCACTCCAGACCACTTTCAAACTTGAATAAATGTATTGTGCTCAGCAACGTTTCAATACATGTGTATTATCTTCAGGCTTGGTGTATACATATGGGTGTATTTAGTGTACCCGAATGGGCCAGTCCAACCCTTGTCACAAAATTACTATGTTTGCAGTCACTGGGTTGTAATAGCTGATTTAAAAATGGAAGTACTGTAGCCCGTATCTTTTGACAGTTGTTTAGAAATCATTTTACGCTTATTATTTTACAAAGCTTTTTATTGGTTCACATTTGTGTGTTAGAATGTTCAACGACTGAGGTGTTCACTTTAAGCATGCATAAGTCAGCTTTAATGGGTACGGGGTTTTATGAGGCCTGCGCTCAGGGTGTGTGTAAATGGTGGATCTACAGTATAAGAAAGGGGTAATGTGTGCTGGGGGGTAGCAAATGATCCCAATGCTTAAGCTATGTATGGGTTAATGAATGGACAAAACAGTGATTGGGGATAACAAGTAATTTATTGATAGATCCCACTGAAAACACTGAGTCTAAGCGTGCTCTGGGCACCTTAAACTATACACATGTGGTAACAAACTTGCAAGTGCGAGTGGTGTAGTGTAACTCGCCTAGCACAGTGAATCAACAATGAAAAAAAGGGGGGTGTGAACTTGTTGCTGACATGCAGCAAACAGGGGTCGGTGGGGTAGCAATGGAGAGGGGTAAAGTCACAATCACAGTCAAGGAAACCAGGTCAGTGGTGCGGGGGGTTGGCGTCCCGTCCTCACCCGCAGTGCACTTCTAACCTGAGCGCGCTGCTGGTGATGCTTCCGTCCTCCTTCTTTCTCCTTTCCTGCCGCTGGCTGTGGTTGGTGCCGTGTCCGCTCAACCCGCCGGCTTCCACAGACTCTGCCGCAGTTGAGACTTCCGGGTGCGGGGTCCCGCGGGAACCCGGCACCTAAGTCTCAGTGTGCAGCGAGTGCTGTGCGCTCGACTCCTAGCCGGGAGGAGACTAATGGGTTGTGTTCAGTTGAGTGGGGGCAAGTCCTCCAACGCGTTGCGACCCTATTGGGTCTTCTTCAGGGAGATGTGTTAATGGTCTGGCCCGTCGTGGTATTTAACCTACTGTGGGTCCAATTAATTCAGTCCATGGTGGCCATTTTACTTGTGGGCAATTTTCCCATAGTGTCAGTCACATAAGGGAATTCAAGTTCCGCCTAGTGGAAAAAAGAATGTCTGCTCAAATGAGCGTTACGTTTGGTTGGATAGTCTGCTCAGATGAGCTGTATGGTAGGGATAGGATACTGGTTCAATTATATGTGAAAAAATGAATGAAGTCAACCACCTTACATGTAAAGGGGGCGTGGCCTTCCTCTGCTCAGTTTCATTACTGGAAAACTAGAGAGTAGAGAGAGGGGTTAGTGAATTGTCAATGGAGGGGGGCCGGTCTGTGGGATGCTAATAATGTTTAATAATTGCTAATTGACCTGACCTCGTTATCAGCATTAAGCCCTCTTGGTGTCATGGATCTCAGTGTTAAGATCCACTTTAGTTCTTCTTTGTTTATAGTTTTAATAAAGTCTCCTCCACGCCAGTTCTTATGTACCAGTTTGATCCCTATGATCGCTAGTCCTAAGGGATTGCTGTCATGTGTGTCTTTAAAGTGCTTGGAGAGGCTGTGGGTTTCCACTCCATTGGTGATATTTCTGACATGTTCGGCAGTCCTGATTTTAAGTTTCCTAATCGTCCTCCCTACATACTGTAAGCCGCATGGGCAGCTGGCTAAGTAGATTATGGCCATGTGGTTGCAGGTGATGTGATCTTGAATTTTGAATTCCTCTTTTGAAGCTGCCAATACCCTTTGTGGTGGTAGTGCATCCTAGTTTACAGAGTTTACATCTACCACATTGGAAAAAACCTTTGTTGTTTGTCTCCTGGGATTTTCTGTGGTTATGGGTCAGTTTTTGTTTGAGATCAGATGACTTCTTATATATCATCTTAGGTTTGGGTGGTAGGATATCTCCTAGAATTTCGTCCTCTAGCAGGATGTGCCAATGTTTCTGCATGATATTGTAAAACAGTCTATTGTTGGTATTGTATTTAGTGATATATATCATTATATTTGAATTTTTCCATGTCGTCCTTGGGTTTGGTTTTGTAGGTCAGTAAACTGTCTCTGTCTGCTGTCTCTGTTTTTTTGTAGGCCTCATGTATTATGTCGCTGTCGTACCCTTTTTTCCTGAACTGTGTGCTCATAATGTCTGCTTAGGTCTGGTAGTCTGTGATCTGGGTGCAGTTGCGTCTAATTCTTTGGAACTGGCTGGTGGGGATACTGGATAGCCAGTTGGGATGGTGTCCGCTAGTGGATAAATATAGCTGTGTACATCTTTGGGCTTTTGTTAAATTTTTGTGTTGATCTGGTTATTTTCGATGAATATGTTTATGTCAAGGAAATTGACCTGTTTTTTGCTATATTCAGTAGTTAAAATGAGGTTACTCTGATTGTTATTTATATGTTGCGTGAATGTGTTAAGGCTGCTTTCAGTCTAGATGATTATGACATCATCGATGTATCTTCGCCAGAGCACCAGATTCTCCTCTAGCTTGCCAATCGACCAGATGTTGTGGTCTTCCCAGTGGTTCATAAAGAGATTGGCGTAGCTAGGGGCGAATCTGGTGCCCATAGCGGTGCCTGTTGTCTGCCTGCAGTATGTGTCCACGAACCACAGATAATTGTGCTCCAGTATGTGTTGGATACAGTCCAAAATGAAGTGTGCCTGATCGGTGGGTTGTGTGGTGTCCTTTTTGAGATAATAGTCTACTGCCTCTAGGCCTTGTTTGTAATTAATGACAGAGTAGAGTGAGGTGACGTCACTAGTGCAAAACCAGAATGTGTCATCCCATTGTATGGTTTGTAGTGTCCTGATTATATCCGTGGTATTGCCCACAAGTAAAATGGCCGCCACGGACTGTATTAATTGGACCCACAGTAGGTTAAATACCACGACGGGCCAGACCATTAACACATCTCCCTGAAGAAGACCCAATAGGGTTGCAACGCATTGGAGGACTTGCCCCCACTCAACAGAACACAACCCATTAGTCTCCTACCGGCCGGGAGTTGATCGCACAGCACTCGCTGCACACTGAGACTTAGGTGCTGGGTTCTCGCGGGACCCCGCACCCGGAATTCTCACCTGCGGCAGAGTCTGTGGAAGCCGGCGGGTTGAGCGGACACGGCGCCGACCACAGCCAGCGGCAGGATAGGAGAAAGAAGGAGGACGGAAGCATCACCAGCAGCGCGCTCAGGTTAAAAGTGCACTGCGGGTGCGGACGGGACACCAACCCCCCGCACCACTGACCTGGTTTCCTTGATTGTGATTGTGGCTTTACCCCTCTCCATCGCTACCCCACCACCCCCTGTTCGCTGCATGTCAGCAACAAGTACATACCCCCCTTTTTTCATTGTTGATTCACTGTGCTAGGCGAGTTACACCACACCCCTCGCACTTGCAAGTTTGTTACCACATGTGTATAGTTTAAGGTGCCCAGAGCACGCTTAGACTCAGTGTTTTCAGTGGGATCTATCAATAAATTACTTGTTATCCCCAATCACTGTTTTGTCCATTCATTAACCCATACATAGTTTAAGCATTGGGATCATTTGCTATCCCCCAGCACACATTACCCCTTTCTTATAGATCCGTCATTTACACACACCTTGAGCGCAGGCCTCATAAAACCCCGTATCCATTATAACTTAGAGGGCAGCCCCCCTCCTATTTGAGGACCAGCGACTCGAGTGTGTAAGGTACCTACCATTGGGATCAGCGCCAACGACCTTTACCACGTTCATAAGTCAGCTTTAGACAGCAACATCAGTCGTGTTTGCTCAATTCATAGTCACTGTGTGTGACTATAACACATTGATAGAGCTTTGATTACATTTTTAATGAGGGTAAAAACAGGGGATATGGTCGTATTGTCGACAGCACTTAGGTCGACAATCATTAGGTCGACACCAATAAGTTGATAGGTGGCAATGTCAACAGGGTTCTAGGTCAACATGGGTGAAGGTCGACAGGTGTCAAGGTCGACATGGGTTTAGGTCGACATATGTCTTAGGTTGACATGGGTTAGGTCGACAGGTCATTAGGTCGACATGGTTTTTTTTACTGTTTTTGAGCCGACATGTGCCGACAGGCGGTATTTCATACCCTACCATCCACTAGTGTGTGGTGTGAGAATAAAATAGTGTGCCGAGCGTTGCAAGGCACCGTGCCCGAGGGGCTGCAGTTCACTTCCAACTAAGCCCATGTCGACTGTGTCGACATTCGGGTAAAAAAACAGTGAAAAGACCCATGTCGACCTAACGACCCGTCAACCTAACGCATGTCGACCTAACGCATGTCCACTTAGAACCCTGTCGACCCAACAGTGTCGAACTATGTGTGTTCGATAAAACAATCCACACCCAAAAACAGAGTGGGCAAATAGGGATTTAGAGTGACTACTCCTGTTTTATTATAAAAAAATGTCCCAAGCACCCTGAAAAATGCTGTAGATCCATTACCTGTATTTAAAGACTTACCTAAAATAATATATTTTCAATTTTATAACAGTATTAGTACAAGTAACAGCTATTGAGACAGTCATTCTCCCCACCAACCACCCCCATAGAAAATAGTGATATTTGGTTATTTTTGTACAACCCAGTAAAAACTATTATCTTATACGGTTATGGTATATTAGATCTACAGTGTCTAGGTCTACAATCATATGATCGACCACTTATGTTTTACAGTCACAAGCTCAACAGGGTTAAAAGGTCAACAGGTTCCAATGGTCGACATTGAAAAGTTTGACAGGGTTTAAAGGTCGACAGTGAAAAAGTCAACATGGTCAAAATGTCGACATAAAAAAGGTCAACATGAAAAAGGTCGACATGAGTTTTTCGTGTGTTTTTTGTGTCTATGCCAACATAGGTCAACATGGACACTGTCTAAGTGTACCGCGTCCCCTCAAATGGCTCGCTGCGCTCACCATGCTTCGGGCTTGTTGCCTTGCTGCGCTCGGCACACTATTATATTCTCCCTCCACGCTGTAGTGGATGGTAGGTCATGAAATATTGCCTGTCGGCACATGTCGACTTAGAATTTTGTAAAAAATATGCATGTCCACCTTTTCCATGTCGACCTTGTGACCCCGTTGACCTTTAAACCCTGTCAATCTATTGTCTGTCAACCTTTAAACCCTGTGGACCTTTGGACCCTGTCAACTTTTGGACCCTGTTGACCTTTCGACTGTCGACAAATAGTGGTCATTCTTATAACTGTCGACCTCATGTCAATCTATGATCAGTCCTATAGGTTGACAGGGAAAAAGTCGACATGGTCAAAAGGTCGACCTGAAAAAAGCTTGACATGAAAAAAGTCGATGTGTTTTTCATGTGTTTTTGGTGTCTATATCGACATAGGTTGACATGGACACTGTCTAAGTGTACCGCTTCCCCTTGCTTCGGGCTCAGTACCTTGCTGCACTCGGCACTCTATTATATTCTCCCTATGTGCCATAATGGATGGTACGGCATGAAATACCGCCTGTCGGCACATATCGGCTCAATATTTTGTAAAAAAAAATGCATGTCGACCTTTAGACCCTGTCAACCTTTTTACTCTTGACAAATAGTGGTCGACCTTATGACTGTTGACCTAATGTCAACATATTGCCAAAGGTATCAAACAGGATCTTGAAATATTGAAGAAGCCAAGCAGCTTCAAATTAAGACTTTTTAACCTCACTATATAAACTACACATCTTTGAAAATATAGTTTATTTTTAGTTTTGTTTTTTTTTATTATGTGGTTTGTATTGTATTTCAGTAATTCTAACATGTTACTGAGCTCTGAATTCCAAGGTCAGGGCAGTACTGTATATTGTGTTTTACATTACAGTATCTCTGATAATATTATTGATGCTAGGAATTATAAGTTTCAGTTGATCAATCTGTTTAAGAAGATCTCTTATAGCCCATACACACTAGTAGTCTTTCATTCCAAAAGACTTTGCCAAAATCTTTGATAGATAAATCTTTCACCAAAGTAGTGCGTACACACTGGACTATTTTCCTCAAAGAGCAAGAGATTTTCAGGAGGCGAAAGACTTTGCTGAAAATCTTTCATATACAAGGCTATTTAAATAATGGGCTGGGTTTGAATTCCAAGGGGCCATTTTAATCAGTGCATTCCTGTTCTTGGTGCCTGATTCAGAACTGATTGCTGGGCTGCGTATATTCAGAGCCCAGCAATCAGGTAAACTCCACCCCGCGCCGCCCGGGTGATAGTGACAAATTGTGGGTGACGGCAGCGTAAGGGTGGCCAGTGATGGTGACGTATAGTGGGTAACAGCAGCGTGAGGGTGATGGGCAGTGGGTGATAGTGACAGATTGTGGGTGACGGCAGCGTAAGGGTGGCTGGTGATGGTGACGTATAGTGGGTGACAGCAGCGTGAGGGTGATGGGAAGTGAGTGAGGGTTACGGGTAGTAGGTGAAAGCTGTTTATGTACGGAGTGTCACCTGGCGGTCCCGCAGTTGTAGAGTTGTACTGGCTCGGGGGGCACATGCCATCCTGCCACCTGACACAGTCTGCCACTGGAACTTGGGCCCCTAGAATTATAGGGCCCTAGGGCAACCGCCCATCAAGCCCTTGCATTATGACGGCCCAGAATATATGCATTGCTGACCTGTGCCAGCAATGTATATATTACTGGCTTATTAATAACATTGGTGCCCAGTGGTGCCAGTAATATATACATATATACATATATAATGTATATATTACTGCATTATAAAAATTATTGGTGGCCAGTGGTGCCAGGAATATATACATTGCTGGCATGTGCCTGCAATGGATATATTACTGCATTATAAACATTATTGGTGGACAGTGGTGCCAGGAATATATACATTGCCGACCTGTGCCAGCAATGTATATACTGTATTAATGGCTTGTTAATAACATTGGTGCCCAGTGGTGCTAGTAATATATACATTGCTGGCATGTGCCAGTAATGTATATATTACTGCATTATAAACATTATTGGTGGCCAGTGGTGCCATCAATATATACATTGCTGGCATGTGCCAGCAATGTATATTAATGGTTTTTTAATAACATTGGTGCCCAGTGGTGCCAGTAATATATACATTTCTGGCCTGTGCCAGCAATGTATATATTACTGCATTATATATATCATTGGTGGCCAGTGGTGCCAGGAATATATACATTGCTGGCATGTGCCAGCAATGTATATATTACTGCATTATAAATATCATTGGTGGCCAGTGGTGCCAGGAATATATACATTGCTGGCATGTGCCAGCAATGTATATATTACTGCCTTTAAACATTGGTGGTCAGCGGCTGCATGTGATACATACACGCACTGTGGAGCAGGGAGAAGATGCGGCCAGTAAGCCGGGGGCGGGGCGTTCGGACGGGGGCGGGGCGCTCCGGCGTGTCGTGTAGCCGGGCGGGGGAGAGGAGTCTGCTGCGTGCAGCAGGTCTGCAGCGTGTGCCGTGTGAGCCGGGCAGTGTGGGAGTGAGGAGGGGTGAGTATAAGCAGGGGGAGGGAGCGGGCGGTCAGCTGGGCTGAAAGTCTGTGATCTTTCAGCCCGGCTGCCGTACACATTTAGCGATGATGGCTAAAAAACCAGCCATCATCACTAGATGTGCTGGTAAAACCAGCAGACTGCCCACCTCGGTAGCGATGATGCGGGAGCGCGCATCATCGCTAGTCGGGGATCTCTGGCCCATACACACTAGGCGATTATGAGCTGAAAATCGGTCAAAACTGGTGTTTTGACCGATTTTCAGCTCAAAATCGTCAAGTGTGTATGGGCCTTTACACTCATTTATTATTTGTGGTTGAAAATCGCTTACTTTCTCATTTTAAATGTCTTCAAGTAGACCATATTCATATAGTGTATATGAAAAGTCATGATATTTTATATCAATATATAAGTCATATTGTAATTGACATTGTAGGTTTTGGTGATGCCAAAGACTGAAATCAGGATAAATCATATCAGGTCCTTTTCTACACCACATGTGATGTATTTTTTTTTTATTTTACAGGAAATATGTATCAAGTGCAACCCACAATTTCATGATTGCATACATTTACACAGTTATATATGGGCCTGTAACTGACAGGGGCTTAACTAGTACTCTGTGGACCCCATAGCTAAAATTTGAAAGCCCCCCCCCCCATTATCACTACAATGCTGCCTAGGGATGATTTAATTCAGCGTGCTGTGAATAGTGCACTGTTATGTTGGAGAATGCCGGTTCTCAGGTATGTTCTGTAGTCGCAAGTACCTTCATTCTTTGACTAAAGTGCCCGGCCACTGTGCTACTTGCCCTATGATAGGGCACAAAATAACATTGCCAATATAGTTTTATCAGCTTTCTGCTTGCGCACACACTGGATGAGAATGACCAGGTTTTCACCATTTGCTTCCTCGCAGTCAGGTGATCAATGATCCAGGAGCACGATTCTGGGACCCCCAAGGAGAGAGGATAGCCCTGCCTCTTTCATGTGTACTAGGCACCTCACTTTTTTATTGCAGCCCTGTCTCCTGAGAAACCTTCTATGAATTTTAAAAGGCCAGCTTTTTACTCATTGGCTTAGAATGATCACATTAAATTATTGTCACAACCTATAAAACAGCCCACATCAACCTATAGATAATCTAATTCCCAAACCATCATAACAGCTGAAACCGAGGTAAGGAGCCACAATTTTACAATGGATTGTCTACCTATATATATATATATATATATACATATATATATATATATATATATATAGGTACTCTTTACCTAACACGGCGCCCATCGCGGGCATCGCGGGTACATTTATGTCTGGCCGCGACGCGACCGACGCGATGCCCGCGATTTCCCATTGAAACCCATGTTAAACATGGAAATCGTGTCAGTCGCGTCGCGGCCGGCCATAAATGTGCACACGATGGCCGCGATGCCCACGATTTGCCATAGGAATCTATGTTAAAAGGCCCGATGGACACGATTTTCATGTTAAATGGCTGAATGGACCCGATTTTATCATAGCAAACAATGTTAAATGGGCCTTAGAGCCCAAATACTTACCCTGAACTCTGAAATGGCCCCCCCAATTGTTTACGCCACCCCACGATCAACGTCAACCCGAAGCGTGGCGAGCGCAGCGAGCCCGCGAGGGGCGGCGGTACGCGTCCTCCGACCTTTTCATACCCCCACTATCCACGTCGGCGTGGAGTTGAGAATAGAATAGTGTGGCGAGCGCAGCGAGCCACCGAGCCCGAAGCGTGGCGAGCGCAGCGAGCCCCGCGAGGGGCCGCGGATACCTTCACAGGTAAACGCGTCCCCTCGCGGGCTTCACAGGTGTCCGCGTCGCCACGGACACCTGTGAAGCCCGCGAGGGGAGGCGTATAGCTGTGAAGGTATCCGCGTCCCCTCGCGGGGCGCGCTGCGCTCGCCACGCTTCGGGCGCGGTGGCTCGCTGCGCTCGCCACAATATTCTATTCTCAACTCCACGCCGACGTGGATAGTGGGGGTATGAAAAGGTCGGAGGACGCGTACCGCCGCCCCTCGAGGGCTCGCTGCGCTCGCCACGCTTCGGGTTGACGTTGATCGTGGGGTGGCGTAAACAATTGGGGGGGCTATTTCAGAGTTCAGGGTAAGTATTTGGGCTCTAAGGCCCATTTAACATTGTTTCCTATGGTAAAATCGGGTCCATTCAGCCATTTAACATGAAAATCGTGTCCATCGGGCCTTTTAACATTGATTCCTATGGCAAATCGTGGGCATCGCGTCGCGGCCATCGTGTGCACATTTATGGCCGGCCGCGACGCGACCGACGCGATGTCCATGTTTAACATGGTTTTCAATGGGAAATCGTGGACATCGCGTCGCGTGCGGGCATCTTTAGCCCGCATACGACGCGACCGACACAATTTTTTACCTCACGATGCCCACGATCAAGATCGTGGGCGCCGTGCTAGGTAAAGAGTACCTATATATATATATATATATATATATATATATATATATATATATAATCCGGATTTGAAGCAAAATAATTTGTATTTAAATCATAAAAAACAAGAAAAGGTTCAAAAAAATCAGGTCATGGGTGTTTTATATATATATATATATATATATATATATATATATAGACAAAAGAGGAATGGTTCAGGTGTTGCGCTTATTGAGAAAAAATACCAAGCTGCAACTCTGAAGTGTCTCTCCTGTTAGTAAGAGACACACAAGAAAGCTCAAAGACAAAAGTGAAGATCAGAGTGCGCTCAAATCGTACCACCTAGCATGCATCAACATAAGAAATGATCAGACAATCATTGATTTTCCATGATGGGTTAGTGGAGTTCATCAGTAAGATGAAGACTTTGTTTACACAAATATTTTCTTTATTAAAAGGAGCCCAACGCGTTTCGTCAACACGACTTCATCAGGGACCATACAAAGTACAGATTCAGACATAAAGATTTACAGTCAAGGGGTATTCTTTATACCAAACAAACGTATATTTTAGAGTTCGCTATCGGGTGGTGAGGACAGATTCACTAAGGTGATGTTAACTTCACCCCTGAACGAGTGAATAGAGGCCATACTAATATAGATCACACTTAGATGTGGAACCACCCTAATAATACGCCATTTAGGATATGGATTCCAGCAAGATGTTGAAGTATTCCTAAAGTACAAGATATGAGCTCATAAACAGAACTACACCAATCAGAGGTTTTCAGCGGTTTTCTTAACTCAGCATAACAAGCAGGGGAAGATCACCCACAATCAAGATCAGATAGCTCTCTCCTTGAAGGCAGAAAGTGGGCACTATGGTTTTGTCAATTTCTGGTTTTCCTACCATTTGAGAGAACTAACGGTAGATTGATACCTTGTTACCCCTGAAGAAGTCCCTTTGGGACGAAACACGTAGGGTCATTTCAGGAAAACACTGGCTAAAAGTGGTATCAAGTATTGGAGAATTTGATGTGAAATCTTCTATGAAAACTAATTGCGTAAGGGTGGCTGGTGATGGTGACGTATAGTGGGTGACAGCAGCGTGAGGGTGATGGGAAGTGAGTGAGGGTTACGGGTAGTAGGTGAAAGCTGTTTATGTACGGAGTGTCACCTGGCGGTCCCGCAGTTGTAGAGTTGTACTGGCTCGGGGGGCACATGCCATCCTGCCACCTGACACAGTCTGCCACTGGAACTTGGGCCCCTAGAATTATAGGGCCCTAGGGCAACCGCCCATCAAGCCCTTGCATTATGACGGCCCAGAATATATGCATTGCTGACCTGTGCCAGCAATGTATATATTACTGGCTTATTAATAACATTGGTGCCCAGTGGTGCCAGTAATATATACATATATACATATATAATGTATATATTACTGCATTATAAAAATTATTGGTGGCCAGTGGTGCCAGGAATATATACATTGCTGGCATGTGCCTGCAATGGATATATTACTGCATTATAAACATTATTGGTGGACAGTGGTGCCAGGAATATATACATTGCCGACCTGTGCCAGCAATGTATATACTGTATTAATGGCTTGTTAATAACATTGGTGCCCAGTGGTGCTAGTAATATATACATTGCTGGCATGTGCCAGTAATGTATATATTACTGCATTATAAACATTATTGGTGGCCAGTGGTGCCATCAATATATACATTGCTGGCATGTGCCAGCAATGTATATTAATGGTTTTTTAATAACATTGGTGCCCAGTGGTGCCAGTAATATATACATTTCTGGCCTGTGCCAGCAATGTATATATTACTGCATTATATATATCATTGGTGGCCAGTGGTGCCAGGAATATATACATTGCTGGCATGTGCCAGCAATGTATATATTACTGCATTATAAATATCATTGGTGGCCAGTGGTGCCAGGAATATATACATTGCTGGCATGTGCCAGCAATGTATATATTACTGCCTTTAAACATTGGTGGTCAGCGGCTGCATGTGATACATACACGCACTGTGGAGCAGGGAGAAGATGCGGCCAGTAAGCCGGGGGCGGGGCGTTCGGACGGGGGCGGGGCGCTCCGGCGTGTCGTGTAGCCGGGCGGGGGAGAGGAGTCTGCTGCGTGCAGCAGGTCTGCAGCGTGTGCCGTGTGAGCCGGGCAGCGTGGGAGTGAGGAGGGGTGAGTATAAGCAGGGGGAAGGAGCGGGCGGTCAGCTGGGCTGAAAGTCTGTGATCTTTCAGCCCGGCTGCCGTACACATTTAGCGATGATGGCTAAAAAACCAGCCATCATCACTAGATGTGCTGGTAAAACCAGCAGACTGCCCACCTCGGTAGCGATGATGCGGGAGCGCGCATCATCGCTAGTCGGGGATCTCTGGCCCATACACACTAGGCGATTATGAGCTGAAAATCGGTCAAAACTGGTGTTTTGACCGATTTTCAGCTCAAAATCGTCAAGTGTGTATGGGCCTTTACACTCATTTATTATTTGTGGTTGAAAATCGCTTACTTTCTCATTTTAAATGTCTTCAAGTAGACCATATTCATATAGTGTATATGAAAAGTCATGATATTTTATATCAATATATAAGTCATATTGTAATTGACATTGTAGGTTTTGGTGATGCCAAAGACTGAAATCAGGATAAATCATATCAGGTCCTTTTCTACACCACATGTGATGTATTTTTTTTTTATTTTACAGGAAATATGTATCAAGTGCAACCCACAATTTCATGATTGCATACATTTACACAGTTATATATGGGCCTGTAACTGACAGGGGCTTAACTAGTACTCTGTGGACCCCATAGCTAAAATTTGAAAGCCCCCCCCCCCCCCATTATCACTACAATGCTGCCTAGGGATGATTTAATTCAGCGTGCTGTGAATAGTGCACTGTTATGTTGGAGAATGCCGGTTCTCAGGTATGTTCTGTAGTCGCAAGTACCTTCATTCTTTGACTAAAGTGCCCGGCCACTGTGCTACTTGCCCTATGATAGGGCACAAAATAACATTGCCAATATAGTTTTATCAGCTTTCTGCTTGCGCACACACTGGATGAGAATGACCAGGTTTTCACCATTTGCTTCCTCGCAGTCAGGTGATCAATGATCCAGGAGCACGATTCTGGGACCCCCAAGGAGAGAGGATAGCCCTGCCTCTTTCATGTGTACTAGGCACCTCACTTTTTTATTGCAGCCCTGTCTCCTGAGAAACCTTCTATGAATTTTAAAAGGCCAGCTTTTTACTCATTGGCTTAGAATGATCACATTAAATTATTGTCACAACCTATAAAACAGCCCACATCAACCTATAGATAATCTAATTCCCAAACCATCATAACAGCTGAAACCGAGGTAAGGAGCCACAATTTTACAATGGATTGTCTACCTATATATATATATATATATATATACATATATATATATATATAGGTACTCTTTACCTAACACGGCGCCCATCGCGGGCATCGCGGGTACATTTATGTCTGGCCGCGACGCGACCGACGCGATGCCCGCGATTTCCCATTGAAACCCATGTTAAACATGGAAATCGTGTCAGTCGCGTCGCGGCCGGCCATAAATGTGCACACGATGGCCGCGATGCCCACGATTTGCCATAGGAATCTATGTTAAAAGGCCCGATGGACACGATTTTCATGTTAAATGGCTGAATGGACCCGATTTTATCATAGCAAACAATGTTAAATGGGCCTTAGAGCCCAAATACTTACCCTGAACTCTGAAATGGCCCCCCCAATTGTTTACGCCACCCCACGATCAACGTCAACCCGAAGCGTGGCGAGCGCAGCGAGCCCGCGAGGGGCGGCGGTACGCGTCCTCCGACCTTTTCATACCCCCACTATCCACGTCGGCGTGGAGTTGAGAATAGAATAGTGTGGCGAGCGCAGCGAGCCACCGAGCCCGAAGCGTGGCGAGCGCAGCGAGCCCCGCGAGGGGCCGCGGATACCTTCACAGGTAAACGCGTCCCCTCGCGGGCTTCACAGGTGTCCGTGTCGCCACGGACACCTGTGAAGCCCGCGAGGGGACGCGTATAGCTGTGAAGGTATCCGCGTCCCCTCGCGGGGCGCGCTGCGCTCGCCACGCTTCGGGCGCGGTGGCTCGCTGCGCTCGCCACAATATTCTATTCTCAACTCCACGCCGACGTGGATAGTGGGGGTATGAAAAGGTCGGAGGACGCGTACCGCCGCCCCTCGAGGGCTCGCTGCGCTCGCCACGCTTCGGGTTGACGTTGATCGTGGGGTGGCGTAAACAATTGGGGGGGCTATTTCAGAGTTCAGGGTAAGTATTTGGGCTCTAAGGCCCATTTAACATTGTTTCCTATGGTAAAATCGGGTCCATTCAGCCATTTAACATGAAAATCGTGTCCATCGGGCCTTTTAACATTGATTCCTATGGCAAATCGTGGGCATCGCGTCGCGGCCATCGTGTGCACATTTATGGCCGGCCGCGACGCGACCGACACGATGTCCATGTTTAACATGGTTTTCAATGGGAAATCGTGGACATCGCGTCGCGTGCGGGCATCTTTAGCCCGCATACGACGCGACCGACACAATTTTTTACCTCACGATGCCCACGATCAAGATCGTGGGCGCCGTGCTAGGTAAAGAGTACCTATATATATATATATATATATATATATATATATATATATATATATATATATATATATATATAATCCGGATTTGAAGCAAAATAATTTGTATTTAAATCATAAAAAACAAGAAAAGGTTAAAAAAAATCAGGTCATGGGTGTTTTATATATATATATATATAGACAAAAGAGGAATGGTTCAGGTGTTGCGCTTATTGAGAAAAAATACCAAGCTGCAACTCTGAAGTGTCTCTCCTGTTAGTAAGAGACACACAAGAAAGCTCAAAGACAAAAGTGAAGATCAGAGTGCGCTCAAATCGTACCACCTAGCATGCATCAACATAAGAAATGATCAGACAATCATTGATTTTCCATGATGGGTTAGTGGAGTTCATCAGTAAGATGAAGACTTTGTTTACACAAATATTTTCTTTATTAAAAGGAGCCCAACGCGTTTCGTCAACACGACTTCATCAGGGACCATACAAAGTACAGATTCAGACATAAAGATTTACAGTCAAGGGGTATTCTTTATACCAAACAAACGTATATTTTAGAGTTCGCTATCGGGTGGTGAGGACAGATTCACTAAGGTGATGTTAACTTCACCCCTGAACGAGTGAATAGAGGCCATACTAATATAGATCACACTTAGATGTGGAACCACCCTAATAATAAGCCATTTAGGATATGGATTCCAGCAAGATGTTGAAGTATTCCTAAAGTACAAGATATGAGCTTATAAACAGAACTACACCAATCAGAGGTTTTCAGCGGTTTTCTTAACTCAGCATAACAAGCAGGGGAAGATCACCCACAATCAAGATCAGATAGCTCTCTCCTTGAAGGCAGAAAGTGGGCACTATGGTTTTGTCAATTTCTGGTTTTCCTACCATTTGAGAGAACTAACGGTAGATTGATACTTTGTTACCCCTGAAGAAGTCCCTTTGGGACGAAACACGTAGGGTCATTTCAGGAAAACACTGGCTAAAAGTGGTATCAAGTATTGGAGAATTTGATGTGAAATCTTCTATGAAAACTAATTGCTTTTATACTGTCATACAGAATACTTTTTTATATTTTTTGTTTACCAATGTGTATATGCCTCTGGTGAAACATCTATTAGCGCACCTCTATACTCCTTCTTTCTCTCTCTCTCTCTCTCTCTCTCTCTCTCTCTCTCTCTCTCTCTCTCTCTCTCTCTATATATATATATATATATATATTGTGATGTGTGATCTGGCACTCTCCTCAGTGCATGAAATGACCCGGTGCCTTTCAATGAAGATAGGTAGACTGGTAGAAAGGACGAGGCACTCAGAAAAACTTTTAAGCAAACACTGTATTGTGAAAAAAACACCAACGTTTCGGGGCCTGGGCACCCCTTTGTCAAGGTGCAAAAGAGGTGAATCGAACAAATATATCAAGTGACTGAACATATAAAGGGGTTGCTGTACACTCACCATCCCCATGGTCGCAATTTGCGCTGGTTACCACTTGTGGAGCACAGGTGGAACGCAAGCCAGACTGTGGTCTAGGTAATCAGTGTCTGCTTGTGTGTAATGCTGGTCCCAGGAAGTATGTGATTGGCTAAGGGGATGGAAAGTGTTGTCATAAAGGGGTTTATTCTAGTTCATTCTTTCTGACAAAATCTTTCTTAGATGGACAAAACCATGTGCACTGCAGGGGGGCAGATGTAACATGTGCAGAGAGAATTAGATTTGGGTGAGTTATTTTGTTTCTGTGCAGGGAAAATACTGACTGCATGATTTTACACTGCAATATAGATCTCACTTTGAAGAAAAACCCCACCCAAATCTAATTCTCTCTGCACAAGTTACATCTGCCCCACCCGCAGTGCACATGGTTTTGTCCATCTAAGAAGGATTTTGTCAGAAAGAATGGACTAGAATAACCCCCACAGTGAACATCTATGCACATAGCGTGACAAATAAAATAAAAAATAAAAATAAATACAAAAGATTAATGCAACAGCAATGGTGGTAATGGTGATGTTAATAAAGTGCCTGGCATTATGAAAAATTAGGCTAACATATGCCGTGTTAAACAGATCCCATGTGCACTGACAGAGGTGCTCACAAATACTAGTAATCATGTCTGGGAAATATGTTTAGCTGTCAGTTGGGTAATGCAAGATCATCTTGAAAAAAGTGAGTTTAAGAGTATCCAGCTACCGATGTACGTCGGTATGTGGAGAAAGTTAGTATATATTGTAGTCCACACACCGACGTATATCGGTAGCTGGATACTTTTAAACTGGGGCAACCAATTGAATTCTATCTATTATTTTCAAGAAGGTGCTAAATAAATGAGTATATCTGATTGGTTGTTATGGGCAACATCCCATATTCAATAGAACTCCTATCTTCGTAAATAAACCCCTTAATGTGCATTATATTTTTTCTTCTTTAAGATGTCATCACTAATATACTTGTACATTTTCATATTTGCAATGCCTTTTTTTGCAATAGAAGCAAACTAAAATATATATTTTTTCAAAATTGGATTTAAATAATAAGTAATTTACCTATAATAATTAGAGATGTGCAGGTTCTGATTTACTCTGATTTACTCTGATTTCAAAGCAGGATCTTATTGGCTATCCCAAATCACATGACAGTTGTTGACAGTTGATATCAAATAAGATCCTGCTTTGAAATCAGAGTAAATCAGAATAAATCAGAGCCTGCACATCTCTAATAATAATTTATTTTCATGTTTTTGTTCCCAGTATTAACAACACAATTGAAATTAGGTTTTCTGTGAGAAAGTGTATTTGGCTATGTACCATAAACAGGCAATGTGGAGAGGATTTGCATAAAGATGGAATGCATAACATGAAAATTAGGATAGAGTCTGAAAAACCATTCTTCACCAGTAAATAGCAAGCCAATTAGCCTCTTAAAATGTAAGATGTACTTTTCTAAAATCAGCATCTTAGGGATATGACACAGACAATTTTTACACCACTGAGATAATGCCAGTAAGACTCTGCTTAGATATGGGAATTAATTGCTATATATAGATATTTTTACTAAGGCTCTTTCACATATTAAAGCTTTTCTGTAATATTTTTGCAGTTAGCCCACATGACAACCTGATAACAGTTGACAAATTAATAGTTTCTTCTTTTGTGTATTCAAGAGCACATTATTGGATTGATTATTAATTGGAAAGAAAGAGCAAGTACAGTAACAATGTATAGTGGTAAAACCACATTGCACTTATTCAGAGAGATTTAGAGGTGAATTTATTAAGATGGGAGTTCAACTGATGGAACGTTGCCCATAGTAACCAATCAGATCATATCTATAATCTTCTAGAAGTTGGTAAATAAATACAAAGTTGAATCTGACTGGGTAACATCCCATTTTCAATAGAACTGCCATCTTAATAAATGGTCAAAATTGCACATTTACCGATAATCACACATGTAGTAGTGTGCGATTTACGGTAAAAATCACGTTTTGCCCATGACCCACAAAAAATGCACTTCTAAAATAGCTTCCAGATGTTTTATGATTGAAAACATCAAAATTACAAATGTAAAATGGTGTAAATTTTAAAATGACACCATAAACATGACCAAAAATCGCAAGAAAAATAGACCTGCTACTGGTAGACTAATTTGACAGAACCATGCACAGATCAATGAGATCTGTGCGCAGATCTGTCAAAAAAAAGTGTGTTAAGTTAAAAATATAATAAAAATTGGTGTGGGGTCCCCTCCCCTGCACATAACCTGCCCTGTGCTCTTTAAGGGGGAAAAGTAATTGGGACCCCAGTATTTAAGCAACCAGCACCGGGTTCTTGGTTCTGGTCCTGGTTCCAAATTGCGCAAAAAAATAGTTACACTGGGTGAATGCACACTTAAAATATTTGTATTGAAACTTTATTGTTTTTAATAATGGAGTCAGTAAGATTTAACTTTTAATAAATGTATTAAAAGTCAAATCGGTACTTGTTTCCTAGCATGGCGCCAATCGCATACCATCGCATACCTTAATTAGTGCGATGGCATGCAATGCGCTCACTAATAGCAGCTTTTAGTGGATTTGGATGGTTGTTTAATTGGAAAAAAGCGCTTGTATAATTGATTGTGTGTCATAATAAAGAATGGTAAAAGTGCTTTGCCGCTAAAATAAAAGTGGTAATAAACAATGTTTACAGCCCTTTACGGGCTTTTTGGGGGGTTGCGGGTCCCAGCTGTGGACTTGAAGGATAGCACTATGTATGAAGATCCCGGCAGCTCTAACTGTCCCTAAGCTTACCTACTGTAGGTCTTCTGGATTCTCATTCTTCTTCCATGCCATCTGTGTTCTGGACCTCCGCGAGTGTGCCGCAACTACCGAAAGTTCGGGTTTGATGACTTCTGGTATCAGCGGTGTGCGGACTTGTGTGTTCCCCGGAAGCCCCGGAATAGACAGATGGGAACAGAAAACCATACTGATGGGGAACTGGCAGATGGATGGATGGGGTGCAGTATAGATGGAGGGAATGGTGGGGGGCAAAGATAGACAAGGGGACAGCCAGATGAACAGACGGAGATATACTCACCATCACCAGGTCTGTAGACTCCAAAAGCCGGCTACACCTTCATTCATGGTGCGGTTCTGGTCAGCGGCAGTAGCAGCTCCACTGTCTCTGCAGAGCAGCTCTGGGCAGCAGTAGTTCCTCTTCCCTCTCCTCATGGTGTAGCTCCTGTAGCTCCTCGCTCTCTCCTACCCTCTCCCCAGCTATGGTGCGGCGGCTCTGGGCATCGGTGGTGGCTCTGGGCATCTGCAGCAGTAGCGCCGGTGGCCCCTGCTGTTAGCAGCAGCTCCTCGCTCTCCTCCCCCAACTATGGTGCGGTGGCTCTGGGCATCGTCGGCGGCTCTGGGCAGCAGTGGCAGCAGCGACGGCTCCTACTCTCTCCAGTACTGTCAGCAGACGCTGCTGTCAGCAGCAGCTCCTCCTCATTCTCTCCTCCTCCCCCGGCTAACCTTCCAACTCACAATTTATCCATTTCTTATAAACAGCCCACATTCAACTCGCCTGCCACCCTGTGTTGCAGCCATCCTTCCAGCTAACAACCCAGTCTGCGGGTCACCAAGCGGAAGTGCGTCATCATCATGTCATCATCCTGACGCGTCACTTCCTGCATACAGCTTAATGAAGAAATTTGATGTTAAAATTTCAAAAAGTGTGCCGCCACTGGTTTTATCTGTTGTTTGATGGGCATAGGCAAGTCGGATAGAAGACCGATGATGGTTCATTCTTTCATGAAATGTACGTATAGTCTTCCCCATGTAAAAAACACCACATGGGCATCGCAGTCCAATGTACAAGTTACGGGAAAGAACTGATAGCAAAAAGAATCAGGATGGGGCGCAGATTCTAGAGCTGGGTTGCAAAAAAAGCTGCAGTACAAAAAAAGGGGGTGTCACTCCCCAACAATGAAATGCAAAAAGGAAGAAGGGTGGACTGCGCTAACTTTAAAGGTGGAATCTGATACTAAAAAGATGAAAGTAACCTTCATAAAAAGTACAATATTTATTATATAATATAAAAATTTGCATTACATGTTAGAAACAGTAAATGGCATGAAAATATGCACATAACATGATAGTGGATTGGAAAAGCAAAATGGGGAGAGCTATTTAGCTCATAAAAAAATGGGTGAAGTGACTGAAAAAAAGTATTTGATGTCCGTACGGTACCGTATTGAAATGTCCAGCTGGGTTTACAGAGGGTGATGAGCCCACTTAGATCTGTTCCTATTTCGCCTCCGTTTTACAAGGACTTGGATGGCAGGGGATGTATTCCAGCTTAGCTTCAGGGAGTATATGAACCTCCTGCTAGTTCTTGTTACCAGATTGGTATGTTGTAGGCTGGATTATAGTGGTCTCCCGATGTTAAAGCCAAAACTCGGTCTCTAAGGGCTTTTAACAGTTGTATTAGGTGGTATTGAAAGGGGTCAGTCACTTGAGGAATCCACCAACGCGTTTCGCTCTATGGTAGAGCTTTTTCAAGGTGTGTATATGGCTGCACCCAGGGGGTTTATATACCCCTGACCATTGATTAAGGGGCGGTTACTTAGCACAGTAATTAATCAATTAATATAAATAAACATTAAAAATACATAATATATATGACCTATCATGAGCAGGAGACAGGAATATGCACACAGAACATTAATAAGTGGAAAACGAGTGTTATAAATGCAGTTTTTGGATACAAATATCTCCAATATCTTTGTTTCCGGATATCCGGAAGTGACGCGCTTCCGGTAGTTGGAACGCACGCCACTTCCGGTATTCATAGTTCTGGACCGCAAGCCAGGGGTCCCGGCGGCTATTCCGGATGGATGTAGTGCATCCAGATATTCAGTGATGATGCATTTCCGATAGTTGGAACGTGTGCCATCATTAGTCTTTCTAGCTTTAAGCCGCGCCTCATCTGTATAGGGTTTATGTACAGGAGGTCCCAGCGGCCATTTTAGGTCAAATTATGGACACTCTATTCTGATTTTATTTGGCGTCGGCCATCTTTTTGGTTTGAATAGAGGCACTATATGCTTAGGCTATTTTCAGGGGCATAAATAGAAGTCCTATCCCGGCCATTTTTTCGGTTTAAGAGCAGAGATTATCATACTTAAAAGTAAAGAAAAATAAAAAATATATAAAAAATATATATAATATAGTAATGATATTAAATAAATGTATATCAATAAAGTTACATGGAATGAAATAAAATAAAATAAAAGTATGTACAAGTTAGATGATGCTGTATATTAATCCTTTGGCCAGTGTAGGGATGATGGAATGAGGGGCCCATGATGAGGCTTCGACATGTCGTGCAGCTTGGGTACTTAAAGCACCCTGACTTAGCCACAAGTCACCTTTTATCCACCGTGGGACTATGAGTGACATCAGGTTTCAACAGGATATCCTTTCAATTTTGTCCCCGTCAGGCAGCAATAAGTGGTGGTGCCTTTGTTACAGTGTTAAACACTGGGTATATGCCCAAAATATGCCAGTTGTTTTTGATGGATTTCTCCATTTGTTTGAATTTTGTATCACACTTCATCACCACTGTCATGCGTTGTGAATTGCACTTTTTCTTGGATGTAGGGGAATTAAAAATCTGCAAGACTAACCAAATTCATCTTGCAGCCTGCTTAATCACAGGGGCTGTGAGTTCCACCAGACAGGAAGTGACGCGTCAGGATGATGCCGCGCTTCCGCTTGGTGACCCGCACACCGGGTAGCTAGCTGGAAGGATGGCGGCCACACAGCATGGCAGGCGTGTTGAATGTGGGCTGTTTATAAGAAATGGATATATTGTGAGTTGGAAGGTGAGGAATATATATATACACAAGTGACCAGTACCTATTTATGATGTTTGTGAGGAGGTGTGTCCATTAACTCATGCGGTGTTTATAGGTTTCTGTGTGGCATTAGGGGGTAATGCTCTTTAGGAGGAGATAGTGGGAGCCTTGAGAAGGTGGACCGAAACGTTGGCCCTTGGCCCACTATCATGCACATTGCACTTTATGTTGAACTGTTGAAGATGGATTAAAAAGTTTGTTATACAAACAGAAGACCAGTGAGTGTCCTCAATTCTTTCATAAAAAAAGAATTGAGGTATCAAAAAGTGCTCTTGATACCAAGCTTAGACAATTTATCCCTGGTCCATCACTTTTAATCACCTTTTCAGAGCACCGCACATTATCTTTAAACCCACTGATCACATGCACTGGGGACATAGCGCGCCTGTCACTTACTCGCGCTTCACTCCAGTATGATAGTGCCCCGTATTGAAGATAGACATCGGGGCACAGGAATAGCAGCAGGATACGTCACAGGGGTTCCCTGATGACGCGCCCACACGTACACCCCCCCCGGTAACTAGGTTACCGCATACAAGCCTCTGCACACCGCCCGTGGTCCTGAGTGACAGCTCCTGGAGCTGAGGCTCAAGGCAGGTTTGGCGCCGGTTTGTATCTGCTATTTAAACCTGCTTTTATTCATTCTGTGTCACCCCTGAAAAAAAACGGACTGGGTTCCGGTTGAAACGGCTGTCGGGTCAGCCCTGTTGTCTACACTTGATTATGCTGTACTTTTCTTGAATACAAACCTTTTTTTCACCTAAACTGAGTGCTGGTCTGGTCCTTTCCTACTGAGGTTGGGTAAGTGCTATATATATATATATATATATATATATATATATATATACACACACACAAACAGACACATGCACACAGTACATTTTTATTTTGTCATTGCATTTGAGCTTGTTATTGTGTACAAATGTATATTCATTTTGGTGTTGACTTCAATATAATTAACATGTGTATACCTCACAGATGATATTGCTGGTAACTTTTTAATCACAATTTTAAATGTTATACATTATAGTCAAAACAATAGAGAGAACGAGAGAGAGAAGAAAAAGACAGTAGCACTCAAGATTTTAAGTGAAAAGAATCCAATATATTGACCACAAAAAAGGAACAACCTTCTGTGGTGCCCTCAACAAGAGGTGCCACTCAATATGGGCATCACATCTAGTGCAAAATCCACAATTGTGTGTGTCATTACTAAGGAAGACATAAAGAACATAATAGGCATTACATAATGAATTATAACATGTATTTTAAATTAAAACACATTTGTGTGTGTTACATCAGCATTCTGTACATCAACAGATGATTCAAACTATGAACATCCCACTACATAACTGATCCTAAGGATGGCATACTGTATTACACAGTTCAATTAATGTAATATTTTTATTTATTTCTCAATTAAATTCTTCTACTCAAGGGCATTGTAATTAAAAAAATTTGGGTGCCAATGCCATAAAACATAATAGGGCAGATTTTTATTTTAATGAATGTTTTGCATACAGTAATCCAAAACATTTTAGTAAGAACATAGTTCATATGTAACTTGATTTTTATGCATTAGGACTAAGGAATAACAAAAAAGTAACTTGATTAATATAATAAAGTTCAAATATAGTGGGTGAAATGTACAGCTAAAAAATTAGACTCACATGTAATAGGTGCGATATTTTAGACCAAGACAGAAATCACATGTGATTTTATCAATATTTAAGTAACGGTAATGTGTTATTTTTTTACACATGGTGCAGTTTTTAGTAATTGAAATATGCATTTTTTTTCGTAGTGGGAGTGTGTGTGTTTTATTGGTCAAATACAAAAAATGGCATGGGTCATATGGATTCCCATATAGAGGGGGGGGGGTATTAACTGTGTTCCCCCTGTATTTAAGAAACCAGCAATGGGCTCTTGGACCTGGTTCCAAAAATACAGGGGAAAACTTAGTGTTGTCCTGTATTTTGGAACCAGCACCGAACTCCAACAGCCAGTAGCGTGATATCATATCCAGTGGAGACTTTTTATACAAGCTCATCTGACCAAAACATCACCCCCTGGCTGGTCACCCTGGATGGGGTCCCTGGCGGAGTGGGAACACCCCATTAAAGGGGCCCCCCTAGGCTTCACTCTTCCAGTGCTGAAGCCCGGGGCTGTTCCCGGTGCCCATGGGTGCTGGGCTGATTGCTTTGATGTAAAAAATAGATTTAAAAATTAGCATTAAATAAATTTAGAATTCAAGGCTGAAGGTGATTTTTCACTCACTATATGATTTTTTATTAGTATAGTATGGGTTATCACTTCATTATTCAAACCTGTAATAAATGCTTATTTTTTTTATATCAAAACAAATGTTTAAAGAAATAAGTGTAAGTAACACATGTGTGACATACTTGGCATATACAGTAAGATTTTGCTACAGATATGACTTTTATACTTTGCATATGCATACCTCCCAACCGTCCTTATTATAGTGGGACACTCCCACTAATTGGAGTCTGCTCCCTTGTCCCTCTTGCGGGTGGCAGTAGCAGTAACACACAGGTGCGAGGTCAGTTGGGGGAAGCTGGAGATACTGTGACTGCTACTCCTGGTGATTGCACTGCATCTCTACAGTACAGGGAGGGAGGGAGTGCAAGGACATAGCCGGGGCTGCCCAGCTGCTAGTGTAACCCTGGGCATGCACCCCAATGTGACAAAAATGGTGGGCTATGGTACTAGGCCCCGCCCCTCCACCCAAGGCCCTGAGTACCATTCTGGTAGCCTCTCCCCCTTTTCAGGCAGGCCGTTACTTAGGTGTGGTAGGTCATGGTTTTAAACTCCTGAAATTAGGAGTTATGCATATAAACAAGTGTAATTGCAATGTTTCACCTACAAATGTGTGCTCACTCAGCACTAGACCTTTATTACTTAATTCTCATAGGCCCTTATTCAGATCTGATTGCAGTACAAATTTGTTTGGAAAATGGGCAAACCCATGTGCACTGCAGGTGGGGAAGATGTAACATGTGCAGAGAGAGTTAAATTTCGGTGGAGTGTGTTGAAACTAAAATCTAAATTGCAGTGTAAAAATAATGCAAAGTGGGGGGATGAGCGCTAATAAAGGTGAAAGGATTAAGGAAAGGAAAATAAGAATAGGGAAATAAGTGAGAAAAACACCTGAAATAAAAAGGGTTAGTATAAATGCTTACAGCTCCTCTGAGCCGATGTGAATGTCCGTGGAGCGTGCTTACTATCTGTCCCTACCTCTAGTGTCAGCACCGAGTGTTGCGGGTTGGGAGATCAGCGTGCTGTGGCTGGTTGAGACGCCGCACGTCCTCTCTCTTCTCCCGTCGGCACGAACGGTGTGTCTTGGACGGCGGGTGCCGCTTGAGCTCTGTTGGTGTGGAGCTTTCTTCCAGGGGTGGGGAGCACACTTGGGGGACCACGGAGCTGCCTTCTACGCGTTTCTTGCTATAAAGCACTTTTTCAAGAATGGCTTGGTTAGGTTCCATTTGGCTTTTTATTTGCAAAAACTTTTAAAAAACTTTATTGATAAAAACGGATGTGAATATGAAAATGGTGGGAACCTCATGTTTGTTCTTTGACAATACGGTTTTTGGGAATAAAAAATGGACAATTGCCCTTAAAAAAGATACAAGGTGTTTTTTTAAAAAAATATAGAAAAGAAGAAGGAAAAAGAAAAAGAGAATGGTGTTAATGGTATTGATTATTGTCAAAAAGAATTTTTATGAAAACTGAATATTTTACAAAAATGCATTTAACTCAAAATCGATGTTCAAGCCTTTGGGTAATAGAGTCTTTAACTCATAAATCCATTTTGTTTCTGTTTGTTTAAGTGTTTTTATGAAATCTCCTCCTCTCCAGTGCTGGTTAACTTTTTTTTTATTGCCATGAATTGTAAACCGGAGGGATCTTTGTTATGGATCTGTAAAAAATGATTTGATACACTGTGGGTTATAAGGCCTCTCTTGATGTTATATATATGCTCAGGGAGTCTGATTTTCAGTTGCCTTTTAGTTTGTCCGATATATTGTAAGCCACATGGGCAGCAGAGAAGGTAAATGACTCCTTCAGTTTCGCATGAAATATGGTTTTTTAGGTACTTGTTTCCTAGCACGGCCACAACGATCATAATCGCGGTCATCGGGGGTAAAATCGGGGCCATTTCCCCATAGAGAACAATGTTAAATGCCTCAATTTACCCGCAATGACCACGATTTCCCATAGGAAACAATGTGAAATGGCTCAATTTACCCAAATTATCATAGGAACAATGGTAAATGGGCCAAAAACACCCCTGAACATTGAAATGTCCCCCCAAAAGTAGTTTACGCCACCATCAACGTGAACCCGAAGCGTGGCGAGCGCAGCGAGCCCGCGAGGGGCGGCGGTACGCGTCCTCCGACCTTTTCATACCCCTACTATCCACTAGGGCGTGGAGTTGATAATAGAATAGTGTGGCGAGCGCAGCAAGCCACCGAGCCCGAAGCGTGGCGAGCGCAACGAGCCCCGCGAGGGGACGCGGATACCTGTGAAGCCCGCCAAGGGACGCGTTTACCTGTGAAGGTATCCGCGTCCGCTCGCCACGCTTCGGGCTCGGTGGCTTGCTGCGCTCGCCACACTATTCTATTCTCACTCCACGCCCTAGTGGATAGTGGGGGTATGAAAAGGTCGGAGGACGCGTACCGCCGCCCCTCGCGGACTCGCTGCGCTCGCCACGCTTCGGGTTCACGTTCATCGCGGGGTGGCGTGAACTACTTTTGGTGGGACATTTCACTGGTCAGGGGGGTTTTCTGGGCTTTCTGGCCCATTTACCATTCTTCCCTATGATGATTTGGGTAAATTGACCCATTTAACATTGTTTCCTATGGGAAATCGGGGTCATCGCGGGTAAATTGAGGCATTTAACATTGTTCCCTATGGGGAAATCGCGGCCATCGCGGGTGGACCATTTAAGCATTTTTAGGCGCACACGACGCGACCGACCCGATTTTTCACTGTTTTCAATGCATTTCAATGGAAAAATCGGGGGCATCGCGTCGGTCGCGTCGCAGGCCACTAAAATTACCCCCGATGGCCAAGATTTGTGGCCGTGTTAGGAAACAAGTACCGTTTTTTATATCGTATTCTTTTTTTGTAATATTTGATGAGAAGCTAGTAATTGGTTTTGTTGAGGTCACATTCTGGTTTTTACATGCTTTGCAGTTGAGGCAGTGGTGAAATCCTTTGTTTTTTTTTTTTTTTTTATTTGTGTGTTCGGTTGGATGAAACTTGAAACTAGTTCCTGACGTAAGTTTCTGGCTTTTTTGTATATGATTCTTGGTTTTTCTGTTATTATTGGTTTTAAATCGTCGTCCAGCTGTAATAAATGCCAGTTCTTTTTTAGTATATCTTCAAATACTTGATGTTCGCTGTTGAATTGGGTTATGAAGGTGATGTTATTTTCTGTCTTTTGTTTCTTCGCTTGATATTTTATTGTGTCTTGGCGGTTGAGGTTTTTTACAGTGTCCAATTGATTACATAATGTTTCCTCTTTATATCCCTTTTGTGTGAAATTCTGTGTAAGTGCTTCTGTTTGTTCCAAAAAGGTGTTCTGGTCTGTGCAGTTCCTGCGAAGTCTTCTGTACTGTCCTAGGGGAATGTTTTTTTATCCAGTTTCTATGGTGGTTGCTCTGGACTGGAAGGATGTTGTTTCCATCGACCGGTTTTGTGTATGTTTGTGACGTGATGTTGCCTTCTTTGATTGAGATTTCCAAATCTAAGAATATGATTTTGTCCTTGCTTGTGATGGTGGTAAACTGAAGATTTAGTTGGTTTGAGTTGAGATATATGCAGAAGTCTTTGAGTTCTTCTTCACTGCCTCCCCACACGAAGATGATATCATCAATAAATCTCTTCCATAATATGATGTTTTTTCGGTGTGTGGTGTTTGACCATATCCAGTCTTTTTCCCATTTGGAAACAAATAAATTTGCATATGACGGGGCGAAGGGGGTCCCCATCACAGTTCCGCAGGTCTGAATGTAGAAGGTTTCATCATTCCAGAAGTAGTTGTGGTGTAAAATGAACTCTATGCCTTCCATGATAAAATTGATTTTATTGTTAGGAAGTTTGGTTTTCATGAGGTAGTGGAGAGTGTGCTCGCAGCCTTCTTTATGACGGATGGATGTATACAATGAGGTGACATCACTTGTACAGAGAATGTATTCTTCTTTCCATTCAAGGTTTTCCAGAATCTGTAGGATATGTATGGTGTCTTTGAGGTAGCTGGGTTGAGATGAGACTAGTGGTTGAAGAAATGAGTCTAGAACAACTGAGAAATTTGAAGAGATTGAGTTAATTCCGGACACGATGGGACGACCTGGTGGTTGTGTGGAGTTTTTATGTACTTTCGGTAAACATTAAAAAGTTTAAATTTTTGGATGATTGATCTTGATAAATTTGTGTTCATTTTGATTTATGATGCCTAAGATAAGGGCTTCGTCAAGGATGGCTGTATGTTTCTCCTGAAATTTGGAGGTCAGATCGCCTGGAAGGGTCTGGTATGTGGATGTGTCTGATAATAACCGTGATACTCCTTTTTGTACATAATTTTGTCTTGTACTACGACTCCTCCGCCTTTGTCGGCCGGCTTTATGACGATGGTTTCATCTTCTCGTAAATTTTTGAATGCTTTTTTTTATGGATTTATGAGTTAAAGACTCTATTACCCAAAGGCTTGAACATCGATTTTGAGTTAAATGCATTTTTGTAAAATATTCAGTTTTCATAAAAATTATTTTTGACAATAATCAATACCATTAACACCATTCTCTTTTTCTTTTTCCTTCTTCTTTTCTATATTTAAAAAAAAAAACACCTTGTATCTTTTTTAAGGGCCATTGTCCATTTTTTATTCCCAAAACCGTATTGTCAAAGAACAAACATGAGGTTCCCACCATTTTCATATTCACATCCGTTTTTATCAATAAAGTTTTTTAAAAGTTTTTGCAAATAAAAAGCCAAATGGAACCTAACCAAGCCATTCTTGAAAAAGTGCTTTATAGGGAACAATGTAAAATGCCTCAATTTACCCGCGATGACCCCGATTTCCCATAGGAAACAATGTTAAATGGGTCAATTTACCCAAATCATCATAGGGAAGAATGGTAAATGGGCCAGAAAGCCCAGAAAACCCCCCTGACCAGTGAAATGTCCCCCCAAAAGTAGTTCACGCCACCCCGCGATGAACGTGAACCCGAAGCGTGGCGAGCGCAGCGAGTCCGCGAGGGGCGGCAGTACGCGTCCTCCGACCTTTTCATACCCCCACTATCCACTAGGGCGTGGAGTGAGAATAGAATAGTGTGGCGAGCGCAGCGAGCCACCGAGCCCGAAGCGTGGCGAGCGGACGCGGATACCTTCACAGGTAAACGCGTCCCTTTGCGGGCTTCACAGGTATCCGCGTCCCCTCGCGGGGCTCGTTGCGCTCGCCACGCTTCGGGCTCGGTGGCTCGCTGCGCTCGCCACACTATTCTATTCTCAACTCCACGCCCTAGTGGATAGTAGGGGTATAAAAAGGTCGGAGGACGCGTACCGCCGCCCCTCGCGGGCTCGCTGCGCTCGCCACGCTTCGGGTTCACGTTGATGGTGGCGTAAACTACTTTTGGGGGGACATTTCAATGTTCAGGGGTGTTTTTGGCCCATTTACCATTGTTCCTATGATAATTTGGGTAAATTGAGCCATTTCACATTGTTTCCTATGGGAAATCGTGGTCATTGCGGGTAAATTGAGGCATTTAACATTGTTCTCTATGGGGAAATGGCCCCAATTTTACCCCCGATGACTGCGATTATGATCGTTGTGGCCGTGCTAGGAAACAAGTACCTAAAAAACCATATTTCATGCGAAACTGAAGGAGTCATTTACCTTCTCTGCTGCCCATGTGGCTTACAATATATCGGACAAACTAAAAGGCAACTGAAAATCAGACTCCCTGAGCATATATATAACATCAAGAGAGGCCTTATAACCCACAGTGTATCAAATCATTTTTTACAGATCCATAACAAAGATCCCTCCGGTTTACAATTCATGGCAATAAAAAAAAAGTTAACCAGCACTGGAGAGGAGGAGATTTCATAAAAACACTTAAACAAACAGAAACAAAATGGATTTATGAGTTAAAGACTCTATTACCCAAAGGCTTGAACATCGATTTTGAGTTAAATGCATTTTTGTAAAATATTCAGTTTTCATAAAAATTCTTTTTGACAATAATCAATACCATTAACACCATTCTCTTTTTCTTTTTCCTTCTTCTTTTCTATATTTTTTTAAAAAAACACCTTGTATCTTTTTTAAGGGCAATTGTCCATTTTTTATTCCCAAAAACCGTATTGTCAAAGAACAAACATGAGGTTCCCACCATTTTCATATTCACATCCGTTTTTATCAATAAAGTTTTTTAAAAGTTTTTGCAAATAAAAAGCCAAATGGAACCTAACCAAGCCATTCTTGAAAAAGTGCTTTATAGCACGAAACGCGTAGAAGGCAGCTCCGTGGTCCCCCAAGTGTGCTCCCCACCCCTGGAAGAAAGCTCCACACCAACAGAGCTCAAGCGGCACCCGCCGTCCAAGACACCGCCGTCCAAGACACACCACCATAATACTAATAATACAGTAGAAAGGGCCTGTTTCGGACCTGTTTACTAGGCTGTGTATACTTGTAGTCTAGCAAACAGGTCAGCACCGCCAACCGCCCTCCCGAACACCCACCCCCTGCTCTTCCCATGCTGCCATCTCTGCCCACACCCCCTCACTAGCATGTAAGGGTAGGTTTATGAGACACATCCCCTCACATGCGGCCAAAGGGGAAATAGATCTTAAGATGGTCGCTGACCATCAAATGATTTTGCGCCACTTCAGTAAAAGTCAGTCTACATTGTCTTTTAATTCCAACGCAGATCACTGAAAAGGGGGTGGGCAACCTGCGACCCACCTGCATCCCCTGGGGAATGCCCAGCATGTTCATGGGGATGCCCATAAAATGCTTGCTGTTGCTCCAGCCCCTGTCTGTCCCGCCCGCCCCCTCTTGAGCAAATGGCCCGGCGCGTGTGAAATTGGCTGAAGCTGTTTGCTACCAGAGTTTACATGAGCTCATAAAAGCACATGTGCAAACCCAAATAATCAGGGAAGGGAATGAATTTGGAATGTTGGTCTGAATCGGGCCCAAAGACTGAGTTACTATCTTTGAATCTAGGTTCCTAACATTCAAATTCGCATATGGATGGGAGAGCACTCTAACACGCTTATAATTGTACTTACAAACATGGGGCACACAAATTGATGGGATTCCCCACATTCAAATGAAATCGTCCTCTAATAGATATATCCCCATAAGACTACATTATACTGTGCTATAGAAAACACATGGCTGGGAGACCGTTATTCACTATAATAGCCATAATTGCAATTGCAACTATGGGGACACACACATTTTAAAGAGGAAATATCCCCTTAGCAGATACTTTCTGGTGATCATAAAAACAATGGGAGAAAGTCTTTTATTTTAATGGGTGCTCTGATTTATGGGATGGGTTGCCATTGCTATCCACTGCTGAGGCATCTACATTGTCGGCCTCTTAAAGGAATAGTCCTAAATAGACTGCTCTAAAGCCTTTGCTAATGTTTGAATAACTTTCTTGACTTACTTGCCATCTTGATAAGTGCACAAAAGTGTAATTTTGTTAGTAGCTAAGAATTGGTGCAGACTCTTGGTAATGTCCTTTATGATTCTTAAAGTGAGCTTAAGAATCTCTTGGTGAGCTTTTAAAAATGTTTTGTAGTTTGAGAACTGTGAATTCAGTTATAACCCAATGCATTGGCAACTGTCCGGAATTTTCTTTTCCCTCCTGCTATAACAGTACTCTTGTCTCACAGGCCCTCAATCTGAATTCCCAACAGTGACCGATGTTGAAGATCTGCACAGGCACATAAGTGAATATGCTCATGTTCAGGTCTTTACTGTGGGTGCCCTCAGAGACTTGCATAGTCTCCGTGGCGCTCGTTGCGGGAAGGGAGCATGCGGGAGGCGGGTAGGGGGTGTTCACAAGTGAAAGCCCTGTATTTCTTGGGGTTACCCACAAAAATGCTGGGTGCACTCAGGAAAATGCTGGGCATCCCAATGCCAATGGGGCCTTCCGTGTTCGGGAGGCTGATGTCACTGGATGTCAGCAGCCCACCCTGTTCACAGAGCAGAGTGCCACTAATCTAAAGCACCAGAGAGCGACTTAGATTAGCCAGCGATCATCGAATGATTTTGAGCACCCACGCAAGGCTGCAAATGGATATTAACATCAACTAACGCTGCTTTGCAAGCCACACTTTTATTACAGCTCTCTTCTACTTAGTGACCATCTATACCCACATCTCCAATTACTCCTTTGCATCCTTATATCTCATGTGTATTGTGTACAGATTGTTGCTTGTGCTCTGTTTTAGTATTCCAGGTAAAGTTCTGTACACTCTTTATTGTTCTAATGTGTACCATATATATAGGCATATAATTAAAATGTATTAGAATAATATAAAAAAAAATCAAAGGGTCATATACATATTATTATACACCTTATTTGGGGTTTAATCTCTTGGGAATAATTTAGTGCAGGTTCTGATGTGCACTCATCATTGTAAACAAAACCTAAAATTGTATTATCTGTATAATACCATCAGATATGGAATATATATATAGGACCTGATACAGGTGTGTTTGGAGTTGTATCCTTGTATCTTACACTAAAACCCAGTTAAACTTACTCAGCAACAATTGGAAATACATATGAAGGATTTAGGCAAAATGGTAAAATTCACTATGTTAATAGTCCCAATGTGGACATCACATCATTGTTTAAATGTTGTCCAGCAACATGTGAACATTCTCCAAATGCCTACATGTGAAATATTGACATATTCATAATGTCTAAATGATGGGGATGAGGGGGTTAAGGTTAGGCTTTGAGCAAGGGATTAGGTGTATGAATTAGTGAGGATTGGGCAATAATATTTACAGAAACATCAGAGGTCACTCTAGCTTTAAGTGCAGCACACGGCTTATATCATCATGTGGAAGACAGCACTTCAGAGAAGGCAGTATTGAGGGAAAGCACGCATCTCCCGGAACCCTGGAGTGATGGACACAGTTGTTTGGATGCTTGGCCATGCATTATTCCACAAAGTCACACTCCTGTCCCATTAAGCCACACCTCCCTTTTATAGTGACATGTATCAAGTGTTAATTTGTGATGCCACCGCCGTGTGTTACATTTATGATGCCACCACCGCTGGGACACAGAAGTGGCTGTAGATGTAAGCCACCACTTGGCTTGCTCTTTGATAAATATACGTAGGTGTGCCCATTTATAAGTGATGCTATCTATTTAGGAGCACAAGGCATTCCGCACTACAAAATCAAAGTGATCTTAATCTTCGAATCCTTACATTTTAGATGAAGACACTTTTTGGGCCCTGTGCACATTATAATTACCAGACTCATTATTTCACTGGCTCCAGAAATATCTCCATGAACACATTTACATTAACATGAATATATTTTCTCTCTTTCACTATATATATATATATATATATATATATATATATATATATATATATATATATATATATATATTGTCTTTCCTAATACAGTGGGTGCATTATCTACATAAAACATCCCTGCTAGCATTTTATGACAACAAAGGACTTGATGTTTCATAATTGAGATGAAAATTTGGTAAACACTGTAGGTGAGTAAAGAAATGGTAATTACATGTGTAGTTTTCTGTGGTTTTTACAATAAGTTATTTAAAAATTCTCATCATGGTGTTTTTGAAAGCATTATAGAATTGTTATGTGGGAGGACCGGTTATTTTGGAGTCAGAAGGCACACCAATGACTGTGAAACAATATTTTAAATGTAAACCTTTTAGAAAAAAAGAAGTAAAAGTAAAAAAAGGCAAATGCAAGATATTTATTGGTGTCAAATGTTACTACTACAGAAACAGGGAATTATAAGGCTCTCGTGGCGACACTCCTGCAGTAAAAAAAAGAAAGTTTTTATTCTTTTTAAAAAAAGGCAGCTCCCCTGGACTGATACGGAAGACTTAACAGCACCCCATGAAACACATGGAAGCACCCCTGAAATTATACATGACACATGGCAGCACCCCTGGAATTATACATGACACATGGCAGCACCCGTGGAATTATGTCACACATAGTAGCACCCCTTGAATACATCCCAGATGGCAACACCCAGTAATTATAATGCACACGTGGGACACCCCTGGAATAATACAACACACATGGCAGAACCCCTGAAATTATACACGACACATGGTGGAACCCCTGGAATTATACACGACATCCCCCATAATAGTGTCCGCCTTAGTAGTGTTGTCTGAAATCAATTGCAGAATGAAGATGGCGCCAATGCCAGGACTTTTATACAGCATGGGTCTCGTGAGAATCCAACAGTGGGGTGATGATATTTTGGCTCATTCCGGGATCCGAGTATGGCAGGAACAGTTGAACGCCTCTTGAAGAAGAAAGTAATGATTGATCTTTAATTTGATTTAATTTAAATCTTTAATTCCAGAAATTGTTAATTAAGGGTGGTATTGGGAATGGTAATGATTGTATATTTTTCTCTAATTGGCTTTTTTTTCCTCTGAGTCACTGTAAAAAGAAGGAAGGATTAGTTTACACTTTGATGGCAGATAACCAATTGCCACTTCTAATGCACACTAGGGTTAATATTTTTTTTTGTTAACAATCAACCTAGCAGTATGTGTTTGAATTGTGTGATACAACAGTCATAATCATGCTATATTGTACTGAATGTGCTGCGACTATTGGGTAAATTTACATTGGTTACAGGTTTTGTCTAGATCCTTGATATTGGGCGGGTGCCCAGCCTTTATGAGTAAGCATGACTTGTTCTTGTTAAGTAGCCCGAAACAGCTTTTCCATCAAGCTTTCCTGCTGACATGGAATGATATTAGTATCATGCTTGCTCTGTATTTTGCATCATGCTGCTTATGTTTGGATAATATAAGCATTTAAATCAATATGGTGGTGTGCTGGTCTCTTCTTCTTGCGACACTTATTGTGAGCCATAAATTTAATTATATATTGTGGCAGAGACAGCATATCTCCACATGAGAATAATGTGGTGGAGCCAGACCAAGTTTTGGAGCAGTAGCAGATGCCAGGTGTGTAACCCGCAGCATTTGTGATTTCCTGATATAAGTGTTTCCAGGGCAGAGTATAAATGCTCTTGATGGAGGATTAGCTGCCCAAGTGGTAGACCAGGGTGTGGCTATGGTAGAGACCACTGGTGCATTTGTAAGAGTCTGTGATGCTGCTGCTGCCTGTAACTGTGCTTGCCTATGGAATTCATCTGGTATACTGTGACCTGCGTTATAAAATAAAGTTAAAAGTACTAATTTGAATTATTGTGTATGTAATCCTTGTCTATATATATATATATATATATATATATATATATATATATATATATAAACGGGTAGGTAGGTTGGCGGCACTCGCAGGGTTTTAAATGAAGATAATACACTGATGTTGTCTTAACGTTTCAATTCTATTTAAGAATTTTCCTCAGAAGCATTAGACATATGGAAGTAAACATACCTTTATAGAGTCCCGTCACCCTCACCTCCCGTGTGTAGACAACGTCCCTCTGCCCCGCCGCGTGCGTGCAGCTTGCTGTGGCGCTTCCTGGCTGACGTCACGCTGCTGGAGCAGTGTTGGTTGCCTAGTTACCGTAAATAACACCAGAAAGATAAAATTTGTATTTTACTTTTTCTTTTCTTTTTTTATCTTTCTGGTGTTATTTACGGTAACTAGGCAACCAACACTGCTCCAGCAGCGTGACGTCAGCCAGGAAGCGCCACAGCAAGCTGCACGCACGCGGCGGGGCAGAGGGACGTTGTCTACACACGGGAGGTGAGGGTGACGGGACTCTATAAAGGTATGTTTACTTCCATATGTCTAATGCTTCTGAGGAAAATTCTTAAATAGAATTGAAACGTTAAGACGACATCAGTGTATTGTCTTCATTTAAAACCCTGCGAGTGCCGCCAACCTACCTACCCGTTTATTCTAACTGACCCAGGATGGCACCCAGGAACCAAGTATACGTTCACCTATTAAGTGGAGTGCCGACAAATCCAATATATATATATATATATATATATATATATTATGGCAAGAGAAAAGAGTGCACTCACCAGACTTTCCAATCCTTTAAAACAGGTTCTTTAATTCATCATCTTAAAAGAGGGGGTATGGTCGACGTTTCGGGTCACTGGGGACCCTTTGTCAAGACAGCAGTCAAAAGCAGCTCCATACAGCATAAAATCCTAAGCTCAAATGACCGGTTTAAGTACCATTACTAACAGAGGAACTCCGCCCACCGTCAATCAATTTATTTTAGCGATCATGTAATGTAACTGACACTCATAATGGAGACATAGCTCTTCTATTATCTAGTATAGACTCTCCGCCCGAGTTTACAAAACAAAGTTTGGACACATACCTGCTAAGAAGCGCCGCTCGTGGTTCTACCCCGGCGTGCGTTCCATCTGACATTACTTCCGCACATGTCTGCGGTTCAACTGCCGGAAGTGCCGGTCAAGTTGTGCAGCTAGCTAAGCCGCTCAGTCAGAATCTCTCAGTGTGTGCGCTTAATCAATGCGCATCAATGCAGATTGTTAACCCTATCGTCAGACGGGGCTCTAAACATTATTTAATATGAATGCGGTAGTGCTTATCCCTCAGTCAGTTCTGGCACCCACGGTCCCTCTGAGCTTTTACAAAAAAACGACATACATTTAAAATAACAAATACTGGCACAGAAAAACCCCATTAGTGCAACCATAAAAATTGGCTGCGTCCAAAGGGGTCACTCTGTGTCATTTCATCCTACATGTGCATACAGGACTTGTCTGGCGAGGTAGTACCAAGAAAAAAATTTTTTAGAAAAAATTCCGCATAAAGCAAGGAAATTTTTATATACAGAAAAAGAAAAAAAACATTTTTGTAATCAGGAGAAAAATTGAGAAAGAATGAGAAAAATGGAAAAAACTTGAGAAAAGCCAGTGAAAAAATCAAGATATCTTGAAGGGTCTTTCTTGAGATGCAAATGGGTGGTACCACTTCTCTCTGCCCCTGGAGAGAGGAAGAGTCATCTTGTCAAAAGTGTCCATTCAGCTTTGTATGGATTTCCATCTATAAGAAAATACTTAGGGAGTTTTTCTCATTGAGGCCTCTCGGGGCTACCGTATCTAGATGGTGAATCCAATATGCCTCTTTTTTGAGAAGCTCCAGACCTCTGTCACCTCCTCTCAGGGAAGGTGCGATCCAGTCTATTACCATGTGTCTTAAATTGGTCACCTGGTGCCCTTCTCGCAGGAAATGCGCAGCCACCGGTTTGTCTGTCACTCCAGTCTCGATTGCCAGTCGGATGGAGGAACGATGTTGGTTCATACGTTCACGCATTGTGCGGATGGTCTTTCCCACATACATATGGCCACATGGGCATTTCAGGAAATAGACCACATGGTCTAATTGACAATGTAATCTGTGCCTTAGGAAGATCTTCTTTCCATTATGCGGGTGGCAAAACGATGGACCACAGATCATTGATCGACAGGTTAGACATCCTGTGCATTTGAAACATCCTTTTTTCATGGACCCCAAGTTTCTGGTTTGTATTCCATGTATCTGGTTGGTGCGGTAAAGATGGTCTTTTAGATTTAGACCTCTAGAGATACTAAGGAGTGGCATTTTCTTATCAAGTCTCTTGAAGGCTGGATCAGTGGTAACTAATGGCCAGTTCTTTCTGATGCTCTTCTGGACTTTATTCAGATTCGTATCGCATTGCACATTGAGAATCATCCTGTTGGGATTGGCGCTGGTGGTGCTCTCTTGCCCCTTTATGAATTTTTCTCTTGCTTTGGTTAAACAGTTCGCTACTGTTGATCTCTTGTAGCCTCTGTTAACAAAGCGCTCACAGCATTCCTTGATCTGCTTCTCGGCCAGTTGATCATCAGAATTATTTCGAAGGACCCTTAAGAGTTGTGAAACCGGGAGGTTTGATTTTAGGGCATTTGGGTGATGGCTGGTTGCCCATAGCAGGGTGTTTCGGTCCGTTTCTTTCCTGTAGAGCGTGTATGCAATGCTCTGTCCTGACCTGAAGACCGTGACGTCCAGAAAGTTCATTGTGTCCTTGTCAGCTGCTGCTGTAAATCGAACTGGACTTTGTAGCTTATTTAAACGCTCCACCATTGCAAAAAAACTCTCTGTCCCTCCTCGCCAGACAATGAAAACATCATCGATGTATCTTTTAAAATATAGTAAATTGTCTACATAAGTCTCAGTGATGTACTGGCGCTCATAGTGATCCATATACAAATTTGCATATGTTGGCGCCACATTTGACCCCATAGCGGTGCCAGTTTGTTGGGTGTAAAACCCGCCTTGATACATAAAATGGTTCTGTTCAAGTACCAGTCTCAGCAATTCTAGTAAAAATTCTGTCGGTGGATTCGTCTGCCCATTGGTCATCAGGGCCTCAGTAATTGCTGAAAGACCTGCTTCATGTGGAATAATAGTGTACAATGAGCAGACGTCCATTGTACATAGAATCGCGTCTTCTGGTAAAAAGCTGAGGTGGTCTAGATCTTTAAGGAAGTGGCCTGTATCCCTCAGGTAGGTCTTAGTGGCTTTGACAATTGGCTGCAAGAAAAAATCTAGATACCTCGCCAGGGGTTGTAGGACTGATCCTCTTGCAGATATTATTGGACGCCCTGGCGGGCACTTCAGGGATTTGTGGATCTTTGGGAGGGTATACAGGACTGGGCAGACTGGGTATTCCACCGTTAGAAACGAGTGGGTGTCCTCGTCTAGCCAGCCCTGTGTCCTCCCCAGGTCCAACAAATTGTCCACTTTCTTTTTAATTTTTTGCATGGGGTTAAACCTCATTTTACAATAGGTGGAGACATCAGATAATTGTTTCATTACTTCTAGATTATATGAGTGATAGTCCTGGAGCACTACGGCCCCTCCTTTGTCAGCTCTGCGTATTACAAGCTCATTGTTTGTTTTTAAGGATTTCAAAGCCTGTCTCTCATGGGTTGTTAAATTATCAAATTGATGACTACCCTTTATTTTTTCTTCTTCTGTTTCTGCTTTAGTCATTCTTAAAAAAGTTTTTAGACTAGGGTTCTGTGATGTCGGATCGAAACAACTTGGATTTTTAAAATTTTTTTTATCTGTATTCTGTCCTGGTGTTAATGTCACTTTATTATCAAAATATTCCCGGAGTCTTAGCTTCCGTCCTATTTTGTACTGGTCTACTGTCCATTTAAACGGGTCATGTCTGTTCGTAGGGATGAAGGATAGGCCTTTACTTAGTAGGGAGGATTCTGCAGGTGTTAAAGTGTGACTCGATAAATTGAAAATTAGTTCCTCACCCCCCTGCGCCCTCTTGGGCGTTCTCTTCTTCTTCTTTCCCCCTCTTCTCGGATGTGGCCTCTTTTTCTTTGATTTGGATATTGAAGTCCTAAACCTGGGCCTAAAAAAGCAGTGGAGGTAGAGGTGGAAGGGCCCTGTGGGGGCAGGGAGTCTGAGAATTCTGCTTCTGACGATGACTGTGATTGGTACCTTTCGTTACCACTGTCAGTATACTGCTGACGGTTGTAGAAAGTTCTTTTAGCCCGTCCTCCCCTATTGCTGCTGTTGTCTCCTGATAGCCAACGGTAGACTGTATGTTGTTGATAATCGCTGTCTACTTGGTCCAGCTTTTTGCGTTTAAACGCTATCAGATCTACCTTGTATTTATCTACTTGTTTCTGCAAGCGGTCTATCCAGTCTTCTGACTTATCCGCTTTGAGGGTGGGTAGGGATTCTTTTTCTAGGTCTTTTAAATCTATTTTAACTTTTTTTAGCTCGCTACCAACTTCCTCTATTACCAGGGCCAGTAAATCAAGGGAACATTTGTTTAGAACCCCACACCATCGGACACAGAACGCTGGATTCCTCCGTCCGATGGTGGGGGTGTTGGCTACCCTGAAGCCTCTAGGAATTTTTTTCTTCCTTGAATATTCAGAGAGAAATTGTCCGTGTAATAACAGATCTATCTCTCTTTTCTTTAGGCGGTAGAGTTTATGGTAGCGGTCAGTCGGTGTTTGTGAAGGGATACTTCCAAAGTCCAATTCGTCAAACAGAATTCTATCTATCTCGTCATCAGTCAGGCTAATTATATTGGTCTCTGCCTCACTGATTTGTCCTTCCTCCAAAAAACCTAGATTTGTAGCCATAATACGATATACAGCACTTACACAGTACACAGTATAAAGATGCACATGTAGGATAATAAAAATGTGCTCAAAAAACAAAATAATTCAAAGAAATTTTTCATTTGATTAAATGCAATGGTGGAGTCTCATGCTTTTCTGTAGTATTTACAATTATGAAAAAGTAGCTTATTGATATTAACCATGCGAAAAAACTTTCCTTATAGGGTGCCAAACCAAAAGAAAAACCAACGGTCTTTCTCTATATACAATGTCCCGGAATAGGTAGCACTCACTTTGTACTCAATTTGCTCCTGCTGGGGTAGTCTCCTCAAGGCATCACAAATTTGCAGGTGAAGCCCATAAATAAGGCAAGAGAAAAGAGTGCACTCACCAGACTTTCCAATCCTTTAAAACAGGTTCTTTAATTCATCATCTTAAAAGAGGGGGTATGGTCGACGTTTCGGGTCACTGGGGACCCTTTGTCAAGACAGCAGTCAAAAGCAGCTCCATACAGCATAAAATCCTAAGCTCAAATGACCGGTTTAAGTACCATTACTAACAGAGGAACTCCGCCCACCGTCAATCAATTTATTTTAGCGATCATGTAATGTAACTGACACTCATAATGGAGACATAGCTCTTCTATTATCTAGTATAGACTCTCCGCCCGAGTTTACAAAACAAAGTTTGGACACATACCTGCTAAGAAGCGCCGCTCGTGGTTCTACCCCGGCGTGCGTTCCATCTGACATTACTTCCGCACATGTCTGCGGTTCAACTGCCGGAAGTGCCGGTCAAGTTGTGCAGCTAGCTAAGCCACTCAGTCAGAATCTCTCAGTGTGTGCGCTTAATCAATGCGCATCAATGGGCAACCAGCCATCACCCAAATGCCCTAAAATCAAACCTCCCGGTTTCACAACTCTTAAGGGTCCTTCGAAATAATTCTGATGATCAACTGGCCGAGAAGCAGATCAAGGAATGCTGTGAGCGCTTTGTTAACAGAGGCTACAAGAGATCAACAGTAGCGAACTGTTTAACCAAAGCAAGAGAAAAATTCATAAAGGGGCAAGAGAGCACCACCAGCGCCAATCCCAACAGGATGATTCTCAATGTGCAATGCGATACGAATCTGAATAAAGTCCAGAAGAACATCAGAAAGAACTGGCCATTAGTTACCACTGATCCAGCCTTCAAGAGACTTGATAAGAAAATGCCACTCCTTAGTATCTCTAGAGGTCTAAATCTAAAAGACCATCTTTACCGCACCAACCAGATACATGGAATACAAACCAGAAACTTGGGGTCCATGAAAAAAGGATGTTTCAAATGCACAGGATGTCTAACCTGTCGATCAATGATCTGTGGTCCATCGTTTTGCCACCCGCATAATGGAAAGAAGATCTTCCTAAGGCACAGATTACATTGTCAATTAGACCATGTGGTCTATTTCCTGAAATGCCCATGTGGCCATATGTATGTGGGAAAGACCATCCGCACAATGCGTGAACGTATGAACCAACATCGTTCCTCCATCCGACTGGCAATCGAGACTGGAGTGACAGACAAACCGGTGGCTGCGCATTTCCTGCGAGAAGGGCACCAGGTGACCAATTTAAGACACATGGTAATAGACTGGATCGCACCTTCCCTGAGAGGAGGTGACAGAGGTCTGGAGCTTCTCAAAAAAGAGGCATATTGGATTCACCATCTAGATACGGTAGCCCCGAGAGGCCTCAATGAGAAAAACTCCCTAAGTATTTTCTTATAGATGGAAATCCATACAAAGCTGAATGGACACTTTTGACAAGATGACTCTTCCTCTCTCCAGGGGCAGAGAGAAGTGGTACCACCCATTTGCATCTCAAGAAAGACCCTTCAAGATATCTTGATTTTTTCACTGGCTTTTCTCAAGTTTTTTCCATTTTTCTTATTCTTTCTCAATTTTTCTCCTGATTACAAAAATGTTTTTTTTCTTTTTCTGTATATAAAAATTTCCTTGCTTTATGCGGAATTTTTTCTAAAAAATTTTTTTCTTGGTACTACCTCGCCAGACAAGTCCTGTATGCACATGTAGGATGAAATGACACAGAGTGACCCCTTTGGACGCAGCCAATTTTTATGGTTGCGCTAATGGGGTTTTTCTGTGCCAGTATTTGTTATTTTAAATGTATGTCGTTTTTTTGTAAAAGCTCAGAGGGACCGTGGGTGCCAGAACTGACTGAGGGATAAGCACTACCGCATTCATATTAAATAATGTTTAGAGCCCCGTCTGACGATAGGGTTAACAATCTGCATTGATGCGCATTGATTAAGCGCACACACTGAGAGATTCTGACTGAGCGGCTTAGCTAGCTGCACAACTTGACCGGCACTTCCGGCAGTTGAACCGCAGACATGTGCGGAAGTAATGTCAGATGGAACGCACGCCGGGGTAGAACCACGAGCGGCGCTTCTTAGCAGGTATGTGTCCAAACTTTGTTTTGTAAACTCGGGCGGAGAGTCTATACTAGATAATAGAAGAGCTATGTCTCCATTATGAGTGTCAGTTACATTACATGATCGCTAAAATAAATTGATTGACGGTGGGTGGAGTTCCTCTGTTAGTAATGGTACTTAAACCGGTCATTTGAGCTTAGGATTTTATGCTGTATGGAGCTGCTTTTGACTGCTGTCTTGACAAAGGGTCCCCAGTGACCCGAAACGTCGACCATACCCCCTCTTTTAAGATGATGAATTAAAGAACCTGTTTTAAAGGATTGGAAAGTCTGGTGAGTGCACTCTTTTCTCTTGCCTTATTTATGGGCTTCACCTGCAAATTTGTGATGCCTTGAGGAGACTACCCCAGCAGGAGCAAATTGAGTACAAAGTGAGTGCTACCTATTCCGGGACATTATATATATATATATATATATATATATATATATATATAAACAAGAGTTATACTCACTGCATGCATGTGCAACCTCAGGAACAGTGAAACTCAGGTAAATAAATGAACAATTCACTCCTCCCTTTCCTACTAGATTGTAAGCTCCTCCGAGTAGGGCCCTCTTCCCTCCTGTTGTCAAAGCCCACTTCTCTTCACATTTCACTCACAGCTCTCCTTTACTCCAACACTCAGTGACCATCTTCGTCTGCATACTCCTCTCCATCATTGGCCTCAAGCCTCTAGTTGTATGTTGATTGAGTCCTCACTACTTATTTCCAAGCTGTAATGTGTATTGATCTGTGGCGCTCTTTGTTTGTACTGTATTTTTGTTATTTATTCAATGTTATGCCAAGTTTTGTCTCCCTGTATTGTTCCTTTGTACGGCGCTGCGAAACACTTGTGGCGCCTTATAAATAAAATTATAATAATAATAATAATAACTCCAGTAAGGATGCCAATATTTTGTCAGGGCAGAAATAACAGAGACAATACACTCACCATTTAAATGGTAAGGCCTCAGCACTTTGTGTGTCTGGGCGGCGCCTTCCCACTGCTGGGAGTCGCGCCCGGATGTTATCACCACGTGTCTCCACAATTTTATAGGTTATCCACTGTTACATATTAAATGAACAGGAAGTCATAGGGCCTTATTCTGGTTCACTCTCACTGGCAAATTCCTTCTCAAATGGACAAAACCATGTGCACTGCAGGTGGGGCAGATGTAACATGTGCAGATAGAATTAGATTTGGGTGGCGTTTTTCTTCAAAGTGAGATCTATATTGCAATGTAGAGATAAAGCACTCACCCAAATCTAATTCTCTATGCACATGTTACATCTGCCCCCCCCTGCAGTGCACATGGTTTTGTCCATTTGAAAAGGAATTTGCCTCTGAGAGTGAACCAGAATAAGGCCCATAGTCTATATACAGTATACAGCATATTGTCGTATACACTTCATTCATATCGGCAGTTTATAAAGTAAAGGAAATGACAGGAATGAAAGGTCTTGCAGAAGTTATGTCCCTTTTCCATACTGACAATGTTAAATCATCTAACCTTTTAGCTGCTGCCTAAATTTCATGAAAGAAATGTTTTGCTCATAACATAAAAAAGCATGTACTTGAATGTTTTCACTAATTAGTATATAATGTTCAAAAGGCCACATGTCTGCTTGTCATAATCTGTGAACTGATGCATTTGTTAACTTTGGAAGGGCTGTGAAAGGGCAAATACATTTACTATGCGTTCATTAAGGCGAGGTAGGAAAAATGCTACTGTACTTAAAAAAATTAAGATTTTAAATCACCTTAAAGCCCCGTACACACGGGGGAGATATATTGCTTAGCCATATATTGCTGAGCAATATATGGCTGAGCAATATATTGCTCAGTTTCGCCTTTTCGTCAGCGACCAGAGATGGTCGCTGATGAAAAAGAAACTGCCGGGAGGAGCCCGGCAGTGGTAATCAGCTGGTCGCAGGAGCATGTTCCTGCGACCAGCGATCACTACAGGGGTAAAAACGGGAGCGCGCACCCGGCGATATATCGCCGGTGCACACTCCCACAGCGGGCAATATGGTCGCTTAGCGACCATATTTCCCACGATATTACACAAAATCACCCCCGTGTGTACGCACCTTTAGTGTTATATTAGATTGTGTTATATTAAAAGAGCAACACTAAATCAAGGTATAACAATAACTTACCATAACCTATATATTTAACCACGCAGCTCAACATACTGTATGCTAATATTCCAAAAATGGTCATATTAAAGCATTTGACATATTCTGGACATTCCAAGCTAAAAAAAATAACAGTTTATTCTCTATTACAGACATTTTAGAATGCAATTGATCATAAGCCAGAAAATAATGACATTCTAAAGATAAGTTTCTGGAAACAGGAAAAAAAACTCTGTTCAGCCACACACAAAGAGGGAAATTTACTAAGATGGGAGTTCTACTTCACATGGGATGTTGCTATGGGCAACCAATCAGATGCTATCTATTATCTTCTACAAGGTGCTAAATAAATAAGAAGTAGGTTCTGATTGGTTGCCCATAGCAACATCCCACGTGAAATAGAACTCCCATCTTAGTAAATTTCCCACAAAGTGCTTCTAAGGTTTCATACTGCAAGTCTCTGCATGGAAAATCATTGCACTACTGCTGCTAATGGCTTCTCTGTAGCTTAACTATTAGTAACTGTGTGCATAGGATATGAAAGAGGAAACACTTGCCAGCTGAATGTTTTTGCAAAACATAACTTTATGTATAACAGGGGTTTTCTAAATACATATTTAGAAATATAAGGTTCAGTGTATCTACATACAGTACATTCCTCTTGGAAGCTGGGTAGCTCAGGAATATTATGGAACTCTCCGGCATCCTACCAGCTTCCTAGTGATTTGAGCAGGACTGTATTTTACTCAGTGGCAATTATGGGAGCCTCTGGGAAGGGGCAGGGTTGAATAACTGCATTGCGTCATTTAGCCCCACCCCTCCATAGGTTGAGGGTGTGGTCTAATGACAAGTCAGTACCACCATCTAAAGTGCCCTGCAATGTCTCTGATCTTCTACAGGAAAGGAGACTTACAATAATAAGCAGCATAATAAATAAGGGCAGGGCACATCATAAGCAGTGTAATATAAGATAACATAAAATAAGGACAGGGCACAGAAAAAGCAATGTAACATAAGATAACATAAGATAAGGGCAGGGCGCAAAATAAGAAGTGTAATTTAAGATAACAGAAGATAAGGGCAAGGCAGTGTAATAAAAAATAACATACAACAAGGGCAGGGCACAGAATGAGCAGTGTAACATAAGATTAGGGGCAAGATGCACAAAGGGTCCTCACCCCCAACACCCACCTCCCCCAGCTCACCTGAGCACAGGCCAGCAGCAAGAGCCCTCTCTCCCCCTGGTGCTCAGTGTGGCTGAGCGAGCAGATCTTGGAAAGTCATCGGGTCAGGCGAAGAGGGAGAGAGAGAAAAGCAGCTGTGGTAGATGGGGACATCCCTCACTGCTCAGCGCACATGTCATATTTTTTTCAATCAGTGTCACCCTTGAAATGTTGTCACCCATAGGCAGGTGCCCAAAGCTGCCTAATGGTAGCTCCGGCCCTGGACACATGGTAAGCAATGTACTATAAGATAACATAATATAAGGGGAGGACACATTATACAATATAAACACAATAAAAAAAGGCACTGCAGGACACAGAATGAAAAGAATTGTGTAAGATGAAAGAAAGACACATAGGGCCTTATTCTAGTTCACTCTTTCTGACAAAATCCTTCTTAGGTGGACAAAACCATGTGTACTGCAGGGGGGCAGATGTGACATGTGCAGAGAGAATTAGATTTGGGTGAGTTATTTTGTTTCTGTGCAGGGTAAATACGGGCTGCTTTATTTTTACACTGCAATATAGATCTCACTTTGAAGTAAAACCCCACCCAAATCTAATTCTCTCAGCACAAGTCACATCTGCCCGACCTGCAGTGCACATGGTTCTGTACATCTAAGAAGGATTTTGTCAGAGAGTGAACTAGAATAAGGCCCATAATGAGAAATATAATATTTAATATAGGCAGGGCACATAATTAGAAGTATAATATAAGTGTACAGAATGTGTTATATATGAAATGATAAGGGCACAGAATAAGAAGTGTAATATATGATATTGTCAAGGCACAAAATAAGAAGGTTAATACTCTCCTGTAAGGACACTACTGCACTGTATATATTTGTCCTCAGAGAGCAGCTTAAATGTTAATAAAACTTAGGGATTTGTAAAGGAAAACGTAAAGGTTGAAACTATGAGTTTTGTTTTATTTTTTGCTCCTGGTGAATCATTGACGCTGAAAATCATTCCAAATACTTTAATACTGTCTTGAAGGCATTACCGGGTAGGCACAGCTCCTTTATAAAAAGATGCAATTATTTTTCAGAGCGGAACAGCCTGAATTTTTACGCCTGCTTGCAGAACATGTAAACTGATATTCAGTGGGAAGCTTAACCTGTCTTTAGGTGAAGAGATGGCAGATGTGTAATATTTTAAACTACAGAAACTTTGGAATGTTACGGAAATGAGCCATAGAGACATAGGTGTTTACATATCAGTTTTTATAAATACTATAAGTTACACTTAAGGCACAGAAAAATACTATAACCTCTTTTCAGAAAGCATCAAATGCAATAACAATAGTAGTGGGTATGTCCATATGTATGCTTGTTGCATACAAAGGACCTTATTCATAGGTAGATGCTTGCCGATGCTGGAAGTAATGGAGCAGTTTTGCTAAATTGCTTTGTCCTTTTTATGTCGATTGAAAGCTGTACTGTAGCTGCACTTTCAGGAGCACACAGGGAGAAGCGTATGAAAAATGTAGTGGTCTTTCCTGGGGCAGTGAGAGAAGGTGTCCTAGTGTATGCATAGAGACGGTCCATCTTGTGGGCATGTTATGGGAGTGTCATGAGTGTTTATACAAACAACGAGAGAAAAGAAACTCGGTGGGGTGCACGCTGGACTCCCTCACAACTGATGTGCCTTGATGCAAAACATTTTATTATAGAGGTTTTTTTTTAAAGATACAAGGCTGGCATGATGTGGTCGTCAAGCCAAGTGACAAGGGTGGAAATGTTGTAATTTTGGCAAAAGAAAAATACAGTACATGATGGAAGCATATCGCCAGCTAGAAGATCAAAGTTGCTATAAATCCTCTTAATTTAACCCGATGGAAAATTTTAAGGAACAGTACCACAGGATTATTGACACAGCAAAATCAGAGGGCATCATCACACAAAAAGAACATAAATATCTACAGAGCAACAACCCCAAGATGCCAACATATTATATGTTGCCCAAAATACACAAAAATGTGGTTACCCCACCAGGAAGACCTATTGTGTCGGGAAAGGGAAGATTAACGGAGAAGGCGTGCACGTTTATCGATCTCCAACTAAGACACTTTGTCCTAGACTTACCATCGTTTGTTGAAGACACATCGGATGTTCTTCGTAGACTCCATAATATCGCTCTTGAGGATAATCAATTTTTGGTCTCATTAGATGTTGAGGCCCTATATACCTCGATAAATCATGACCAGAGACTCGAAGCGGTCAAGTACTTCATGGCAACAGAAAGACAGGAGCCCTTTCAAGATTTTATACTGGATTTGTTGAAATTTATCCTACACCACAACTTATTCACATTTAACGATCGCTTTTATGTGCAGGTGAGGGGCACGGCGATGGGGGCGGCATGTGCCCCCACCTATGCGAATATGTTTCTGGGGAGATGGGAGAAGGAAGATGTTTTCAATGATGAAAATGAGCTATTTAATCTCATGTCACGATATGGATTCGATATATCGATGAAGTTTTCTTTATTTGGGAGGGGGACCTGACACTCCTTCTCCAATTCATACAAACACTAAAAGTTAACAACTTAAATCTTCGATTAACACATACATTAGCCAAAAAAAACTGGCATTCCTGGACCTTAAGATATACAAAGATGGGGACAATAAAATAGCCACCCAACTGTACAGGAAGGAAACGGCCACGAACACGTTATTGCATCAAACTAGTTCCCACTTCCCACCGACTATTGAAAATATCGCCAAAGGGGAATTTTTAAGATTAAGGAGAAATTGTTCGAATGAGAGTCAATACAAAATCCAAAGCAAAGATCTTACATCCCGCCTGAGGGATAGGGGATAGAGCCATACCTCCATTAAAAAGGCTATGAGAAATGCCTTTTTACAGGACAGATAAAATCTAATCTTTGGTCAAAAAGACAAAAAATCACAGGATAACATCATACGATTTGTGGGGGATTTCTGCCAGGAATGGAAAAGTATTAAGGAAATCCTACAAATACACTGGCCCATTTTGCTTTTGGACCCAGCACTGTCGCAGAAACTAGGGACAAATGTCTCAATGAGTTGGCGGCGGTCTAAAAATCTAAAAGATCAATTGGTGAAAAGCCATTTTATGAGAGGACAACCACAAAGGAGCAGAATTAAGGGCACTTATCAGTGTGGGCAATGTAAAGCTTGCCAATACATCTGGACCACAGATCAAATCACCGACAGATTCGGTATGAATATGCAGTTATATGACTACATCAACTGTAAAACAGAGGGTGTGATATACTGCATAACCTGTGACTGTAATCAAAGATATGTGGGCATGACAACGCGACCCCTAAAACAGTGAATTTTAGAGCACATAGGATCTATCCGTAATGTGGAAAAAGACAAAAAGAAGTTCAAGCAGATAACATCTGTCGCGAGACACTTCCACCTACAACATGGAGGAAGAACACAAGGATTCAAAGTCTGTGGTCTCGAGAAAATCAACTTGGGCATTAGAGGGGGTGATCTCACCAATGCACTTTTGAAAAAGGAGAGTCGATGGACATTCAACCTTGGGGCTCTAAACCCACAGGGGATGAACGAATACATCAATTATGGAGAATTTTTGGTGTAAAAACTCAATCATCACTCTATCACCCCCCTCCGCACCCCCAATGGCAACATGAGACATATACTAACTAATAGCTATCCTTCCAGACCAGCCAATTTTTAAAGAAACTTTTTCATGCAATTGGTATGTGCAATTTCCTATGTGTAAAATTTAGTATGTCTTGCTCTCCTCCATTTTTATGTACAATATTCAATGCTTTTAGATGCCATATGAAGGTTCACTGAGTAAGGAGTCCTATGAGGCCCATTCGTTAATCAGAAGGTGATGCACCTACGGTGGAATTGAATATAAATTTATCCACTTTACACCAACTTATGGGTATGTAAATATTGATATCTTATTGATCTAGAGATCAATGGTTAAGACCTAAGAGCTAAAATAGTCTTCTCCATCTTCCACTACCTAGAACTTTACCCCTGAAGAAGTCTTTATGATGAAAGCGTTGGGTGTGTTTCTCCTTGATGTTCGAACTGACTCAATTGCTTCAACGAATGAAAAAGTGTTATCATTGTGTTTTCTATGCATTTTTATTAAATTTTGATTATTGTATGTGATTATAATAGTTACTAATATCTGGTGGTGGAGCTATCGGATAGTCGCGCACTCTATTTAACATTCTACACATCTTCCTCTTTTCCCCCCACTAACAGGGGGAACTTATAGAGTTGCAGCCCACAAATTTTGCAGCGCATTGAAAGGGTATTCCTTCTTTTCTATATATAATATATATATCTATATATATATATATATTGTATGAATTGTTTTTAATTCTTTGAAAAGATACATTTAGATATATATGCTTCCTTTAGTACATTCTCTGATAACTTTTGAATGTGTTTATTTGTGAAATAAATAACATTTTATCCTGGTTTATCTTTGAGAAGGTTAGCAGCTAAATATTGCCAAGATACATTAAATTATTTTGCTTCCAGAGGAGTTTTGCATTCCTGTTCATTGGTTGACTTATGTATAGTCATGACATTCTATAGTATATAACATTCTCTTTTAAAGTTGCTTATTGATTGTGAAAAAAATATTGTTTCAAGTTTTCCTAAGATTGGCAGATAAATAATTTGTTACGGTTGCAAAAGAAAAAAAGAGAAATGTAGTTAGTAGTCTCTTGATTGCTGTATTAAAAAGTTTATTCCATATCAAATGTACACATTTCAAGCCCAGACATGTTTTGTTAAAATGTCCTTGAGAGGAATATATCACTTTATAGAAAAATGCTTTTATGACTTATCTTTTTCGAAATGAATGACATTTGTCGATGTCTTTTGACTGAAATCTAAGATAGACATCCTTAACAAAGTTCAAATAATGACTAATGCATTTCAGCAATCCACCATCTTTTCATGAAATCAGTTTGAATAATATTAAGATGTAAGCTGTCGCTAAAAAGACTATAATGATACACATTTTAGTGGAAAACAACTTAGACTCTAATTCCTTTTTTGACCATCTGACTACTGTATCTTGCTTAAAGTATGGACCAGTGGTGGATTTGGGCCACATCACTGAATTAGACTTTGATACAACCAAAACCATGTATATTAAATTTGAATAGTTTAACTTCTGATTTTGGTCTGTAGGTTTGGATTGGATACAAATCTGTTGTAGTTACACAAAAGAAGAGCAGGTTGTTAAAAATTACTAATTTTATTATGGCGCAGAAAAAATTTGCTGCCTGTGATCCTAAATATCTTTCATGTTGCTGATTTCACTTTTCTCACCACCAATCCGCACCCAAAGTGTTGTATTAAAGAATGAACCCAAACTTTTATGCTCAGTTAGATATGAACAATACTACAGATATACTGCTTTCTATTTTAGATTGATAGAATTATACCAGTTGTACATGTTGTGGATTTGGATCTTGTTTTTTATTTGACAATATGCTGTGGTTGCAGTCATAAATTATTAAATTGGGAAAATAAATGATGTATTATTTTAGGGTCATTCCATACATCTATTCTTGTTATACTCACAGTATTGTAAACCTAGTATGGCAATCAGATTTTGGCTGTCTGTTTATGCAAAAGTTATAGACACAACCAACCCCAATGCTGCGATGCACAATAACTGCTTGACCCCTTTCTTGTGCCAGTGATATTTACTGTACAGTAGGAGTTCAACTATTCAAATGCCAATGTGTCTCTATGTAATAGTGATGCACACCATGATGCCCATTGCAAAATATCAATGTTAGTGTTATTCTATGCTTGAGGGGATTTAGGGTGATGATGATGGCAAGGTCATCATAATCTGACCATTTTTGACCCCACCAGAGTTTTTATTTTGTTTACCAGGGCATACTTTTAAACTCATGTAAAAACTCAACCTTTGTACATCTCATAACTGTCTGGAAACCAAATAATAAGTGCTTCTGTTTCTTTCTAATTGTTTGAAACTTTTACAAAGCCTAAAGACAATAGGTTACAATAACATTTTGGTTCAACCCTTCATCTTACCTGGTGTGGGCAAACAAATAGCCAAGCGCATAAAGCACTCTTAGGAGTGACAATGATTTGCCTTATTTTTATTTTTTTTTTCAATTATCAACCCCACACTAGGTCAGTGAAGAGGAAGTGGCTATATGAGGAGTGCTGATTTAAAGCCCACTGATATTAGACAATATTGCTTTATCTAAGCTGTTATAATTCTATTATATCACTGGGTCGGGGGCTAAGATAAGTAAAATAAGTGTTTTGTTTCTATAAGTTTGTGTTTCACACCCCAGAAATGTACTTGATCACTTTTTGGCACAACGTTATAAATTAAGATTATCATTGCAATTAATGCACTCTGTGCTATAACTTTAAAAGAAAACTAGAATTTAAAGGTAGAAATCATGTTCTTATGTGTGTCTTCTTTTCGGGCCCTAAACTTTCAGTGGTACTAAAAAAGTAATTGGGATATATATTTAATTAATTTGGGATTTTGCCTTTTGTTTACTAGAACAAATTCCACACCTGAACAATGTGTTCTCAATACATGCTTACAGTCTCAATAAAATGATTTCTGCTGATGATATTATAACTATTCAAGAAAATAAATACATTTCTGTTTCCAAGGGCCAGATGTACTAAGCTTGAAAAGTGATAAAATGGAGAGTGATAAACAGCTAGCCAATCAGCTCTTACCTGCCATGCAACAGGCTGTGTTTCAAAAATGACAGGTAGGAGATGATTGGCTGGTGGTTTTTCACTGTACTTTTGATCACTTTTCAAGGCTTAGTACATCTGGCCCCAAGTACTTTATATATTTTAAAGAAACACTGATTACAATATCTAGCAAACATGTATTTGAATGACTGCACCACAAATAGATAAATATTACATGAACAGTGAGCCTGGATATATTTCTTGACTGTGAGGCATATGTAAAATTACATAATTGGTATATAAAGTAGTTTGATTTAAATGATTGTCAAGTGTTTTGATACTAATGATTTACATATGTATAAGTCCTAAATGTTCATACATTATTTATTTAACTTCTGCAAAACATGTCAATGATTGACTAATTTCACAATACTGTACAGTGCTTCATACGCTAATGACAAAGTTGTCAGCAATTATGTAGCAAAAGCTATGTACAGTGAAAAAGAAATGCATTACAGAACAAAACAGTAAAAATAATTAAATTGATTGTAGAGGAAAAAAACATTTCTGGCATAGCCACAAGCAGAGGTCATTCTAAAATGCAAGTCTGTTTATTTCTTATTTTTGTATCCTCACATTATTGAATTATAATTTTTTAAAGCTTAATATTCACAAATCTTAATAAATGCAACAATTTGCAGAATTCTTTATTTAAAGATTGTACTCACTATCTAAGATCTGGAGGCACAATGTGAATTATTCATATTGATAAAAAAAATTGTTGACATCACAAAAAAATGGTTTTGCATAATTTAAGTTTAACATCAGGAATTGCACTACATCAATTATGAGACTTGCCCAAGTGAAGATTGAAAATATAAAATAGAGCAGGCCTGTGGATGTTATAACAGGCCTGTGGATGTTATAGAGTTTTCATTTGTGCTTTGGTTTCAATAGTCTATTAGTTATGGCTGACTAAATATTTTCTATGGTGTATTCAAAGAGCTCAGCTGATGTAAAGTTGCAAAATGAAACAAACTGAGAATCTATTGAAATATTAAAGCTTTCTTTTCTTTATAAATGGTAATAAGTAGAACGTTAATGCATACAAATAAACAATGCAGATTGCTTCCATGTGAATGGTTTTCTCTTGATCCAGTTTTAGGCAGAGCATATCTGAAATTGGTCACATATGAATATTTTTAAGCTTATTTTAGTAAGATGGATATCACTGTGGGATCACTAAGGGTAGAACATTTATAGCATTATATGGTAATTTTTACCCTTTATCCTTTATCCACCTTTCTACATTAAGTAAATTTTAGTAAAATTATTAATGGTTCACATTAAGTACAATTTAACATCTAACTTTAAGGTGGTGATTCTGATTACTCGCTAAGCAGCGGAAATTCCCAGATAGACAGGGCAGCAATGACTATATAGTGCAAATCGAATGTAGATTGTATGAGTTGTATGTAAATAGTACAGAGTTAGCAAAGATTGCATAGCACTCGAATCTTAAGTCGAATAGCAAGGGAATCTCACCGTGTGTACACAACATTAGTCACTATGGATTGACCAAGACTTGCAGCATCTGGATCCGAGAACAGGGCAGGTGGCTGATGTCCTGTGACATCAGCCACCTAACCACAAAAGGCAGGGGCCCAACTGCATCCACATGGGGACGCCCAGAATTTTCCTGGGTGCAGCCACCATTTATGTCGGTACGGCCAGGAAACACAGGGCATTTGCATACGAATGCCTCCTGCCCGCCTACTTCACCCTGTGCAAATGCCACATTGACTATGTCAGTCCCCGAAAGTGCCTGCACAGAGGCCCTGCACATGCACATAAGCAAATATGTGCATGCGCAGTGCGTAAACATCAAACATTGAAGCTATGAATTGCGATAACTTTCCTCCAAACAACTGCAATCACTGTTCTGGAGGTGGCACTGACATATGAGGTATCCAGAAGGGGAATAAGGTGCCCTAAAAATACTTGAGGGGCCATTTTTTGTATATGAACTTAAAAGTGACCATTTGTAAAAAAAAAAAAGCATTGGTATAATTTGCAAATACTGTACAGTATATTGATTCATATGCATGTTCAAGCAACCTTAATTCTAACATATATATATATATATATATATATATATATATATATATATATATATATATATATATAGATTTTATTAGAGAAAAGAGTTATCAATCATCATTATCATCAAATGAAAAAATGGTACTTGTGTAGTTTCACGGCACCAGCATGGCACCGTGCTACTTCCGGGTTCTACGCTCACCACAAACTATGTTAAAAAAAGTAACTTAACTCCATGCCAACATGGATAGTTCATACCCCCACTATCCATGTTGGCATGGAGTTGATTTTAAATAGCGTGGTGAGCGCAGCGTGCCACTGAGCCCACAGCTTGGGCGAGCGAAGCGAGCCCCGCAAGGGGACTCAGACGCATGGCTCCATGCTGCCGCCGTGAAACTACACAAGTACCGAAAAAATTTGTGCCCATTTTATTTACAGATTAACACCTCTAATCCAACTATCCAACTGCTATGGGTCACAAGTACTGTATGTGAAACTCTAAATACAATTGAAAGTTCTATGCATGAGCTTTACGTATCTATTCATATACTACTAATGTACTAATTCACTTATGTGTTTTGTTGCACATAAGCAGGACCCAAGTTATCTGATTCCTTACTGTCCTACTTGCTTAGGTGGCCTACACACGGGGCAGCGGTGCTGAGAGATTTGAGCGGTGCTGAGAGATTTGAGCGATGCTACATTGAGTGTAGCCCTATTGGCGAAACCCGAGTCGCGTCAGCGTCTGAGACGGTCCCTTCATGGATTAGCGCTGCAGGAGATATTGTAAAGTAATGTACTGTATTTCAGGTCAAGTCGACCCCCTCCACCCCTAGGGGAAGGGGAGGAGGCGGTTGACTTCAGCTGCATACACATTACTCCCTGGAAGAGACAATAATGCAATGGTACTGTAGCCAAATCAAGCCCTCTTATTCTACAGGACCAACACTGTTTTCTCGAACACCTACAGTAGCTGGGGCATAGGTGTACTCATTACTGACTGACACATTAAAAATGATCCACAGGTGGAGCTAATTACTTCATTTACAGTATGATTCTGTGAGGAGACCTGTAAAACATTAACTGTTTTTTTTGTCTAGTTTTGTTAAAAATTTTACATTTAATGGTCTAGTTTTATTAAATACCACTTTCCAAAATATTCAAATAAAAGAAAAATTTGACACCCTAATCGAACACGGGTCTCCAGCATGTAGAGCTGCGCAGCTATCCACTACACTACGCAACACAGTGATGTGTACGGTCTGTAGAGTGCTGATATAATCAGTGGCATCCGTAGCCCTATTGGGGAAACCCGAGTCGCGGCGTCTAAGATGGTTCCTTCGTGGAATAGCGCTGCTGGAGATATTGTAAAGTAATGTACTGTAGTTCCCCTTGGGAAAGGGGAGGAGGCAGTTGACTTCAGCTGCACACACACATTATGCACAGTACCAACAGTTCAAAATATTCAGCATCAGCTACATGAACGTGAAGGTAAATATTTGTATAGGGTCATTACACTACACAGCCCATTTGCTCGCAGCGATGTTCACACACGTCTCATTTCGCATGAGCATCTCATACTGTAAGCGCGCTCCGTACGGCGAATGGCGGGATTCCATTGGCACATTACAGTATATCACTCCGACGCTAGCTTGATGGAGCATTAGCCACCCAGTGGTGGCGGATTGTATTGCATGGTGTGCGCCCACGCCCCTTGGCGGACACCAGAGCAAGAAGAAAATCGAAACGCCAGAACCTCCGCCATGGCGAGCTGGCAGTAATATTGAGAGGGGCTCCATCTGTAGATCGCTCAAATCGCTCAGCAAGATTGCTCAGCACACAGTGATGTGTCAGCAATGTGTGCTGAGCAATCTATCAAGGCCAGTGTTCTTTAGTGAGATATAACTAGATTTATCCAGCTGGATATTAAAAGCCGGGCGATAACTACACGCAGGGCTAATGTAAAGCATCACTGAAATCTAGAAAGCGGGGTACACTCTTGCCGATGTACTGGATCAGAACAATATACTGTATCAGCCACATCAGTGTGTATGCTCTATTTGCATGTTCCCACAGCTATGTCACTTCATTACTGCCAGCATTATCACATTTGTATCTATCTAGAAACAGTGGCATATCTGTGATGCAGTATGTGTGGTGCACATAGGCCCATGGATCCAGACGATCCCACACCATACACCCTTGACCTATTTTTTCAATAATGACCTCCTTGGAGCCATACAGCAGTGGCAGTAACTCTGAGCACTAGGAAGTGCATAGGTCTCCATATAAATGGGTGCTGCTCTATTTTACTAGCATTTTGAACATACACATTTAGAGAACTCACAGAGTCACTGACTCTTTCTGCTAGACAATAGGGGAGCCAGGTGAAAAAAGCACATGTGCCACCTCCCCTCTATATGCCACTATTTAGAAGGACTGAATTGTTCCAACTAGGACCCATTTCATTGTGTCTGTTTTGACAGTGATTACTGACAGCTCACCCTACATTAAGAGTTACAAGTCCAACTCTGGCCTTACATGGCTGCAGGGGAGATCTGCATGGGAGAGAAAGCTTTCTGTTGACATGGACTTTTTGAACTATTATGGGGATATGTACAGTATAAAGCAATGAAAACTGTGGACATGTGCACTAATGGAGATCAGTGGAGTGCTTTTTATAAAATTATACATGTGCAGCTGGTTTGGTTGCAAACCTCTCCAATGGCTCACTTCTCCACTCTTTCAGTGCTTCATACATCTATCCCAAAGAAACGCAGGGGGAATTTTACTAAGATGGGAGTTTCCCATAGCAACATCCCATATGAAACAGAACTCCCATCTTAGTACATTTGCCCCATAGACTCTGATAACAAATGGGAACCTGGCTTACCTAGGGCCAGATGCACAAAGCTTTAAAATTGATAACATGGAGAGTGAGAAACAGAAAACCAATCAGCTCCTGCCTGCCATATCACAGGCTGTTTGATAAATGTTAGACTGTAGCTGATTGGTTGGTTCTTTATCACTCTCCATTTTATAACTTTTGAATCTTAGTGCATCTGGCCCCTAGTCTGCCCTAAACATGTGTACGTACACCAACTTACTTACTAGAGTTTCTTCTTTTCTGGTAAGCATTTATAATACCAAGGTTTTTAAGTATTATAACTAAAAAGAAAGTGCCATAGAATAAAAACAGCAGATTTATTTATTTATATCTTCATGCTTAAAAGAGCAGTGACACATAAGAGTTCCACACTTGATGCTTACTCCTCAAAAGCAATCTGCACAGTTTCCTCAAAAGTCTGTCATTACACCTCCCTTGCTTTACATTGCATATATATTTGCTGTTATTGTGATATAACCATGTTTTTGATTATTTCCTCTTATTACATTTGCAAAGACTCAAAGTAGGCTTAGCTTAAAGCATACTGTACTTTTAAGTGGATGTATGAAAATGAATTTCACAATCTATTTAAATTAATGATGAAGATCAATCCTCTTTTAGAAAAAAAGGACACCCCCAGTGAGCCAGTACGTTGAACATTTTGCAGCGGAGCATAACATTAAGCACACCTCCCTACAGCCCAAATTGCCCCTACAGGGCAATAACTACTCAGATGTGTTTTAAATTAATTGGATATACTTGATAGGCTAAAGAGGTGGAATGATGTACAGACGAGAATGGATATGCTAAGGGCAAAACCTTGTCATTCTAATAAAAATAGATTATAAATGTAATTTTCACATTTACTTTATCAGTGAAATTAACTATTATACTGTATATGTAAGATACCTCATGTCATATGTAACATTTGTACATATTGTAAAAATGTAGAAAACTGTTTAGACATCCACTCACTGAGATTCATTACAGCATTGTATTGTTGATACTACATGGTGCTTTCAATATATTATAATATGTTAACAGTTAAACTCTGTTTCCAAGACTGAAGGAATATTGCACTCTCTCCTGGATAGTTTTTTTCTATACAACTACTTTGTTATATTTTCCATTTTCATGCACTATAGAACTGGCCATCAAACAATCCACCTACTGCTTATCTGGATTACAAAAATAGTGGATGGTTGTATAATGTTTAGTGCATTGCACATTTCAGGCAAATTTGGGACATAACAGCAGAAGTAAAAATGTTCAGTATACAGTATAGGGGAAATCCAATGAGCAATGGTAATTTACTGCTGCTTATTGACTCGTTAGGGTCTATTTTATGAGCCAATATAGCCGGTACTTAATCCCCCAATCCCGGCACTTGGCAGGCCAATCCAAATCAACTAAAAAAGGCTGCTTTACCCACAGTCTGCGGCTTTTCATTGTACTTATGCATTTACACATGAAAAATGGGAGTTATTGTGTGAGCTAATAGGATAGTAGTGATACAACAATTGAGGTGGGTAAATAAGGGTGGAGTCATGTAGGTGTATGGGGAGTGTGTTTAGGTGCGCACCTAAAGAAAGCTCTGCTAGGCACTATATAGTGGCCACCGGCACACCATAGAGGTGAGGAGCAGCATTAGGATTTTATTATATAGAATTTGATAACATTACCCACTACATAGTAGTGTATGATTTTGCTGTTACTATTAATAATGAGCTATAGACATAGATATGGGTAATTTTAAAACATTTAGGCATAAGAGAGAAAATATGTGTTTAAAAATGATCATGTATAATATATTTAAACTGTATATGAAATAAGATTCATCTTTAGAATTCTTTTAGCGGATTTATAAAAATTATATTACTTTTGAGAGTTTCTGTTTTTCTAATCTTCATTCGGTTACGGAATTTGCAATGCATGTCTCTTGGCTATTACAAAACATTATCAAATTGCAAGTTAATTGTAAGGCAACATGAAGGCTAAATTAACTCTGCAGGATACTATAAATGTGTGCCGTGTTTTTCTGAAGTTAAACCAGCACAACGGCCCAAATGATTTTATTACCGCTACAAGAAGAACATAATCCTTCTAATTTCATACTAGTAATCTAGTTAAGAAAAACTCTAGGGCCAAATGTAATAGGGTGTGAGAATCAGAACGGGAGAGATTTTGGGATAGTTTTCCATTTTTTTTTTAAAGCGGCAATCATTTTGACTGAAAAACCAGGTTGATTTTGTCATGTATTTATTTGGCGCACCATATTACATTTGGCCCTTATTCTTTAAGAACAAATAAAGAAGTTAGTCTTTTGCAAAAAGTTACCCGGTTACATTTACCTAGTTATTATTAATCTATTATTTATATACTACATGATTGATTGATTGATTGATGAATGATATCGGACCCGCACGCAAGCCTGCGAATGGATGTTTATGCAAAACATCCATTCACCGGCCTGCGGGCACAATCGCCATCCGGCGGGGAAGGGGGGGGCAGGCAATTGCACACCCGGAGATAAGCGTTAGCTGGTTCGCAAAGCATCAAAATTACAACTGCTTTGAGAGTCACATAGAATCAGGGTCTAGGAGTTGTAAAGGCTATTAGTTGTTAAAGAGCAGAAAAAAAATAATTGATAAAAATATATTTTATTAATAATAATTTTAATTAATGTATTATTTATTAAAATTACAATAGGGTTATATTTACTAATAACCCCATTTTATTCTATTTAATCTAAGATTATATATATGTAAACTATACTTATCTCGGTTATTTTGGGATGTGCGTTGTTGACCAGTTTAGTACATTATTTTTTTTCCTTTTCTCAGATGCATAGAAAGAAACTAACAATAATGAAATGCATTTGCTTTGTATTCACTGAAGAACTAAACCAGTTGTATGGATTGCCTCACCATTTTATTTTATCATTTTTATATCTTTATTATTATGTTGTTTGGAAGCTTAAAGAGAAACTCCAATCTTCAGGCATGGATTATGCACAAATGCAGCAGAAACAGCTAATGGAGACACGATATTTCTAAAATGACACAAAAAACTGGCTTGATTATTTAATGTTTGTTTATTGCCGATGTGGATTACGGTTGTATCTTTCCTGAAGGCTGATGAGTGCAAATGGATTGAACAGCTGGTGTGCCCTACTATCTGGAGGTCAGAACAAAAAGCATTATGTGGAACATTTACATACTTTTCATAATATGAAAAGCACTAGAGAAAAATATGAATGCGGATATAAAGTTTTCATTAGAGAACAGAAACTTATAATGCTGCTTATCTCGGAAAAGATAAAGGACTAAGAAAAATCTCTTCCTGTTAGCTGATAATGCAGCCTTAATTGGGATGGGAAAATGGAGGTCATTAAATGCTGGCACACTCTTACTAACAACCATGCAAATCACAGTCATCTCAAATATACAGCCAAGTTAAGGCTGCTTTCATACAGAATGGCAGACCGTCTTCACAGCACAGCAATCAGGCAGAGTTTGTGCCAGACTACACTTGTGCACTAATTGTATGTTAGAAGGTCTAAACCAATATAATACACATACTATATTACAATTTTTTTTTTATTAATATAGGAGTAATTATATAATATTATCAGAACAGTTACTAGAGCCTTGCTTTGAGCATTGTAAAAGGGAAGAATATATCTAACTCTACACCTAGTTCATAGTAGAGCATCATTTAAAGATCTAAAAATTTATGAATCTTAAAGAAACCGGTTGAAGGTTCATCTATATTTTATTTGCAACACTATATATTGTGCAAATACAGGTACACCACCGATAAACTGACACTTGATGGTTTGGTACCTAATTTAATCTGGACACATCAGGTGCCTGGGGAGAGTTACATTGAGGGGATTTAGGCTGGGAGAGGGCTCAGTTAGGCTGTGGAAGGCTATGGAAGGTTTAGGTGCTGAAGGGAGGAGGATGCAGAAGGGCTTGGTTAGCCTGTGGGAGGGATTCTGGTTTGCAGGAAACACACAAGGGGTCACTGGTGGGCTGGCTAAGCAGTGAAAGTTTGCTGCTTAGTGAGCCTTCTAATGCCGCCCACGGGCATACAAACGCACGCCGACCACAGTCCATACATCCCCGTCGCCGTTTGCATAAACATCCAATCGCAGGGTTGCGTATGAAGGCAAAATCATTTGATGGTCGCTGATCATCAAATGTTTTTCCACTGCTCGCAAATCTAAGTCAGTCTGGGCTGACAGACTTGCGGCATCACGGTATGAAAACTGGGTGGGCAGCTGACATCCTGTGAAGCAACTAGAATCAAGCCCACTATATGATGTATGTAGCCAAGATCAATGCGTTCATGGGGGGAGCAAGCAACATCAGGTACATGTGCACTCACCAATGCCAGCAACAATGAAGTACTGGCAGTGGCGGCCCTTGCTAGAGATATCTTCCATTGGCCCTGCATGCATCGAGGATGTTGCTGAAGATGAGCAGGAGAGTGCATCTTCAGAGACATACAGTAGTAAATATTAGACAATGTGCCTCATATGAAGATCTGATCCACCAGATCAGACAACATCGATGAACCCAGCTTAACATCTAGGGCTGGATGTAGTGCAGTGTGGCCATGCAGAAATCCTAACTCAAAGGTTTTTTAAAGGGTCTGTAATTTACATTCCTTGTAATCAATAAATATTGATTTACTGTATCTAGCAACCAGACCAAACAGTGCATCTGATCTTTAAACTCTCTCCAAATATAAAATCAGCTGAGGCCTCAAACAGTATACTATACTGTATATGATAATGTGATCTAGGACATCATCTATACATATTTTGGATGTTCCACACATGGCAAAGCATGCAGAACATTTAGAAAATATTACCAAATTTGTCAAACAAATTGGTGTTTTTCCATAATCTGAAGACATGCTTTTCAGGAATATGAATTTCTGTTTTCTGCTTTATTGTACATGGTTATTTTCTATATACACGTTATGAGCAAATGTTGTAGGAACAGTATATATTTCTGGGCACATTATATAATACAGGAACAGTATATAATTCTGGGCACATTATATAATGCAGTTTTGGTAATTTTCAAAGTTCAGAACTATGAATTCTCAATGAATGAGACATAGATCACTGTTCCATATTACAGTCAATTCACAATATATTATTAGTTACAAAATGGCAAAATTCCTGCAGACAAATAATCTAATTTCAGCCATCTGTTTGGCGCTAAACACCGAAGGGCCTAATTAATTTGTGATTTTCATATGTAAGCTGCTCTTTTCCTAAGAGGCAGATGTGCCATGCTATGTATACTACACATGAAAAATGAAGAATGCTTAGATTTGCAGAGAAAGTTTAATAGAGCAAAGCAGATGCTGCAGTTGTGTAGCTTGTCTTTGGTGGGTTAGCTCAAGTCTGTTATTAAGTTAAGTAAAATGTATACATTCTTTGAAAATAGAGCACCCAGCATATATTGTACAAGTAATCAGCAAAAGTGACTTGGGGGCCTATGTAATATTAATCATACAATATTGAGAATAACACAATGCACTTTAGTTTACTAAAAAATAAAACTGTAACTAGGAATCCAAGTCACTGCTAATTGGAGAAAACTGTTGCCAAATTGTGCAAGTGGATATTTGAGTAATCATTTTGCTGATATTATAAGCCAGCCTGATGCAATACTTGTAGCCTTCTGTACTTTTAGTAATGTACAAAAATTATACAAATGGTGTTCCAATTGCAAAAAAAAAATACTCCAATTGCATAGGGTCAAAAGAAAAAAATCCTGTGTTGTCGCACTCTTTACATTTCATTATTATACCTCTAAAAAGCATGGCAGTACTGTATATAGTCTACATAAAAGCATTAAACTATAATGGGATCTTCCTTTTCTTTCTTATTAGTTATAAGGGAGTATTATCCCACCTCTTACAGCAAACAATGTAAGTAGTATGTCTTCAGCAAAATGTTTAATTGCCCTATTAAATTAAATTTGATCATCATACAGTATAAATTAAGATGGCTGAAAAAACAAATTGAGTTTTTGATCTGAAATGCACAGTGATTCCCCTTTTCTACAATGTAAGGTAGACAGATTATTATTTATTTTTTTCAAGATGTGTTATGATTCTGTTTTAGTGATCACTTGAACCATATTAGATTTGTTTACAATTCACAAGAACATTTAAAACTGCATGATGAATTTTCTGGATATCACACAAGAAGTGGAGACATTTCCCCTTTCACTTATTGTAAACCAGTTCATACAAATCATTGTATTCACTTTGCAAGCAATCTTCAAATCAATATCCCTTATAGACAACTCCATAGACTTTGGAGAAACTGTTCAAATACATACTTAAAAAAAAAAAACATTGTTATCCTTAAAAATGCTACCTACAGTAGTGAATAATCCTGAAGGAGTTTTTTTGCTGCAATTGCTGCAATTACTGTATAAAGATCTTCATTTTTGGAATAATCCATTTTAGTTCCAAGAAATATGATGCTTAGGAAAGATTGTTATACCTTAATAGGATGAAAAAGCAGTGATTTTTTTTTTGTGCTGCACAGCCTCCTTCCCCTTGAGATAGTTGCTAAAGATGTTGTGTGACTTCAATATATTGTAACAGTATACACTTTTATATAGATGTGTACACAAACATCTAGCCCCCTGGTGCATTAAACAGCTCTTCTAGTCCATCATGCCATAGCATTACTCATAGTGCTGCACATCTGTGTGTGCAACTTTTTATGTTAAATTCATCTCATTCAGAAATTCATGTGAATAGGACATGCAAACAACTTTTACTCTTGATCTGATTTACCCATAATATGTTGGCAAAGCTCAGAACGAATCTCGCTCCACTTCAGATTTTTATGCTGAATGTCTTAAACTTTTGCTGTCCAATTTTTATTTATTTTTTTGCATTCAAACAGTCTGGTTTAAATGTTTCAATTAATTGTAATTTTTTGTTATTATTCAATAATGGTCTACATTGAAAGTTGAATGATGTTCTTATTTTAAAGTGGCTCATCATTGGATCTGTTACTAACGCTAGGGCTGTTGAGTCTGACTAGACGTTGGACGCTGGAATGGGTTAAAGAAATAATTAGTTATTAACCCCCAAAATAGTTTTGTGATAAAATACAGTGAAAAGAATGTAACAAAAAAAGTTTGTTGATGCTCTGGGATCACTGACAGCCAGCAATGCCTGTCTAACTGCATCAAGGCCCATTTCATTATAAATTTCCACATGTAGTAAGAAAATCTTGTTTTATATGTATATTCCAAATCTAATTTAAAAAGTGTATTGTATCCTGAGTGTGGGTTCTCAGATCTGAACTAAGTGCTGAAACAAGAAGTTAATGAATGCACCCAAAATAATTGGCTATACACATGAATGTGAAAGACCTGTTTTCTACAATTTAGGCTAGGTTTGTTGGGTAATATCCTGTAGAAGATTGTATCTTTAAGTTGAAGATATTCTTCCTCAAGGTAAAAAGATGTATTTTGGATAATTAATCCCTACCCCCTCTTTAAAAGATTTTTTTTAAGTAGTCTTTCTGTGTTTTAGTATAAATGATGCAGTACTAGGGATTCCATTCTAAACACGTGGTACAGTACCTTATATTCTCTAAATTGGAGTCCTTATCTTGGAGTTCCTAAAGTAGTCAAGGGTCAATTTTATAAAATACATCAGTGTACATTTTTTTTAACTGAATAAGATAAACAAAGATTGCTTTTTGCAATTGGGTTTGGAGCTTAAAGTTCCATTATGTGTAGTGTTAATATAAAACATCTCAACAAAACTACTTTAATCATCTGTAGAATCATTCTCTATGAATAAGCTGCATAAATCATCTATTTATTTATTTATTTACAGTTTCTTATATAGCACAGCAGATTCTGTTGCTTGGAGGTAAGTGGGACCTGCTGCAAGCTTACAATCTATAGGGACATAGGAGGGAATCACAAGGACAGGCACCAGTAATAGAATAGCAGTCCCACCAGGTTGCAAGTCCAGAAGAAAAGCTATATACTGTAATACATAAGTGCCTCAGAGGGTTATTCATGTGGAACTTAAATTTGATAGGCTTGCCTGAAGAGGTGAGTTTTCAGGGAATGCTTGAAAGTTTTTAGGCTAGTGGAGAGTCTTATTGGGCGTGGAAGGGCATTCCATCTAGACAGAAAATGTCATCATCAATATCATAATCTTAAGCTGAATATACAAAATGCAATAAAGGCAGCCAACAATATTGTAACAATTTCCCTTGAATTCTCCAGAGCTAAAGAATGAAGGATATACTGCAGTGCATACATACAGATGGAGCAGCTCTCATTAGAGCTGCTCCTGGCAATTCAATCGCCAATCAAGTGGGCACGCATGCATGAGATGCTCGCGCCTCCCATTCTGAAGGAGTGCTTCTCCCCCACCACTTCCCACACCCCGCACTGAACCTGCCCATCTCCCTGAAGCGGAGACAGGCAGGGAGTCCACCTACCCACTGCCATGTAAAGGGGACACACATGCATGTGAGACACTCGGGCATCCCCATCGGATGCAATGCCTGGCAATTCCCTGAGCTGGCTGAGAGGCGCTACATCTGTACTGAATGATTTCAAATGATAAAGATAGAGTTTGCTTTGTTTTATGAAAAAAATATCTTTATCATTCATAAACACTGAACAATATGTGACTAATTATAAATGACATAGGCAAAGATTGACTGCATGTAGAGTTGAGAAAGAGGGGCCAATAAGGATCCATGGGATGCGCATAATTATCTTTATTTTTCATACACACACTGAAGAATATGCATAATTATATTGTTAACAATATTGATATCGTGCATATCATCTGCCTTTTATGAGATAGTGTGTACAAAGCTTAAGACTACAGCCACGTCATAAATTTTTTGTCTATTTTTTCTCTTATTGATGATTTTTCCTTGCAGACAGTATTTCCATAATGAAGTGATAAATCAAATTCCACATATATGGGGGGGGGGGGGGTGTTGGGATGAGGCAGAAAATTACAGGGAGCAAAATGTACATAAATACACTCTCATATCAGATGAGAAATATTATCACTTTTGGCATATCTTCAAAACAGAAGAAAAAAGTCTGTACTGTAAGTTCAGTAAGTTGTTCAGTAAGTTGTTGGCAACAAGGGGCATATAGTTTTAATCATATAGGGAGAGATAACAAAGTTAAGAGCCATTCAACATAACACTTACAGTATGCAAAATATCAGGCCATAAACTTATTTTTCCTATGTACAGTATAAGCTTAAATTGTACATTTTGCTTTTAGACCCTCAACTCAAAACAAATCTCATAGAAGGGCCAATAATGCAAATGTTGCTATCAAAGGCCAGTCTCTTCTTGAGAAAATAATTTGAAAAATGATAAGTCCATGTATTTTCCATCCTATCAACAAGTGTACCAGGTGAGACAGCAATGTTACATAGAAACATAGAAACATAGAAACATAGAATTTGACGGCAGATAAGAACCATTTGGCCCATCTAGTCTGCCCCTTTTTTACCCTTCAGGTAAACTCAACCCTTTTTAATCCTTATTTCTTTGTAAGGATATTCATATGCCTATCCCAAGCATGTTTAAATTGTTCTACTGTCTTAGCCTCTACCACCTCTGATGGGAGGCTATTCCACTTATCCACTACCCTTTCTGTGAAGTAATTCTTTCTAACATTTCCCCTGAACCTACCTCCCTCCAGTTTCAGTGCATGTCCTCGTGTTTTATTACTTGTTTTCCTTTGAAGAAAATTTCCCACCTGTACTATGTTAAAACCCTTGATATATTTGAAGATTTCTATCATGTCCCCCCTTTCCCTTCTCTGCTCCAAACTATACATGTTAAGATCTTTTAGTCTATCCAGGTAAGTTTTGTGATGTAGGCCATGAACCATTTTAGTTGCCCTTCTTTGTACACTCTCCAATGTATTTATATCCTTCTGAAGATATGGCCTCCAGAACTGGACACAGTATTCCAGATGAGGTCGTACCAATGACCTATAAAGTGGCATTATTACGTCTTTTTTTCTGCTACTGATTCCTCTCCCTATGCAACCAAGCATCTGACTAGCCTTCCTCATTGCTTTGTTACATTGCCTCCCTGCCTTTAAGTCACTTGAAATAGTGACTCCTAGATCTCTTTCCTCCTCAGTAGTTTCCATTATAGTACCCTTGATACTATATTGAGCCTTTGGGTTTTTGAGTCCCAAGTGCATAATTTTGCATTTTTTAGCATTAAACTGTAGTTGCCATTCTCTTGACCAATTCTCAAGTTTACTTAGATCATCAGTCATTTGATTTACCCCTCCTGGTGTGTCTACTCTGTTGCATATCTTTGTATCATCTGCAAAAAGGCATACTTTCCCTTCAATACCATTTGCAATGTCACTGACAAAGATATTAAAGAGCACTGGTCCAAGTACAGATCCCTGGGGTACTCCACTGGTAACATGTCCCTCCATAGAATGCACTCCATTTACGACAACTGTCTGTTTCCTATCCTGCAACCAGGTTCTTATCCATTTAATTGTTTTATAATCCAATCCCACACTTTCAAGTTTATTTAGCAGCCTGCGATGTGGGACAGTGTCAAATGCCTTACTAAAGTCTAGATATGCCACATCTACAGCCCCCCCTTCATCTAGTATTTTGGTCACGGAGTCAAAAAAGTCAATGAGACTTGTTTGGCATGATCTCCCTGCAGTAAAACCATGCTGTTTTGGATCCTGTAAGTTGTTTAATTTAAGATATTCCACTATTCTTTCTTTTAATAGTGTTTCCATTATTTTCCCTACTACTGATGTAAGGCTCACTGGTCTGTAGTTACTTGCTTCTTCTTTGCTTCCGCTTTTGTGCAGTGGAACTACATTTGCTTTTCTCCAGTCCTCTGGAACTGCACCTGTATCTAGTGACTGGTTGAATAAATCTGTTAATGGCGCTACCAACACCTCTTTTAGTTCTTTTAGTATCCTTGGATGCACTCCGTCTGGCCCCATTGATTTATCCACTTTCAGTCTTGAAAGTTCTGTTAGGACTTTCTCCCTAGTAAATGTACCTCCATCTACCTTATTTTTATAAATGTCCTTGCAACTTAACTGTGGTCCCTTCCCTTCTCCTTCTATAGTGAATACAGAGCAAAAGTAATTATTTAGCTGATCTGCAATTGCCTTGTCTCCCTCCACCAAATTCTCAGTGTCTGTCCGCAGTCTTATTATTCCTCCATTTGATTTTCTCCTTTCATTTATATACTTAAAAAAAGTTTTGTTTCCTTTATCTACCGACTGAGCCATTTTCTCCTCAGCTTGTGCCTTGGCACGCCTGATCACTTTCTTAGCCTCTTTGCGTCTGGCAAGATACACTTCTTTGTCATTATTATTTTGAGTCTGCTTGTATGTCCTAAAGGCCATCTTTTTTGCTTTTACACTAGTTGATACCTCTTTTGTAAACCACACTGGCTTCCTTTTCCTGGTACTTTTCTTAACCCTTTTGATACAAAGGTCCGTTGCCTTTAGTATTGCACTTTTTAATTTTCTCCACCTCTCCTGCACTCCTTTCAAGTTCGTCCAATCCGCTAATGAGTCGCTTAAACATCTCCCCATTTTTGCAAAGTCAGCCTTCCTAAAATCCAACACCTTAGTTTTTGTGTGACTGGAGTTGGACCCTGACTTGATACTAAACCATACTGCTTGATGATCACTGGATCCCAGGTTCTCACCCACATATATGTCTGATATCCTGTCACCATTTGTGAGTATTAAATCTAATATTGAGTCTTTGCGAGTAGGCTCCCTCACCAATTGCTTGAGAGAGGCTCCCTGTAGGGAATTTAGAAATTTGCCACTTGTAGATGATCTTGCAAAAGACTCCTCCCAATTCACATCAGGTAGATTAAAGTCTCCCATGATTATGACTTCTCCCTTTAAAGCCATTTTAGTGACATCAAGCAATAGGCTCCTGTCCAAATCCTGCCCCTGGCCTGGTGGCCTATAGATGACCCCAGTACGAATAATGTCCTTCTCCCCCATTTCTATGGTCACCCAAAGGGCCTCAGTTTTTTCTTCAATATTTTGTATTAAAGTAGCATTTATGTTTTTCTTTACATACATTGCTACCCCTCCTCCGATTCTTCCCATTCTGTCCTTCCTAAATAAATTGTATCCTGGTATAGCTACGTCCCAGCCATGGTTCTCATTCCACCATGTCTCTGTGATAGCCACAATGTCTAAGTCATCCCTTGTCATTATTGCTATTAGATCAGGAATTTTGTCTCCTAGGCTTCTAGCATTTGCACACATAGTTTTAAACATTTTGCCTGTGCATCTGTTATTCCTAGCCATGTTCATACAGTACAAAATTGAAATCTAAAGTTGAAATTACCTGTTTGATGATGTTGTTCAATGTCTGTTTTTATTTTTTACTGTTCAGAAAAGCTGCAGGTCACTAATTCTAAGAATATAGTGAGTCTGTTCAGGTCAGGCTACACCTGAACACTAATGGCCAAAGGAGATAATTTGCACTGTGTTTGAGTAGACATCAGGCAGAATGCAACACTAAACTATGCTTCACTGAACAACTTCACCAAACAAGTAATAACAATTACAACCAATTCATTAAATCAGAACTTTTCAAATCATACAAGAGTTTGCATAACACAGAAATAAAGAGAGCATATTGGAGATGAATTACATACTCTTGAGGTATCAATGCAGTCCATGTGTGTTTTTGTTGATTTGTAGTAGTTTGCCTTCAGTTTTCCTTCGGTGTAACGCAGGTATAACGCTTGTAGTTATGACTCTGTTTTCCCACTTTAAAACGGTCCACTTCAATACAGGGCCACAGCTAAACTATGGCCACAGCCGTATGCAATGAGAACTAATATACTCTAACAATGCCTTCTTCCCAATTTCCAATAATTGGAAGAATCTACACCCTCAGTCCCCACCCCCTGCTATACAGAGCAATAAAAGTGGCTTACAAAAACAGTTCTGGCATTCCAGGATACTATATCTCTTTTAGAATAAAAAATACATGCCTCACTACACACAGGCAAGGTACTGTTGTTATTTACACAGATCAGATATTTGGTTGAATTTACCTATAAGACAATCCCACACACAAGGGATGCAATGTTCTGCAGTGAAGACACTTGCTTGCAAATGTACCCAATAGAGTTCAAAAGCATGTGGATGTTACAGCAGAGAGAGATAGTCTGCACGTATGCCTGTGACAAAGTTGAATTTACCTATAAGACAATCCCACACACAAGGGATGCAATGTTCTGCAGTGAAGACACTTGCTTGCAAATGTACCCAATAGAGTTCAAAAGCATGTGGATGTTACAGCAGAGAGAGATAGTCTGCACGTATGCCTGTGACAAAGTTGAATTTACCTATAAGACAATCCCACACACAAGGGATGCAATGTTCTGCAGTGAAGACACTTGCTTGCAAATGTACCCAATAGAGTTCAAAAGCATGTGGATGTTACAGCAGAGAGAGATAGTCTGCACGTATGCCTGTGACAAAGTTGAATTTACCTATAAGACAATCCCACACACAAGGGATGCAATGTTCTGCAATGTTGTGCAATGTTGGGCACACTGTGAAGTTTACACTCTGGGAGATAAGCCATACATGTGTGTAATAGTATTATATAGCCTGTATGAATACATCCACGTGTAATATATCCTCCCAGTGATATTATAGCATACAGGCATAAACACAGTGGTGTGGAAGAACATGGTAAAACAAAAATACTAGCTAGATAGTAGGGTACAGTAACTTCAGAAAACTGAAGAAATCATGGCACAGTCCAGAATGGAGACAAGCACTGGCTCTCCCCCCTCTGCTCCATGCTCAGTTGGAGGAGTCTGAAGTTGGTGTTGGTTTGAAGGTAGTGATGTGGGCCAGACCTGCATACATGGCCGATGAGAGGCCATTGGGCAACTGCCATAGCTGGCAGACAATTTAGGTGGATGGAGGCTGTGAACTGAAGAGAAGTATCTCCAACAAAGGATAGAAAAAGAGTGTGCCCTTGTTGTTTGAATAAAATGAATGTGAAATAATCCACCCTGAATGATAATCAGGCAACTGGATGACTCCAATTGAAATTATCTCCATTTCAGGGATTCCTGGTCACGTGACCACTGGAGTGGCTGACGATAGACCAGCAATACTAGCTCTATACACCTGTGTATAAATGGCATTAAGAAAAGTGGGATAAAAAGGAGAACTTTAATGGACTAGTGGGATAACCAGCCTTGAAAAGGAACATAGCAGTGGTTAAAATGCATCAGCACATTTGGGACACAACTTCCACAGGGCCTGAAGAGGAAGAGGACAAGGATGATTATCAGAGTCGCCATTGGGAGACTCTGACATAGAATGATGCCTTCCATGGGAACTAAATACATCTTAATTCTCCACTCAAGCTGGTAATTGCCCTTTACCAGGTGTTTTAGGATAGCATCCTATGTGGATTTTTATGTATTGTGTTGAATATTTTTTTGTATTAAATTGTATCACCCTATGACCATTTATCACTTTGAATTTCATTTGAATTTATGAGCTATGGACCTTAATGGAAATTCGCAGCCTTGCGTGTCCATCAGACACCACCCACCCCCCCCCCCCCCCTCGCACGCATGACCCTCTACACGGCTGCAAATGGATGATTTATATAACCAATCGCAAGCTGGAAGAAATCATTCAATTTTTCAGCGACCATTGAATGATTTATCCTGCGCTCACAGGTCTCTAAACTGCAGCTGACCGCCCCCCGCACCCGCATAATGGCCTTGTTACCACGAGAACAGTCAGCGTTCTCATGGGAATGTCCATGAAAAGCTGGGCGCTCCCATATGGTAATGGGGCTGCCCGGTGCCCCCCGCCCTTCTCCGCCCCTCGTCCGTGGTATAGGGTGCACGCACGGAGGACCGAATGGATCTGAATAAGGTCCGATATCTGAAGGAGAAAAGTGGAGATCAGTCCAATTTAAAAGTGTCACCCAGTCGCCTGATTGTTAAAGGACAGACACTCACTGTGTGCATCTTGGGGGAGACTGTGGAAGGATGAAGCGAGTGGCCACCGTGGCAGGTGGGTTTGTACAGAGAGGAAGGTGTAGTGGATGAAGTGTTGTCTAGTGCAGAAAATGATCGTAAGTGAATTTTTCATGTGTTTGCTGACTGAACCACTTGAAAAAGGAGTATGTTTGATAGACAAACTTTCAGGCAATTGACTAAGTTATATGGTTTTCACTAATTTACCTTATATTTGATTTGCATAATACCGATTTATTGGTTTTATATTATTTTTCATTATTAATGTTATGAAAGGTAATTTAAAGGAAATTATTTGTCAATTTACTATTTTGATTAATGCAGACATAAAAAACATCTTAAATGTCCAGCAGGACAAACAGTTTACCTTTTTATGTAGAGAAATAACATGTATGTACTGTCACAAATTCACCTGCATTGTAATACAAGAGTGATCAGGGAGTGTATAGAAACATAATGCAGTTATTACTCTGCGAAGGCACAACCTCTATCTATTCCATAGCCTTACTTATTAATACTACAAACTCTATTCATATATGCAGAATAAATCAGTATGATATATCAATTAATTAAATTAATTATTAAAAAGTTAATACTTTGCATATTTAACTTACATTATCAGTTATTTTTAAGTGTACAGATGAAACTAAGGGGTCATTCTAATTCATTCACTTACCTGCATGTTCGCACAGGGGAGCGATGTTTAAAGACTCCTCATAAGCATTTATGCCAGCTCATAAGCAATTATTTGCCAGACTGTTAACAGGAAGCAGTGGGGGGCGTGGGACGGCGGACATCGGTTGTGCCCATTGGAATGCCCAGCATTTTATGGTCGTTCCCATGAAAATGCTGGCTGTTCCCATGGTACTTCACCAATGACGTGGGTGCTAGGACCGAACAGCTGACATCACCGGATGCAGGCTGCCCGCCCTCTTCCCGTACAGAGTAGCTGCAAATCTGAGAAACCAGACAGTGTCTTAGATTTGCATGCATCTTAGAAATCATTCAATGGTCGGTGACCATCAAATTATTTTGTACTCGCACGCAAACTGTGACTGGATGTTTTGCATGCATGCTGATGAAATGTGCATGCGTGCGGCAGGTGGTTGTTCATACGGGCGACGGTTACTCAGACAATCAGAATGACCTCCTAAGTTTATTTCACATTGTTTGTTTTTGTATGTGTAAAAAAGTGGTATTTTTAAATGCAAAATTCATAGAGGAAGATGCAACTCTAGTTGAATACAGCCAGTGATGACTGTGTAGAAATGGATGGTCAATGAACAAAAGTTTTTATAACAATATATTATAGATCAATAATGGCAACAAAATTGGAAAGAAACTGCAATTAGGATTTCAAGTACAGATATGAACTCAATGGAATCCAGAAGTCAATTAACTATCAATAATTAAAATATGTCATGCTTATTGCACCAATGAATCATAAGAAATTTTCTTAAAAGCTGTGAAGACTAGCTTTTCCTTTCTGCATAGGCATAAATAGTTTAATTGCTGTACTCATTTAGAGCTGTGTTCACTCCTGGCTAAATGCTAATTATCCCTCCAATGCAGAGAGCCTACCTCATATTCAGTTTTAATGTGTCTTAATCCTATAAAATAGAAGATAACTACTGTATGGCTAAACATGTGGTACAGTGTGCAAGTATGTATCTGTTTTTCTCTTGCAATAAATATGATCTTGTGCACGAATTATATCTCTATCCCAAATAATTATAATAATAATAATACTAATAATAATAATAGGTACTTATGTAATATCTGGGCTCCCGATTTTCTTATGAGACCGCGTCCCCTCGCGGGGCTCGCTGCGCTTGCCACGCTTCGGGCACGGTGGCTCGCTGCGCTCCCACACTATATAAAATCAACTCCATGCGTAGTTGGATAGTAGGGGTATGAAAAAATGGGATGCATTTAACATGGGAGCCCAGATAATACATAAGTACCTAATAATAATACAACAGATGGAAACACAGGGCCATAGAAGGGAAAAAATGTGCCATGGGCTGACCCCCGTAATCCTGCACATGGGACATCATGATGTCACAACGAAAGGGCGGGGTGCAGTGAATTCAGAGTAAGACAAACACAGGTAACTCTCAGAAAGATATTCAGGCTGCTTAATGTTATTTAGGCACCTTACACCCAAATGCAAGTACCAATAAGGAAGCAAAGGTAAAAAGGTATAACATTATACTAACATATCCCATCAGCACACCAACATTTTCCTTGGACATTTTATTCCCTACCCTTATTCTGTTATCTACATTATGGGGTAGATTTATTATGCTCGGTGAAGTGATAAAGTGGCTGGTACTTTATCATCGACCAATCAGCTCCTAACTTTAATTTTTCAAAGCCAGCCTTTAACTTGACAATTAGGAGCTGATTGGCTGGTGATAAAGTACCAGCCATTTTATCACTTCTACAAGCTTAATAAATCTGCCCCTCAGTCTCCTATCTGATCCCTTTTAGGCTTTTTTTTTGTCTGTTCCCAGCATGCCTACAATTGATAAAGGTCCATTGGTCCCCAATAACTTTAAGACTGGTAACAATTACAGCCACATCTAGCATGACAATTCTACACCTTTGGATAAAATATGATATTGCATTCAACAGTAATCAACAAGGAATGTATTAATTGATCTGATTATTTGATTATGGCTGTATGATGCTAGCTATTTCATATAAATATATCACTTAAATAAAAAATATAGCTAAGCTTGACCTATTGCAAATTTGTTTCATTTCCTGGGGTGGGATCTGTACAAGAAAACATTGCTTTTTATGAAAAAAAAATCCCCCCCATCTTTTTGATTGATTTGGATAACTCCTGTACTTTGCATCTACTCTAGATTTGTATTTGTCCAGATTTAGGTCTACTTATATCATAGAATAAACATTGCAGTAAAAAAATGGTTGCATGGCACTGACTAGATATATGCAAATCATTAACATTCCCTCATTACTGCATTGTCTACAACATATGTCAATCCATGTGTTCTCCTCTAAGATTGTATACCATGGGGGACAGCATGATTATTTCAAAACAATTTCAGTGTCCCAATTTCCCCTACACCTTGCTGTTTACAAACACCTCTAGGCATTACTGGCTGGAGCAGAAACTATCCATGTGCCAGAGCTGACTTCTAGAAAAGGACGTTTACATTGCAGAATAATCTCGGAAAATATGTTTAGTCTAGTGACAGATTGTGTTACACCTGTGAGACAGTCTATAGAAGATAGAACCACAGATGCTTTAGTATATTATTAATTCATTTTGGAAAAAATATAGCTGAAGCTTAATCAATCAAGCCAGTAAATACCTACCATGTGTTATTTGTGTTTTATTTAAAAAATGTAACTAGTTATTTTTATGAAATGGGATGAAATCATAAATTAATCCAATTTTAAAGAAAACCTAAAACATGTAAACTCACCCATGTAAATATCTTTATCTCAATATTTTTACTGTATAAACTAATTTTTTTAAATACATACTACTTTTTTATCAGTATATAATTTTATTTTAAAACGTAAAGTCTTGTGATGTACAGTAATTGCACGGTTTTCAAATGCATAAATAATGAGTAATATTGTATTCAATTTGTGGGCTATAGTATAAATAGTTCCAAATATTTACAAAAATAATTTTACCAGTGAAGATCAGATTACACAAACATCCATTTCGGTGTTTAACTTCTTCAGTGGTAATCCCAAGAATTTTCCGGGCTTAGTGCCCAGACTGGCAAGCCCTGAAAATTCTTGGATTGCCACTGGATAGAGCCAGGCAGCACCGCTGAGCTGATGGCTGAACTCAGCTTCAGCACTGCACGGCTCCGGCTGCTCAGCAGCGCGTCCCCTTATCCTCCCGTCACACCGGTTGCCGGGGGCAGTGCCGAGTTGCTGGGGGCAGGGCCGGGCAGAGGCTGACATAGTGCTCAACGGCACTACCAGGACCCTAGAAACAGCGTGGTGGGGGGTTTTCCGGTAGCGCTCCCCATAAAAACTCACACAGGGGGGAGCTACACTACTGAAGGGGTTAAAGTGTATTTTTTTACTTAAGTGAGTTTAACTTGTTAGTTTGGACATGGCCACCTGCAACGTTTACTAAATACATTGTGCCATGCTTCTGCCTTATGTAGCCCATACACGTTACAATTATTGTATACAATATTGTATACAATATCGCATCTCATCGCATATCGGTTTTGCGATGAGATGAGATCTAGTAAAAAAAGTATGTGCTGCACATACTTTTTTACGAGATCTCATCTCATCTCATTGCAAAACTGAGATGCGATGAGATGCGATATTGTATACAATATTGTATACAATAATTGTAACGTGTATGGGCACCTTTACTCCTTTAATGTGTCATTTATGTCTTTATATTGTCAAGTAGTGGCATTTAAAGTTGTACTATAGCTCTGCTGTATTCTCTGTATTTTATACACTTGAGTTCAGCAGAGGTCATGTGCAAGTCAATGAATTGAAACAATGTAGATGTGAAACCCTCTCTTCTCCTATTCTGAATAAATAAATGTCCCTTTACAAGGTAACATTTTAAACAACATAGTCATTTTATATAATATTTACTAACATGTCCACATTAGTTTTGGTTACATTACACAATACTGTTAGTCTCTAGACCTAGTGGCAATATATTGATATTGGAAGTTAGACAGACAGTATAATAGCATTACTTTATGTATACAAACCAAAATCATTTTTCATTGTCTCATCATATAATAGGGAGCATTTTTCCTCATCATTTTTGTCATCTCTTTATAAAATCACTAAGAATTGTCCATCGTCAGTTGCAACAATAACTTAAGACAATTATTCTTATGTATTTTTATTTTTAAGAAAGCTAAATAAATCCATGACCTTTATGTTGCCAGACACCAGTCTTTGTAGCTATAATACTGATCAAGAGTCTGTTCGCCCAACATTTCTTTTTGTAAGAATGTACTCAGTAGATTGAAAGGAAAGGAAATCTGCAACACTGTGGTGTTTCATACAGTTGCTTAGTGCAAATGAGAAAGCTTTGCTTGACAGTAAACTGATAGAAAGGTCAAAAAAAGAGGCATCTCTTGTGGAATAAAAACATTAAGTCATTCGAACAAAGGTCACTTAGCTCTACTTGTATGAGCCTTTATCATCTATCTGACAAGGCCAACTAGATATTGATCATCAGAAGCGTCTTGGAAATCACAAGTGGAGCTTGAGCAAAGTGAGAGGGGAAAAAAAACGTATGGTTAAGCTTCGAAGAATCACAGTGTTCTTTTGTAATGTGATGTGAATTCTTCTTGGCCTATGTTTTTTTATGATCTGGCCCATTATCCTTGTGTCGTATGCAATTTCTCCTCAATCGGCATGATGAATACTGCAATAGGGGATTTAAGAGCTCTCTGTTCTGTATTCTAGTTCTAGCTGGTTTTCTTGAATAGAATATCTCATTAAGTACAAGAAGAAAATATTGTATCTGACAAAAGGCCAGAGTCACATATATCTGAAACTTAAAAAGGGTATACCCGATGTGATCAGTGTACTGTACTATGTTTGGCAAAAGAAAAAGTAGAATCTCCTAAAATGTATACAATTTTAGACTTAATTACAATTTTGAAGGTATGTGTGGGATTTCAATGAATTTGTTTTACAGTATGAATAAAGTAAGCAGTAATAATACACTAACGTATTTATAATCAGTGCAATGTGTGCACTGCACACCAGCCCCATACTGCCGAAATCTCTGGGAAAATAGTGCAGTGGCCATTGTCCTGTGATTTTTCACATGCGTAGTGAAGAAATCGCACTCTATTTTTGAAAAGTTCCGTACATGTGCATTAGAGTCTGAGCCCTTAAGTGCCTGCTCATTCAGCTTTATAAAATGTACTTTATATATAATTTTCCTAGCATTAGCATTGCTCCTTTCAGACACAAATATATATATATATATATATATATATATATATATATATATGTATATATTAAGCAGCAGCAACCCCGATGCCTCCTGGATCATTTTGTTGAAAATGGCAGAAGCATACCGCAGCAATCAAAGGGATTTTTCAAACGTGTATTGCAGAAATCAAAACCAACTTTTTGGGGCTGGCATGCCCGTTTGTCACCCACACCTTGACAAAGGAGCGTGCCAGCCCCGAAATGTATGCTTCTGCCATTTATATATATATATATATATAATAATGTCCAAGGGTCTGGCACTCTCAATAGTATGTACAACTTGTTCTGGTGCGCATCCAAAGTAAGGATGTATACATGTAGAAAGGGATGTCACTCAGAAACTTTCAATGCAAAAAAGAAATACGCTGACTGCAGTAGGTTGAGATCAACGTTTCAGGGTTGTACCCCTTTTATCAAGACCTGTTGAACCAATGCGATAAAGACATATATATAGACATGACAGACTTACAGTTTAGTGCGCCCCACACCTGCCGCGCTGTCCGTTCGGGGTCCGGTGACGTCACTGGTGTGCGTTCCCAGGGACTCCCGGCACCTCCCAGAGGGTGCGGCTTCACCCAGGGTCTGATATCCATGGCAACAAGTGATGCGTACACTGACACACTTGGAATCACTGCTTGTGTGTGGACAGACTCCTGTGAACAATATAAACATAAACCAAATCACCAATAATGAAAAGAACGAGGGATGGGGGATAGAGGAACAAATATATATATGCTGATGCAACGGGGAAAAAATATGTTTATATTGTTCACAGGAGTCTGTCCACACACAAGCAGCGATTCCAAGTGGGTATCACCGGCCGTCAGTGCGCCAGAGTGACAAGCCCCAGCTTCACAGTAAATACGAACTGTGTCAGTGTACGCATCACTTGTTGCCATGGATATCAGACCCTGGGTGAAGCCGCGCCCTCTGGGAGGTGCCGGGAGTCCCTGGGAACGCACACCAGTGACGCCACCGGACCCCGAACGGACAGCGCGGCAGGTGAGGGCGCACTAAACTGTAAGTCTGTCATGTCTATATATATGTCTTTATCGCATTGGTTCAACAGGTCTTGATAAAAGGGGTACAACCCTGAAACGTTGATCTCAACCTACTGCAGTCAGCGTATTTCTTTTTTGCATTGAAAGTTTCTGAGTGACATCCCTTTCTACATGTGTATATATATATATATATATATATATATATATATACATCCAAGATCCGACACTCAAAGATATAAAATGAAATGACTTACTAGAGTCCACGTGGGGCCAACAAACAGAGAGAGGAAGGAGGCGGCACTCGTCAGGCTGAAGAATAGGTGTCCTTTAATCCTACAGTATCGGGGTTACCCCCCGTCATCAGGGATGGACTACATACACGCAATGATACATAACAGAAGTGACCTTATAAACACACCCACACCAAACGACCCCGCCCCCCAACCCCATTAAAAACAGATTGAGCTCACCTGCCGGACATGGGAGCGTCCCACTAAACCAGGTGAGACCGGAACGGTCCACCCAGCAGTAGGCGTCCCTCCGGTCCAGCTGACTGCTCCACATGTCAGTTCCCCCTCATGAGCCTGCCAGTCCGGGGAGCGCACTCCAGCAGTACACGGGGACAGACGCCCGGAAGTAACAGTATATTTACCTCACTTCCGCCAACCGTCTCACGTTCCCTGCATTGTGCCAACCCCAAGATGGCGCCCGCGATAGGGAACCGCAATAAAGATAATCAAAGCCCAAACTGTTGCCTAGACAACAGATCAATAACAGTGTATGTATGTCAAAACATGAATATGTCTAATAAGGCAGTATGTCTGACTGTCCAAAACATTAAATGCTGTACTCTCAATTGAATTTAAGCACGGAATTTGCATGCATATAAATAACTATAGATATGACATTGCAGGACAACACAGAGTGAAAACAGGAAAATCCCCACATAAAGTTACAAGCAGTGATAATGAACATATAAGCATATAATTCATAAACAATTAAAGTGATCTGAGAATAGTATATCCCCAGAGCACTCCACAAGAGGTGGCAAGTTATTAGTTATATGCACATGATGCATGCTAATTTATTAAATTATTAATTTATTAAATCAAATAGATACCTGTAAATAACTACTGTATTAAAGAAAATACTGTATTAGCATGAAACAGGCTAGAAGAGGTAAATCATTACAAGAAGCACTGTAGCCCCAGGGTCTCATTCAAGCCACCAGGGGCCAGAGTGCCCAACATGAAAATCCACCTACTTTCACGTTGTAGGAGGAGTTTATTTCTATATTGCCCCCCCCCCTGATGTTTTTGGGGACATGATCAATAATGATAGAACGTACCTCATTCACAGTATGATGGTGGGACAAACAGTGTCGGCAAGAGGTTGATCACTGTGTCCTGTGTGAATAGCCTGACTGATGGCTGTCCTATGCAGGGCCATGCACTCTTTAAATTGGCGCTGGTTCTTCCCCACATAGGACAGCCCACAAGGGCAAGTAAGCAAGTAAATTACATAGGTAGTGCTACAAGTAAGGGGATACCTGATGGTATGGAATTTGTTGGAATGTGGATGCCCGAATTTATCTCCAGTGTCCATGGTTTTACAGGTGGTACATCCCAGACACCTGAAACACCCATTTTTCCTAGACAGAAAATGTGAAGGGACCTTTTTGTCCCAGCCGGTAATATCCAGCTTGACTAAACTATCCTTCAAATTGGATTGTCTGGAATAGCTAGGCATCAGCTGTGTATTACGTAAGAGAGGGAGATCAGGGTCGGTAGACACTATCAGCCACCAGTGTTTAGCCAGGGCAGTTGTGTGCCTACTGTCCCATGAGAACCGGTTAACTCATGGGACTTTGCGACTAAATAGAGTATCACTGGTCTCTGACTTTTTTCTTAATGGGTAATAAGGTGGATCTGGGATACCCACGTTGAACAAATTTGTCCACCATGGTATCCAGTGCTTGTGGTACCTGGGATTCATCTGACGTGATCCGCCACACCCACTCTTGCGGCGGATCACGTCAGATGAATCCCAGGTACCACAAGCACTGGATACCATGGTGGACAAATTTGTTCAACGTGGGTATCCCAGATCCACCTTATTACCCATTAAGAAAAAAGTGTTGGAGACATCCAGGGACAAGACATTACAAGTAAAATCAGAGACCAGTTATACTCTATCTAGTCGCAAAGTCCCATGGGTTAACCGGTTCTCATGGGAATGTTTGGAGCTGAGCAGTGTACACCCATCTATTGGATCACAAATACCAATTGTGGACTTGTCAAGCAAAAAAACTATACATATAGTATCTGAAGGCCGTTTCTTTCGTTTAAAAGAACCTGAGGTGCTGTCATTCTATATATTATATACAGCAACCAGTGGATTTCTGGTCGTTTGTATTAATATTACCTGAGAATCACCTTCGCTTTATCATTTACCACCTGGGAGAATTTTGTCTCATTTTATAATTGCGTGATCATCTTGTACAACTGTCGCATCGTGCCCCTGATGAAGTCATGCAAATGACGAAACGCGTCGGTTATATGGGCGTTTTGAAACACTTGTTGTGATTGTACATCATTTGTCTAAAAATATATAATTTATATTGTGATTCACTGTAATTGTATCAAACCTTTATTGTACACTGCTATGCCCTTAGGGCAGTTTTATATTAAATTGTTTTACCATACTTGAAAGATTCTGTTCAAACAGGAAAGGTTAAACGCACCCTGAAACCCCCCTTTTTCCCCCTATATATATATATATATATATATATATATATATATATATATATATATATATATATATATACAACACCAAACCTGTGATGAAAGTAACAAAAAATGTACATGGTGTAAATAATAGTCTATCTCCCCTGCGGTTGTCATCAGGGACATGATCAATTACCATGTGCTTGAATGTGGAGATAGAGTGTTTTAACTCAGCATAGTGGCATGCTACTGGGTGATCAGATGCTTTTCCACCCAGATCTGCTCTAATGGCCGATCTATGCATTGCCATTCTCTCTTTTAGTGGTGAATAGTCTTTCCCACATAACACATGCCACATGGGCATTTGATTAGATAGATAATATAAGAACTGTTACATGACAACAGTGGCACAGGCTATGTACTTAATGGGCTTCTGTTGTGTGAATGGGGTGAGTGGCAGCACTGCTTTGTGCTGGCAGGGGAAGTGTTCTGAACATGGCTGTGAGTCGATCAAGAATGGGAACAAGTGCACCGCCGCTGATGGTCTGCTGGGTGAGGGGTGCAGTGTGCTGGCCGCAGCGGTGCTGTGTCCTGATGGGGTAAGAGCTGGACAGTGGTGCCGGCAGCTGCAGTGAGGAAGATGTGTGGTTGCTGGCTGCTTCTCTTTCTTGATTGCTGAGAAATGCAGAGTCATATTTTCATGCATTGTCCATTCAGTCTTCTCTACATATGTAAAATCTCAAGAGAACTTCATAAATTTGTTTAATTCTGAATAGGCTATCAAGTCTTAGATGTTTAAAAAATGTATTCGGTTATAGATTTAAACAGGGTGCGTTATCCTGCTTATTTGTGTTCAGAAATTTTGATGGAAAACTTCCCTCTGGTGTGTCCAGCCATGGATGGTTCAACATTGATTTTAAGTTAAAATCCCTATGAAAGCTTAATAAAGTATGTGATTGATGTAGTGCTGCTTAGCTTTAATCATAGGCAATCAAAGGTTATTTTTTTTTAATTTAATTTATTTTTTACAAATTTTCCATTGATCTGCGGTGGAAATATGTTACAATAGCAAATTGAGTCTATTACTTATGGGGCCTACACACATAGCAATGTAGGGCATTTTCTAAGCGATATCACTAGATCACTTAAAAAATGCACCCACATCACTCCATGTATAGAGGCTATAGCGATAGCTATCACCCGGCGAATTATATCCAGCATGCTGAATAGTAATCAGCCACAGCCAGAGTTTTTACCGGAGAACACTGGCCCTGACAGATTGCACAGCACACAGTGTTGACACATTACTGTGTGCTGAACTATCTTGCTGAGCAGTCTGAGCACTCAGAATGCTCAGAAAATCTCTACGTGTGTAGGCCTGAGCAATCTTTCTGAGCGTTCTGAGTAATCTAGCATCCTTTAGAACGCTTAGCAAATCTGTAGGTGTGTAAACCCCTTTAACATGAATGAGTTGCCTATAAAAGGCTATATCTTGAGATCACCATAGAAACATTGAAACATAAACTTTGACAGATAGGAACTACTGGGCTAATATAGTCTGCTCCCTTTTTAATCTTTTTTAACCTATTAAAAGAATGTAATCAAAATAATGTTTTGCATTCAAAGTAATTGGGTAATCTTTTTTTAGTCATTGCTAAAAGGGTATTAATCAAATCTTGTTTCCTTAATGTTGAAAAAAGTGGTAATTTTTGGATCATGTAAGGCAGTGGTAGCCAACTCCAGTCCTCGAGAGCTACCAACAGTTCACATTTTCCAGACATCCTAGCTACTGCACAGGTGCACTCATTACTGACTGACACATTTTAAAAGATCCACAGGTGGAGCTAATTACTTCAATTGTGATTTTGTGAGGAGACATGAAAAACATGCATTGTTGGTAGCTCTCGAGGACTAGAGTTGGCTACCCCAGATGTAAGGAGTTGTTATCATCCAGGAAATGTATTGATTGCTGACTGACTGAACTTAAGGGTAATTTTATATGGGTTGAGGTGTTGTTGATCATGTACTGTAGAACATGACTTCCATTTCCTGATTTACAAGAACTTTACACAAACTTATTACAAATATCATATATATATATATTTTTTTTTTTATTTTTTTTTTCCAATCATTAAATAAGAACAAACTCTAAACTTGTTAACTTTTTAGTGAGAGCTACAAGGTGACAATCTACATTCCACTTGTTCACCTTACAGACACATTTCAATTTAGCGAAATATAGTTTTGCAGCTAAGAATTATTTTTGATATATACTGTATATATATTTTTTCTATTTAAAAAAAAAATGTTTATCTTATTATTATTACAGAAATAGCTGTCCTTTCAAACATCACACTGTACTTCATGAAATAATCCGTTTTATGAAATATGGAACAAATGGACAGTAAGCCTTACCAACCATTATCAAAAATTAAGCATGAAATGGATCATACTTACACCAGCTCTTCAGAAGATAGTGAAGATGAACGAAAGCCAAGACAATCGTACAACTCAAGAGAAACTCTCCAGGAATGTACACAAGAAATAAGACTAAATTACAACAGCCATAGCAGCAGGAAAAGAAAAGCAGTTGAAGATCCCACTCAAGGTAGTACAATATAATTTAATTAAAAAAAAAACAAGATGTTAATTAATCAATTTGCTATATTACTAACATTGCAGTTTTAGAGGCTATTATATAATGTAAAAATGTATCAAAAGTACATTAATCATATTTGAAGAATGCTTTTTTTTTCTTAACAACATACTTATCTGTAACATACTTAACTAGAGAATTTCCATGGCCATGTGATCTGCATTTTACAATTTATTCATTTAACATTTAAATCAATTAAGCATTCATTACACATTCATAATACCAATTCAGAATATAAAAAAAAACAATAAATATTGCTAAGAGTGCCGGGAGCCAGGCTGCAGGAAAATAAAATAAAAAAATACAAAAAAGGGCAGCCACTGATTGGATGAGAGAGCTCACTCAGCCAATCAGTGGCCTCCCATATGTATACATTTCCTAACACTCGGCGTTGCCCTGCCCGGCACCCGGCTCTTGGAGTCCCCCCTGCATCGGATGCGATAAATCGTGGGTGCTAAAAAGCACCCAAAATGTGCTTCTGATGACTGTACATTTATCTTATGTGCAGCTGGTCCGACCTCCGGCTCAGGTCCGATGTGCATTGGACCCGAGGGGGACATCAAACAAGTCCGATTTGGGCTGATTTCTCGTGAGAGGCAGACCTAAGTAAAAATATGAAAAGTGGTCCATTTTTTTAAAAAAATATACAATTAGTGTATATTACATATATAACACATCAGCAAAGAACAACAAATACCATAAGCCAATAAACAACGCTGAGCTTGTCAAAAACGTATTCTTTCTGGATTGGCATACTGGTAAACATTTATTAATGCTATTATTTGTATTTATCCAAGTTTTGAGAGAGATATAGTAGAAGAGAGATAAAGTACCAACATATCAGCTCCTGTCATTTTGCAAACACAGCCGGGAAAATTACATTAGGAAACTGATTTGTTGATCATTTATGTATTTATACTTTATCACTCTGCAAACCTTGAAAATATCTTCCCCTCTGGACTTATAAAGGGGCATTTTTCAATAGCTAGGCAAAAAATTGCATGCACCACACTGAAATAATTATGTGATCTCTATTAATTATTGTAAGTCATTTACTATGGTTTTTTCTTGTAAATTGGACGATAAGGATGAAAATTTACCACCAAGTGATAAGCCTACAATAAGTCAAAAAAGAGGATACATGTACTCAGACAATCTGACATTGCTAATATATATATAGCATATGAAAAAAGCTATACTACAGTAGTGTTAGTGGTGATGCATAATAGAAAAGTAATGCTGATGTATCAGTATACTCTTTCAACTTATGTACAATATACAAACTGTAAATAGGGGGTACAGTAGCAAACATAACAATGGTTGTTACCAGGATTTATAACTGATCTCCAACAGCATTACATGTCTGGATGGAGGATTCTATAAAGTAGGATTTATCACACCCCATTGTGTAATAGAAAACCTTGTTTTGAGTAGTCAAGTTATCCCTAGTGTTACTTGACCAAGGTAGCCCTAAAATCTCCAAACCAGAGTTCTTAAGTGTCCTCAGATAGGATAATATATATATATATATATATATATATATATATATATATATATATATATATATATATACACTGTATATATATTACTGTTTACATCATATGTGGTGCCATGGGGCGGTTTGGGTGTGTATGGCACCCCATAGGTTAACCCCTATAATGTTAGTGACCTACCCAATGAGGTTATCTTGATCTTTGGTGGGCAGGATCATAAGGATGTATAATTATCAAATGTTTTGTAACCTGCTCTCTTGTTTATATGTTATACGTAAATAATTATCATAAATATTTGAAATTTTGAATTCATCATACAAAATTAGAAACATGTTTCCTGACCTTTAATTTTCTAAAAGTTTTGGCTGCTACGAAACCTTCTGCAAAGCATTTTTTATGCAGTACCGCACAATCAAAATAAAGTTCCAATGAGCCATGCATGTAGGTAATTTAGTTCTGGTATATTGCAGGTCAGTTTAGAAATGCACTGGCTCAACCATAGCAAAAGTAATTAAAATACATGTTGGGAAATGTCTATTCATTATTGATTGCTGTGTTTTCCCAAGTATCGGTTCATTGCCTGCATTCACATAAATGTGCCCTTTATATTTTTGCTTTGCAATACCAGAATAGAACAGTGGCTAGATGACATTATAAGAAGATGAGTTTTATAAAGAGGTTGCTATGCAATATAAATAACATTGAAATGTATAAAGTACGGTATGTGTTATAAGATTTACAGCAATGGTTCTCTTTCATTTGTTACCATTGACTTAAACTGTGCAGTTGCCATTTGCAATACTACCTGATATAACAGACTACTTTTTGTGCAGGTGGGCACATTTATCTTTGTAAAATAATTGAGGTCCATAAAATGTTTCTTGTGACTGCAGGATATGGTGACATGATCATGAAACCTACGACAGAAATTAGAACACGCAGATCCCAGCAGTCCAAGTTTTGAGTTTATTAATGCTTGGCCACAGGTGACTTAATTAGCACTTCAGTCAATTAGATTTAACTGTGCTGAGCTAAAGGCCTGTACACAAGGGGCGAATTTATCAAAAATTGCCAGGGATATGGTCGCTGAGTGATCATATCCCCAGACATACAGGGCATGGGTTGCTGGAAGCATGCTCCCGCAACCAGCTCTGCAGTGCACGCTACCACGAATGGTGGCTTCCCCCAGCAGAGTGCCTGGTTTTTATCAGCGTCCATCGCAGGTGAAAACGGGAACTCAACAATTTGGTCGCTGAGCGAGATTTTGCTGAGCGATTTACCACTGAACGACCAATGGCTCCAAGTGCACAGAGCTCAAAACCTATACCATTGGGGTGTCTTGAGGACAGTGTTTGATCAGAACCTCTCCCCTATGTACTGTATTGAAGAAAGGGGAAGCAGTGTATTCAACTACCCTGGCAAAGATATAATGGTTAATTACGACAATAATAGATTTTCTGTCACTGCAATACTGAATCCAAACTATCCCTGCTTTTTGTATAATAGATCTCTAATGCCCCTTTCCCACTGCAGGTCTAAAACGGTAAATTGCAGATTTTTCAGCACAATTTACCGTTTAAGGCTGCAGTGGGAAAGTGCCAGAGTTGAAATACTGGTTAAAGATAACCAGTATTTCAACCCGTTTTAAAAGCAGAGTCCTACACGGTTAAATACCATTTTTGAGGCAGTGGGAATGCCTCTGAAACGGTATTTAGTTTAAAAAAAAATCGGCCTGGGGTCCCCCCCACTGCCGTAACCAGCACCAGGCTGAAAGAGAAGGGGCTGGCATTAAAAAATCAGGAAACCGGACAAATAGGGCTTCGCTGATTTTTTAAAACCAGCCCCAGGCTCAAGGGCCGGGGCTGGTTCCCAAAATACGGGGGACAAAATGAGTAGGGGCCCCCCGTATTTTAAGAACCAGCCCCAGGCACAACCAGCCAGCAGGGTAATGCCACAGCCGGGGGGAGACTATTTATACAAGTCCCCCCGGCCAAAGCATTCATCCCTACCGACCAGTCAGCCTAGCCAGGGGCCCTGGGGGAGTGGGGACCCCCCCAATAAAGGGGTCCCCCCCCTCCAGGACTTACCTGACCAGGCTGAAGCCTGGTGCTGTCCCCGGTGGCCCTGTGCGGTTGCCACCGGGCTGATGATTGTGTAAAAAAAATAGATGAAAAACCTATTGTTTTAAACTGTGGAACTATGAGTCCCAGCAAGCCTCCCCCGCAAGCTGGGACTTGGAAAACCACAAGTCCCAGCCTGCGGGGCATTAAAGGGCCCGCTGGGTCTTGTAGTTCCACATTAAAATATAGATAAATAAATACACACTGACACATTATAAAAATAAAAGTTTAATACATACATTACACAAACACACTGATACTTACCTATCTTGATCCCGTAGGTAGGTCCCAGGGTCCGGTCCGGTGGCTTGGTTCCGGGGCCTTGGTTCCGGGGCTGGTCCGGGGCTCATAGGCTGAAGAGTCCGGGGTCCTGGATCCGTAGTAATCCAAAGGGGTACCTGGGGAAAGAAATCCTACTCACCTGTCCTCTGGCGTCCACCCCGGCATCTTCACTTCAAGACGCGCTGCTCCCAGCTGCTGGTACCCGCTCCGCTCCACTGTATACTAGAGACGCAGAGATCCTTCTTCCTCGGCGTCTCTGCTCAAAATGATTTCTGGCCAATCAGGAGCCGACTTTCTCGGCTCCTGATTGGCCAGAAATCATTCTGAGCAGAGACGCCGAGGAAGAAGGATCTCTGCATCTCTAGTATACAGCGGAGCGGGTACCAGCAGCCGGGAGCAGCGCCTCTTGAAGTGAAGAACCTGGGACCTACCTACGGGATCAAGATAGGTAAGTATCAGTGTGTTTGTGTAATGTATGTATTAAACTTTTATTTTTATAATGTGTCAGTGTGTATTTATTTATCTATTTTTTTTACTGTGGAACTACAAGACCCAGCGGGCCCTTTAATGCCCCGCAGGCTGGGACTTCTGGTTCTCCAAGTCCCAGCTTGCGGGGGAGGCTTGCTGGGACTCACAGTTTAAAACAATAGGTTTTTCATCTATTTTTTTAAACAATAATCAGCCCGGTGGCCACCGCACCGCTTCAGCCTGGTCAGGTAAGTCCTGGAGGGGGGGAACCCCTTAATTGGGGTGTCCCCACTCCCCCAGGGCCCCTGGCTAGGCTGACTGGTCGGTAGGGATGAATGCTTTGGCCGGGGGGACTTGTATAAAAAGTCTCCCCCCGGCTGTGGCATTACCCTGCTGGCTGGTTGTGCCTGGGGCTGGTTCTTAAAATACGGAGGACCCCTACTAATTTTGTCCCCCATATTTTTGGAACCAGCCCCGGACCTGGAGCCTGGGGCTGGTTGTTAAAAATCGGGGAACCCCTATTTGTCGGGTTCCCTGATTTTTAATTACCGGCCCCGGCTCTTTCAGCCTGGTGCTGGTTACAGCTGTGGGGGGGACCCCACGCTGTTTTTTTTTTTTTTTAATCCCCCCCCTCAGATTTTTTATGGGTTAAACGGGTTTTTAAACGGCAGTGTGAATGTGCCAAAAACAGCTTTTAAACGGTAATTTACCGTTTAAAAGCTGCAGTGGTAAAGGGTCTTTATGGCTCTTGCCGTTTAAAAACCTGTTAAAAAAAAACGGGTAATGACCCGTTTCAGCAGTGGGAAAGCAGCAAAAGTTCTTACAAAGTAGTTTATTTATTAACATGGTTTACATCTGTGTAAAGCACATATCAACCAATCTGTCACTAGTTTTCACCTAGCCACTGCAAGATCAACAATTAATGGAAAAGCATACAGATTTGTATCTGAGTAATATTAGTTCCAAATTCTGAATGTAATAATAGAATCTAAACATGTTTTAAAACAAATGGCTGCAATTATATAATCAGGTTTTACACATTGCTATTAACAAATAATATTTATGGGTTCATATTGTAGTCTTTTTTAAATGGACAACATTGTAGTGTTTATAGTTGTTGGATGTCAAAAGTTTGTTTATATATAACAAGCAAAATAACCAATAGAGCTATTGCAATTGTTACTTTATGACAAAAAGGCACATTAAAATGGGATACAGTCATTGGGTCACCAGCAAGTTGTTAGACAGTCATTAGGTTGACACCACTAGGTTGACATGCAGATAGGTCGACATGACTTTAGGTCCACATGCAGTAAGGTCAACAAGACATGTTGACATGGGTTAGGTCACCAGTGTCATTAGGTCGACATGGGTTAGCTCGACAGGGTCATTAGATCGACATGGGTTAGGTCGACATGGGTCATTAGGTCGACAGGGTCATTAGGTCGACATAGGGTTTTTAAACTTTTTTTTTCAGCCAACATGTGCCGTCAGGTGGTATTTCATGCCCTACCATGCACTTGGGCGTGGTGGGAGAATAAAATAGTGTGCCGAGCGTAGTAAGGTACCGTGCCCGAAGCATGGCAAGTGCAACGAGCCATGCGAGGGGATGCGGTGGTACGTTTTAGTATTTATATTGACTGTGTCGACATAAGGGTAAAAAATTTTTTTGGGGTTTTAAAAAATGACTTTTTCTCTGTCAACTTTACTCATGTTGACCAAATGACCATGACGACCTTATCCACGTTGACCTAATGACCCTGTCAACCTTATGACCCTGTCAACATAAACCATGTCGACCTAGACTCATGTCGACCTTCCTGAATGTCGACCTACACACACCTAATGGTGTCGATCTAATGACTGTCTAACCACTTGCTGGTGACCAACTGATCCACACCCATTAAAATACGGATGGCACTCATGAAAAGCAGTGTTGACAATCCCAGCAACACACAAACTGGGAATATTTGTCGGTTTAAGGTCAAATTATTAAGGACAATTGATTAATGAGTTGTAAATGTGAAATCGTTATGACTTAACATACGGGTCTTGAATTTGCAGTTAAATATATCACCTCAATACATATGCATATTTTTTTTTACATATTTCCTAGCCTGCATAATAGTATCATAAAATATATGTAATGACACATTACAACTAGAATAAAACATTATGTACCAGGTTTTGAATTTTGCATATGGTCAATGCAAATGTACATCTTAGAAATACTGCAGCTGACTACAATAACAATTTAATAGAAGAATTGGAATTCAGAGTTGGAATGACCGGTATGAATCAGAATAAGCCAATTTTCAAATGTCTTTCAAGCTTTTGTGATTTAGTTTAAGTGGCTTTGAATATGATTTATTTCAAGGTTTGTCACTTTGAAGAAATACTTTAAAGAGTAATAAAATAGCTTGAGGTTTTTATTCAAAGGAAATTCAATGGCCTTCACTTATTTGCTATTTTCAAGGAACGGAAAGGGTCCTGCTATTTTTATATTTTTTTACTGGCATTCTGTAGATATTTGCTCTCTATACTGCAATTCTAATGCATGGTAAAATGTTTAAAAATGAGAGCCATTTTTGTCTCCGGATGTTTGAAACCTCATTAAACATCACTTAGGAAAGCAAAGAACTTGCCTAGATGCAGCACAGTAACCGTTAAGTTGGAAAGCATGGACCCAATTCCAGCAACAAGTTATACATTTACAGTATTTATGTAGCTACTTTATTCTGCTCCATAGGAAAAAGGTGGATAGTACCTTTGAGCATCCAGATTCAGCTCAATTTGCCAGTTATGTCTCGTTGCCATTGTTGATGGCTATAACAAGTATCATAAGTGTATTGTGGAATGCAGTTTTTAGGTATTAAGAATATGTGGAGAATAGGTTATTAAATGGATTCTTTAACAGTACTGTATGTTTCACAATGAAAAGTGTCATGTGTCAGAAAGGATGCAGTATAGTGTTATAGGTCTTATACAGTGTAGCAGCTTTTGCCTCAAAATAAATATCTGTAATTTCACAGAATGGACAACTTGCTTTATTGCCCGCCCCCCATCGCCTAGCGAAAATACGCGCTGCACTGCAAATCAATTATTTTCATATACATCCATTCGTAGGCTAGCGCGCGGGCCCAAAATCCTTCAATGGTCACCGACCATCAATTAATTTCTATAGTGCTCGTAAATCTAAGTCAGTCTTAAGGCATTTAACAAAACAAGTACACATATACATTAACTAAAATAAATACTGTATATTTATGGCAATCTTTACACAAACTGTATGTTTAAAAAAAGTGTTGTTTTTTAAGTTTTTTTTAGCACAATTAATAATATTAATGCACTAGAACTAAATTATTAACGGCTGTTTTAGTTCCATAGTTAATTTATTACATATCAACATTCATATCTTAACAACTTGAATACTAGTGTTATATATATAAAAAAAAAAAAAAAACTAGTGTTTATACCAGCCGCTCATATCAACATCAGAGAAAAGAGTACAGTGGGCACAATGCACGTCATACTAATTGACATGCTCCCCTGCGTGCATCTGTGCATGTGCATTTATATGCATGTGCAAACGCTGGGTGTGAACGGGCATGGCGAACTTCTAGTTCGCCGTCTTGCTCGCACCTAGCAGGGCAAGCGGGGGGCGGCGTTACATCCACACACAACATTGCAAATTAGAATAAGGTCCAATATATATTATTTTTAATGATTGGTGCTGTAAGGAATGATTTGAACTGATTGGTTACAATGAAAAATGTAATGGTTAAGGAGTGCATAATTATGTACCATACATGACCCTAAACATATTTTAAGATGACAAATTTGTGTTACATGATTTTTTTCTTTTATTTATACATTTTCTTTTAGAAGTGTGGGATAAATTAGGTGGAGTGTTGATGAAAAGGCATAGGTAGTAATTAAGTGACCCATTTACTGTATATTAGGAAATATTTTATTTAGTCTGCTTAAGATGAGCATTGCTATCATGCATTAATATCAAACCAATTGTTGTAAAAGCATGTGACATGTACTGTAAGTACTTACAGTATATGTTACACACTTTTACAACAATTGATTTTAATGCATGATAGCAATACATCGAAAAGTAGAATAGCATCATGAACCTGTTTACTGTATGCGTATGTGAAAAGAATGTAATCTCTGCTTTTTTTTCTGGTTCATCAAGGTCCACCCATATTTATACACATAGGGGATTATTCTGGTTTATTCGCTGGGATGCGTATTCACACTATTGCAAGTGAACCTCCTTGCAAATGGTGGTAAGCCCACCATTCGCAAGGCACTTTCTTTCGCATTGGCTGCGAATGGATGTTTTACATAAACAACCATTTGCATGTCAGTGGGAACCTCCCCCATCCTTTGATGGTCGCAATATGCAATATTACCTTTATTACTGGCATTCTTTTTGGTACTTATATGTTAGTTGGGCACCCACTATAGTAAGTACGCTCATACCCCCACTAGCAATGGAGTTGATTTTATATAGTGTGGCGAGCGCATCGAGCCCGAAGCGTGGCGAGCCCCGCGAGGGGACGCGGAAAACTAAGCAAATAGGTTAGTGGGCGCCCAACTAACATATAAGTACCTTCTTTTTACTATTATTTTGCTTTTATAGTATGGTAGAATTTGTTTATGTTAATATGATTAAAATGTTTTTCAAAATGATGCACTTGTATTATGTTTTCCTGTAAATCTATGCATTATATAGCATATATTTGTTTTATGCATGTATGGTATAATTATAAAAGAGATGCAGTTTCCTTGAAGATTATGTATATTCTCAAATATATCATAAGATTTCAGTTTATTTAATTCACATTCCAGGGGAAACATTTAATTTTCAATCAATTAAGCTGCTAAAAGTTCAAATTTAAATAATTATAATGATCAATCATTCACTACTACAGTATGTTAATTTTTGAAATGAGAATATATCAGTAACAGATTTATGGTAATTTTCGAAAGTGAAGCTTAATTATCTCTTTAATTAATAGATTAAGATCAGACTTCTGACAGTTGACTAAAATACTTGCGTAACTTGCTTTGCTAATATAGAGAACTTAAAAAATAAATAAATAAAAGGTAACTTCGTAGCTGATTTGCCCAGTTTCAATGAGGCAATGGTTTGATGGGTGGAATTTTTTACCCCTTTTTACCCCCATAGGAGTCATATCCCTGCTTAAAGGATGGCAGAAATAACAATAACAGTTTCCAAACCAGACTGCAACTGGCTCACTAAGGTGGCAGATTTCAATTGGGGAGAGGGGGGAACTGCAGTTCTGCAGCCCATAATTAAAATCTGCCACTGGGAGTAACAACTACAACACCAATATTGTTCTGCAAATCTATTGACCAAGACCTTCAATTTTGTATATGAAACATGTCGCTGATAAAATTCATCCTATATTTTGCCAAGAAAATGCCCGATGTTAGCATAGCCGCACAGGACCTAGGGCCGGTGGAAGGCGATGGAGCACCCCAGGCGGGGGGGGGGGGGGCGCTCCGGTGCTCACCCATTCCAGCATGGGGGGTCGCTCTGTAGCTCCACTTGGGGGGTGGCGGGCACTCTGGCGCTCACCTGCTCTGGTCGCTCCGTCGCTCCATGAGCAATTTTCGATGGGAGGGGGCGTGTTTGATGTGGCTAGGGCCACGGAGTAACTCCATGGGGGGTGATGCAGTTGTGGCGGATGCTGAGTCGCTCCAGGGGGGGAGATGGGTGGGAGAGTTGCCAATAACCTACATCCATGGGGACCTGCTCCTAACTGCCACACATGCAATGTAGTATAGAGGGTTGACAAGGTTGGATGCATAAAGATAGTCGGTGGGCCGTTAGAGCAGCAGTAATGCTAGCTAAACACCGGCGGCTAGTTGACGGGACCATGATCGATGGGACTTTTTCAGGATATTTTGGTGCCGATTGTCACAGGAGTCCCCGAGGACACTGTTTATGTGCACAGTGTCCCCACACTGTATTGAAGTGCGCATTTTGTGGAAAAATGTACAAACATAAAAAACTCATCCAACACTCCATCCTTTTTATGATTTGCAGAAATGTTTGTACAGCATCTGGTCTGAATATCATGTCTACCAATACCAACTTATTTATGTCAACTTCTTTTTCTCCTAAAAAACAACAAGATGAACTTTATTTTTTATTTATTTTCTGTATTGTACCTCATGACAGTAAGTAGACAGTAAGTAGAGATTTCATCCATGCATCATGATTTGTTACAATTGTAGACTATACGATAACGGATTCCTGATATCTTCAAAAAAGATTAGCAGTCTGTCATCTGTGGTTGATTAAAACACCCAAGACTAAATCAGGAGCCGTCTGCACATGTGCAGTCTCCAACAATTTACTTACAGTACATATATAAAAGTAGAAATGAATTTACAATACTGTATGCATTACACATTTGTCACTCAGAAAATTACTATAATCTTAAGCAATTCTCCAGAACCAGTATTCCTACTGCTAAGGTCTAAATGCATTATATAATTATTGATACTAATAAGGTTTGAACATTACAATATTCATATTTTAAAGTGCAATTAAAATGTCAACTCTACAGTTGTTTAATCAGTCAGCAGAATAGCTGGACACACCTCTGCCCTCAGTACATATTTCATTTATAGGAAAAAAGCTAAACACATGAAATCATAGATACTGTAGAAACAAAGGCCCTTATTCATATCTGATCGCAGTACAAATTTGTTCTCAAAATGGGCAAAACCATGTGCACTGCAGGTGGGGCAGATGTAACATGTGCAGAGAGAGTTAGATTTGGGTGGGGTGTGTTGAAACTGAAATCTAAATTGCAGTGTAAAAATACTGCAGCCGGTATTTACCCTGCACAGAAACAGATTTAACTCACACAAATCTAACTCTCTCTCCGCACCTGTTACATCTGCCCCACCTGCAGTGCACAAGGTTTTGCCCATTTTGAGAACAAATTTGTACTGCGATCAGATATGAATAAAGGCCAAAGACAAAACCATAATGTTATATTTTTTGTGAATATGTTTTTAATACTTTAGACATCTTTACATAAAGCTGAATCAATTCAAACAGTATTTGTGTTTACTTAAGTAAAATCATTTAAGTTTTTGTTTGAATGATTTCCTATGAGTTTGAGTTTTTCCAGATTTTATGGACTGGCTGTGCTTCTCCTTAGGCATAGTGTGTGATTTGTGGGCTGCAGACCTGCCAGGTATTTATAATTTGTGTGCTTTTTGAAGAGAAAGTAGATTATGTTCAATTGATAAACATCCTGGAACCAATTCCAAAGAATACGTACAGAATATAAAAATGCAGTAATAAATTATGTTTGCATTTTGCTGTGTAAGATAGTTTTGGTACTATAGTAGATCCAGTATTATAACATTACTAATGTTTTAAAGCACAAGTATATACATTGTATATAAGAATATACATGCATGTAAGGACTATAATTACAGTGATGATAATCTATAAAATCACTGTATCCTACTATGTGAAAATCACAAGCTGTTTGTATTTTTCATTTGTTACTTATACTATTATTCTTATTCGTGTTTAGTATCTTCCCAATTCCATTTTCCCGTGAATAATAAATCATGAATCTTGTAATCTTGTAAGATAGTGCATAATGGGCCTGATTCAAAGTTGTATGAAAATTCAGTAGTTTGCCTTCTACTCCGTTGGAGGGTAGACTGCTCATGTGCAAATTCCAAATGAGAATCAATAAAACAAAAACGAGATGTTTATCAGATAGAAAATAAAGCCAAATCAATCAAATACTATAGATTGTGGTAGGAGGAGAATAAAATACACAAAAGGAGTAATACAAATATATATTTGCATTTTTTTTGTAATGTTGGCACATCAGATTTATTTTGCCCTGTAATGTTGAACATTTGTGTCCTATAGAAAAATATTGCCCTTACTCTGATACAATGGCTTTATTTACAAATACAGTGATGATGTTAAAGTCACATAATGTAGCTGACTGTAAAAAATTGCTGATTTTTACTAGGTTAACAATAAATACATCACCTTACCTTTGCCAGCCCCATTGCCTTCAAAGTACCATATATTCTCGAGTATAAGCCTACTTTTTCAGAACATTTTTTATGCTGCAAAAGCCCCCCTCGGCTTATACTTTGAGGTCCCACTTGAGTCAATAAGTTTTCCCAGTTTTTTGTTGTAAAAATAGGTGCCTCAGCTTATATTCGGGTCGACTTATACTCGAGTATATATGGTATATCTCAGAATGTTCCCACAAAATTAATTTTCAATGCCATTAATATAGTTTTGGTCAGTCCATGAGTAATGCAGTCTTAGAGTACTCTGCATTATGATAATATTATTCTAAATTTAAAGGTAAGAAAGTTGCACAGATATGACATAATTATACAGTAGGATTTCCTTAGACTATCGCAGGAAACAACTGAGTGAATTTTTGCTGAAATTGTACGGTAAACATGATTTGTGCAACTCCCTAATGACTTGGCACTAAAAATGTATATGTTCTTACTCTTCCGTTCTATTCCACACACATTATAATTGAGGTTGCTTGGGCTGAATAAAAGATACAACTGTACAACATTACATTCCGGTAACCCATCTTTCTAAAAATCAAGCTTTAGTTGTCCTAGAAGATTGTAGAGAATTGTAAATGAATGTTTAATTTATTCCCACGATATCTAGCAAGAAACATTAGAAAAAATGTACCTAGAGGTATATTTTTCAACATGTCAGTTGAAAGTGTATTGCGGAATATCATTAAGGTTTTGATAAGTTAGAGTGCTTGATGGCAGTTAGCTTTCATTTTATCAAGCCTACAGCCCAGTTAAATGTATTTGAAGCTCATGCCCCCAGGATTGAAACTAAAGCTGAATAAAGCTTGCTTACATCTGAACACAAACAATGTTCCAGATTAACCATGTCATACCTAGAAAAAGTTATTACATGTCTTGACAATACAATAGGGTGTCAGGAGACATTAAGCATTCTATTTTATATTTGTAATGCTCTGAAAGAGTTTTCTTGTTATTACACCAAATAAAATGCGATTGCATGTACAGTACAGCTGTAAGAATTTGGAACAGACAATGCTATTGCTTAACCCCTTCATGACTGAAACTATTCTAGATGAATAACTAAATTATTTCAAATGTAGGAGTTTTGTTGGTTTGACATGGAATACAATTTATTTCATAGACTAGCCTCAATTGTTTTACTGTTCTTTGGACTTTTAGATCTTTGCTTATGTAATAAGTCAGTCTATTTTGTATGATTGCAATTCCATTGTACCAAGTAAAATGGGGATCTAAACACAGTTTCCATGGATCTTCCTTATAGTTAGTGTACTTTCATGCTGTGAGTGCATCCCCAGAAATGTATTCCAAACAGTTTTACTGAAATATATAATAAAATATACAGTATGTTGTAAGTAAACTATTACAAAGCTCTAGGGTCTATAGCAAAGTACAAAAGTTTAAATGTTTTTATTGTGGGAGTGAGATAAGGCAGATATGGGGTTCTATGATTATCATATTGAGGATTTACCGATTTCAGTATTTGCTATAACAATTCCAAGTAGAGTTATTTTTTGTGTACATTTACATGACACCAATACAACATGAGTCACAGTAAATGTTTTGGCATTATTGTTGCAGTAGGTAGCAGTGGCATCACAAGGGAGTCAGAGGATTTGAGACTCACCCCCTTTGCGCAGCAAGATTCAGTATCCTTTTTTGGTGGACTGGCTACATAGAAAAAGTTTAAAGGTAATACAAAGCTGTAAATAGATAAGATATTTGGTGACCAGTGTAAAACATCAAAGAAATTCTCCAACTTCAGAAACCAAAATGAAAAAAAAAATGCTTTAAAAACACACATTGAAATATATTATTTCCATGGAAGACCTTCACCAACTAACTGGTAAAGTCCAGATTAGACTACTTTAACCTCCTCCTATATGACCTTCATGACAACTTCAATCTGTCCTCAATGCTGCTGCCAGACTCCTGTTCACTGCCTACCCATGTGTGTAACCCTTGTATGTCTTTCATTGTCTGGGATTTCTTTTCTCATGTGCTTTCCTTCTCTTTTTCTTACTATCATTAACTTCATCAATGGCATTTATCACTTGGTTTCTGCCACCGGATTCAGTATTGAATCCCGGCGGTCGGGATCCCGGCGTTCAGATTCCCGACGCCGGAATCCCGACAGCCGAAATGCAGACAAGGGGAAGACGTGGATCGCCCCCGATTGCGGGTTTGCTGCGCTCGCCACGCAGCGGGCCCGGTGCCTCGCTACGCTCAGCACACTAATTTATTCTCCCTCCAGGGGTGTCGTGGACACCCACGGAGGGAGAATGTGTCGGCATTTCGGCGGTCGGGATTCCGGCGTCGGGATTCTGAACGCCGGGATCCCGACCGCCGGGATTGTAACTGCATCCCCTGCCACCATGTTGCTTGAGTTTTATGAGTTGTCCTGCATTGTATTGTACTTTAACGTTAGGTGCTGTGAAACCATTTTGCAATATATAAAAAAGGATAACAATAATTATGAAATTATTATTATGATGATGATAATAATAATAATAATTAATAATAATAATAATAATAATAATAATGATAATAATAATAATATTGGCAAAACAATGTATGGCCACATAGTATGCCCAATATTAATACATTCAAAACTGCATAATTATCAAGCATGTTGGAAAATGTTAACAGAAGATAACTGGTGTCAATCTGCATATCTTATAACAGTCCTAACAACTAAAAGTAGAAGTAGTACTGAAGCCAGGTGTGATGTTACTATTCAGTTCACTAAAAAGTCAGAATGAGTACAATTTAGCCACATCCTGAATACAGTATGATCCTGTTGTTTGCTTGTTGTGATCTTTTTCTAACAGTCAGGAAATATATCATGAAAAATGTTTTCCAAATCTGCATATTGTGTGTGTGTGTGTGTGTGTGTGTGTACAGTATTCAGTAATACAGTGTGTGTGTGTGTGTTTCTGTGTAGGTCTTGATTTTCTATTATTGTTTTTTATATTTCAAATTTACATTTTTTGTAAAAAAAAATTATTATTTTAAAACGTTGCTCTTTTATTTAACATAAGAAAAAATGGATCTAATGAGCACTAAGCAACACCTTAGCTTGTAATAAAATCAAGAAGTAAGATTTTTTCAATCTTTAAATCATTATCACAGTTTCTCTGTTTGGGTGATGACCTAAAACTAATGGAGCCCTCATTGATCTTTACCCCTTATTTCAGCCCTCATTGATTTAATACAGAGAAATTTGAGTTTGACATGCTTGGCATACAATCTTCTCTTATAAAGTAAATCCCCTTCCTTCTTTCTATTTGAATTTTGCATGATTATCATAACTTTGCCATTGCTTTAAAAGTGAAGTCACATAAAATAACCTATACTGATAAAAATACAGTATAACTGAAATATACATTAATGCTATGATCACAAATATTATGTACAAGACATGAAGTATCATTTCATGCCATTTTATTTAGGAAATGAAGCTTGATTTCAATAATTAAATGAGATTTTGGATTAATTTAGAAAAAAAATGAAGCATATGTTTGAAAAACCTGATAATATTGGTGAGCCATGCTAATATACTGTACTACAATCAGCATAAAGCTAGTTGGATTGGTGATCAATGATTTGAAAGGGTTTTCCTAGAACATTATATATTTTTTTAACACAATTAATATTTTATCCATTGTCATGCATAGCAACAAAGGGGGTTATTCTGGTTGATTCGCAAGGCTGCGAATTCGCAGCCTCGCGAGTCCACCAAACCCCGCCCGGCGAACGACCCCGCCCCCTCAAATTGCGGCTTCGCCCGAACAGCTGCGAATGGATGTTTTGCGTAAACATCCATTCGCATGGCTCGGGTAACTGCCCACATCTTTCGATAGTCACCGACCATCGAATGATGTTTAGCGTGCACGCAAATATAAGTGACTTTTTAGCTACTTACATTTGCGTGCACGCTTTCGTGGATATGGGCGGACAGCTGACATCTGGTGATGTCAGCTACCCGCCCCCCACACCCACGCCACTGCCTCATTGCCATGAGAATGCTAGGTGTTCCCATATGGTAATGGGGCAGCCCGATGCCCCCCACCCATCCCCCCCCCCAAGCCGCCATGGATGCAACAGATGGAGGGATCGCCATGGGTGCACGCACCATACGCCTGCACATGCGCAGACGTGCAACATCGGTACTGCGTGCGATTGCATGCAGGACTGATGTGATCTGAATGAGGCCCCAAGAACCTTTGAACAATCATGTGCATGCTAGTTGGTTTTGTCTGGCCTACTTGCCACTATTTCAGTAAATTAATAGTTGTAAAAATGGCTGCATCATATGTGGGTTACATCATTTCATATAAAGACAGAAAATTGCATTGTTTATCCTGTCCAGTTGATAACATTTTTTGCCTAAGTTTTTATATATTTTTATTACTTCAGTGTATTTTTTTTGTAAGATTTAAAACAATATTTATTTATGATTAAATAATATTTATTTTTTCTGTTCATACACATGTCCTTCTTGCAAATGCTATATAGTTTGTATATTTTATTTTATTAATTTAACTTTTTTAAATAAGTCAGCTGTCTTTTATTTCAAACAAGACAAAACCAGAAAATAAAACCATATATATAACACATGTATGAATAACAAACTATCTAGTCAGACACTCCATTTTAGATCCTATTGATAGTGAATGACTATTAGCGGTTATCTTCCATAATGGAAAACTTAGTGATGTGTTCCGTAATTCATGTCACAGAATTCAGGTCTAATCATTGTTCTTCAAAGCAACTGTTGTACTTTTCAGAGCTTTCTTTCATGTATACACATTCCATCACCTTTAAAAAAATATGACTTTAGCCACTACTTTTGATAAAATTGTCCCAAATAGATGCAGTCACTTTTTTAATGAAAAAAAATCCTATCCTACAGCAGATTCTTTGAAAAAAGCTGATTTAAAAATCTGACTTTAATAAGTTGTTTTCATTATTAATTTTTGGTGATTGCATCAAATCTAAAGCTTTAGAAAAGTTTATTTTGTAATTATGATAGGAATTTAGAAGTATGATATATACAGTGTATATCTATCTATCTATCTATCTATCTATCTATCTATATATATATATATATATATATATATATATACTGTATATATCTATATATAGATAGATATACAGATATAGGAAGGAAAATAGCCGGCACTCCACCTTCCACCCAGTGCCTTCCTCTGCTTGAGCCTGCATCCAGGCTGGCATATGCATGCGAATCACTAGGCGGCAATCTCGAAAGATCTTGAAGAACCTGTGTGTGGTCTCTATTCTTCCAAGAAGTCGTCCGAGTTTTGCCTAGTGATTCACACAGATATATATATATATATATATATATATATATATATATATATATATATATATATAGTACACTTAGCCCCCCCCCACAGGATTTCAGACCAGCACTCAGTAATTTGAAGGAAAGGTTTTTTTTACTTCATGTGCAGAAAGACAGAATTTTTTTCTAGTTTTCATATAGTTCAAGAAGGAAGGCACTCAAACACCATTTGTAAAGCAAATATCACTGTATTAAAGTACCAAGTACTTTTGTGGACTGCGCCCCGTCCTCAGGGACAGGATGACAGCTGTCAATACAAGCCCACAGATCGCAACATGGGACTCCATATTGACAGCTGTCATCCTGTCCCTTTAAAAATGGGATTACCCTATTCCAAAATGATCAGAGTTATGCGTATTAATTCTGATAGATCTCAAGCCATTGAACAACTAAATGACCTTATAAAAAAAATTCTTGCCAAGGAGGTACGATGAAGCCCATTTAATCAGCACAAAAAATAGAAACTATTAAAAAAAATTGCCTGGATGTTATAGGTGTGGGTGTGACCTGCTAATTCATGTTGGCAGGGAGCAGCTTTCATCATCCACATTCCAGTGTCAAGATCATGATCAAACAGCATTTCACTTGTGAAAGTACTTTCATTGTCTATCAAATAATCTGCCCTTTTGGGCTAAGTTATGTGGGGAAGACACAATGTACGTTTAAGACCAGAATGGCTGGGCACAGATCGAGTTTCAGAGCTGTCCTAATAAGTAAGAAAAGTGACCAACCTTTATCCTGCTGAGCACAATCACTCTGTCAAGCCTGAGATACAGAATCATTGACCAGGTTGCGATGCCAGCTAGGGGAGGTGATAGAAATCATATGTTACTCAGAAGGGAAGCTCAGTGGATATATCGACTAGATGTGATCTCACCTAAGGGTTTGAATGAGTATATGTCATATTCTGGTTTAGATTTGACACTATTTAGCAACATTTATGTATATTCTATCTATGTCATTTATATACTATTTTGTATCAGCTTTATTGTATATTCCTTTTGTTTTTAATTCAATTTTTCATTATGTTAATGCCCATTATGCACCAGTAGTGCGTCAATGACGTCCTCCACTGCCTCCGGGTGTGGGGCGTGCTTGGCCTCTTCCCAACTCCTCACACTGTGGTGTTATATAAGGTTGGTTCATTGTTTGTTAAGTTTATCTGACGATAGTGCCGAATAAAAGTACACTGAAACGTTGACCTAAAGACACAGTATTGTCGACTCTTCATTTATTTAAGAAATGAGTGCCGCACCTACAACCTGTGTATATATATATATACATACTTTTAATATTTTAATATTATTTGTATATATTGGGAATTACAGTGGCTTTTATTCAGCACTTCAGAATGTAGTAACAATGTTAAGTTTATGCAAAGTAGTATCCATCCCATATTGGCCATTATTACAAATATTGCATTATTCTTAGAATTCATTATTACAAATATTGCATTATTCTTAGAATTCTGTGACCAGTGAATAGCCTGGGATCTTTCCAGTAACTTCTTTTTCTTATAAGGTACAGTTGAAGATATATTATTTCATGTAAATAGTGTAATACCATATCTCCCAACATGACTCTCTCCAGGAGGGACACAATTTTCTGTTTCTGGACTTCTCCCTTAATTTATAATTGACATTACCTGTGTTGACGCACCTTTCTTATAAATTAAACTGTGTAAAACAGGTGATGGCAATCATACATTAAGAAGCAAGTTTAGAAACAGAGCATTGTGTCCCTCCTGGAGAGGGTCATGTTGGGGGGTATGTATTACCATCTGAGTGTAATGCTTTGATTTTTCTTAGTAAGAGTAGTACCTCATTTGTATCCCTCAGAACCTGTTTATAAAAGCAGCATTTATCACTTATTTTTAGTAGTTAAGCTACTGCAAGTCAAGATGGACAATAATCATAATTATTATAAAAAAATAGGCCAGAAACACGGCAGATAAAGTTAATAAAAATGGACTTTATTTCAACCCATCTGACTCTAACAAGTCAACAAGCATTGTTTCAACCTAGCAAATAGGATCAACCACGGTAAACATCAAAGAAAGGAAACTTGAAGGTGCATGTTTAGCAAAAAGCCCCTGGGCTGCTTTAACAATCACAGAAAGAATCAGTAGATAAGAAAAGAAGATGGTGGAACGAAACGTGGAAGTGAAAAAAAGAAAGAAATATTAACAGAAAATTTGCTATCAGAAGAATTATTTTCACAGGAAGATTTAATTAAAGTGGATAGAGGAAACAGGTTAGCAGAGAACCCTTCTTAAACAGCATGATAAAAAAAATAAGAAGACCAAAAATATTGGTTGCATAATTTTAGATGAAAATACATCAATCTATTAAAACAATCAAAATAAACTACAACTATGCAAATAGTAAATATAGTGTCATAATAATTTCCTTCTCACCATAATGGATAAGGAGTATAAACATGACTCTTCCCATGCGAGAGTCAACCAGAATGACCTTCATTGTGTATTAAAAAATATACAATATTCATGAAAATACATAAGGAATGTAATAATGACATAAGGAAATCCATGGCACTGCTAAGTCATATAAATAATTACTGACCAATGATAACTAAAGAAAGCTCACAAAAGATAGATATTTATTCAAGACATGTCGTTGCACTGTATTTCATTGAGAGATCCACTTAGTTTCCCATTGTAAGTGCATTCTATCACTGTCTCCTCCTCTGGGGTTTGCTTGCACATGATCTACAATTTTATAGCCAAATTGTGCTAAGCTATGCTCCATGTCCCTAAAGTGTTTTGCCACAGGTTCATCTGTGGATTTACCTACCAGGACCAAACAGATTGCACTTTTATGTTTTGGCATCATTTTTTGTAAACTGCCTGGATGTTTTTCCAATATAATATTTAGCACAAAGACATTAAATATAATCACATATTGACTATTGCACGTTACAATATTTTGGATGGGTATTTTTTTTACATTAAAATTAAGTAATATTTGTTACATTTTTCATGTAACTAAACAAACTTTGAACCCTGACGTTGAAAAAATGAGCACATAGAATGTAAAGTCAAGTATTCATTTGATTGTACAAAAAATGAGAAATGCATAGAGGATAGATAATAGTGAAATGTCTTTGTCAGCGTAGGTGTAACACCATTGCCATCCGGGCATTCTAAAACAGGATAGAAAGGAGCACATTCTTACAATAATATCACTTATTGTGAGGAAGTAGATAATAAGTTGCCATCCATCAGGAATTCTATACTAACCCAAATATACTATCCACCTATCCCCACTAGACCCAATAACACCTTAAATCTAAGAAAAAAAAATCCTGATCCCCCACCCTGTATACCTCAAAAATAACCTCAACCCTCCCCCCTCAATTACAGGATCAAACCCATATGGACTGACTGGAGCAGTAAATTAAGTTAACAAACATGACCAGTACAAACCGGACCCCTCCACCAACATGAGGATATAGAGGTCAAGCAGCACTAGCCAAAAATTATCAAAATAAGAATTGACAGACCGGAGCAGAACACCAATTACAGTAGTGAAAGTCATGGCTGGCTCTCTTGCCAAAAATAGGATATACAGTGACAATCTCAGATAGTGAAATGAGTATAACATAAAAAGTAAAAATAAAGAATAGGCAGGTATTAAACAGCCCAGCAGTCATAAGTATACATTAAACAAAAATAAGGAATACAGGAGCATATTAAATATTAATCCAGCCAGGTCCTCTTCCCCCGCAGAGCTTCATCTATAGCAGTCCCGTACCATATATCCCAGGATGCACACGGAGCAATCGGTTCTGGGACGAGAGTTCCAGAAATATTTAAACCAACCAAGGATATGTATGGAAATAGTTGGGCAAATAAGGAGTTTTTTTATCATCCACACAGCCGCCATAATCATATGGTCGAACTTGAGGTAGTCCTCATTGTTAGGAGCTGAGACCATAGCAGAGGTGGTAGGGGATATCTCCACTCGACAGGATTGATCCAGAAGGGGCACAAATGTAGATGATACACAAAGGACAGTTGTAAGACCCTTAGATATAATGTACACATTTCCAAATGCAGCAACAATCCTCTGCGTGGGGTCAGTAATGGCCTTGAGTATTTGATGTAATGAGTCAGACATCACTGAAGTAGTGTAGTCAGGGTATACTGCAGGCTTAGAGCAAAGGCAAGAGAGTGGTGGCTAGCACACCACACATCGCCAAAATAACGGAATGCAGATAGCAGAATGTACAGTACTTCAAGCAAGTAATGAAGTTAGTTCAGTGCAATAGGTAACCCACAAAGCCTCGACCAAAGACCTTTTGAAAGCAGCTGATTGTGTCAGATGCTCAGTAGTAGGCACCATTGATTCATTCATCCCTTCAATAATAGATGAGGGTCCGGACAATATTATGTCTCAGGAAAGCTCAGAATGATGTCCACGCCGTGGATAATTACAATTTTCATAGGGCACAGTCCCCAACAAGATAGCAAGTCCTCTGTCATCAAACAAGAGAGAGGTAGAGGCGGAGAATCCCCGTCGGGTGCATGGGATAGGAAAATGCATTGGTACTGTAACTGTGCAGGTGCTGCGTCGACGGAGCCCTCCAAAATGGCATTGACTGGAGCACGGGCAAGAAGGACCAAGCTGCAGTTACCACCACCACTTCTCTGCCCACTAACTGAGAAGTACTGCTGTCGTGGTGACCCAAAGGAGTTGTGGAGGAAGGTAGGCCAGGATAGATAGGGCCCCTCCACCATAAAACAGGATTTTTAAAAGGAGATTTTATGGAGCTCCATCTCCCAGCTGCCGCTCCCTCGCTCAGCCAAACCACACCCTCCCTTAAGAATTAAGAAAATGGCAATCCCTTTTATGGGGCTCAGAGGACAACTGGGTGCCACTAATAGTGTAGCAGTCAGTCGGTTTTGAATAATCTTAAATTTTACCTGATTGCTAATTTTTGTAGCGGACACATCCAGAATTTTTAGGTGTTGTATCTCAAATATGAACTTAATATTCTTGTCAAGGGAATTGATCTCCTGCTTCATCACCACTAACTAATTTTTTATGCCTAGCAAAATTATAAAAAACTTCATCTATAAAATGTTTAAAAAACATGTATGTTCATGGCATTTCTCTCTGGAAAAAATAAAGCATTTTTTACTTCAAACATGAAAGAGTTGGCATAGGCAAGTGCAATGCATCTGCACATTGCACAACTCAACTTTTGCTTATAATACACTCCATTGAACATAAAAAAGTTTCTATCAAGTGCCAATTGTAATAGTTTAACAAAGAAGGGAATGAGTAGACCTGTATAATCATCATTTCCCAATAATAGAGTCTGGTTTGCTGAAACACCTCTTGATAAGGGGATACTAGTATATAAACTAACCACGTCAGTTGTACACAATTAAAAACAGTGCAGCCACATGGCTTAATAAATATATATCTTTTTGTGAGCTTTCTTTAGTTATGATTGATTAGTAGTTATTTAAATGACTTAGCAGTGCCATGGATTTTCTTATGTCCTTATTACAGTAGGTCGTTTCATGAATATTGTATATTTTTTAGATACACAAATAATATAGTGACATTTGTAGGCATTTCTTAAGTTTATTGTAACCTTTTTGTATCTTCATCTTGCATAGATAAATTTTTACTGTTTGTTGTTTTGTTACTATGCTGATGGTTGAAATGATGCCTAGCCTCCAGGAGATAACGTGGCAGCAGAGGAACTGACCATTGCAAATTATGTCACTGGAAGTAGGTGCTATGCATGTCATTGGCAGTGAAAGTAAACATGTTATTTAAGGTAAAATGTGTTTTTATAATATAATTCCTCATACTGGTTTGGTGATATTAAACCAAAACCTATAAAATCACCTGTTAAGTGTATGTTCTGTTACTAAAACTAAGAGAGAGAGAGAGAGAGAGAGACATAAAATTTAGAGATTTGTAATGAAGAGAATTTTTAAGACTCATAATGCAACAGTGAAAGACAATACAAAATACTCAAGGAAAAAAGAGACATTTAAAAGAAAATGTCATATCCCAATACTCAAAAACAACCTACTGTAGGTATAAACTATATACAATAGCCACACATCAAGAGAAAGGTACTGTAGATATCAGATGGCATACTAATTAAATATAAAGAAAGTACTGTGTGATCACTTAAAAAACTTGTTAAGCGAACATGGAGCAATGTCCCCTAAACATTCAATCAACTCCAATCACATTGGGCTTAACTTCACTCAATTACCCTCATTTCTAAATGTCATACATTTTAATTGTGAAATATCAGCCAATGTAATAGGATGCAATTTGCAGGACCAGCTTGATTCCAGCAAGATAGTCATTAGATTTAAAACAGCAATTAGTTTAAAAGCAAAATGAACCAATAATTGCCTTTAAACTAATTGTCACTTTATATCTAATGACTATCCCACCAGAATAATGTTGGCTCCTGCAAATCCTGAGGCTTTCCAATGTGGGCCATAGCATTCTCTTCAATGATTGCCTGTACATCATATATCATTCTTAGACAATTTGTGCAAATGTGTACACATTTCTAAGTTCATGACCAATTTATGGCATGAAGTGTAATAAGTTTCAAGAGACATGATTAATCTTAGAATAATGGTTACTATCAGGGGTATATTACTGCTGGAGGGAACCAATGTACAGTGGGCAACCTCCTATGAGTAGCAATCATGCCCAGCACCTTACCTAGTGCTAGATTGTGGATCCCATCATTCCGTTTTCCAAAATATATTAAGAATATGGTTTATGTGAACAAGAGAGAAAAGGCTTCAGCACAGTTCCAGAGTTTTTGCTTTCTCTGCATGGCACCATCTCTACTGTGCAAATTACATAGTAACATAGTAACATAGTAGTTGAGGTTGAAAAAAGACATATGTCAATAAAGTTCAACCTTTTTATCAAGTTCAACCTTTTCAAGTTCAGATCCTCCCATCATATCTGTTGATTGCAATATGTTCTATTTCTAAAATCCATTTAGCTCATATATATATATATATATATATATATATATATATATATATAAAACTAGAACACAACATTGAATTGTTGAAACATTGTTATGTGCTAATATTAAAGTCATGTTACTATTTTTCTACTACCAGGCTGGAGTGCTGCATCTTTGCCCTTCTGTGTATCACTGGTACGGGCACCCGCCAAAGAAAAGTCTTATTCGTTGGAAGTGCCGGACGCCAGTGTTTGCTATATATATATATATAATTTTCATATTTGCATTTAGTTGTCATATACAGCTAGTACAGTTAGGGCCTGATTCTGGTTCAATCGCAAAGCACATTTCAGCCCTTATAAGATCTGATCGCACCTGCAGGTGGGGCAGATGTGTGTGTGTGTGTGTGGGGGGGGGGGTTTGAAACTGAAATCTAGATTGCAGTGTAAATATAATGCAGCCAGTATTTACCCTGCACAGTAACAAAATAACTCACACAAATCTAACTCTCTCGGGTTTTGCCCATTTTGAGAACAAATTTGTACTGCGATCATATTTGAATAAGGACCTAGGTTTGCTAATGTACAAAAACCATGTGCACTGCAGGGAGGCAGATGTAACGTGCAGAGAGTGTTAGATTTAGGTGGGATTTGTACTTCAAACTGATATCTTTATTGCAGTGTAAAAATAAAGCTGCCAGGATTTACCCTGCACAAAAACAAAAAGGTACTTGTTTCCTAGAAGGGCGCCCACGATTTTGATCTTAGGCATCGCAAGGAAAAAAATTGCGTCGGTCACATCGCATGCGGCCAAAAAATCGCATGTGATGCGACCGACGCGATTACCGCGATTTTATATAGGGAACAATGTTAAATGGCCGTATTGACCCGATTTCACATAGGGATTAATGTTAAATGGCCCACAGACCCCAAATACCCACCCTGAAGTGTGAAATGGCCCCCCCAATTGTTAACGCCACCCCACGATCAACGTCAACCCGAAGCGTGGTGAGCGCAGCGAGCCCGCGAGGGGCTGCGGTATGCGTTCTCCGACCTTTTCATACCCCCACTATCCACGTCGGCGTGGAGTTGAGAATAAAAAGTGTGGCGAGCGCAGCGAGCCACCGAGCCCGAAGCGTGGTGAGCGTAGCACGCCCCGCGAGGGGACGCGGAACACGCTCCTGAAGCGTGGCGAGCGGACACGGATTACTTAACATGTATTCCGTGTCCCCTCGCCATGCTTCGGGCTCGTATTCCGCGTCCGCTCGCCACGCTTCGGGCTCGGTGGCTCGCTGCGCTCACCACACTTTCTATTCTCAACTCCACGCAGACGTGGATCGTGGGGGTATGAAAAGGTCGGAGGACGCGTACCGCCGCCCCTCGCGGGCTCGCTGCGCTGGCCAGGCTTCGGGTTGACGTTGATGGTGGGGTGGCGTTAACAATTGGGGGGCCATTTCACACTTCAGGGTGGCTATTTGGGGTCTGTGGGCCATTTAACATTGTTCCCTATGTAGAATCGGGTCAATTGGGCCATTTAACATTGTCCCCTATGTAAAATTGATAATCGCGTCGGTCGCATCGCATGCGATTTTTTGGCCGCATGCGATGCGACCGACACGATTTACAGTTCACCATGCATTTCTATGTAAAATCGCGGCCATCGCATCGGTCGCATCGCATTCCATTATAATGGCATGCGATGTACATGCGATGCCCGCGATGGGTGCCCTTCGAGGAAACAAGTACCAAACAAAATAACTCACCTGAATTTAACTCTCTGCAAATGTTACATCTACCCTACCTGAAGTGCACATGGTATTGTCTATTTAGCAAACCAAATGTGCTTTGCGAGTGAACCAGAATCAGGCTCTTAGCTGATAGTGCGATCCCGTTAATTAGTAGATTTAAGTCATCCAAGACATCATCAGCACCAAGGTATACCTGAGTCCAGGAGGTGAGCATGTGATAAGACATCTGCATCATGGAGGTCATTGACACATTTTCACTTCACATCTAGTTGGTACCTTTGTAGATGGAGCATGAAACATTTATTGCTGGTGCAGGCACTTGCAGATAATTTTGATCAGAGGTTGGAAGTCTCTCTCAAGCTGAAATGGGTAGACAAATTTATGACATTTTTGACAAAGACTAGAGCCAACAGTAAACCTACTCTCAGTAAGGTCTCTGGAAGCAAAAACAATGAGCGTGTTATGCTGTCAGCAGACAGCACTGACACTATGCTAAGAGGCATCATTAGAGATCAAAACAGTAAAATGCATTAAAAAAATTGGAGCACTGGTATAGAAGTGTGCCTTGAAATAAGAAGTAAAAGCAACGTACGTGATACCTACAGGTCAAAGTAGGTAAGTATCATTAAGTATGGGGTGTATGTAATAAAGTTATACATTTCTGGTGTGTTTGTGTTTTTATTTGGCTAACTGGTTCTGCTATCAAACTAAGAGTCCCAGCATGCCCATTAACGCCCCGCATGCTGAGACTTGTGGTTCTCCAAGTCCCAGTAAGCGGGGGAGGCTATGTTTTACACTATTGCTATAAGCACAGTGACCACTGCCCTGGGGCACTGGGGACAGCCCTGGGATTCAGCCCAGGCAAGGTTAATCCTTGAGGGGGGACCCCTGCCCAGGCTGATCAGTAAGGGGGTATAATGCTTTGGCCGGAGTAATATAAATATTTTTCCCCGGCTGTGTCATTACCCTGCTGGCTCTTTGGGCTTGGTGCTGGTTCTCAAAATACGAGGGACCCCTACTAATTTTTTCCCCATATTTTGGGAACCAGGACTGGCCCTTAAACATGGTTCTGGTTTTAAAAATTACAGGGAACCCCATATGAGCCAGGAGCTGGTTACAGATGTGGGATTGGACCCCACAACGTTTTTTAAAATTATTTATTTATTTTTGCAACTGTTTATACACTGCAGTCTTCATGGATCGGACTGATGTGGTGAAGGTTGGTGACTTTGTATTTAGACTTATATTTGTATTTAGCACACTTATATACAGCCGCTAAATACGAATAAGGCAGCATAGAGCAGCCTACTCCATCGGGAGAATACGAATACAAAAATAGGGCAGGTTAGCAAATCTGCCCTATTTACGAATTGTATTTTCCCAAAAATATGACTGATGCCAGTAGTATGAATTTTTACACGACACCGGTCATATTTGGGGATGCTAGTAAATTTCCCCCATTATTGTTATTTTCAAACACATGCAAAGGGATGACACAGCAATAACCCGGATCCCATCTGCAGTGTGAACATTCTTTCAAGCAGCTTTACATGTCTTGAAACTGTGTTCAATAACCTAGATTAAATCTGGGTTATTAGATTGAAAGAGGTATCACTATAAAATAATTCAACTCATTTTAATGTAAGTATGTCCATGCAGCTTGGATATTATAATGTATGATGCTTAGTAGTCTCGTGGTAATTTCATAAATGGGGCATTTGAGGGTTCATTACTCTGGGGATCAAAAATACTCTTTACCTCACACATATCAGTTCACTTCACAGTAAAGCAGGAGTGACCAATAGTGAGTGACACTAATGATGGTTCCCCTGCAGATGCTTATATACTATCAAGGTTATCCACCAATGGCCAGTTAAGAGTAAAACTATATGTAGTTTTAACAAAGACTTCTAATTTCTTGCATCCAGAAGCCTGTCTTTCTCAGGATTAATGTCATGCCTAGTGGCAGCTTCAGAGGTAGGGATGCAGGTCAGTTCAAAATTCAAATAGGGGAGCCACTGACTCCCTTGCAATTGGTGTTGCTTCCCTATTTGAATTTTGAACTGTTCTGCACCCCCTCCTCTGGAGCTGCAACTGACTATATTTGGTATACCAGCAAGCCTCAAATGATGTGTCATAGCACCTTCTCTCTCTCTCTCACACATTCTAATTATATTTTTCAAACTAACTAATAACTATCTTGAAAACCTAATTATTGTTTTCTGCCATTTGGCTTTAATTCTGAGCTTGTGTTCTTATTTGTGATTTTACCATGCACTCTATTTTTCTACGTCAGCTGATAGACATGTATGCTTGGAAAACTACTGTCCAAATTGTGCATATTAGATAAAATCAAGAAGTTTGACTTGGTGAATTTAAAATATTCCTTGTTGCTTTAAAGTAATTTTTTTTGAGTCTACATGACAAAAAGAAAACATAAAAGACCGTATCAAAACAAAACAATTAAATTGTCTTTAATTGAATTATTTGTCAAAGTCCTCAAGAGATTGAAGAACACAATGCCAAATAATGGGGGTTATTCTGATTCACTCGGAAAGGCAAATCTCTCTAATGGAAAAAACCATATGCACTGCAGGTGGGGCTGATGTAACATGTGCAGAGAGAGTTAGATTTGGGTGTACTTCAAACTGATATTTATATTGCAGTGAAAAAAATAAAGCAGCCAGTATTTACCCTGCACAGAAACAACAAAACACCCACATCTAATTCTCTCTGCACATTTTAAATCAGCCCCACCTGCAGTGCATATGGTTTTGTTCATAAGACAGTGATTGTGCCTTTCTGAGTTAATCAGAATAACCCCCAATGTGATAGCTATTGTATCAAAATCTACAATCTTGTTGAACTGGACGATGGCACAACTGCATATGGAAGGTATAATAAAGTAATTTAAGTAATACAGCCTAATACAATACAAAAACAAACAAAGCTGTTGCAATATATTTGATTTTTATTTGTACATTTTTATTTCACCTTTCATTGTTGAAATATAGGGAGAAATTTACTAAAAAAAATAGGTGTATTTGTATTCAGAAATTCACTCTTTTTTGACACTTACTATCCTGAAAATACGGCAATTCGTATTCGTATTGATAGCACATCATTACGAATACGAATTACAGTTTTTTCGGCATAGTAAATGTCAAAAATAAGTGTATTTCTGGATACAAATACACCTATTTTTTTACAAAGTTCCTTTGGTAAATTTCCCCCATAGCTTCCAGCATGTTCTAACAATTTGTTTTGAGCTGTTAGTGGGTTATTGTATCAAATACAGAGCATACGCTCTTCTAGATGTTGGAGAGAATCTTGTTATGTTTTCTTAGATATATTGTATTTTTTTATTAAATAACTGTTAGTTCATGTTCTTTTGTTCCAGATTAAAAAAATAGAGCAAGTTTAGGAAGTAGGACAAGAAATTACAATCTCATTGAGGGTTTAAAGAACATCTACTGTATTTGTGTGGACAAAAAGCCAGGATCCATCACTTACCTATTGCTCCATTGTATTTCTAAATGATTGCTGTTGCTTTTCTGATAAATTAAACTACAGTACATAGCAGGTAATAGCCGTTGTTTAAAAATATTCAGCCCATAAAGATAATCTGTCTATAAAAAGGTGAAGAGCCACTTAGGCCTAAGGGAATATTTGTCAATTTTTATTTCACTGTAATTTTATAGCTATACTGTAATGGATCACATGGGACACCTTTATTTCTATTGGTTAGTCACAAAGATTCAGGCAATTGGAACAATAGAATAATGATTGCAGATTAAAGATCATTCAGTCACCATTACTTGTAATGGCAGTTTGAATATTTTACGGGACATAATTGCTTTTCTAGGTTCATAATCAAAATTTAATTAATGCCGGAAGGCTTAGCTTGAAAACAAATAACATGAAATATCCCAATATGCTTCAAAAGGATGAACATACTGTATGACAAAATGAGCAGTGTACTGAATGACCTCTAACGTTGCTACAGTAAGATTCTTCATGTTTTGTACGTGGTTGACTTTTCAAGCAGTAAGTTATATGACTATAGAAAAATGCAACATCATGCTCTTTATAATGTATAACTACTGGATAAATTCTAACAAATGTCAGCAACTTTGCCTGATTCATATTTTAAGTGAAATACAAAAAGTTACTCCTTTAACATTAAGTTAAATTGGTCCTTTGCAGTCAAGTCATGCTTTCTTTTAGCTGGCAAATAAATTAAATTAGTATTTTAACCTGATTTTTTTGCAATTACTTTAAAGAGCCGAACTTTACAGACAGAAGTATTCTACTATTAAGGATGCCTGTACATAAAACTAATGCCTATAATACTCCAGATGTCTTGAAAAAATTGTAATGTAGAAAATAAGGATTTATATGAACTTACTTTCCAAATGACGAAATTCAGAACGCCAGCATGAGAATGTTGACATGATCTGAATTTTAACTTGCAGGATGTTGGCATGGTCACAAGTTTGATATTTAACATGTCATATTATGTCGTGTTTACAGGGAGAATGTTAGCAATGCTATTTAATTCTAACCCTAAATGCAGCTTACCCATAGCTGCAGCCTAACCTTAGCTCTCAATTATTATGCTGTAGTGCAGGTATAGGAGCAGTGTGCTACAAAAAAACTACAGGTGTTCAGATGACAAACCCAGGAAAGTCACATAATTGAAAAATAGTAAATATGTGTCTTATCTGCTTAGTTGACTTCAGTTAATTTCTCTTTTGCTGCCTGGTACAGAAAGCATGTGACTGATTAACCAGAACATCTATGGGGGAAATATTTTAAGAGTGTGGGAGTGTCAGCTGCCTGTCAGTCTGGGGGAGTTTTATTTATAAAAGCTTGTCTTGGGCATTTATCTGATAGATCTTTTCCAGAATAGGTCTCAATTAGTGATAGGGCTGTTTGTGAATCTTCTATGAGGAACTTGTATGAACGCTAACTGTATGAAGGATATTGGCCTGAAGTCATCCTAATGAATTATCCTAATGAAAATAAACATGGTAAAGTAAAAGTAATCAAACATCCAGAGTTTTACTGCATAGCTTATTTATCAGAGTATACATGCACCATGACAACATTTTGTCATTGTGAACATGTTGAATGTTGACACATAGCTTGTTAAAATTCTGAAAAATATGTTCATATTCCCCTTAACTTATTTGTTATTAAAAAAAATGTTTTAAACATTTTAACCAGAGTGTCTTTGTCTCTCTCGACCAAAGCACCTTCCTCATTTAAGCATTTGCCATATCTGTAAACTAGAACATTTTGTGCACAGGAACAGGTTAGTGAAAATGTAAATATAATTTGGAGCAAGTGCCATTCTATTGGGTGAATGATGATAAACCTCCTGCTTGAAACTGTAACAAATACAAAGTTGATGGGCGTGCCAGGTGATCTTCAATTAATAAATATTTCACACCACTTTCTCATATAACTATACACCTACTTTAAATTATACTTAGTTGCTTATCTTACTTTCTATATATACAAGATCAAACAACACTCCTCACTTCACAGTTGGAGGTATTTGCATCTTTAAGTTTGTTTTCACAATGCATAGTATCACCAAAAACAACCCTAGCAGCACACCATTCACAGAGCACTAAAGACAGTTTAGATAAACAACCTAACTCTGTGTTAGGGAGAGCGAATGCCATGAATGTGGTAATACTCTGGATAACCCTTATATAACTGCAGAGTTCCACCCTTCCTTTTGTGGACCATGAGTAATATTACTAATATACAGTACAATATGCATTAAACAAACCTGTACCCATGATGGATCTCTGAGGTTCTCCACTTGTCATTTGTCCTTTAATCCAAGGATGTTCAACATCCAATTACATTTATTGTGGCATACTGTACCATATTAAATCCCCTGTTTAAAATAACTCTAATTAAAAGTTAGTTTTTTCCTATACCTAATATATATAAACAATGTTTTGCTTCCAATTTTATTGTGCACTTTGCGTAAGAGGTAGCTTATGATCTTATTATCATTAGTTTGTTGTTCCTATACTTGGATCTAATAAAGCTAATGTTAAAGTATATTCCAGTCTCCTGGGCCCCCACTCTACCCCTGACCTACACAGTTTGTTTAGTCCCTTTACGGGAAGCTTTTTTTTCATCTAATTTGGTTTGTTATGTTTTGCTTAAGGGTAGTTATGACACTTATATCAACTGCCACTTCCTTGGAGAATCTTACTGTATTTGTTTTTTCCCCTTTGTTTACTGTTTCTAACACATAGTACAAGGATATGTTTAATTTATTAAATGTTCTTTTCTATTATGTCTGCAATCCACCTTCCCTCCTGTTCTCACATCACTCATCTTGCATTTCAACTACAGCTCTCTTACTCACATACAATCTATACCTGCATCTATTCTCATTCACTTCCTTATAGCCCAGCTGTATTATGTACTAAGAATTGTGCTTTAATTGTGTTATGTCTAGTTCTGTGTACCCTGTACTGTTGTAATGTGTTCTATATGTACAGTGCTGGTGGGTGCAATCATCATGTGGCACGGCTGAATGGCTGCCTGGGTGCTGTACAGCTCAGTAGTTATATGTTCCCCATGTCCATGTCCCTTATTGGTGTACATCTAGTATATATATATATATATATATATATATATATATATAAAGGGGTTTGACTCTGAATTGCGCTCAATTGTGTGTGCAGCACCACCAAAATTCCTCCTGTTAGTGAGGAATATTGAAGTATCGAAAGAAGGGGGGGATTGGGGTGCGCTACCTATTACAAAATCTGTACCTTCCAATGTAACATAATAAAATCAATATAGCATTTCAGAAATTTGTGTACGCAATTATTAGGCCAAGTCCATTTCAAGGTGTAGTCCTTTTATTATAGATGGAAAAAAACCGACGCGTTTCGTCTTTAAGACTTCATCAGGGGTAAAAACTGGGGGTAGTACAGAAAAGAAGAGGGGAAGTTTGTAAATTTATAATACTTTCACATTCATTTAAAAAAACACAGTGGTTTAATTTTTTGTTTTACATACCCAATAGCTGAATTAAGTATGTGCAGCTGGTCCTAGTAGGAACTTCTGCTTCATTCAATAAAAAACATCTAAAATAATGAAACTAATCCTAGAAAGCATTTTTTAGGAGAGAAAAGGGAGATTTCCTATCATTCATTTCAAAGAAAAGAAGAATTACACAACCGTCTGGATTCCCCACAAAGGAAAAAATGGAGCTTCTATGTAAAAGAAGAGGAAAGAGAGGTGGTCGAGCTCAGTCCAAAAAGTAGCAGACGTGTATTGCAACTACAAGAGGCACCAAGACAGGGGTTGTTAACCTCGCTCAGAGGGAGCTACAACCAACACAAATTTAATTACTAGAAAAAGACCTAAAATTCGCCCCAGACGGACACGTGAATAAATTTGATCTGTTCATTGACTTAAATAAATTTGTCCGTAATCTAACCCTACAAAGGCACTTTCTAAAAAAAAACAAGGATAGAAGACACCCCAAATAACATTGTCCAGGAACCCAGCACTGCAACTGTCTTGCTAAAATCCAAGTTCTACCCTGTGGAATCCAGAGGGAGCTATATAGACGTATTTTTCGATTCTGTAAATGAAGATTTCAAGGGAATCTAAGATATAGACATGAGATACAACAGTAACCTAAAATCCAAGGAAGTGAGTGCTCTGAAAGAATTGAAAAAAGACGAAGAATTGGTTATAAAGAGTGCAGACAAAGGGGGCGCTGTGGTAATTAAATCAAAAGAAGCATATCTTAAGGAGGCAAATAGGATTCTATATGATGGCTTCACGTATGAAGAATTGGTGGAAAATCCTACAAATAAATTTCAAGAAGATCTGTACCGTTTACTATCTGAGGCAAAGAAGAATAAAGTTATCACTCAAAAAGAATTTGATTATATGTATATCAAATTTCCATTAACTCCATCCTTCTACCACTTGCCGAAAATACATAAATGCAAGGAACCACCCCCAGGACGACCAATAGTCGCAGGAATTCAATCCATCTCATCCAATTTGTCGCACTTTATCGACTTGAAACTTCAACCGTATGTCACAAAAAATTCGTCACATCTAAAAGACTCCACTTGCGTGCTGAGAAAGCTGAAAAACCTAATCTGGTCAGAAGACATGACATGGATTACCATAGATGTACAGGCCCTGTATTCTTCCATACCACACAAAGAGGGCATTGAAGCAATCAAAAACATCTTACAATGAGACGAAAATCTATCCGCAGGAATGACTAAATTTATACTGGACAGTATTCTCTACATTTTGAACCATAATTATTTTGAATTTAATAAGAAATTTTATTTACAAATTCACGGCACAGCAATGGGCACAAAATTTGCACCTTCATATGCAAATTTAGTAATGGCAGTGTGGGAGGAGACTTACCTGTATGAATCAACTTATTTTTCAGTCATGCTCCTATATAAAAGATATATTGACGATATAATAATCATTTGGAGGGGAAATGCAGATGACATCGAGAAACTAATGGCCCATTTGCACAAAAAACACTTTGGCCTACAGTTCACACATAAATCAGACCAGAAAACAATTGATTACTTGGATCTAGAATTAATTGGAGAACCCGGAAAAATAGTATCGACAAGAAAGTATTTCAAACAAGTAGATGCTAACAGTTTCATACCCCAATCCAGCTGCCATCTCCCAAGATGGAAAAACGGAGTGCCATTTGCACAGTTTTTAAGACTGAAACGTAATTGTAGTAATGATGCCGACTATTGGACTCAATCAGCCAAATTAGGGGAACAATTTATTGAGAGGGGCTACAACCCTGACAAAATTAAAGATGCACAGACAAAAGCTTTCCAAAGAGATAGAGGAACATTACTGGAAGAAAAAGAAAAAACAAATAGCATAAATCTTTTGGGAAACAAAAGCCGTCCATTTGTCACACAATTTAATAGAGAGAACAACAAAACAAAAAGAATACTGGAAAAACATTGGCCAATTCTATTAAAGGACCCCATTCTCGGGCCAAACTTACCAACAAAACCATTGATAACATACAGAAGGGCTCCAAATTTGAAAGGAAAGGGTGGGGAAGGGCCCGCACAGCTGGATTAATTGTAGTTAATTAATCAAATTTTGTTGTAACCAACATAGAAACCACATGGTCATGAATACTGGTGGTTATTTGGTTGGTGGTGCGCCCAGCGTTCAGTAGCAATAACTGAGGGTGGGTTGGTTTTGTTTGCAAGATGCAAAACAAAAGAAAGCAAACGCTTTTTGGGCGCACTCTTTAGAAAAATGTAGAGTTAATTTATTTAAAACATAACTTTTATTATGGACTTGTTAAAATAAGACTGCATGGCGCATAAATACAATAAACATCGTTCTGCATGTGCAATTCGTTTAATTTTTGTTGTGTGGTACTTTTGGATAATAAATAATATATCATATATCAATAATATGAAGAAGATAGCCACACATATAATTTGTCATTAATTGCATATAGTCATCAAAGGTATAGTGACCTGAGTGACCAAAGGTGGCAAAAATGAGTTATTGGTCCCCAACTGTGAAACAGATGGGGTTTCCGTGACCCCACGTTACTAGGTAAATCTATTCAATAATTGCTGCCTAAATTGGCAAATAAACTGAAACAATTACTGCCAAGGTTGGCAAGAAATTATGAGAAAAAGCAGTAGGCGGCTCCTGTGCTGTCAGTCAGTTGACTTGGATACCTAAAACAAAATACCACACCTGGACTTCTCCAGGGGTCACCCACCTGGATACTGCCCTGGCCCTTCACTGCTTGGCTTCCAAGTTCGAGATGGGTTTGGGCACTCCAGTGAGGTATGGTGGTACACTCGTTACGAGTTGGGTCACGACCCGACAGCTCAGGTTAACTGCTAAATATCCCCATTAATTGTGGATACTGGGCCCAAAAAGTTGGGGCAGAAAATTATGTAATTTGTTAGATATAAGTATATAGATATATAAGTCTCACACCAATGATCATAAGAGCTTTTAGAAATTCAATAGCTGGCAGCTGGTGATGGATTGAAAACTAAATTGGATACAATATCTGAGAGAATAAAGGATTGTTATGTAATACCTTACTTATTGATGTAGTCCCATATTAACAGGTTTTAACAATGCTTTAAAGTCAATTGGTGGTTTTAACAACAGTGTATCATTGTATAAGATTGTTGCTCATAAAGATGCTGTGTGCCTGGTTGATGGAATAATTTGGTCTCAGCTGTATACAATACAAAGAAACCGCAGATGATGACCTCTGACAAAACTTAAACAATCATTTATAGCCTTTCAACAATGTTTCTTTACACGAGGAGATTGCTCCAAGAGATGCAGTGTGCCTCTTTGTTTGAGTAATTAGGTCACAACTGTATATATTATAAAAGAATAGCAAAAAGTTAGTTGATGGCAATTATCCACAGAAATGTCATATATACAAGAATATTAAGTTTTGCTCCTCCGGAGGAAATATATGATTAAACACAGTACTGTTAGCTGGCACCCTATAGGTAAAACGTGGCAGGCGTTTATATTACCTGGTGTTCTGGAGCAACAAATATAATGTAACAGAGATGGCAGAGATTATAATTATGGAGTATACCACAGATTGTGGCAACTCCAGTACCTGATCCTTGTGGTGTACGGGGAGAGCTGGCTGCTCTGATGCTGTGCGTTGTCCTCAGCCGGCAATTGGCTGGGCGAGTGACACAGTCCGTCCGGGTGTAGGGAGTGCGGACTCTGATGCGGCTGATGATGAGGTCACTGGCCGCCGAGTGCCGCGGCTAGCGTGAGGGAGCCGATTCGTCGGTGGAATGACAGCGGGAACTGGCAGTAGGCTCGGGGGGTGGTGAGGGAGCACAGGTCCGTCTCTGACTGCTGAATAGTAACGTGGGGCGCTGGGTAGGACACGTGTTTCGCCTCCGTTGGCTTCTTCATGCAGCGCCATCTTGTTTAAGGGCAACTGCCCTTTATTCAGTTTCCTGACCAATTGTTGAGCAGTAACCTTTGATTGACCGTTTGTGGAGCCTATAGCTCATGATGAGTATTACTGAGTGTCAATTCTCAGCTGTTTAATATTGCTTTTGCTAGGTTTTAATGTTAGAAGACTGATAGTTGCTGTAAATATAGGTGGAATTGGTAATGATGTGCTAAAATGTACAGCAAGAACTTTTGATAGTAACACTTTGGTGATTAATTTTGTTAAATTTTCGTTTTTTATTTTTATAGTTGTTTTTGTTGAAGAAAAAGTTTTTAGTTTTTTATTAATAAATTTTTTTATTTATAAATTTTTAATTTTTTAATTTTTTAATTTAGTATTTTGTTATTTTTTATTTATTTGTTATTTTTGTTTTTATTTAAAGTAATTTCTTGAAGGTATTGGTTTGCTGTTTGTTATAATTATACCTTTTGGGTTGTTGTTGTTCTGATTGATTATTCCTTCTTGGAGAAAGGAAGTGGAACTTTGAAACAGGAGCCTATAAAGTCTATGATTGGGCAGGTTATACCGGAGACCTTGATGGGTGGTATATACATGAGACCAACTTGGGGGGGGCAAAAAAAGAGGGGGAAAAAAGAGGGGGAAAAAAGGGAGAGAGACCCATATAAACCGGTTAGGCAATGAGGGACCTGGAAGGGCCTGGATCTATGGTAGATTAGGGGTGGCTTGGGGATACAAAAAATTGGATTATTACCCTGTTTAGGGCTGCTGTGGTAGTACCAGTGTTGTGCCACCCGTTTGAAAGTGTTAAGGTGAACAGTGATCGTGCTGGCTTGCCACATTAGTGGCTGCCGTGAAGCTGTGAATTAATGACTCGAAAATAATAAATAATAGATATTGTAGTTGAAAGTATGCAAGATACCAAAAAGTGAGGTGAAAGTTGATGCACTTGTGATGGGGACCCTGTGGGTCTAAGGTGCATGTAAAAATAAGAGGGGATAAACCCAGGAATGATTAGACTGTGAACTGCAATTGATATACTGTGAAAAAAACGTGAAAATTCACTCAAAAAAGGGAAATAGAGTGTGGAACATAGTGATGTGGATAGGATGGTGTGATTATTAGGTGAGGTATGTGACGCCTTATGGATGTGATGAATGAATTAGATGATTAGATAATGGTTTGAGGAAGGCCTGTCCTTAATGGCCTTGATTGTTAAGGTTATTGATGAAGGTTAAATTGTTTAATTATTTGAGAAAGGATCCATATTTAATGTCCTCATTTAGACCATGTGGGGCTAGTGATCCCAGGCGAAAGATCCATTTGCTTTCTTTTTGGAGTAATATTACATTGAGGTCTCCTCCTCTTTGGCCCAGATGAATCTGTTCCAGACCACAAATTGAAAATCCCTTGGGTTTTCCATTATGAGCTCGATAAAAATGTCTGGCCACTGTAGTTAATTGTTTCATCTTCTGAATATCGGTGGGGGCATTTCGGATATTACCCAAGTGCTCTAACGCTCTCAACTTCAACATCCGTGAGGTCATTCCTACATATCGCATGTTGCATTCGCATGTGATACAATATATTACATTTTTGCTTTTGCAATTAAAGTAATCGTTGATAGGAAAGGTCTGGTCATGTTTGTCCACTATCTCATTGGTCTTCTTGATATATTGACATATCTTGCAGTTGCCACATGGATAGCTCCCTTTGGGTAAAGTGGTTCTAGACTTCTCTCTTGTAAGATGGCTCCGTACAAGTTGGTCTTTGAGGTTTGGGGCCCGCCTCCATCTCATGTCTACCTTTGGTTTCAACTTGGCTGCCAAATCACCATCACTCATGATGATGGGCCAATGTTTTTGGATAATGTCTTTTATTTGTCGCCATTGAGAACAGAAGTTACCAACAAATCTGATGGTGTTATCTGTGGTTTTCGACGGGGATTGTGCGTTCTGGAATAAGATTCTTGACCGATCCGTTGTATGGATACTTTGTTGTGCTTTTTTTATGGACCTGTTAGAATATCCTCTAATCTTCAGCCTCTCCGCCAGATCTTTACTTTTGGATTTATACACTTCATCGCTTGAACAGTTTCTTCTCAATCTTAAATACTCACCCTTTGGTATGTTAGTAATCGTGGGTGGGAAGTGAGCGCTGGATTGGTGTAACAAAGTGTTCGTAGCCGTGGTTTTCCTGAAGAGCTCTGTCTCGATTTTATTATCTTGTCCTCTGTAGATTCTCAAATCCAGGAATGTAATGCTTGATTGATTATGTTCGTATGTTAATTTCAAGTTTAATGAGTTGTTATTCAAGTTATCCACAAACTGAGTCAGTTGTTGTTCAGAGTCCTTCCAGATCAGGAGGATATCGTCTATGTATCTCATCCAAGTACTGATGCTGCTTTCATAGACGGAATTGCTGTCATTGAACACGTGTTCACGTTCCCACCATCCAAGGAAGAGGTTTGCATAGGTTGGGGCACAAGCTGCGCCCATAGCAGTGCCTCTTCCTTGGATGTAGTATCGACTGTTGAAGATAAAATAATTCTTCTTGAGGACAAAATCCAGTAATTCTAGGAGGAAGAGGTGGAAGTCATCTGTTTCTTCCATTTCCAGGAAAAATTTAACCGCTTGGATACCCAGATCATGTTTTATACTGGTGTATAGTGCCTCGACATCCATACTCACCAAGTACTCATCCTCCTCCAGGTATATTTCATTAAGTTTTCTCAACACATCAGCTGTATCTTGTGTGTATGATGGTAGTGAGAGTACATGTTTCCTTAAGTGAGTATCTAGGAAAATACATGCCTGTTCTATAAGGGCCCCATTGCCCGATACTATGGGTCGTCCAGGTGGTTCATTGATATTCTTATGTACCTTAGGTAACATATAAAATGTGGCAATCCTTGGATGTGGAGTTTGGAGGAATTGGTGTTCACTTTTTGAGATGATATTGTTGTTTCTAGCTTTGTCTATGATCCGGTCGTATAGAATCTTGAAGTTTGAGGTGGGGTCAAATAATGTCTTGGTATAGCATGTGGTGTCATTCAGTTGTTTATCTGCTTCCTTGAGGTATAATTGCAAAGGCCAGATGACAATATTGCCTCCTTTATCTGACGGTTTGAGTATCACATCCTCCCATTGTTTTATCTCCTGGATGGCCTCCCTCTGGGTTCTTGTAATGTTACTGTTGTACATTTTGTTTGTTCTTAATTGTAATTTGTCCAAATCACGTGAAACCAAATTTGTAAAGACCTGTACTTCCGGACAGATGTTAATGGGAGGAAAAAAGGTGGACCTTTTCTTACATCTAGGTCTACTTGATGGTTCTTTAGGCTCGTCATCACCATCCAGGTCTTCCAGAATGGCAAGTGCTTCCTCTTCCTGGCTAGTCCAGATGGTGGCTGGTGTTTCATTCTGTTCTTTTTTAGCATGAAATTTTGTGAGCAATAGCTTACGACCGAAAAGTTGAAGATTCGTCTCCCACTGAAATCGATCAAAGTTAGAGGTTGGGCAGAAGGTTAGTCCTTTTTGTAATACTTCTTGTTGGGCTTCTGATAGTACATGTGATGATAAATTAATTATCTGTAACTTTGATATCCCCGCTCCTTGGGTTGTCTGTCCCGTTGCGGATAGCGGTTTGGAGTTTGTTGTTCCCATCTTTGTCTGTCACAGTTGGGGACAAATAACTCATTTTTGCCACCTTTGGTCACTCAGGTCACTATACCTTTGATGACTATATGCAATTAATGACAAATTATATGTGTGGCTATCTTCTTCATATTATTGATATATGATATATTATTTATTATCCAAAAGTACCACACAACAAAAATTAAACGAATTGCACATGCAGAACGATGTTTATTGTATTTATGCGCCATGCAGTCTTATTTTAACAAGTCCATAATAAAAGTTATGTTTTAAATAAATTAACTCTACATTTTTCTAAAGAGTGCGCCCAAAAAGCGTTTGCTTTCTTTTGTTTTGCATCTTGCAAACAAAACCAACCCCTCCAAATTTGAAAAGCATAATTGCTCCAAGTAGGTTAAGAAACTCAAACTTGGACCCAGTCCCGAAAAGAACATTCTTAAATACTTCCAATCAATGTGTACCATGTCAGCGGTGTATTTGTTGTAAATTTATGGAAAAAACATCATTCCAACATAAAATTGATTCAAACAAAACCCTCAGATTGAATTCTAACTGCACGTGCAATACTACATTTGTAGTCTACAAGATAAAATGTAGTTGCGGTTATTCATATATTGGAAAGACAAAGCGACTACTTAAGTTACGTATACAAGAACATATGCGTAATATAAAAAAACAAATTCATGCTACACAGTCTATCAAGACACTATTGCGAAAAACATAGCTCAAGGATTGACAAAGAAAACTTCTCCTTTACAGTTTTGGAATGTATCAAGTTGGACCCCCGAGGAGGTGATAGAGAGCTGAGTCTGTCAAAACGCGAAAGCTTTTGGATCTTTTCGCTCAACACACTTGTTCCACATGGGCTCAACGAAAACATAGATGTGGTTTCATTTTTATGATCAACGCTCCTAGTCATAATCAGTCCCACCCCACATATACTTCAACTCAATACATTCTTTTCTGTCTTATTCCAACATATTAGTAAATATATATATTTTGTATGAAAGCAAACACATATGGAAGTCAGCATCCTAATTCTTAAAATAATTTTTCATACAATTACTAAAGTTTTCCTCTTCCTAAATTCCCTATGGTGACAAAAATTTTTTTGTATAGAATGTTTAAATACAAAAATATGATGTTGTTATAAATAAAACCATTATGTTGGCTTATAAGAGCTATTAGTTGGTAGTATAACAACAACCATTGTAAATGCACTTATTCTTTGGAAGTATGATATTATTGTAGTAACTATTGTAAATGCACAATCTGTCTTCACCATTTAGAAGAATAGTGTAATCATATAGTTCAATATACTATCCTCTGTCACCTAGAATGCACAACAAAGCACATCGCACATGACAAAAATAATATAGCAAACTGAGATCCTGCAGCCCCCACTAATAAATATAGTAGATTAAAAACTGACACATATAATATAAAGTTAATAAATTCACAAAATAACACACCATCAAACCTTCTAACACAAGAGCACATTATTAACACATTGCACATAACAAAATTATATAACAAACTGATAACTTATAGCCCCAAATATAGCAAAATTACACATATATACAAAGTTAATAAATATCACAAAGTAACATACTATTAGCCCTTCAAACAAAAGAGCACATAATTAACATAGTAGTCGAGCTTAATTCACATCACACACCTAGACTAAGTAGGAATCCATAAAATCCAAGAACTATAGATCACCCCTAACTATAGGCACTAATAAGAGAATAAAATGTTCAATCTCAAAAATATTAATACCCACTCACATGAGAGTTAATGTACCCTAATATTCACAAATTAAACCATATACTTACTTTGTGTATAAAAATATACTTGTTCCTTGTACTGATAACCCTTTGTATTACAGTATGTGCATCGTTATTTTTAATGTCTGTAAAGTGCCTTGAGTCCTGTTGGAGAAAGTGCAATATATAAATAAAACTTACTTACTTACTTACTTACCTATTTATGACCATAATGTCAGAATTCAACTTTATTTTAATTTAAACACTTGTTTTTTTAATATTATTATTATTATCATTGTTTATTTATTTTTATGATGCCACAAGGGTTTCACAGCGCCTAACATAATATATAAAGAAATGAGAAACAAGATAATAACAACTTACAGTACTAGACAATGTAAGACAAGTACATGGTATACAAAGTTTGTTGCATCAAGGAACAGGACACTGAAATAATCATTAGGGTAGCAGATACATAGGATTAGGTGTCGTTGAAATGGGTATGAAGTAAAAAATATACTAAAAGAGGAAAAAGCACACGAGGAGAGAGTGCCCTGCTCATGAGAGCTTACATTCTGTAGGGGAGGGGCTGACAGATGACTTGGTAGAAGTGAGCATGTAACACAAGGTTACGATGAGAGATGGCTAAAAGTTGGTCTACTTTTCTGCTGCCTGCATAATAAAAAATAAAGACACCCCAAATGACCTCCTATATACATATTTTATACTACTTTTCCATTATAAAAACTGAATATATGATGTATTCCTTGTGTGTTGGTTGCCTGTGATATTACTTAGGAGATATACCTTGCCAGCAAACCATAATGTACTTGATTTAGCAAATGGAAGATTATCATCCACACATGGCATATTGAAATTTACCATAATTGTCTTGTCTCCTTTCATTTACATTTAGATGTAAATGCTGTTAAATTTACATTATACATAGCTCAATGCCATGCATGCAACATTTAAGGACATAGAGCATCACATCCAGTATGTTTCCAAGCCACCATGTTTTATAATCGCTGAACACATTTCATTGCCAAAGTGGAACTACTGTAAATGAACAAGGCAGCTTTGCAGCACATGACTCTTCTGTAATATTTTGGTATGATTGAAGCCAATCCATGGAACCTACTTCATAAATGGCAAAATTTGCTTGCACAGTATTTAAAACTATACTGTTTCTTTTACAGTCAACTATTACCATTACAAATTTTATTATTTTTGACAGTACAAAGAGATTACTACTTTATTCAGCCACTAATTTTAACAGTTTAAATAACCAATAATAGAAAAATAGGTACTCTTTACCTAGAACGGCGCCCACGATTGAAATCGCGGGCGTCGGGGGTAAAAATCGCGGTGATCGCGGTCATCGCGGGCATCGCAGGTAAATCGGGATGGCCGCGATGCCCGCGATGACCGCGATCACCGCGATTTTCCCATAGGGAACAATGTTAAAACGGCAGATTGACCGCGATTTTACTGTTAAATGCCTCAATGGACCCGATTTGGGGCCAAATAGGCCAAATTAACCCTTAAATGTCCCCCCAAATTTTTAACGCCACCCCACGATCCACGCCAACCCGAAGCGTGGCGAGCGCAGCGAGCCCGCGAGGGGCGGCGGTACGCGTCCTCCGACCTTTTCATGCCCTACTATCCACTAGGGCGTGGTGTGAGAATATAATAGTGTGGCGAGCGCAGCGAGCCACCGAGCCCGAAGCGTGGCGAGCGCAGCGAGCCCCGCGAGGGGACGCGGATACCTTCACAGGTAGACGCGTCCCCTCGCGGGCTTCACAGGTGTCCGCGTCGCCACGGACACCTGTGAAGCCCGCGAGGGGACGCGCATAACTGTGAAGGTATCCGCGGCCCCTCGCGGGGCTCGCTGCGCTCGCCACGCTTCGGGCTCGGTGGCTCGCTGCGCTCGCCACACTATTATATTCTCACACCACGCCGTAGTGGATAGTAGGGCATGAAAAGGTCGGAGGACGCGTACCGCCGCCCCTCGCGGGCTCGCTGCGCTTGCCACTTTTTATACTACTTTTCCATTATAAAAACTGAATATATGATGTATTCCTTGTGTGTTGGTTGCCTGTGATATTACTTAGGAGATATACCTTGCCAGCAAACCATAATGTACTTGATTTAGCAAATGGAAGATTATCATCCACACATGGCATATTGAAATTTACCATAATTGTCTTGTCTCCTTTCATTTACATTTAGATGTAAATGCTGTTAAATTTACATTATACATAGCTCAATGCCATGCATGCAACATTTAAGGACATAGAGCATCACATCCAGTATGTTTCCAAGCCACCATGTTTTATAATCGCTGAACACATTTCATTGCCAAAGTGGAACTACTGTAAATGAACAAGGCAGCTTTGCAGCACATGACTCTTCTGTAATATTTTGGTATGATTGAAGCCAATCCATGGAACCTACTTCATAAATGGCAAAATTTGCTTGCACAGTATTTAAAACTATACTGTTTCTTTTACAGTCAACTATTACCATTACAAATTTTATTATTTTTGACAGTACAAAGAGATTACTACTTTATTCAGCCACTAATTTTAACAGTTTAAATAACCAATAATAGAAAAATAGGTACTCTTTACCTAGAACGGCGCCCACGATTGAAATCGCGGGCGTCGGGGGTAAAAATCGCGGTGATCGCGGTCATCGCGGGCATCGCAGGTAAATCGGGATGGCCGCGATGCCCGCGATGACCGCGATCACCGCGATTTTCCCATAGGGAACAATGTTAAAACGGCAGATTGACCGCGATTTTACTGTTAAATGCCTCAATGGACCCGATTTGGGGCCAAATAGGCCAAATTAACCCTTAAATGTCCCCCCAAATTTTTAACGCCACCCCACGATCCACGCCAACCCGAAGCGTGGCGAGCGGCGGCGGTACGCGTCCTCCGACCTTTTCATGCCCTACTATCCACTAGGGCGTGGTGTGAGAATATAATAGTGTGGCGAGCGCAGCGAGCCACCGAGCCCGAAGCGTGGCGAGCGCAGCGAGCCCCGCGAGGGGACGCGGATACCTTCACAGGTAGACGCGTCCCCTCGCGGGCTTCACAGGTGTCCGCGTCGCCACGGACACCTGTGAAGCCCGCGAGGGGACGCGCATAACTGTGAAGGTATCCGCGGCCCCTCGCGGGGCTCGCTGCGCTCGCCACGCTTCGGGCTCGGTGGCTCGCTGCGCTCGCCACACTATTATATTCTCACACCACGCCGTAGTGGATAGTAGGGCATGAAAAGGTCGGAGGACGCGTACCGCCGCCCCTCGCGGGCTCGCTGCGCTTGCCACGCTTCGGGTTGGCGTGGATCGTGGGGTGGCGTTAAAAATTTGGGGGGACATTTAAGGGTTAATGGGCTCTGTGGCCCATTTAACATTGATTCCTATGGCCAAATCGGGTGGATTGAGCCATTTAACAGTAAAATCGGGTCCATCGCGCCTTTTAACATTGATTCCTATGGGAAATCGGGAGCATCGCGTCGCGGGCATCGCGGGTACATTTATGACCGGCCGCGACGCGACCGACACGATTTCCATGTTTAACATTGGTTTCAATGGGAAATCGCGGGCATCGCGTCTGTCGCGTCGCGGCCACACATAAATGTACCCGCGATGCCCGCGACGGGCGCCGTTCTAGGTAAAGAGTACCGAAAAATATTTAAATAAAGTTTTAACCTGCTAAACACTATGGCAAATACAAATAGGTTGTGATGCAGTATTTTTTTATATATTTTTTAAACTAATAATTCTAATAATGATCTTATTTTCCTAAAGGTGAGCATTTCAGAAATGTTCTCCCTTGTTTAAGTTAGTGCCTTAAGTTCATGCCTTAAATAAATAACTAGGTTGGATGTAGTACAAGAATGATAAATGTGATACAATTGTAAAATAAAATATTGATTTTCTTGTTCAATTTTACATTTAACCACAGTATATTTTATGATTTTTCTTTTTTTTATCAATACCTGGTTTAAATATTTTTGGAGAAAAAAACAGATGTGTTTCAGTGTAAGAAAGACTGAAAGCAACTAAAAGACTTACAGAATAATTGGAAATATAGAACTATATATGTTTTATTTAATTACCAAAAAGTAGACAGGGAATAACAATGGTAGGGTAGAAAAAAAACCTGGTTCCAATTGTTCTGTGTGTACAGAACAATTGTTCTGTGTGTACACATAAAAAACTTAATAGATGCACCTACCCTGTGTATGAATGTCTCTAAAGGTGTGTACACACGGGCATAAAATCTCTGGCAATATGGTCGCTGAGCGGGATGCGCGCTCCCGTTTTCAGTCCCCTAATGGTCGCTGACCAGCAACTTCCCCTGCCTTTTCTCCCGGCAGTGTGTCATTTTCATCAGCGACCATCTCTGGTCGCTGATGAAAACGGAAAACACTGAGCAATATATTGCTAGCAATATATTGCCAGCAATCATATTGCTCCGTGTGTACACAGCTTAAGTCTTCATTATGTTCACATTTCGTTAACTATGCTTGATTCATTTCTGTTTGAACCATAGAAGAGTTTGAATATAAATTTAGCACATAAGACACACAGAAGCTTGGTATCAGTTGAGTTATAATGTCTGATTTTGTACGCATGTTGAACTATGCCATAATTTCCCAATTTAATATTCTCTGCTGTAAAATGCAAGCAATTTATATTAGTTAGAGGCATACAGAGAATGAATCTGTCATAGTTAAAACTGAAATTATGTTACTTAATTATGCCCTGTGAATAGTGTTTTTTAGATGAAATATCAATTTTGCATAAAACATGTGTCCCACATTAAACTGTATATTTTTCTTAATATCTCTACAGAAGTCATAATAAGACATCACTCAGACTCTGGCAGGAATATTTTTTCTATGTGCTTACAGAAGAATATATCTATGCAAAATAGTAAAATACTTATTAACGGGTTTGTCTAATATTAAAAGTGTTTCAGATCTACTCACCTTCCTTGTGGCTATCTTACCAACAAGGTTTCCACTTTTGAAAGCCCTTGCGAATATTTTCTGTGTTGACCTCTTTCTTACTAATAGCACTGAGCCTGCAGCTGCATCCACCAATAATGAGTACTGTTTGAGATGAGACAGGAAGGAGCTGGTTCTTGATAATAGAAAGGAACCCCTGGGTAATGCCTTGTAGAACTGGTAGTCCCGGATGTTGTACTGTACTGTTTTTGTTTTTAAAAAAAACAATGATTTTTCAATACAAATGGTTGATATACACTTAACATAGGACTTATGCAGACAAGTGTCCCCTATTTAGAGTAAAATCATTGTATGTGAAATCCTACTGACATATTCTTCAAAATTCTGTACTGCAGCCCAAATAATACATCTAACATGTAAAGAGCAATTAAGGAATTTCAGATACATGATTGTTATTGGGACCCACTATCCAGCATCATAATTATTGATGTTCCCTGCAATATAGATAGGATCTATGGTAGATCTCTATTGAGTGGGATTCGCTGTGCAGACCTGTACTGCAGTGTAATTGAGTAGGCCACGACCCCCCCCCCCCTTGCTATATGGGGATATTATTAATTATTAATTATTAATAATAGTAAGGTTTAAAAATGGTATGATTTAGAAATAAATATTTCAATATTTGGAATTAAGCAATACAACATAATGTAATATTTTACTATGGTACTACAGATGAATCAGAAAAAGTATCAAATCGCAAACTGTAAAACAAAAACACTGTATTCATTTCATGGAATAACAATAATATTAATAATATTAATTATTATTACAATCAGTAGTAGTAATAATAATAATACAAATAATAATAAAAATCCTCAGTTTGCATTCTCTGACACATCTGCTTTATTCTGGATTTGAGTAATTGCTAAATATACAAAAATAATTGAAAATCTGCAGAAGACAACCCGATTTTGAATTTTTTATTATTTATTTTTATTAACATATATAAAATGTATTGTACAACGAGGGATGTAGCACCACCTGCGGTGTACCACTAATGCTCTAGGTGGAAATAGTCCCAAATTACTCACACTTTTAATGGGTAGATTAAGATAAGATCAGAATTTTGGTTCTTATTTCCTAAAATCTTCTTATTGTTTATATATATATATATATATATATTATATATATATATATATATATATATTCTCTGCGCCTTCAGTGTTTTTACACAATTCGTGATACAGTAATCCTTCTCAAACATTGATATATGCGTACCAGCAAGTAGGTGGGTGCTCGCATGTAGCAATGTCTTTCAATCAAACGATGTCACTCCTTCATCTTTTCTCCTGTCGGCACGTCTCAGTGGACCATTCCGGACATGGGAAAAGTGGCAGGAAGGATTTATTAATATAAGTGCTTATTTAGTGACTTTGAAAAAGGTTTTTCTCATGAGTGCTTTGTGCATGAGAAAAATAGTTAGGTGAACTACGCCACCTTGTGGTGTATACAAAAATACACGTGTGAATCACCTTGTGAAAAAAATAGAGATTAACTTTCTTAAAAGTCAGACTCACACTCGGAGTATCTCGGTTCTGGTATCGTTTCCAGCAAGTGTTCTCCAAGAGCCTTAAAACCAAAAAAGTCTCCCAGAGAGGGAAGAACTCATAGCGTGATATTGCTTTTGTAAAAAGTACATTTATTCAAAAAACAACATATAGCGGTTTAAAAATACATAAAAACAGTAACAAGTGAACCCGTACATAGGTAAAAGAATTTGTAGCTTATCTGGTATTGATGCCAGTAGGGGATGGAGAGGTAATTTACCCAACCGGTTTCGTCCCTTTTCTCCTTATACTGGGACTTCCTCAGGGGTTAGAGATGAAGTGATCAGGGTGTGGGGGAATATATATACCCTGTGTGATTGCCCTTAATTGGGTAGCGTTCAGGAAATGAAGCTGCGTCTGCGCGCAGTTCACGCGTTGCCTTGGCAACCTCCAGGGTATAGAGTCCGTGTTTAGATGTACTGCGCATGCGCGGGCACCCCGCGGCATCGCGAGAGTACTACTAACAGTGCTTATAGATAACATTGCGCGTCTCCTGCGCATGTGCAGGAAGCTCCCAATGACGCGGCATTGTGCTCGCGCATATGCAGGAGCAGTCCTGCTACTAATGTGGGGATGCCCGCGATGACGCGGCACTGAGTCCGCGCATGCGCAGAAAAAACCTACTCGTGGTGTGGGGATGTCTGCAATGACGCGGCACTGTGCTCGCGCATGTGCAGGAACGATCCCCCTCGCAGTATGGGGATGGTGTCTATCTTCATTGCAGGCATCACTGCGATTACGCAGAAAATCCTGCTTTCATCATTATGTTATCTGGGCATTCCAATTGAATCTAAGGCAGACCATATTTGCGTATGCCTAAAGACTTAGATTTCCAAAATAAGTTTATATATAGCGTTATTCATTACACCTGTAATTATTATATCAAAAATGCATTGGCCATATTCTATACAGTATGGCTTTTAGATGTTCACAGATTCTATAAAAAAGGGGATATTATTTAAACCGTGCATTGGGGGCATAAAAGCAATATAAGCCATCCACACTGCTCAGCATGGACCTGCTGTAGCAGTGTATTGAACAGCCATACACTGTACATGCTACCCAACAAATATAAATAAAGCGATAAATTAACATGTATAGCAACAATTACAATTACAGTATCATGGTATTCTTATATCCATAGCATGTCATTCAGTGTGGATCCACTGTAATGGCATGATGGATACCCACGCCTTGCAATCCTAAACAAATTATGCAAATTTCTATGCATACAACAAGTTAAAAGAGGGAACAATTAAAATTAGATACAGATAGTATACAGACATACTACACCACTATGTGCACTCCTATGCCTCTATCTGATACATAAACTGTTGGCGTAGGTTAGAGGAAGGGTGCTATTTCATAGGAATCATTCAGTCCAAAGGGGGTCATGGTATTGAGTGAATATATCCAAAACATCTCCCTTTGTGATAATTTTCTGTCTCTATCCCCTCCCCTCTCCCCTAACGTGACATGTTCTACAGCCTTAAAACACAGATGTTCAGGGTTAGAATTGTGTGTATTTAGGAAATGTCGGGGGACAGAGTGGTTTTCCATTTTATTTTTAATAGCCCTAACATGCTCCTGTATCCTTATTTTTAGAGGCCTCTTAGTCTTGCCAATATACTTATAACCGCAAGTGCACTCCAAACAATAAATTACATAAGTAGTGAGACAGGTCATTCTTTGTTTTATTTTTTTGTTTTATTTTTAAAGAATGACCTGTCTCACTACTTATGTAATTTATTGTTTGGAGTGCACTTGCGGTTATAAGTATATTGGCAAGACTAAGAGGCCTCTAAAAATAAGGATACAGGAGCATGTTAGGGCTATTAAAAATAAAATGGAAAACCACTCTGTCCCCCGACATTTCCTAAATACACACAATTCTAACCCTGAACATCTGTGTTTTAAGGCTGTAGAACATGTCACGTTAGGGGAGAGGGGAGGGGATAGAGACAGAAAATTATCACAAAGGGAGATGTTTTGGATATATTCACTCAATACCATGACCCCCTTTGGACTGAATGATTCCTATGAAATAGCACCCTTCCTCTAACCTACGCCAACAGTTTATGTATCAGATAGAGGCATAGGAGTGCACATAGTGGTGTAGTATGTCTGTATACTATCTGTATCTAATTTTAATTGTTCCCTCTTTTAACTTGTTGTATGCATAGAAATTTGCATAATTTGTTTAGGATTGCAAGGCGTGGGTATCCATCATGCCATTACAGTGGATCCACACTGAATGACATGCTATGGATATAAGAATACCATGATACTGTAATTGTAATTGTTGCTATACATGTTAATTTATCGCTTTATTTATATTTGTTGGGTAGCATGTACAGTGTATGGCTGTTCAATACACTGCTACAGCAGGTCCATGCTGAGCAGTGTGGATGGCTTATATTGCTTTTATGCCCCCAATGCACGGTTTAAATAATATCCCCTTTTTTATAGAATCTGTGAACATCTAAAAGCCATACTGTATAGAATATGGCCAATGCATTTTTGATATAATAATTACAGGTGTAATGAATAACGCTATATATAAACTTATTTTGGAAATCTAAGTCTTTAGGCATACGCAAATATGGTCTGCCTTAGATTCAATTGGAATGCCCAGATAACATAATGATGAAAGCAGGATTTTCTGCGTAATCGCAGTGATGCCTGCAATGAAGATAGACACCATCCCCATACTGCGAGGGGGATCGTTCCTGCACATGCGCGAGCACAGTGCCGCGTCATTGCAGACATCCCCACACCACGAGTAGGTTTTTTCTGCGCATGCGCGGACTCAGTGCCGCGTCATCGCGGGCATCCCCACATTAGTAGCAGGACTGCTCCTGCATATGCGCGAGCACAATGCCGCGTCATTGGGAGCTTCCTGCACATGCGCAGGAGACGCGCAATGTTATCTATAAGCACTGTTAGTAGTACTCTCGCGATGCCGCGGGGTGCCCGCGCATGCGCAGTACATCTAAACACGGACTCTATACCCTGGAGGTTGCCAAGGCAACGCGTGAACTGCGCGCAGACGCAGCTTCATTTCCTGAACGCTACCCAATTAAGGGCAATCACACAGGGTATATATATTCCCCCACACCCTGATCACTTCATCTCTAACCCCTGAGGAAGTCCCAGTATAAGGAGAAAAGGGACGAAACCGGTTGGGTAAATTACCTCTCCATCCCCTACTGGCATCAATACCAGATAAGCTACAAATTCTTTTACCTATGTACGGGTTCACTTGTTACTGTTTTTATGTATTTTTAAACCGCTATATGTTGTTTTTTGAATAAATGTACTTTTTACAAAAGCAATATCACGCTATGAGTTCTTCCCTCTCTGGGAGACTTTTTTGGTTTTAAGGCTCTTGGAGAACACTTGCTGGAAACGATACCAGAACCGAGATACTCCGAGTGTGAGTCTGACTTTTAAGAAAGTTAATCTCTATTTTTTTCACAAGGTGATTCACACGTGTATTTTTGTATACACCACAAGGTGGCGTAGTTCACCTAACTATTTTTCTCATGCACAAAGCACTCATGAGAAAAACCTTTTTCAAAGTCACTAAATAAGCACTTATATTAATAAATCCTTCCTGCCACTTTTCCCATGTCCGGAATGGTCCACTGAGACGTGCCGACAGGAGAAAAGATGAAGGAGTGACATCGTTTGATTGAAAGACATTGCTACATGCGAGCACCCACCTACTTGCTGGTACGCATATATCAATGTTTGAGAAGGATTACTGTATCACGAATTGTGTAAAAACACTGAAGGCGCAGAGGTCATACCACTTTGCTATATGAACTTTCTTGGTCCTACGGAAATTAGGACAAATTGATGACCTCCGACGACACAGTCATAATTTCTGGAGTGTTTTTTCACTTATGTTATTGTACATTGTAATTATCATTTACAGTGTGTATTGTTAAACTGTAAAACACTGGGAGAACACTGAGTAAGTGTTAGCGCTGTTAGTGCACCACACACCCTATATATATATATTCATATATATATATATATATATATATATATATATATATTATTTTATAGATACGTTTTTTATGTATCTTTTTATGTATCTTATGTATTTTTAATAAATAAAATGTGTGTGTGTGCATATATATATATTTATTGAAATAAACCGAAACATAGAAATTTGCACTTAATACAAGTGTCACTTCTTTATTTGAAATCCTGAGAGTGCCGCGCATCCTGCTATGATATACTTTCTCTAAAGAGAAGGCACCGGGTGAAGCTATACCCTCTACAAAGGCAGGAGTACCAGACCGCACACAACGATATATATATATATATATATACAGACGTTTTTATGCCCGGCACTCACTGGCTCCAGAGATAGCTTGCTGGGGGTGCCCTCAAATGGCCTTTGCAGGTTCCAGATATGCTTCAGAAATAACTGCGGCACTCCTCAGTCGGTGTGATAAAGATAAAAATCCTTTATTGGCGCCCAACGGCGTTTCGGGGTATATCCCCCCGTCTTCAGGGACTAAAGGTACAAGTGATATGTGCAGTACAAGCATATATATAGCATATGTGACACTCAAATAATTAAAACAAGAGTGCTCTCACCTGTCCGGCGTCGCCGCCCGCTCCGGGTGCTCCACGCTGTTTCCCCGTCGCGTCCAATGCACGTGGGACGGCGGCGCCGTACAGTGACGTCACTCCAGCAGTGAATCGTGGTTGCTAGGCTGCGCCCACTGATGTAAACAAACGGCGGCCATTTTTTTACAGCGTAGCGATTCCTGCATAATAACAAAACATATAAAGATTAATGTTTAAAATATCAAGATAAAAACTATTTAAAAACTATTTAAAAACATTTGAACATTTGAGGTTATGGTCAGCAGTGAGTGATTACCTCAAAAGAGGCAATACTACATAGAAACTGATACGGTATTCATAATACATTATACATCCTTTAGGGGGGATAATTTCCTCTACCTAAGGGTAATAGTGACCTAATAAAGAGACAAAGAAACAATGACAAACACTGAGGTAGATACATTAAAGAAAACACTGCAGTCCAAGGGCCTCATTCAGGCCTTTAGGAGCGATGGTATTTAAGGAGTATATCCATTTGCTTTCTCTTTGCAGAAGGATTTTAGCCCTGTTCCCACCCCTTAAAGTGTTGGGGACATGGTCTATGATAATAGCTCTTAGACTGGGAACAGTATGTTTATATTGGGCAAAATGCCTGGCCACAGGCTGTTCACTCGATCCGCTGCTAAGGGCTTGTTTAATGGCGCTTCGATGCTGCGCCATGCGCTCCCTGAACTGTCGTTGGGTCTTGCCCACATACGACAGTCCGCATGGACAAGTTAACATGTATATAACATACGTGGTGGTACAGGTGACAGCTTGTGTAATATTTATGCGTCTACCTGTATGTGGATGATTAAATGTTTTGCTGGGTGTTAGGGTATTGCACGTAGTGCAACCCAGGCATCTAAAACATCCAGTTTTTTGTGTTAAGAAATGCGTATGTAACATACGCATTTCTTAACACAAAAAACTGGATGTTTTAGATGCCTGGGTTGCACTACGTGCAATACCCTAACACCCAGCAAAACATTTAATCATCCACATACAGGTAGACGCATAAATATTACACAAGCTGTCACCTGTACCACCACGTATGTTATATACATGTTAACTTGTCCATGCGGACTGTCGTATGTGGGCAAGACCCAACGACAGTTCAGGGAGCGCATGGCGCAGCATCGAAGCGCCATTAAACAAGCCCTTAGCAGCGGATCGAGTGAACAGCCTGTGGCCAGGCATTTTGCCCAATATAAACATACTGTTCCCAGTCTAAGAGCTATTATCATAGACCATGTCCCCAACACTTTAAGGGGTGGGAACAGGGCTAAAATCCTTCTGCAAAGAGAAAGCAAATGGATATACTCCTTAAATACCATCGCTCCTAAAGGCCTGAATGAGGCCCTTGGACTGCAGTGTTTTCTTTAATGTATCTACCTCAGTGTTTGTCATTGTTTCTTTGTCTCTTTATTAGGTCACTATTACCCTTAGGTAGAGGAAATTATCCCCCCTAAAGGATGTATAATGTATTATGAATACCGTATCAGTTTCTATGTAGTATTGCCTCTTTTGAGGTAATCACTCACTGCTGACCATAACCTCAAATGTTCAAATGTTTTTAAATAGTTTTTAAATAGTTTTTATCTTGATATTTTAAACATTAATCTTTATATGTTTTGTTATTATGCAGGAATCGCTACGCTGTAAAAAAATGGCCGCCGTTTGTTTACATCAGTGGGCGCAGCCTAGCAACCACGATTCACTGCTGGAGTGACGTCACTGTACGGCGCCGCCGTCCCACGTGCATTGGACGCGACGGGGAAACAGCGTGGAGCACCCGGAGCGGGCGGCGACGCCGGACAGGTGAGAGCACTCTTGTTTTAATTATTTGAGTGTCACATATGCTATATATATGCTTGTACTGCACATATCACTTGTACCTTTAGTCCCTGAAGACGGGGGGATATACCCCGAAACGCCGTTGGGCGCCAATAAAGGATTTTTATCTTTATCACACCGACTGAGGAGTGCCGCAGTTATTTCTGAAGTATATATATATATATATATCTTTGAAAGCGAGTAATCGCTCACCATAATTTCAATATTTGTGGATTTAATATTGATTTAATACAGTACTTACCATCCCAGATACCTACGGTCCCTGTATATCTCTATCCAGTGTTTTTCAACAGATATAAAATGTAATTTAAGTATTTTCATAATATATTCTAGTTGAAAATTAGAAATAACCTGCTATTTGATGACCCAGAAATTAACATTTCTTTTGGTACATTTGACAGAGGAGAAATTCTCAAATTGAGTAAGCCTTTAAGTTAACACAAATGTTCTCAATAATATAAATTTTTCTTTTACTTCAGGACTCATTTTACACTACTAACTACTATTAGTTTCATTTGGAAACCATTAAAACTGCAGTATCCCTGTCCATTAAGATAAAACGAACAATTATTTTCAGTTCTCTCATTTCAGTTTCATCTTTTCCATTTTTTCAGAGATGGAATACTGTGAATCTCCACGCATTATATGTGGCTACCAGACCAATCTACACAATGTTGCACAGCATAACTACCCACTAGAGGTGGGTTCTGATGCAGATACGGAGACCGAAGGAGCAACTTCACCAGAACATGCCCTCAGGATGTGGATGAGAGAAATTAAATCAGAGCACAGTTCCTGCTTGTCAAGTAGAGCCAACTCTGCACTATCGCTAACTGACACTGACCATGAGAGGAAGTCTGATGTGGAGAATGGTAATACACCAAATATAGATTATATATGTAATTTAAATATAATAGAAATGAAAAAAATGACTACAATTTTTTTTAGTTCAGAGTAACGTCAGCATCATTTTTAAAAGGCATTTTAGTTGGGGCTATGAAGCTGTGAAATGTTAATGAAAATGTATTTGAAAGCACCAATTTTTACTGACCTGGTAGTTATGTTAAAAATGAGTACAGTGTTCATAAATTGTACGTTCATTAAATCACATAAGTTCAGTTCATTGTTATAGTGCATTTTATATGTACTTATGAATGTCATATTTTTAACTATCACGCTATTTTCTACTGATATACAACAATTTTCACAATGCTGACAGACAACACATTTCACAATGCATTACTTTGTCAGTAGACTGTCACTAAGCATCCATAACTGTATGTAGTGAGACTTACTTAGCAAGCAATAAATTACAATGATAGTGGACCAAATGAACGATTTAGGTAACGTCTACTGTTTTTTGGTGTCACTGAACAGCAACTTTTCAATACAACTCTTCATAGGGATTAAAAAAAAAACAATGAAACACTTAACATTTCCAGATCATTAAGCTAATAGTAAATAGTGATAATATAGCAGTAACTCATCTAGTAACATTAGCTAAAATGAAATGTTAATGAAGGAAAGAAAACTGGAATAGTGAGACTTGCACATATTGAAAGGTAACATCTGCAAAACCAATGTAACTGAGTCTGGATTATAGGATGTGTGGCTAGGAGATATACAGCACCAGCTATGACATTTATGAATGTATTTCCCAATAGTCATAAAGTTTAAACTGTAAAGTCAGTTACAATTGCAGTCTGGAGCTGTGTTTCCATTTCTTATTTTCACTCATACTACGAAATCATTTTCCTGTGATGCTCCTTTGTTTCCATGGTATAATACAAGTAGTATTATATATATATAATATATAATGATATATCCAATTAGTCACTGTCAACCTTTTTTATTCTCATTAGTGGCTCAACCACTAATAAGAATAAGATTTTCATATTTTATATCTCTGATTTAAAATTAAATGATCTCTTTACTATAAACTATCAATCGCTTCCATCTTCTTTTACTAGCTGTGGTCTAATATATTAATATGAAGAAGAGAATTTAGTTACAATTTCAGTCCAAAAACAAATATATTCTCTGACTGACATTTTGATGTGCTTTAGTGATAGAAATGTGTTATTTGAATTTAAACAATGGTAATTGCAATAGGGCAGCATCACAATGTAAGGGAATGGTTGGAGTTCCATTTGAATTAACACACTATGATGGGAATTTAATTGATCGGGGAAAATTTTAATATAAAAAGCTTTTTTTTTATTTTTCCCAATGTTTTTTTCAAGCAATTTATTAAATGGACAATTGTTCCTGATACATTTTACACACTGTTGTGTGAAAAAGCACAGGATTTCAGATAACTTTCCAGATGCCTGCAGCCACAAACATGAAAAAAATAGCACGCTACAGATTTTTGATTCTCCTACTTCTGAACAGGTGAAAACAAATCCTTAATAAAGTCGTCTATTGGGGATAATTGAATTACCCCTCCCCTGGGATCAAATAGCTGTGTTAAATTACTGCAGCTAATTGAATTTTCCCCTTAGCATTAATTAGTGTAAGGAGCAATATTCAATTGAGAACTCAGTGAAAATCTTATACATTGATAAAACGCAAACACACATGCAACTGTTATTAATGCTGTTAAATATAGAATAAGATTTGTTTTTATGTACATTTTGATTTAGTTGTATATATAAATGAAAGTTACAATGTTTAAAACCATAAGTCCATAATTGCATTTCATAGCAAACATCTAATTTATTATTGACTGCTAAAAAAAAAAATATTGGTACCCATTCAAATCTAATGAGTACATTTGCCATCATAAGTATTATATCCAGAACTGGAGTCACCATGTTTAAAGTAATATGTAAATATTCAAGGGGGCGGGGCCACGACGGAGCGGGAGTAAGGAGAGGAGTGTGAGCTCCCCAGCAGGGAAAAAAAAAAAATATCCGTCTTCCCCACGGCGCTAATCTGCCTGCCTCCCCGGAGAAAACTCTATAGCCGGGTAGAGGAGGATTGTGGGACAGCCTGCTTGTCAAGTCCAGAGATACCTGGGTCGGGTATCCTCTGCGCTGAGGGTGTCCGGTGTACAGGCGCAGCTTCTCTGGCGGGGATCGCTGCTGCAGCGCCGCTGAGGTGACCGCGCTGCCGGAGATAAGTGGCGCATTGGAGACAGAGTACTGGAGCTAGGGGCAGAGAGCCGGAACGTGCGGCCAGAGCCACGTGGAAGCTGTGGATCAAGGCGTCCTTCAGGTGCACAGCGCCGGGTGAGAGCCGACCAGGAGCAGCAGCAAGGGCGGCCTGAATACCCCTGCAAAGCACGCGGCTGTATGAAAGAAGGGATTGTGTGCTGGGAGATCCCTGTGCAAAGAAGCTACCCCTGACTAACAGAGCGAGAGGCCTGACCACCTTTATAATAACGCTGCTGGTATACTCCCTGAACAGGGGCAGAGAAGCGCTGTTGGCTGCATACTGGGTCCAATTGATTACTGCAGCGAGGGAGCCCTGCCTGGAAGTGTGCACTGGACTGGCTCTGCAGCCCGAATACAAAGACAGCCCTGGAGACCGGTGCAGTATATATATATATATTTTTTTTTTTTTGATTATAAATCATATTTTTTCGTGGCTTAAACATTATTAGAACTGTCAGTAAAAATTTGCCTGACTCCACTCTTGTGCCATATTGATAATCACTGACCTATACTGCTGCCCGGAGTATTTCCATTCTTGTTCAGCTACTTGGGTAAAAGCGGTCCAGGACCTGGGCTCAAATTGTAGTAATTAAACAGAAGTTTAATTAAGTACGGACTACACCTTAAACTCTTTTTGCTCCACTGCCTCACTTAAAAAGCAATATGGGCAAAGCAAGCAATGCCACGGCAGCGGCCCGTCTGGAGAAGTTTGCCAGGTCCCAGCCGAGTAGCTCTGCCCAGACCCCATCCACCACCCCACAGGCTACCCCGACAAAACACAAAAGTCCCAATAAAGCAGCTGATCCCACTTTACAGCAGGTGCTAGATGCCATTACCAACTCAGAACAGCACCTCTCTGGCCAGATCACAGATCTCCAAGCCGATATTCTGTCCATGAAAGCTGACCTGAAAGCCGTTAATGAACGTATGGATGAAGCCGAAAAACGTATATCTCTCATTGAGGACACTAATACACAATGGCTGAAAAAGGTTAATAACTGCGCTCAGCAGACCTCTGAGTTGAAAGCTAAACTTGTAGAGATGGAAGGAAGGCTGAGGCGCAACAACCTTAGGTTTGTAGGCCTACCAGAACACTCTGAGGGACAAGACCCCCAAAAATTTGTTGAAAGCTGGCTGAAGGATACAGTTGGCCAAAACGCATTTACACCTCAATTTGCGGCCGAACGGGCGCACAGAGTACCACCCAGACCTCCCCCTCCAGGGGCACCGCCGAGAACTTTTATTGTAAAATTCCTAAGTTTTGTTGATAGAGACATTGTGCTGCGTTCAATACGCACCAACGGTCCCCTGCTATTCGATGGAAACAAGATCTCTGTTTATCCGGATTTTGCCCTCGAAGTGCAGCGGGAGAGGGCAAGGTTCGGGGAGATAAAGAAAAAGTTGCGTGAAAAGAACTTAAGCTACTCAATGATATTCCCCTCTAAACTCCGGGTCGTAGACGATAATTCTACACACTTTTTCTCTACTCCCAATGAGGCAGCCCAATGGCTGGATGCAAAATCTATGGGAACCAGGCAGATGGCGCACGTGTAGAAGCACGTACAGTGAAAATATTACACTATAGCCTGCTGGGGAGTCTCCCCCGTTCAGGGGTGGCCCTATATGTTTTTCAGTCCCCATAATGTGACTTTTTTTATTTTTTTTGCTGTCTTTGTCAGCACATCTGTGTCCTCTTTATGTTTTTTTCTTCTTTTTTTCTTTTTTTTCTTCCATTTTCTTCTTTTTTCCTTATTCTGGGGGGTGGGGGGGGGACGGGAGGGAAGGGGGATAGGTATGCCTACAGGGTGCGGGTATACAGGGTGGGGGGTGGTTGGAACCCGCTTGGGGATAGCTAAAAGTGGAAAATGTATTTCTAATAGAAATTGTCTTGCCTATTGTTTCCCTCCCCTTTATATTGTGCAAATTACTGTTCAGTATCTTAAAAACTGGAAGAAAATGTTGGATTGTACTGTATAACTACTGGGAATATATAAACAAACTAAGGTATGGTTAACACTCTTAGCATGGAATGTTAGGGGTTTGAACAACAAGATTAAACGTTCTCTTGTGATGAATCAGATACGAAACTATGGGGTAGACATAGCCTGTTTATCAGAAACCCACCTTGCTGGTGGGAAACTTATGGCCCTCAAGCAACGTTGGGTAGGGTGGGCTTTCCATGCCCCATTCACAACCTCCTCTCGAGGAGTCTCTATACTCATAAGGAAGACATTAACCTTTGTATGTAATCGGATTGAAGTGGACCCGGGGGGTAGGTTTATTTTTCTGGACTGCGTAATTAACTCTTCCCCACTGGTATTGCTCGCAGTATACATTCCACCTCCCTTTTCCTACGAAACCTTGGTAAAGGCCGTCACCTTCGCGTCAGGTAACCCCTCTGCATCAGTAATATGCGCAGGGGACTTTAATAATATCCTAGATCCAAAAATGGATAGATGGAGAAATAGCTTAGCTACAGTCTCTGGGAGTGGTGGTGCTTTCCCTAATTTCATACGGTACTTAGGTTGGGTGGATGTTTGGCGAGAGTGGAATCCAAAGGCCCTTCAATATTCCTGCTATTCTCTATCATATAAAACCTTTTCTAGAATTGATTTAGTGCTGTCATCTAGGTCCTTTATTCCTATGGTTAAGAACATAGAGTACAAGCCTCGTGGCATATCAGATCACTCCCCCATAATGATGGAATTTGAAGTCGGACTTCAAAGGGGTCAGGGATTCTGGAAATTAAATCCATCATGGCTATACCAGATGGGACCAGATGACAGCATTGAAAATCTCTGGCAGGAATACTGGGTTAACAATAGGGGTTCGGCAAACGCCGCGGTAGAGTGGGACGCCTTCAAAGCCTATATGCGGGGTGTATTTAGAAAGCGAATAACAGAAATTAGAAAAGTTAATAAGGAACGGTTACAGGCTATGGAAATAAAATGCTTAGGCCTAGAAGCTGAATATATATTAAGTAAAACTGAAATAGCAAGACAGAGCTGGCAAGATGCCCATCAGAACTGGCTGGCGGCAATACAGGACGAAAACACAAAATTAATGATGTATCGGTCTTGCAAGGCCTACCAAATAGCCGATAAAGCAGGAAGATATCTTGCCTATTTGGCAAAAGCCGAAGCCCCGCCCTCCTGTATAGGCCCCATAAAAGACGCACAGGGACAATTGATATCAGATACACCATATATGGGAGGAATGTTTTCCAATTACTTCGAAGAGCTATACTCAACCGAGCTTAAAATTACCCCAGAAGAGCTAAAACTACAGATTGGGGAGATTGATCTTCCCTCCCTCCCTCAACCTGATAGCCAAGAACCAGAAAAATCGATTGATCTTAGTGAGGTCCGTCAGGCAATAAAAGAGCTGCCTGGAAGTAAATCTCCCGGGTTGGACGGAATCCCTGTAGAGGTTTTTAAGAAGCACATAGATATAATCGCCCCCTTATTACATACTACCCTGACTCGCTGCTTCGAGGAAGGTGCACTTCCCGGATCAATGGCAGAGGCAAAGATAGTATTGATATTAAAACCGGGGAAAGAGGCTTGCAACCTCGATTCATATCGCCCAATATCTTTGCTATCCAATGAGGCCAAAATCCTTGCTAAAATCCTCGCAAACAGATTAGCAAAACATATCCTTAAAATAATACACCCTAACCAATCAGGGTTTATGCCTGGTAAATCAACGGCAGCAAATTTGCGAAGATTATATACACACCTGCAATTACCTATAGAGTCTGAGGGCCAACCTGTAGTTGTGTCCCTTGACGCCACTAAGGCGTTCGATGTCGTAGAGTGGCCTTATTTATGGGCCACTCTGAGGGCATTCGGACTTGGCACCAACTTCATTAAATGGATACAACTCCTATACAAATGCCCCACCGCTAGAGTGTCCCTGAATGGATGGACATCACCGGCCTTCAGACTCTCTAGGGGTACTAGACAGGGGTGTCCCCTTTCCCCTCTCTTATTTGCACTCGCAATTGAACCCCTTGCCTGTATCCTAAGGACCCACCCGGATATCAGAGGAGTACGAATGGCCCATGAGATCGACGTTGTGTCCCTGTATGCAGACGACGTACTAATTTATCTTTCAGATTACAGAGACTCTCTTCCAATTGTTTTTAAGCTGATTGCCGATTTTGGTAAACTCTCCAGCTTTCAGATTAACTGGAACAAGTCTCACATAATGTACCTTGGCACAACTGCAATCCATACACTGTCTCCTCCTTTAAACTTGACCTGGGCAACTAAGTTTAAATACCTAGGGATCCAGATCACCCGTAATACAGAGGAATTTGTCCAGCTTAATGTCCACCCAATGTTAAATAAACTAGATGCCAAATTTAAATCTTGGAGCAAACTGCCACTTACTGCCACTGGACGGATTAATTTAATTAAAATGGTGGTCCTCCCGCAGCTACTATATTTAATTCAGCAGTCCCCAGTCTTCCTACCTAAAAGTATATTCAGAAAAATCAATAGCAAACTGTCGACATTCATTTGGCACAACACACGCCCAAAGATACAGCTGAATAAACTTATGATGGATAAGAGGGCTGGTGGTCTGGGGCTGCCAGACTTCCGACTATATTATATAGCCGCTCAGCTGTCGCATTTACGCCCATGGTTAATGGAGGGAGAAGACAGTGACTTAGCAAAAGCGGTGGTAACACACGCCGCCCCAAGGTGCCACCCCAAAAATAGAATTTTACAACCGGGTATTCATGCAATGGATCTCCCATTAGTGGGACAAGCCATTAAAACCTGGCAGGAAGCAGCTAAAATGCTAAATATAGAGGGCGTAGATCCATCACACCCAATAGATGATCCCTTAAGATTCCAGGAACTAGCATCACTCCAAGTTAAAGAGGTCTGGAATAGATATTCAATTACTACTCTTAGTCAAATCTATTCCTCGGGCAGAATAAAAACCTTCGCCGAACTAAAGGCCGAATTTAGTCTCCCTAAATCATATTTCTATCGTTACTTGCAGTTAAAAGCAGCCATGGAGGCACAGTTCCAAGGGGAACCCCCGGTTTTCCGAGAGTCTCCAATTAAAACCATAATTATGGCTGGAGGTAAGAATAAATTAGTTAGTAGAATATATAAACGTCTTAATCAGGAAAAGGGCAAGGATAATATGGAGGCGGTAAGGAGTAAGTGGGCACAGGATATAGGGCCAATAGGGGAGGAGGAATGGCGGATAGCAGTCCTTCACATTACGCATGCTACCAGTGCCATCCGGGTACAACAGGTTCAATTTTTCATACTGCATAGAGTATATATGACTGCAACTCGTATGGTTAAATTTAACAGACGAGCATCAGCAATGTGCCCCAAGTGTAATGTTAACCCGGGAACGTTTTTCCATCTTATATGGCAATGTCAACATGTACTTCTGTACTGGGAAGAGGTCATCCAAGTGCTAGTAGACTCCGGTATCCCTAGAGCGGCCATGACAGTAAAAGGTTGTCTCTTAAATATTATTGAAGAACGATACCTTGAGACCGGAGACCGGCAATATATGAATAACCTATGCTCATTGGCAAAGGTTATTATAGCCAGAAACTGGATGGCTAAAACTGGGCCGAACTTGGCATGTTGGAAAGCACTAGTAAATTACACGCTTAGGCACGAAAAATACCTTTACACTAGTAGAAACATGCTGCCTAAATACCGGAAAATCTGGCATCGTTGGATGAGGCTCTTCCCCGATACAGAGGCATAAAACTTATATGATTAAAAGCCCTGCAAGGGAGACAATTCATATACAATCTAGGCCCACCCTATATAAAATCCACTTAAAAAATTCACGTAATATTTATTTCTTTCATAATGAATATCACACTGTACTTTAAGAAAATTGCAATATTCACAAATCAATCTTTAACAAATATAGAAATATAGTTATAATAAAAAAAAAAAAAAAAAGGAGATGGAGACACCCATTTGGTACACTGTGTCTCGACACAAATAACACTTGGCACGTTGAAAGTTGATAGAAACAATAAGTATGTTAGTAAATAACACACAGAAGGCTTGTGATAAGTCCCTTGTTTAATAATAAAAAAAAAAAAAAAAATGCACTTTATTCTTCTTTGAAGATCTCGGCAAGTAAAAAGCGTCACAACCACCTATATTATTCATATATATATAAAAAAAAAAAAAATATAATAATAATTAAAAAAAAGGGTGTATAAGCAGGTCATACACAGTGAGCTCCCAGCGTTGGAAACAGGAATGATGCACTAAACTGGGCAAGATAACAAATAATGATTTGGCAAACGAGAAATAGATAACAAGTGATAACAATAGCACCAAGCGGGGGGGGGGGGGGGGGGGGCGGGGGATAGGGAGGGGGGTGGGAGGGGTAGTTAGACTGTAAGACACGAAATACCCATAGGATTAAATTTGAATGTATGTAATATGCAATGGAAGGATACTCTGGATTAAGAGTTGAATTACTCTGTAAAACAAAAGTATATGCATTTTTCCATTGCTTTTTATATATTTGTATGATTCATGTTTTGCATAAGAAAAAGTGAATAAAAATTATATAAAAAAAAAAAAAAATATGTCAATATTCAAAGGGTATTAATTCATGATGATAACAGTTAAAATGTTGACATCATAAATGCCAACACCTGCAAACTTTGATGCCAACATTTTAACTTTTGCATTAGCTTTAGAGTTAGGATTAGCAATAGGGTTATTGTTATGGTTAGACTCACATCAAAAAAGACACAGTTGTAATTTCAGCAATGTCATCATTATATCAGTGTTGACTTGCTGAATGCTGACATACCTAAGATATTACCTAAAGTCCACTACAAGAGTGAATTTCCCAACATATGTAGATTTTAAACTGATTCTGGTAGTTAATTATATACATAATAAGGTTCAACAATATATTTTTTTTATGTTATGTTCATGTACAGTGCTTAAAGTGGTCCTGGTGAGGTGGTGGAACTCTCTTCCCCGCCATCTCCCCCCCCCCCCCATATGTCACAACCAGGGCGGGTGCTAGGGTATTCGGCGCCCCCCTGCGAGCTCAAAATGTATGACCTATCTCACATAGACATGGAAACAATAATGCGGGCCACATAACGCCACCCTTAATGCAAATTATGCCCCAATGTGCAAAAGAATGTAACAGGCTAAACAATGTGAAAGTGCGCGCCGTAGGCGCGCCACAAAATTTTAGGGCATGGCTTTGTGGGACAGGGGATTATGCACACCGTAAAGCCCGGCTGCTCCCCCTGCATATCAACCAGGCCACCACAGGCTGCTCCCCCTGCATAACAACCAAGCCACCACAGGCTGCTCCCCCTGCATAACAACCAGGCCACCACAGGCTGCTCCCCCTGCATAACAACCAGGCCACCACAGGCTGCTCCCCCTGCATAACAACCAGGACACCACAGGCTGCTCCCCCTGCATAACCAGGACACCACAGGCTGCTCCCCCTGAATAACCAGGACAAACAGGCTGCTCCCCCTGCATAACCAGGACACCACAGGCTGCTCCCCCTGAATAACCAGGACAAACAGGCTGAAAACAGTGCTTAAAGTGCCCGCTGCATTATATATATATATATATATATATATAATGAATAGGAGGTGGCGGCACTCAAATAAAGGCAATATAATGTATAAATAAGGTACATACCAGGTACCTGGGAGCCGGGCCTGGGACACTGCAGGGAGGGAGAGAGGCTACTGCTCACCGGATGGTGGGGGCCGGGGGTAGATAAAGAGCGCGGATTTCAACGGCCGCGTCGGAGAGAGGGAGCCGCTCTGCAAGCTGCCGCCTGCGCTGTCATACAATATGACAAGCGCGGCAGCAGCAGTTTAAGGAGCATAGCAGGGAGAGCGTCCTGGCCTCCTGAGCGGGTAGCGCCGGCGGCCATGTTCCTGTAGCCAGCCCGCCCCTGACAGCCGGGTAGAGTGCTGGAAAACCCGGCTGTCTCAGAGCACGTCGTCCATCCCTCCGTGTGCGTTGCAGCTATTTGAAATGACGCGCAGCCCGGCTGCCAATCAGGCAGTCGCAAGCTGGCACGTCATTTCAAATAGCCGCCCGCGGACGGATGGACGACGTGCTCTGAGACAGCCGGGTTTTCCAGCACTCTACCCGGCTGTCTTGACTTGTTTAGCAATGCAGGCAGGGAGAAGCAGAGGGGGCAAGGTGAGCGGATGGAGGCGGAACCGTTCCGCCTCCAAAATGGAACTGACGGAACGCAGTTCCGCCCCGTTCCGCCTCACTTTAACCCCTGTTCATGTATAATTAATAGGTGTGAAAAATCTGAATTTTCACCAAGGATGCATGTGTAAAACAGATTATATGAATTCTATATATAGCCGATTAAGGAAGTAATAAGACAATATTGTGTACATTAAACATAACACAATATATTAATATATGAATGATATTAGACATATTTAATGTGTTTCTATGGAAACTAGTAGGAGATGAGAAAATGGATATTTTTCCTCTATACATAAGATTAAAATGTATAAAGTATGAACTGAAAAAATACACCTGCCAATCATTTCTCTGGAATGCTATAGCTTGCACCTCTGCATCATTTTTATATTTACAGAAAATGGTTATAGAAAGCTCATTAGAATATCTAATGATCTTTTATTTGTACTTACACAGTAGGTTATGATTTATTACAATGGTTTTAGCTAGAGCCTGCTGTTTATATGGATAGCATGACAGCTAACGTACAGTTTGATATTTATAAATGATTTCTTCCTTTGCTATATTTTATACTACATTATAATGTGGTTTGTTTTAAGGGTTAGAAATTTACACTATTATGATATATATATATATATATATATATATACAGGGAGGAAGAACCTGTCACTCAGGGCTTATGGAAGCTGCAGTGTAGCGTAGCCGGCTCCGTTGCCATAAGACGATAGACTGTGTCGCCACACAGACATCCAATGTAAGTACCAGACAGACAAAGGCACTCGGAGACTTGTAAACGGTGAAAACTGGAACGGATTTTAATCCATCGGCCTGTCAACGTTTCGGGGGTCGTACCCCCGTCGTCAGGACATAATTATTAATTATTATTAATTATAGTTATCTTGCCTTATGTCCTGACGACGGGGGTACGACCCCCGAAACGTTGACAGGCCGATGGATTAAAATCCGTTCCAGTTTTCACCGTTTACAAGTCTCCGAGTGCCTTTGTCTGTCTGGTACTTATATATATATATATATATATATATATATATATATATATATATATATATATATATAAAGAGAGAGAGAGAGATAGAGAGAGAGAGAAGAGAAGAGAAGAGAGAGAGAGAGGTTAATGTGCAAACCAATAGTAATCAACACCAGGATATGATCTCCATGTCATTTGCAGCATCTTTTAATCCATGCAAGGGTCAATCCATGATGCAGAAATGTTGCCATTTGGAAAAAGAACACACGGAAAGGCACACCAAATAAGTAAAAAGTAAAGTATTTTATATGAATAAAGAAGAACATATGCTCACATGAAGGTTAATGATAAACAGCTTGCCAGTATGCTTTGAACATCACTGCTGCAGGTGTTAATATCCAGGCAGCTGCAGTAACCCGGTAATGGAACAGCATAATTGGAAATCACTTACACCCATATCAGAAGCTCTATAAGGTAGCCCAAAGGTTCTTAGTGAGAAATAAAGTTGAACAGGTGGTGAACGAGCAAAGGCACAGTCCAAACTAGGGGCCTTATTTTGGTTCACTCTTTCTGACAAAATCCTTCTTAGATGGACAAAACCATGTGCACTGCAGGTGGGGCAGATGTTACTTGTGCAGAGAGAATTAGATTTGGGTGGGGTTTTACTTCAAAGTGAGATCTATATTGCAGTGTAAAAATAAAGCAGTCAGTATTTTCCCTGCACAGAAACAAAATAACTCACCCAAATCTAATTCTCTCTGCACATTTTACATCTGCCCCCCTGCAGTGCACATGGTTTTGTCCATCTAAGAAGGATTTTGTCAGAAAGAGTGAACCAAAATAAGGCCCAGTGGCTGAAGCAGCTGGAACGGCAGGAGCTGATGTTGTATGCACTGGTTCTTGGTGCACATCACAGTGTTAGGCCATGCGTTTATTTATATAATATATTTTACTTTTACTTATTTGGTGTGTCCCACCACTGTTCAAATGCATACTGGCATAATGCCATATGCATGTAGTTTTAAGCAAAGGACTGCTCTCCTGATTAGAGTTTTCCTTTGTGGCATGGGAACCTCTGGATTTATGACTTGGGAGTCATAGTGCATATTAGTTGCTATCAGTCAGTACATGCATGAGGCACAGGGGACACTAGGAGGGTTCCAATTGGATCCCTCTTATGAATTGTTGTAGAGAAAAGCCCATAGGCTTCTATTAGGCAACACCATGTATTGATGACATTAGCTACAGGGTCCAAGTTCCTGGCAATTTTGTTTTACAGAGCTTGGTACAAACAGAGAGTGTTGCCAAACCCAGTCTTTTCCAGAATCCTACCATTTCCACCTCCAGAATACTTCTAGAGCTAGGAAATGTCTTAACTTGAATGCTGCTAACACTCTATTCATGTACTCATTATTACCTGCCTCAATTACTATAATCAAATGCTCTCTGGCATCCTAACTCCCAACTTACCCCTCCATAGTCTTTACTCAACTCTTCCAGCCACCTTATTTTTCTCATCTATGTCAATCACTCCAATGTTTTCCTTTACCACGCTCAAATAAATTCAAATTTCACCTACAATCTGTCAACATTACAGATCTTTACAGCAACTTCACCTACCTACATTTTGAGCCTCATTTCCCAATATGCTCCCTCCCAACCTATTTTTTCCACTACTTATTGTCACCTAACCTCCACCCCACTACCCACTCTGGCATTTTATTCTTTCAATTGTGTCCACCCATCTCCCCATTGTATTTTATACATAATTATGATAAAGGCTAACTTTATTTATGTATCCAAGTGAATTTATATATTTTTGTACTAATGTTTCTTGTCAGTTATATCACCTTGTACAGCACTTGCAGTGCATAATAATAATATACAAATTATAATATAATAAATCATACAATTTGTGTATGTGACTCCAAATTAAGGGCCCAATTCAGACCTGCTGGCTAGGCTGCATATATTTGGAGCCTAGCAAGTTGGTAAACGCTGCCCCACCACCCCAGTCAATGAACGCCAACCGCAGAATCCCCTCGCTATGCTGTGAACTACTAACCATCAAATTATTTTTCACAGCAAAAGGTAAGTTCTGAATTGGCCCCTAAGAACATTGTCAAATAATGATTATATGAAAAGCAATGGAACATAAAATGTAGGTGCACTGGGAGAGGAGCCACCTCTGATGAATTTGATGCCTTAGGCAACATTGTAGCTGATGACTCCCACCTGATGTGGGACATTTCATGGTACTCAACTGAAAAGGTTGTGTGGCCTCTCCAAATGAGCAAGATACTGTGACAGGGGGTGACTGGGGATGCGGAGGATGTCAGCGTCTCCAGTCATTAAATATCCCCCCTTTGTGTCTACAGCCATTAAATCTCTCCAACTGCTAGTGTGTCTCCAACCTCTAAATTTCCTTCCACCTTTTGCCACCAGCCATCCAATTTCTCTCTAATTTTTTTCCTCAATCAATGAAATATCTCTCCCTGTGCATTGCCAGCAATGAAATATAACCCTACCTTGTTACTCCAGCAATCAAATTTTTACTCCTTGTTTGTCTCCAACAACCCAATCCCCAATCTATGTCTTTAACAAGCTCTTATATTTTATTTACCTTTGCTATCTTCCTTCTGCTTCTTTTCTCTGTTGTATGCTCTCTGCTAGCATTATTATCTTATTCAGAAATAATAAAAAAAATATAATGGTGTGAAAAAGCCATGCCAATCACCCAGATATATTATAATGACAAGTGTAGAATACTTAATTTAATGTTTAAATGTAAAGTGAAGCACAGGCATACCTATGTATTCCAAATGGATTCCTTCTGAGTTTTGTATTCATTTGCTAGGATAAATTACCTGTTTACCAGTATATTGCTCAAAATTTAAATGATGGCTAAGTAAAAAGAGATCAGAACTATTGCCCCTTATAATAGATCCTTCCTACTGTTATATAATCAATCTTATCTATCTTTGAATCAGTCGGCTCAAATGACAGTTAAAGTTAACCAGGAAAAGTTCTAAGTAGTGTGAAATATTAATTTCCTTAAAGTTTCTTTAACCGTTTCTTATTGGCCTACTTTTTTAAGATACTGTATGCAACACCTACTTCACCACACCGCACTTGCATAAAGTGTACTCTTTCAACCAATCACATTACATCCTTATCTACTAAAGGTTAGTATAGTAGTTAAGCAAGTTTAAGTCTTGTTCCTATGTAGTAATTATCAGGCCATCTCATTAATCAACAATGATGTCAAAGTTGAAGGGAACAAGATGCTCATTAACATGTAAAAAGTTGATCTACTGTTTGGAACTCCATTGTACAGTATGGCTAAATGGACAATAAACAGCAATTGATCTTTTCCATACATTAATCTACAGAGCAATTTTGGATTTATATGCAATATGGGACATTCTGTACATGGCAAGATGAATGCAGTGGCCTTTTTATAATAGAAAGATCCTTTTACACTATTTTTAGCATTTTCCTTTTTAATAGAAAGGAACGCAAGACATGTGAGATCTTTTTTCTGTTACACCTAAAAAAGTGTTGCTAAGGTGAGCACATCTAAGACTGCTTGAACCACATTTTAAATCAAACAATACTATACTATGTATATCTCTTTGAAGAATAACTGAACACTAAAGAGAATATCACAACTTTGATTTTGATTTAAAAATTTTCCTTTCACTTAACAAAGGCGAGAATATATTTATTTCTACTGTGTTTGATGTCTACTCAGGACACCCAATGCTTTATAATTTTCATTATATTTGCATGGCAAATACTCTGATTATAATATGTGATAATCTGAAAAATCACACAAAGAAGGACTGTAAGTGTTTATATATGAATTATGTACACTTAAATTAGCAGGATTAGCAGGATATTTACAGGTTTAAAATTCAATTGTTAAAAAAAACACAATACACATTATATTATTTTAGTTATTTTCATTTTGTAAATTTTATGCAAAAATACACGATTTTGCCGACCTTACAATTTATTGGAGGATAGAGGAATGTCTATTACGAAAAGGTAAAATTGATGCCGCCCCCCCCCCATAGAGGGATGTGGGCTAGCAGGGAGAGGAGTGGACTTGGGACAGGGGTGTGGCCTTGCCAAAAAAGACTACCTTGCAAACCTAGTCCCGAATCAGGAGGTGGAAGCACATAGACCCACTGTCAACCGCTAAAGGCCTTCCCCTGTTACTGGGCTCAATGACAGGGGACAGTATCACGGAAGGGTAAGTGGCCTGGTGGGAGTTGGAAGAAGGGAGACACTGGGCTGGGGAGTCAGTGAACTGGTTAGATGGACAGCAGTGTGCTTGTTGGGGAGGGAAGACATGGAGATACGGATCTAACACGGTGGGAGACACTGAGCTGGAGGGATAAATACTGGTTGGGACACTGAGCTGGAGAAGGGGTAGACCATGGGAGCACTGACCTGCTCCTGTTTTCTGCCTGGCCCTGCACAGCACAGGTGCTCTCACAGCAGCCTCTCCCTACAGCATCATCTCTATGCTGCCAGCAGCTCACTCCGGGACCAGGATCTCAGCAGCCGCAGCTCTGTTCCATCTCCCCCTGCTCCTTGCAGCTCCCTGTGCCCACACTCCACTATAGGAAGGCAATTCTGTACATCTGTCCAACACCCCTTCCCAATGCTTAACTCCTTTTAGCGGCTGCTCTGTGGCTCCCACCTGGCTCCTCACCTCTCCCCGCACCTTTGTATCTCTCCCCCCTGTCTCCACACTCTGGGCAGATCCTTAAATACCTCACTGTGACACTGCACTCAGTATCTCTGTGGCTTACCCCTGGCTCCTTGCTCTGTTCCTCCAAGCAACTCCATGTCCGTCCGTCCCCCCGCCTTGCACTCCCAGCAGGATCACATGCCAGGTCTACCATCCTTTCCCTGCACTTATGGGCCTGGCAGCAGCCAGATCCATCCTTCCTTCCCCCCTGTCACCACAATAGGTCCGTTTATATGTGGTAAACAATATTAATAATTAAAGGCAGATGGCAGCTGGTGATCAGGACTCAGGGGAGGACCTGTTTTCCATCTGCAATTGCAACATTGGGAAGCAGCTGCCCCTTGTAAAAATGACCCTGACCCTACCTTCCCAAAACGTAACTCTAACCTCAGCCTAAACCTAAATTTCCAATATGACAGCCTAGCCCAGCATACATTCTGACAGATGTCAGAATTCCTGTGCCATTCCTCTGACCATGGACATCCTTTTCATTGGGATGCCAACTACATCCTGTCTTTAACCTTCCTGTAAAGAACTTATGTGTGAATGCATAGTTCAGGCCTGGCCAACCTGTGGCTCTCCAAATGTTGTGAAACTACAGTACAAATCTCTTCATGCCTTGCCACAGTTTTGCTGTAAGGTAGTGTTAAAACTGTGGCAAGGCATGTTGGGATTTGTAGTTTCACAACATCTGGAGAGCAACAGGTTGGCCAGGCCTAGCATAGTTTACTGTTCCAGGAACATTGTCTTCCATCTTTGCTATTTACTGTATAGTGTAATGCTGTGCTGCTATAAATCTCCTGGAGATCTCCCTAACAAGTTCTCAGATGTTTACAGCAGTATAAATGAACTGTTTATTTTTGACCAATTCAGAGTTGTTTCATATTCTGTTTTTAAGATGGAGCTGACAGTACTCTAGGGGACAGTTATAGTTATAGCTTAATCAGTATAATTAGGAAAATCCAATAATTTTCAGAAATGTGCGATTTTGGTTTAACAAAAAAGTGGAAAAAAAACAGCGTTGGTCCCCCTTTAAGAGCATAACCAGCCCCGGGCTCAAAGAGCCGGTCCTGGTTTCAAAAAATCATGGGGCAGAACAAATAGAGGTCCACTGGATTTTACAAAACCAGCACCAGGCTCAAGGGCCGGTCCTGGTTCCCAAAATACGGGGGACAAAATGAGTAGGGGTCCCCTGTATTTCAAGAACCAGCACAGGGCCCAACCAGCCAGCAGGGTAATGCCACAGCCGGGGAGAGACTTTTTATACAAGTCCCCCCGGCCAAAGCATTCATCCCCCTGACCGGTCAGCATGTGCAGGGGTTCTGGGGAAATGGGGATTCTCCCAAAGAAGGGGTCCCCCCCTCCAAAACTTACCTGCCCATGCTGAAGCCCCGGGCTGTCCTCAATGCCCCTGGGCTGTGGGCATCGAGCTGATTTTGTGTAAAAAATATATGAAAAACTATTGTCTTATACCGTGGAACAGCAAGCCTCCCCCGCATGCTAGGACTTGGAGAACCACAAGTCCCAGCATTAAAGGGGCCCGCTGGCACTTGTAGTTCCACAGTAAAAGAAATAGTTAAATAAACACACACTGACACCCATTAAAAATAAAACTTTAATGCATACAAAGCCCACACATACTGATACTTACTTCTCTTGAGCCCGTAGGTAGGTCCCTGGGTCCGGGGTCCAGTGCTGCTGGGTCCTGGGCTCAAGGGCTAAAGAGTCCGGGGTCTGGGGCTGGTCCAGGGTCCTGGGCTCCAGGGCTGAAGAGTCCGGGGTCCAGGATCCGAAGAAATCCATAGGGGGACCTGTGGAAGAAAATCCTACTCACCAAGGTCCTCAGGAGAAGATCTGTCCTCTTGATCCGACGTAGTCCAGGTCTTCTTTTAAAAAAAAGTGTCTACTCCCGCTGCTACCCATCTGACGAACTAGCCGGAGAGACGCTGATGCTCCATCTTCAGCATCTCTCCTCCGAATGATTCTATTGGCCGCCTAGCGGCCAATCAGGAGCTGAGTTTGGCGGCCAATAGAATCATTCGGAGGAGAGACGCTGAAGATGGAGATGCTGACGAGCGGCTAGTTCGTCAGACAGGTAGCAGCGGGAGTAGATGCTTTTTTTTTTTTTTTAAAGAAGACCTGCACTACGTCAGATCAAGAGGACACATCTTCTCCTGAGGAACTTGGTGAGTAGGATTTTCTTCCACAGGTCCCCCTATGGATTTATTTGGATCCTGGACCCTGGACTCTTCAGCCCTGGAGCCCAGGACCCAGGAGCACCAGACCCTGGTGCTTTATCTTTTTTCTCTTTTTTGCTATAAGTATAACAAAAAAGAGAGGCAAGCCAAAAAAAAAACACCCCAGTGTTCTCCATTTTTGCATTGAATACACAAACGGCGAAGGTACACAAATTTCCCATAAGAAAGCAATGACCAAGTGGCGAACAGGGCAAAGCTCTCTGGGTTTTTTTGGCAAATAGGGAGCATTGAATAGGGCGAGAAACATTTTTGGAGAGAGGTCTTGCCTTCTCTCCAAAAAAAAAGCGAATCTCGCAGGAAAAAAAAGCGAAATGGGAGCATTGAATACTGCCCATAGGGTGAGCTTTAATAGAGTGTGATTTTTAGACTTTTGCAATTTTTCGCAAAAAACAGCCAAATTCACACAATTTCCGAAAATCACACGTTAAATAGCATGTGAATTGCGCAAAAAAAATCACACTTTTTTGCCACGAAAATCGCATATTTTCACCTGTTGATTTTTTTCTCAAACTTCAATTCACATACAGATGTTTTCCATGATAGAGTATACAACTCCCAAATTTAATAGACTGCAATTTTTGCTAAATGTTAATAGAAAATAAAAAATAGACCAGGTTCAGACTGGCAAATTTGATAAATATGTAAAAGTTAAAAAATAAAAAAATGGCGTGGGGTCCCCCTCCTGAGCATAACCAGCCTGGGGCTCAAATAGCCGGTCCTGGTTTCAATAAATCACGGGGCAAAAGAAATAGGGTCCCCTTAATTTTTTTAAACCAGCACCTGGCTCATGCACTGGTCCTGGTTCCCAAAATAAGGGGGACAAAATGACTAGGGGTCCCCCGTATTTTGGCAACCAGCACCGGGCCCAAACAGCCAACATGGTAATGCCACAGTATTCAGCCCTGTGGCTGGTCAGTCCAGACAGGGACCCTGGAGGAGTGGGGACCCCCCCAATAAGGGGTCTCCCCCTCCAGAGTGACCCCTGACCTGGCTGAAGCCCAGGGCTGTCCCTGATGCCCTGGGCAGTGGCCATTGGGCTGATAAATGGTTAAAAGTAGAAGAAACTATTGTATATTGTTGTGGAACTAAAAGTCCCAGCAAGCCTGCACGGCATGCAGAGACTAGGAGAACCACAAGTACCAGCATGCAAGGCATTAAAGGGCTGCTGGGGACTTGTAGTTCCACAACAGTTCAAATAGTGAAAAAATACACAAACACACACACACACATACACATAGGAACTGTAGAAGTTTATTACACACATAGCCCACTCATACAATACTTACCTACACTATCTTGACATGAAGGATCGGTCCCCTTTTCCTGTAGACTCCATTTGGGGTTCCTGTTGAAAGAAAACATACTAACATGCCGGCTTGTCTGCTTCTCCGGGACCCCATGAACACTGTAGACACAAGAGGGACTTGTGTTTACATCAGCTCCACCTACAGACCTGGAGTTAGGCCTGCCTACCAGCCAATCATAATCAAAGAAATCGATGGTGAGCGAGCCTAACTCCCAGTCCTCAAATTCGCACTCATGACTTAAAATCACACCATATCACATTTTTTGATGTGTATTGGCATCTCATTAAATAGTCGAATTCTTCAACAACAAAAAAAAGCGATTTTAAAAAATGTGATAAGGTGTGATTTCGAAACCTTACTAAAAATTGGCTCCCATTAACTCTCACGCATACAGTTTGTTAAAATCAAATATAGCATGTATGAAGGTATCATACTTGAATAAATAAATGAAAACATTTAAAATTAATTGTTAAGAAGATCGATGATGTGACAAAATACTAATAGCAATGTGTGACCGATATTGCCTTTTATTGCACAAAAGGACTCTTCAGTCTGCTTTCACACTAAGCAAAACATTTTAAACACGTCCACTGGTCTTTTATTATGTCACATCATCTATTGTGTATAGCACTGCTAGAAACTTTGCTGAGCATGGAGGTCTGTTCTGTGCAGCGTATCTTTCAGCTTAGAATGCATTTCTGAAACATCTGGACAAGACAGTTGGCATCAATTCACAAATACAGGAAAAGGAAGATAAATCCTTTGTTCAGAATCACTTGGATTCATTTTCTTTTAATTCGCTCCAACCTATATATGGTAAATTGTTTTGTCTTGATATAAATATATAGCCACCACACAGCCTACAACACAGTTGGTACTGGTACGGTGGCATTTCAATGCCCCCTAAAATAAATGAGACAAAAAATATTGATTTCAAAGGGTGCTAATAGAATCAGGGGGGACATAGTAGCATGGGGAGGGTATTCATTACCTTTCGTGCTCTGGGAATCGGTCCCCCCTTCTCGATCGGTAGTATTTAGGAAGATGGCACTAGAGAGCAAAGACCCTCCAGAGTCTTTGCTCTCAATGGGGCAGATGTATTAAGCCTGGCAAAGAGATATGGTGGAGATAAAGTGAAGGCGATAACGTACCAGCCAATCAACTCCTAACTGTTATATTTCAAACAACAGCTGGGGCGTTTTCTCCTTCCACTTTATCTCCACTTTATATCTTCGTCAGGCTTAATACATCTGCCCCAATGTGTAGTGCCATCTTGAAGATGTCACTGGGCCAATGGCATTGGCTGTGGTGAATGGACCAGCTTTCCAGATGAAGGTAAGTATACTCATGGTGGTTAGTATCCACTACTGCCCTAAGGTGGCAGCTAGGAGCTGATTTGCTGGTACTTTGGGGTCTATTTGATAAGCCTTTACAGAACTAAAGTGCAGATAGATAAAGTATTAGACAATCAGCTCATATCTGCCATGCTACAGGCGATACAGGCTGGGAAAAACAACAGAAGCCAGTTGATTGGTACTTCATCTCTGTCCACTTTATTACTCTTCAAGGCTTAGTACATCTCCCCCAGTATCATGCGAATTTGACAGTACACTGGTATTACAAAATAAAAAACACATATAAAGTGTAATTGGGAGACAAGCAATTCTGGCACCAAAGAAATGTTTTTAAAATGTATACTCAATCAATATCTTTTATTTATTTTCATAGGTAGCATTAACCAAATATGCCCTATACATCTGAGTCCCAGCTGTAACTGAAAGATATCAGAAATTACCACCTCAATTTTTATTATCAGATCAGCAATATACAGTACACAGTTTGATGATTATAGTGACCCTAATACCTGCACTGTACTGAAGTATATTATACAGTCTCCATATTCTTTTGCTACTGTACTGTGTAATACAAAGCACAAGGCATGGTTTTAAGTGCGAAGCTGCAGCATCTGTGTGTTCATCTTTTGCGGTAACTTAATGTAAATTCCACTAGAAGTCCTTCCCTTGCATACATCTGTGCTTCTGCGTTTGCAACAACTGAGTCATCCACTTTAAGCATTTTAAATGCTTGAATACCACTTTAGACAAAACCATTGTTCACACCATCAAAACTTGCACCAGTCCCATACTAGGTGCAGATTGCCCATCAGGGTATGATCTCCAATGTGAAAGACGATGGACCTTATTCTAGTTCACTCTTTCTGACAAAATCCTTCTTAGATGGACAAAACCATGTGCACTGCAGGTGGGGCAGATGTTACTTGTGCAGAGAGAATTAGATTTTAGTGCTATTGGTACACCTGGCACCATTTTGTGTGGAGAGTCAGGAAGCATATGAGGTGGAAAAGGCTCATCCAGCACCCATCTTTATGGATAGGCACTCAACTGTGGATATTAGCCAAGGGATATTAGCTCTAGAGATGAGTGGCAGTGCATGCACTGCCATGGCCGATCCCAGTGGCTGCTGCTGCATATGGATGGCAAGAATGAGAGTTGGTGTTATCTGTACAGAAGGAGAGAGTGAGCTGTACAACGTAACATTTCTAGGGTGTGCTACAATATATAGAGGTATATGTACAGGCTGCTATTACTGTGTGGACATAGTGTGTAAGGGGCACTGCTATGGTGGGCATAACATCTAAGGGTGGGCTGGTACTACTGTGTAGGTTTAATATGTAAGGTGCAATACTACTGTATGGGCATAACATGTACATAGCACTATTACTTTGCCGGCATAATGTCTAAGAGGTATTACTACTGTGTGGACAGAATATGTAAGGAGTACTACTACTATGGGCCAGCATATTGTGAGCATATATGTGAGCATATTGTGTAAGAAGCATTATTTCCACTTCTGTGTGGACAGGATATGTAAGTAACACTCTACTGTGTAATCATAATGTGTAAGGTGCATTATTTGTAAGGTGGACTACTACTGTGTTGGTATAATATGTGAGGAGTACAACTACTGTGTGGGCATACTGTGTAAGGGGCAACACTACTGTATGCATTATGTGTTAGATGCACCACAACTGGATGGGTGGCACTACTACTGTGTGGGCATAATATGTGTGGGGTACAACTATTGTGGGTGAAATGTGTACATCTGTGTAACCTAATGTAAATAAGTAGCACTAGTTTGTGGTGTAACATGTTTGAGGGGTACTAGGGTGACTTAATGTGTAAGGAGCAGTATTGTGCGAATAAAGGGCATTAGTGTGTGGTGTAATGTGTATAATGGGTTTTACTGTGTGGCACATGAATAGGAAACGTGTATATAAGGGACATTACTGTGTTATATAATGTAAATAAGGGATACTAAAATCCACTGTAATGTGAGTAAATTACACTACAGTATGTATTGTGTGGTGTTGTTTGGCCATGCCTCTTCCACATGAGCTCCTGCTCTTTTTCGGCATGCACTGACCCTATTTAGAAAGGGGGTTACCAATGCTCTTTCTGCAATAGGGACCAAAACGTCTTGTTACAGCTCTGTATCTACTAAACTTTAATAGTCCCATTTTTACTTACAAATGCAAATATATAATATATCTGTTACAAAAATAACAATAGACCTACTAAAGAACAGTATAAAAATTACTTAAAAGTGTTCATTTACCTGTCTGTGGCTATAAACAGTGTTTTGACACATTGGAAAATGACCAATTTGAACACTGTGTTCTGTTATAAGACATAGCAGATTTTCGTGGTAGAGCTGAAGCATCATTTTCAAGTGTTATGAGGTGTGCTGTTTCATATCCTCCTATTGATGTTGCTGTCATTAATCATCTTCTGGCTCTGCACAAGCTTTGGGGTGGTAGGTTGTTATTGAATGTTGCTTTGGGCTTTTTTATGTATGCACTAATCGTGTCATTTGTTTTAGTGCTTGCTTTGATGATTTCCGAGTCAGTTTTGTAAAAGCATAGTGAATTTATTTTTTTATCCCTATCTGGCTGTGATGGAAAGAGAACTGGAAGTATTCTTTTTATCTTGTAGGATATGTATTTTTGTAGCATATTTTATTGTTTGTAAAGTAGGACTTTTTTGTTGTTTGTTATTGCATACAAAAAAATAAACAACTGGAGGGCGATTTAACATAAACATCTGTAGATGTATATTATACTCTCTTGACTGGTTTACTACGTATTTTCTATATAATTGCACTATTTAGCCAGAACTGTATTCACATTTAAAGTAATTTCATATTGTCTTGTTAATACATATGCTTAGTGTAGTGTAGAACCAATGGACTGAATCAATTGCCATAGTACACAAGCAGTATAGGAAATCAAGGGCATAACTTTATAACTTGACATCAATTTGCAGCACAAATTACTCTAAGAAAATGTTACAAATTCAGTCAGAGACTTTTAATACATCATTTCATTATGACCAATTTGGATATTTGACAGTGATCAAGCCATGGTACAATTTGAAAGGGCTGGTGATAGTATGTCACAGGAGAAGGTGGCACATGATGTAAACTGAGCTGTACTGCTTTTAATGAGTTTTAGACTATATGGTAGTCTGGATGAAGCACATCATTTGTCCCCATCATCTACATCTATTCATAGAAAAATGTAGGAATCAATAAAACATCTCTAATTCTATTTTTAAAACAACATCTGTTTAGTAGCATTATAGTATAAAAGGTGCAGTATAAAAATGAGCATAAAGAGGAGCAGGAATTGACTACATACAGAGCAAATAACAAAAATAGTGCTCCGTCACAACATACCGTATTCAAACTCTACAAGCTATAAGTGTTGATCACCCAAACCCAGGTTTGATTAAATAAATCTGTAAAACAAAAAATTCCCTACATTAAGACAGAAGTTCCTCACATGGAAAACCTAAAAGAATGTAGAAGAAAAAGAATAACAATACCAAATAAACAAAACAACATAAAAGAAAACAAAAGGAAAATTATAGCAGAAACAATGACAAGTTAATTTTGAGATGTACACAATTTCTTAGCCACTGTAACTATAATAGTTATTAACAGAATACATGAACATTGTTCATGGCCTATTTTCTAATATAGTAAGTTTCCACCCAATAAAAGTAATAGGTATGTGACTAGACACAAATAACAATAAAAAATGTGCCTACACATGTGCAGGACCTGTTCTGTCCAGTAAAAAACATAATTAGGCAAGGGGCCTGCCATGAATCATTAAACTATAGAGAAATCAGTAGCAGAAATAAAATGTAATAATGCCACTATATAGGTCATTTAGTATATAGCCTCACCTAGAGTACAGTTCTGGGGACCATATTTCCAGGAGGATATAAATACATTAGAGTATACAAAGAAGGGCAACTTAAATGGTGCATGGCCTACATCACAAAACATACCAGAAAAGACTAAAAGATCTTAACATGTAAAGTTTGAAGCAGAGAAAGGAAAAGGGCGACATGATAGAAACTTCTAAATATACCAAGGGTTTTTAACAAGGTACAGCATGGAATCATTCTTCAAAGGATACGTATTAGAATTTGAGTATATGCACTGAAAATGGAGGGAGGGAGGCAGGTTCAGGGGAAATTTAAGGAAAAATTACTTCACATAATGGGTAGTGGATAAGTGGAACAGCCAGGTTGGCTTTGCCTTGTAAGTGATTGCCACTTTATAAATTGGCTATTATCAGCCAACATCCCACACCTTTGGCAAACTCTGACCCTATTACATATACATCACAAACTGAAGATATATATATATGTGTGTATATATATATATATATATATATATATATATATATATATGTGAGAAAAACACAGAGAGGCGCACAATGAGCGTAAATGTAAAAACAACTTTACTAATATACTGTAAATGCTCACATACATGAAAAGTTTAAAACAGCAGGCTGGCGAAGGCAATATATTAACCCAGATGACAGCAGTAGAATTTTCACCAGAGTGGATGTGCACAGCGTGCACGCAGCTAAGCCAAAGAGCCGGGACCATACAGATGGACGTCAACAGTGTCAGAGATGGGAGTCAGTGTCAGTCAGAGGGAACGCCCCCTCTGAATGACACTGACTCCCATCTCTGACGCTGTTGACTTCCATCATCTGTCCGGTCCTGGCTCTTTAGCTTAGCCGCGTGCATGCTGCACACATCCACTGCAGTGAATTCTACTGCTGCCATCCAGGATAATATATTGCCTTCGCCTGCCTGCTGTTTAAAACTTTTCATGTATGTGAGCATTTACAGTATATTAGTAAAGTTGTTTTTACATTTATGCTAATTGTGCGCCTCTCTGGTTTTCTCCTATATGCTCCAGAATTGAGGTTTTGGTGAACCTCTCCCTGGAGACTGAGCTGCAGTGCATGATTCTAAAAAGCTATTTTGGACAGATTTGCATTTTAACTGGACTTTGCGCAATTTCGGTATAACTTGTATATATATATATATATATATATATATATATATATATATATATAGACAGATGGGGCAGGTCCCATCTTGGCAGGGGATGGCGATGGCGACGCCAGCCGCCATCCCCCGCCAGCGCCATCTGCATAGCTAGAAGGGGACACGCGCGCACGAGAGGCGCGTGCGTCCCCTTCCGACGGCGCTTCCAGCCGCTCCCCCGAGTCACCACTGGCTTGTCGGCGGTAACCCGGGGTCCCCGCCGCCTGCCCGCACCCCCCCCTAACCCTGTCCATCTCCCTGAGGCGGAGACGGACAGGGTTCCCGTTGCCCCGCCGACGGAGATTGTGACGCGCGTGCGCATGAGACGCTCAGTCAGATGGTGAGGCAGGCTGCTGGCGGATTGCCAGCGCTGACGTTCTGGCGATTCGCCAGCAAGGAAGAGGCCTGCCCCATCTGTATATATATATATATATATATATATTCCAGTATAAATGGTGGCACTCCAAGGGCAGTATTCAATTAAAATATTCTCCATGTGCAGAGAATCCTGTTTAGGCATTCTCCAATGCATTCTCCAATGCATCAGGGGCTTGCTGACCCTGACGGCGAATTTGTCCCAACCCGGCAAATGCCGCAGGGAGCCAGGGGGATGGCAGAAGGCAGGGAGATGGAAGCCTCTCTGCATGCGCCGGACACTGAACACAGCAGTAGGGGGAGAAGGAGGGCTGGCAGGGACACAGGCAGCACAGAGTCAGGTCAGGGGTCCCTATGGTGTATGTGAGATCAGCGGCAGGGTCCCTGCGGCAGATGGGAACTAGTAGTTCCTATCTGCCGCAGGGACCCAGACGCTGATCTCACATACGCTGCAGGGACCCCCTGCCCCACAGCACTACCCGACCTGACCCTGCACTGCCAGATCCTGCTGCATGCCATCCACCAGCAGGCAGGGGGTCCGTCCATTATCAGGGAGGAGAAGGAGGGCTGTGCTGGTCCTGCTCGTGCATATGTAATGAGTGGAACCAAGTACAGTGAATATCTAATGAGCATATTCATGTGCTCCAAGTACATGAATCCAAATAGCAAGACCCTTCAAATAATAAAATTAATGATTTTTTTACACAAAAAAAATCTTTATTTTAAAAGTACACATTCCAGTTCACCTTAAAAATATGGCAAATGCAAAACGGTGAAACACAACGAAAATCACGGTGAAAGCAGTCCTAGCATTGAATACACTCTCGGCAAATCAGAGTCAAAACCCCATTGAAAAACACCAGCGAATTGCAGCGAGCATGAAACTGAGAACTGGCCGGCATTCACTGTTCGCTTTCGGTTAACAGTGAACATTGAATAGTAGGGTGAATCAGATTTTCAGTGAAAAAATTCACTGCAGAGATTTGTCAAAAAAAAAAAAAAAAAACAGTAAATCCAGAGCATTGAATACTGCCCTAAGAATTGATAAAAACTTTAATATTTTCAGATAAACATCAAAAGAGGTGCATCAATAAGCCAACGTTTCAGGGAAAGCTCCTGTTTTCAAGACGAGTGACAAAATATAATATAAAGTGCGCCCGTCATCAAGTGATCCCGGCGTCTGGGTCAAAGTGACGGGTACATCACTTCCGGTCTGTCCGCCGGGCGAGTTTGTGTGTGTTGCCAAGGCAACAAAAAAAATGTAATCTTGTGAAGTATGTGTATAAAGGAACAAGATACATGCACAGCAAATGTGCAGGCATAGACCTACTTATAAAGGTAAATTATATCAGCTGCACAATAGAGTAATGCGTCCATACCTTTTTTGATATGTTATCACGTGCATAAGTATCCTTTATTATGCATTGCTCAAAATAAGCACTCAATATGTGCATGAACGCAAATTGTGTTGCAGAGGGTAACCAAATTGCTGCCCTATAAATTTCTGACCAATAATTTTGTTTATATGGAATCCATGCCTAAAGCCCCAATGTTACCTTTAGAGATGTATTTGCTTTGGATGAAGGTGCATAATATTTAGCTGACACCAGACAAGATATATATATATATATATATATATATATATATATATATATATATATATATATATATTTATTTATATAAATATATATATATATATATATATATATATATATATATATATATATATATACTGTACAGTGGGGGATAGGTAATATATGCTATAATACACATGTAGACCACAGCAGTTGCATGGAAATGATTTAAAAGTCAATTTGGAAACATTTTGAAGAGTCCTACACTTAATTTGGTTCAAGGCTGAAAAATCTCAATTAGATCCAACAGTCCCAGATTTATGTTATAACAAGTAAGTTTTAGAATGATTAATAAGCTAGTAGAAGCTGAATCCTTGTATGAATTTGGACCCTTATATGTATGTAATAAGGAAAGCAAAGTTTACTGATATGCATATACCAACTGCATAAATAATTCACTGTAACATGAGGTAGCACATTTATAAAACTCAATTAACATTGAAAACCATGTACATTATGTCAGTCCAGTGGCACTGAGAAGGGAGTGAGCATGTATAAAGAATAAAGGTCAGAAAATGTTCCCTGTCTGAACTGGACCATGAGATTACAAAAGTGACAAAGTGGACCAATTGCATTCTATTAAAGTACTAGCTTTTCTCAAATCATCACTCTCCTATTTGAGAGTGTGATCAAATCTCCATAGACTGCATTTGGTAAAACTTAAAAGTTTGTAGCAATTTCATTCTCATTACACTATAGACAAATGTGTTACAGCATGTGCACTGCCTTAGGAGACAGTAAGTGGAAGAAGGATACAAAGAAAACACAGGGGTACACTGCGCTAAATAACAACAATTCTAAAGAAATAACATGTAGTGCCAAATGGGTGAAAAAAATATATGAAATATTTATTAAAAAACATAAAAAGTCATAGCTCCCTTTCTTCCTCAAATGAAAGGGAGAGGGGGGGGGGGTATTTAAAAGAAGAGGAATAGTGGTGTGTTCCAGTTCATACGGTACCGTATTCAGTAGAAACCATGTATCGATGGGTCCGTTCCTATGTTTTCTCCAAAATGAAAAGTTGTGAATTTGTATCCAATGTGTCCAGTGTGGTTATGGGACAGGATTTTTGTGGAGTAGCAATCTCCTGGTGTAGCACCCGTATCCTGATTTGGGCAAATGGAGGCCCCAGATGGAGGGGCACCTAGTGGTTGCCAGTGGTCAGAAATTGGACTGCAAACACGGAGGAGACTGGTCCGGATCCAGATAATGGAATGCAATGATGTTTGGGAACTGGATGTGGGTATTCCTCTGATCCACCAACGGGTTTCACCAGGTCTCTGGCTTTATCAAGGTGTGAAGAAGGATCCCATCACTCCCTCTATGCAATGCAGACCTCCTCCCCATAGGATGAAATGAAGCTTCAGGTACAAGTGCCATCTGAAGATAGACTACAATAATTTGATAAATGATAGTCCCTCTTTTGTAGAGCGGGTGTTGGTGGCAGGATCACAGATGAAAGTTAAGCAAGCAATCTCTTCTACATTGTTCTAACGTAGAAGAGCTTGCTATTCAATGTGCTAAATAGCTTCAAAACCTGGATTTTACAATTTAACTGAAAATAACTATTTTCACTTGCATTTAGTGATGATGAACAGACCCTTTAAATACTTATAATCAACTTTTTGCATCATTACCTCAAACAGTATAACATGTTGATCATTTAAACTAAAGGAATCTTTGGTCCGGGACATTAAAATTTAAGAAGACAGATCACAAAAATTGATAATGTCAATGGATGATAAATGTGGCAACTTACAAATACTGTAACTATTATTAGAAGTAGTTTTTATGTAGAAGTAAGGTAACAGGCCTTTTCACACACATTATGTTCTCTAATTCATTCTAATTTACCACTCGGCTGGAGCAGGTAGACCACTACTTCCCACATGGCCAGATTCCACCCCATGTCAGTCTTACTATCCTAACATCAGCTGTAAAATGGCTGGTCTAGCCAAAGCACTGAGGTACATATTGTTATCAGGTAAAAAGGAACAAAGTATGAGCGCTAGGGACAAATGTTGTGTGCCGTGTACAGATGGTCGCCGTCAATAATTGCAAAAACAGAAGAAAGAACCAATAGGCGCCGTATGTACACAAAAAAACACAATTTAATAATAAGTACTGATGATAATAAAATTAGTTGATTGCATGCATGCAAGAAAAAGGGGGGGGGGGGTGTACATTAAAATTACCACATACAAATAACACATACAATTAGGCATCCGTTGTTAATTACCGGTATTTGATATGTCCTGATTAATGCAGGTAAAAGTGCACAGATTAAACTAAGGGTAAGTGTCCCAATCAGTTAGTGGGGGGGGGGTTTGGTATCCTCCCAATAAATCTAGTGGGTAAGTAAACTGGTATGTACTCACACCTGGGCCTCTTATTCCAGTAATTTTGGGGATGACAGCGGCACTCAAAGCTCCTAATGTTGGCAAACAGATCCGAGAGAGCACAGGAGCAGCCGTCACTGACTGTCTGATGTTCGTGCTGGTCTGCCGCAGATGAGAATGACCAATCTGTTAGTCACTGGATACATGCAGCACCGCTTGCACCTTGCGGCGTGTGATGATCTCCAAGCTACTGCACCGGTCAGCGGACCGAGGGAAGGCTGGGGCTGACTGTTCTCAGCAGGTGCGTGCTTCGGTGAGGGCGCACTCCTGTTGTGGCGGTGCCCAGATGGCTGGGCTGTGCACTCACTCCTCCAAATGGCATTGATTGATGCAACCCTCTCTGTGCAATCTGCACCAACTTTGCCGGGACCATGATGGAATGGGATAAGCAGGTTGGCAATTGTGAACAAAGATGTGTCCCTCCAGGCCTCGGTCTGTGGTGCTCAGGAACTCCTCAAAAATGTGTTTCACCGCACTCAGTTCAGCTTTTTCAATTCCGAATTGAGGGACTCATCTTTGTTCACAATTGCCAACCTGCTTATCCCAATCCATCACGGTCCCAGCAAAGTTGGTGCAGATCGCACAGAGAGGGTTGCATCATTCACCACCATTTGGAGGAGTGAGCGCACAGCCCAGCCATCCGGGCACCGCCACAACAGGAGTGCGCCCTCACCGAAGAATGCACCCACTGAGAACAGTCAGCCCCAGCCTTCACTCGGTCCACTGACTGGTGCAGTAGCTTGGAGATCATCAAGGTGCAAGCGGTGCTGCGTGTATCCAGTGACTAACAGATTGGTCATTCTCATCAGCGGCAGACCAGTACGAACATCAGACAGTCAGTGACAGCTGCTCCTGTACTCTTTGGGATCTGTTTGCCAACAGTAGGATCTTTGAGTGCCGCTGTCATCCCCAAAACTACTGGCATTGGAGACCCAGGTGTGAGTACATACCAGTTTACTTACCCACTAGATTTATTGGGAGGATACAAAAAAAAAACACTAACCGATTGGGACACTTACCCTTCATTTTGGGACTAACAGAAATCTGTTTCAAATCTGTGCACTATTACCTGCATTAATCAGGACATATCAAATACCGGTAATTAACAATGGATGCATAATTGTATTTGTTATTTGTTGTGGTAATTTGAATGTAACCCCCCCCCCCCCTTTTTTTTTTTCTTGCATGCATGCAATCAACTAATTTTATTATCATTGGTATTTATTATTAAATTGTGTTGTTGTTTTTTTTGTGCACTTACGCGCCTATTGGTTCTTTCTCATGACATAGTGTGATCAGATCTACACCTGAGGTGTACGGTGATAACACCATGTCATGGAGAAAGGTTTGGGTTTAGTGCAATTCCTTTGATAACAGCAGGGCAGATTTTCAAGATGAGCAATGATCTAGTCAGCCAAGTGCATCTACCACAGATGACAATGTGTGCCACATTCTGATTCAGGAGGACAGTTGCAAGAGTTAATGATAATGCTGATGAACTGAACATCTAAGTCGGTACTGTGCAAAACATCATTCATGACCAACTGGAGTACAGGAAAAAGTGTTACTATTGGGTACAATAGCAACTCACAGAAGTTCATGAAACCAGTAGGATTGGATTGTCTCTTTTGCATTTGAGGAGGTATAAGGTTATAGTGTAGTTTCTCCAGCCTATTGTTACAGGTGATGACAAATAGGTGCATCATGCAACATAAGAGACTAAGCAAACATCCATGGCATAGAAACACGCATTATATCCTACTTCGAAGAAATTCAAAACAACTTCAAAGAAGGCCATGGCGACTGTATTTTGGGACCACAAGAGTATGCCAAGGAGATACTGTGAATACTGACCACTATTTTAAGTTGTTAACATGCTACTATTGGGAGATACTGGACCATCTTTCCTACAGCCCTGATCTGGCACCGAGTGATTTCCATCTCTTTTAATCAATGAAGAAACACCTGAGTAGAAAGCAATTTGCAAACACCGAAGTTCAACAACCCGGCATGTCCTGCTTCACTGATTTTCTTATTGCTGGTAAAGATGCCATGGTGTATTACTGGAGCAAATATGGAGACTATGTGGAAAAATAATCTGTACCAAGGTCATACTATTAATTATGCGCATATTTAGGAGTGGAATAAATGTATGTAATAAGAAGTATTTTGTCTTATTTATTCAATCACCTTAGTATATCATAGGATTTGTACATGCCACTGAAAACATGTAGTGAAAAGCATTCTTTAATTAGTGACTAATAAGCACCAGGGTGATAGAAGTGTTATGCATGTGTCAATAAATTTAATTAATCTCTGCAGGTGTGTTTATTTTAATACTTTTTTTATTACTAAACAGTCCAAAGGTATTATGTAAAAAGAAGAATATATTCATCGTAAGCATATGGGCAGAGATTCTTAAGTATCCGTCTGTATCTGTGTAATAGTCTGTATCTTTTTATTACTGTTTTGTTCTGAATTGGAAATTGCTACAAAATATATATAATAATAATAAAAATAATAATAAATATATTTCTTAGGCAAGATTCATCTGAGAGAGTGTATACATCATCTTAAATCAGGGCTGGGCAATTGCGGCCCTCCAGATGTTGAGGAACTACACATCCCATGATGCTTTCCATTAGTTTTGCTATGTGGCCATGCTGAAACTGATGCAAGGCATGCTGGGATGTGTAGTTGCTCAACATCTGGAGGGCCGCAATTGCCCAGCCCTGTCTTAAATGGTGCCTCAACCTATCAGCCCCTAACTGTTATGTGTTTGAATAATGAGGAGGTGATTAGTAACAAGTGATAACAAGAATATTCTGTTTTTAAATACTCTTACATTTTAGATTTAGTTGAAAGACAATAGCCATGTCTGCCATGACAATGCCTCACAAAGGTTATAATGTAAATTAAGATAATTTAAGATATCTACTCCAAGGTAGGGTTTTGAGTTTTGTCATTAAATAAGTAATATTGTCTACATGCTTATCTGTTTGGTACTGCAATTAATTGTTTACACAGCATGTGAAATAAAGAACCAGTTTATTGCCCATTGAACAGTTCTGTGTTGCTCCAGGTTCTATCTTTTCATATATTTTAAACAATCTGCCTTGTGATTAAGATCACACCCTTGTATACCCTCAGTTACACTGGGAAGTCTGTAGATGCAATTAAGAAATAAAATGTATGCTGACAATGTGATCAAACAGCTGTTTTTTATTTTTATTTGACATCACACACTTCTAATCTTCCATCCCCAGAACATCCCCTCTTCTCCCACTATCTCCATCAGCATTGGTGAAACCGAGATCACCTCCACCGACCAAACACGCTTCCTCGGTGTCATCATTGACTCCTCCCTCTCTTTCACCCCCCACATTCGTGCTCTCTCACAGTCTTGCCGCTTTCACCTACGCAACATCTCACGCATCAGACCATTCCTCTCCACTGACGCGACCAAAATTCTCATTCATTCTCTTGTCATCTCCCGCCTTGACTACTGCAACATCCTTCTCTCTGGGCTACCTCTCACCCGCCTCGCACCTCTCCAATCCATTCTTAATGCTGCTGCTAGGCTCATCTTCCTCTCCCGCCGCTCTACCTCCGCCTCCCCCCTCTGTCTATCTCTTCACTGGCTCCCCATTCCTTTCCGAGTTCTCTTTAAACTCCTCACCACCACCTACAAGGCTCTCTCCTCCTCCACCGCTCCTTACCTCTCTTCACTGATCTCTATCCACACTCCCTCCCGTCCTCTTCGCTCCATCGCTGACCGCCGACTGACCTCTCACCTAATCACCTCCTCCCACTCCCGTGTTCAAGACTTCTCTCGCGCTGCCCCCCTGCACTGGAACAACCTCCCGCCACCCATCAGGCTTTCTGATTCCCTTACCTCCTTCAAGCGCTCCCTCAAAACCCAATTTTTTCAACTAGCCTATCCCTCCTCCTAACCTCTTTTGATCCTCCTATCCTGCCTCCTTTCCCCTCCGTTCCTACTTATCCTATTGTTTTTCGTTCGTCCACCCACCTATTTTTAGTATGTTAACTCTTATGAGTAGGTTCCTCCTTCCTCACGTACTCACCCTACCTCTTTACCTCACCTGTGCTCCTGTCCTGTTCTTCCCTTCCTCTACTTCATCTTCAGTCTCCTCGACAATTTTGACACCTACTTCTGAACTGATGCTCATTTAAGTTCTACCAGCTATACCCCTATTCATACTGTATTTTTCAACACACCCTGTACGTTACCTTGTAATTTGTTTTTTGTTTGCTATGTACGGCGCTGCGGACACTTTGCGGCGCCTTATAAATAAAAACGTACTGCTACTACTACTACTAACTGTAATCAGATTTAAAAAAAATGTAATTGATCATTTTTTTGTTATCATTTGAAATATTTGCTTTTCCTCTAAAAATCGTATTTAAATGCATCCAAAGTTTTAGGGCTCATCCTGATACTACCTTTGTTGAAAAGAATTTGCTTTCATTAGATTGTGTTATCTTTATCGATCTTCTATGAGCTGCTACTGTATAATTTAGGCTTCAAAGGTGAACTTTTTATGGTCTTTTCATCTGTAAGTTTTCTTTTCATTTATATATCTTGCGGTCTTACAATCAATATGTACTGTAGTGCTGTGTACAGGTGCATGCATGTTTTTTCATGCTGCTGTTGTTCTTCAGACTTCAGTGCATTTCTCATTACTTTGCCCAGTAGCGATTTTGGTCTTTCCATCTCATTTTAGTATACAGTATATTCAGGTTTGATTAGTTCCTCCCAGAGCTCTGCTCCTGTGGCTTATACTTTCATATAGATGCTCTGTTGCACAATATACATTGCTTCGGCTATTTCAATGTTTCCCAGAGTCAAAGATCATGTTCATGTAGATATTGATTCATATTTCTATTATTGTTTTTTATGATTTGCCTTCCTTTGATATAGTCATCCTCTCTACAAGTTGTAGTGTAGCTTATTTATATCTTTCTTTATTTAACAGGGTGATAATCACATTCAGGGCAAAGATTGTTTTTTCTTGCATTCTTTAACATAATTTTATTAGGGCTTTATTTATATTTAATTTGAATAACTTAATAAAAATTTAATTCAAATAATTAATGGAAAATGACATGGATAACATTGTAAGTGAATAAAACAGTTGAATAGAGAAATGTTTTATTCACTTACAAAGCTGTAAAGACAATGGTGAAGCACTTTGAGTCCTATTGGGAGAAAAGCGCTATATAAATATAATTATTATTATTATTATTATTATTATTATTATTATTATTATAATTATTATATTTTTGTTAGTGATGTGCTGCTAAAAGTGAGGCATTATGCACTGTTGTCAGTGATACACTGCTGTGATTGCTGTGATAGAGAGTAGCTGTGAGGCAGGAATGTGCTGCTGTCACACACAAAATGAAATACACAAATAATAGTGCTGTCCTAAACTAGCTCTTGAGGTTATCTGCACTTGAACAAAGAAAAACATCAAGAGCTAGTTTAGGACAGCGCTATTACTGTATTTGTGTATCTCATTTTGTGTGTGATTGTGATATAGGGTGTGGTTAGGGTGACCAACTCATCCCTTTAATCCGGGACACATATTAATTACACAGGAATGCTATATTATGCAAATGGAGAACCCATAAGCATAAGAAAGCAGCGTTAGACAATTGGATAAAAATACCACTTTTAATAATTCATATATTTTTTAAAAAGATACATATAATTAATTAAATAAAAATAAATATAAATATAAAAAATGTAAAAATAAACACAATCTGATAATGGCACAGCAATAATAAACCTTAAGGCCCCCATACACTATGCGATTTTGGGACGATTTCATCCGATTTCGGCACTTTGTGCCGATAATCGGATGAAATCGGCCCAAAATCGTAGGTATGTGACATTTGATCCGATCCGATGCGCGGTCCCTTGCGCATCGGACCGGATCAGGGAGGTCGGACGGTCTGTACATACGATCACATCCGACCTCCCTGTATGCATATGCCTGCCACCTGACAGGCATATGCATACAGACACCGGGGGAGTAGTGGGGGCGGCCAGCGGCAGCGGTGGTGGGGGCGGCCAGCGGCAGCAGTGGTGGGGGCGGGCAGCGGCGGTGGGGACGGGCGACGTGTGCGGTGAGCGCAGTGTACTTACATATAGCAGCAGCGGCGGGGACGGGACGCGCAGTGGCGGCTATTATATTTTTAAAATACTTGTCAAATGACCGGCCGCTCTCTGATTGGCCGGAGAGCTCTCAGCCAATCAGAGAGCGGCCGGTCATTTGACAAGTATTTTAAAAATATAATAGCCGCCACTGCGCGTCCCGTCCCCGCCGCTGCTGCTATGTGTAAGTACACTGCGCTCACCGCAAACGCCGCCCATCCCCGCCGCCGCTGGCCGCCCCCACCACCGCTGCCCGTCCCCACTACTGCCGCTGCCCGCCCCCACTACTGCCGCTGCCCGTCCCCACTACTGCTCACCGCCCTGCAGCTCCCCGGGTTTTTTTTTACATGGGATAAATCGCATGCGATTTATCCTATGTAAAAATGGCACATCAAGTGCCAAATTGTATGTGAGCCTCCCGGGGAGCTGCCGGGCGGCTCGCAGGTAAATTGGGTCCGACTTGTCCCTAGGACAAGTCAGCCTAATGTATGGGGGCCTTTAGGTGCTGGTGGTTAGCCTGGGGGCCTTGATTATGGCCATAACTTGCAAACTTTGTATGGAGGTATAAGGGGTGTCTCCGGAGGTATTATTTATAATAGTTACAGAACTGGTCGCCACAAGTTGGATAGATGATTAATTCTTTGAGTGTGATGCAGTCCAATGCACTTCTTGTGTAAATTCAGAAACCAGCTGTCTTTGGTATAATGCAGTTCCTCTTAAGCCCCGTACACACGGGGGAAATATATTGCTCAGCAATATATAGCTAGCAATATATGGCTGAGCAATATATTGCTCAGTTTCTCCTTTTCATCAGCGACCAGAGATGGTCACTGATGAAAAGGAACCTCTGCCGGTGGTGCCGCAGAGGTAATCAGCTGGTCGCAGGAGCTTGCGATTAGAAAGGGGCTGAAAACGGGAGCGTGCACCCGGCAATTTATCGCTGGGGCACACTCCCATCACTGGCAATATGGTCGCCTGCGACCATATTTCCAGCGATTTAAGCCCCTATCGCCCCCCTGTGTACACAGCTTAACAGAGATAATCCACCTTAATAGTATAAAAGTGTCCTCCTAATGTTGATGGATCTCAGGCTTGTCCCCACAATGGCAATCCTCAGGTAAGTGATGAAAACACCAGGGGTGAAATGTAATAGGATGAGAGATTCAGAAAGTGAGAGTTTTGGTAAGAAATCTCCAGTTTTTTTAAAGCAGCAATCATTTACAATTCAACATCAAACTGGCTTTGCAGTGTAAATGATTGCCTCTTTAAAAAAACTGGAGATTTCTTACCAAATCTCTCACTTTCTGAATCTCTCATCCTATTACATTTCACCCCTGATGCATTTCCCTGATCAACTGGCAGCTTTAGCAAAGGTGATATGCACTGAAAGCCTGGTGGCTTTATATACCTCATCAGACAGGAATTGCCAATTAGACCCCTAAAATCTATTACAACTAGAATCACAGTATATCCAATATTCTTTCAATGAGCGACTGAATCATATTATACCAAGCTCATTTCTCTATAATTACTATATACATAAATATATTTTGAAAGGCCTTATTTCATACTTTATCTTTATAAATCCGGTACTTCCGGTTTTGGCAATTTTCCCCGGTCACGTGATCGGTGTTACCCTGATCACGTGACTAGCACTCACATTCCTGTGTAGAGAGCATATGTCCGCAGACAAGAAGTCGCAAAATGATTATAAAATTTCTTTCCTTTCAGAGAATGGGGAAAAGGGTTTTATATATTACTATATCTGTTTTTATGACTTTATGTTGTACTTGTCACGATATACAGTCACGTGACCGCATATCTCTGTTCATATCTATGACCTTATCCATTTAAACATAGTACACAATTTTTTTTAAATAACAAATGCAAGCCTTTTACACATAAAAAAGGAAGGAGAGGAAATAAGAATAAGAAATGAGATTACCTTTATATATATAAATGAATTGATTATAATGTTATATTCATAACAAATTTATACTTTAGCACACATTTAGAGAAAATTTGTTACATCATGTGGTTTCTATATGTTCTATACCTATCAAATTTAAGGCATTCTGGATTACTCTGGTGTGCTTCTGAATAATGTCTAGATACACTATGTAATAACTTTTTGGGTACTTATATGTTAGTTGGGCACCCACTGAGCTATTCGCTTAGTATTCTGCGGCCCCTCGCGGGGCTCGCTGTGCTTCGGGCATGGTGGCCTGCTGCGCTCGCCACACCATATAAAATCAACTCCATGCCGACATGGATAGTGGGGGTATGAGCATAGTAACTATAGTGGGTGCCCAACTAACATATAAGTACCCATTTTTGTTTATAATGTTTTGACGGTGTTCCAGAAATCAAATTTTCAGAGCACGGGTAGTTCGACCCACATATCGTAGTTCACACCCACAAATGAGCATGTAGACCACGTATGTGGTGTTGCAATTTATAAACCCTCTTATTTTTGTGACCTCTAAAACTTCAACCGAGATTTAGTGTTTTGGTTTTATTTTGAATATAACCACAAGTTAGAAATTAGTTTTTGCCACATCTATAACACCCTTCTATTTTATTAGTTAACCAGGTCTTTGTGTGTATTTCATCTTTTGATCATTTCTAAAAAAGCTGGGTGCTAATAGATTTCTAAAGGTTTTATTTTTCTTAAAGATAAAATTAGGGTTTATCTGGTATGATATTTCTCAAAATATCTTGTTTAAGAATGTTATAGTTTTTTTTTAATTATTCCTTTAATACTCTGAAACTGATTATTAAGTTTGGAAATAAAAGAAATGGTTCCCTCATTATGTCTCTCGATTTGTTGGCCCTTTTTAGTTCCCTCTAATAGGACATCTCTCTTAAGTGTTGGAATGCTGTCAGTGAAGCAGTGATGTGCTGTTGTCAATGTGGTAGGGATGTGTGACTGTCAGTGAAGTAATGCTGTCAGTGGTGTAATGCTGCCAGTGAGGCAGTGCTGTGTAATACTAGTGATATCTCACACATGAGTACTGGGGACAGCTGTGGACAAGACAGTGCCAGCACTAGGCTGAAATGCTGTGGGACTCCAGCAGGGATCTCTTGAGGTGGTGTTTTCACATCTATATACATATTAGGGCTACTGCTTCTTGGTTTGCCTCAGTAAAGAGGTGAAGCAGGAATTGCTATACACGTAGGTTATAATTTCTTTACCCCAGAGTGGACTATTGCTAACCAAAACTAAAACTGAAAGTCACCTGTAACCACACCACTCAGCATTGATGGAGTAAGTTTTACCTTAGTCCTACAATGGCTGTCCTACAGTATGCAGATTTATTGAGAGCTATGGTATGAATGGCTTTAGAGTTACTTAAAATACAGTGAGGGAAGCAAAATATGAGGAAGCCAGATAATTACAGCAAAATTGAGTCTTGCCAGAGAGAGACAAGATATGAACTGAGGCACTAAAGTGTTGCATAAAAGGATCTGAGGGCACTACAAGTTGGTACAATGAGTACTGGGCACTACAATGTGGAATACATTGATCTATTATAGGGCATCACATGAGTTAAGGCACTACTAGTACTAAAAGGTATATATTAAAGCACAGCACTACAATTGTGCATAAAATTAACTAGGACACCACTTTGGGGCAGAAAATGAATTAGTAGCTACTTTGGGCTAATACATTAACAACAAGTGTGAAGAGAGTGTCTCTCTAGAAACACTGAGGGATCCTTCAACTTATTGCTATGAGGCCCACCAAAATATAGTTAGACTCCTGCTTCAAAATAAATATTAATGCCAGTGGTCATAAGTACAGTATGTACTGTACAACAACTCCACAGTTCTAAAATAAGTTACTACCTGCTGGTATCAGTATTAGTTCCAGGTAGGGTTGATTGATACTATTTGTGAACATTTTCACAACATTGCAAGAATGCACATTCATATATAAATTTCTGGCATTTAAGATTCAAATGAACACAATGTAGTATGTGATAGAAGCACTAGGAAAGTAATACATGGGAGATTTGTTTGTCAAGGATTCTGGCTTATGTATTTTAAACTGTCTGTTTTGCTAAACAGACTTGATTAGAGTTTGGGATTTCTGTAGTGGGTCCTAGGGTGTGGATGTAAGAGACAAATGAGGACGCCTTCCATCAGGCCCATATTGAGTCTTTTAGCCTTCAGTCTGAGACTACACTAATCAGTGCTTGCACCTGTAAAATCATGTCACAACATCTATGTCTAATTTAGACCTTATCGAATGGCAGCCGATTATCAATGAACTGCAACTGTGTACAACCTGTAGTACGCAATGCCCGGCACCTTTCAGCAAAGAACTGGACATGAGAGGGCCCCCCTACCCTGATCTCCTCACAAGTGATATAGACAAATTACGATGTAGAGCATAATCATATTTTCTAAATCTATGCATTAAGATATTTTTAATTTGAAACTTTTTATTTTTCAAATTGATGCAAATGTTAATATAGTTTAATGATGCAACTTTTTTGCACAACTACAGTATTTTATCTGCATTTTATATTATATGCAGACATCAGTGACAACAGTAGTTCAACATATTGCTAATATGGATTTAGAGATTTTGGTAGAACATGATTTCTGTACGCAATGTTTTGCAGTAATGTCTCATTTTATTAAGAACAGCTGGATTTCATTTCTATATTCCAACATGTTGGCTACCTTTAAGTGTCCCGTGAATCCTTAACAGGTCAACAACTTGCTTTCTGTTTTTCAGTTGATTAATCCTGTGACATCCTGCTGACTGAGTTGCTTCATATATAGCATTCAACACTATTTATTTTACTTTTTCAAGAAAAATAGGCATTTCCAGTTATTGTTATAAAGTTATCTTCACACTACATGTACAATGTGTGTAGAAACAAAAAAGAAAGATTTAGAACAACTCTGGTGCTGTACTGATGTAAACAACAATAACACGGCTAGGTTAAACAAAGAATTTATTAATAAACAAATTATTAAAATATAGTAGCATGCATGTTAAAAAATGAGCCCACAATTTGACAAACAAATAATGTCTGTTTGTATACTGCACCTCCAGAAGGTTGGTGGGGAGTGGGGAATGATCACATGAAGATCCGGTCAAATACCCAGTTATAGGGCAGAGTCCAGGCAGCTTTTTTGTTTAGCAAACTCAATGGTAATATCCAAGGGGTCCACAAAGCAAGTGATGGTGGACATTCTTCCCTCGTCGAGTTGGATTCAACGGTACCTGGAACCTTCTTTTTGTAGCCGTCCAGAACTGAGGTGGAATTGTGTCCGTTAGTGTACAGTATAAAAGTCCATTCAGAGTGTGGGCTCAAGTTAAAAAACAAGCTCAGGCAAGCTCAATGCATTTCAACATGGAAGTGCCCATGTCTTCATCGGGAGCAGAGTGAATAACTAGTGTCCTGGGGCTTGTATAAGGGATGCAGTTTAAATCCCGGCGGTCGGGATCCCGGCGTTCAGAATCCCAACGCTGGAATCCCGACCGCTGAAATCGCGACACTTTCTCCCTCAGTGGGTGTCCACGACACCCCTGGAGGGAGAATAAATTAGCATGCCGAGCGTAGCGAGGCACCGGGCCCGCTGCGTGGTGAGCGCAGCGAGCCCACAAGGGGGGGGGGGGGCGATCCACGTCCCCCCCTTGTCGGGATTTCGGCGGTCGGGATTCCGGCGTCAGGATTTTGAACGCCGGGATCCCTACCGCCGGGATTTCATACTGAATCCTTGTATAAATACCCCTGAGTTAATTAAAATAGTGAATACAGGTGTATCTAGCCGTGTGCAATTTACTTAAACAATACATAAAAATCGTAAGCACAGAAGACATACTATGTAAAATACAAAAATCTATTAATTATTCAGTTTTTATGGATATATATATATATATATATATATATATATATACGAACGAATTAATCCAGGTAAATGGAAAAATAGGAGGCGGCACTCAACTTGTAAAAAGGTATATTCAATCACATCAGAAACATCGTGACAAAAATCAGCATGTGCGTCAACAGTTTCGGAGCTGGCGCTCCTTCATCAGGACAGCTGATATGTGCAGCATAGCAACATAGCAAACATCGTGCAGAAACTTTCTGCACGATGTTTGCTATGTTGCTATGCTGCACATATCAGCTGTCCTGATGAAGGAGCGCCAGCTCCGAAACTGTTGACGCACATGCTGATTTTTGTCACGATGTTTCTGATGTGATTGAATATACCTTTTTACAAGTTGAGTGCCGCCTCCTATTTTTCCATTTACCTGGATTAATTCGTTCGTATATTACACCTTGTGGAAGGCACCTCCACCATCTCCCCTATCAGTCCAAGTGCCGGTCCTCATCGCTACATATATATATATATATATATATATATATATATATATATATATATATATATATATATATATATATATACAAAAACAGAAGTTTAATATATATAAAAAACAGAAGTTTATAACAAATACCTATAGGGTCACGTGACCCTATAGGTATTTGTTATAAACTCCGGGGGCTATCTTGTTTGAAAAGGGCCGATCCCTTTTTCAAACAGAATTTCCTTTTAGTAGATAATTACTAGTGATTATATCAAAAGCAAGAATGGCAAATCATTTCTTGGTGTGGGTTTCAAAAAAATTGCTAGTGTTTATTTTTTAGCACATTCAAAAAAAAGCATGGCCATTTTTTACAGATTGTCATTTCTCCTCAAAGGACATTCTGTAAAAAATGAGTGGTTCCAAAACTTTCTGGAATCACAGCACCCTAAATTATCAGTATTTTTTTATGACACCACTAGCATAAAAATTTGGATTTTGGAAAAAAAATATATTGTCAGTTTTGCCTATCTATCATCCTTAGGGTCAGTTATATGGTGGTATTCAGTCGTGCTTCTGATTGTTCATACATTTTATGATTGGCAGCCACTAGCACTGGTTTTGCCTATCACTTTGACCACAAATAATTTGATTTGGTCCTGGACCACCAAGCCGAGGCATCCTTGTTGCTCCCCAAGGTGCCCAGGGACACAGTTTGGGAATCACTGTTACTGTATATTCTATTCAGCAATGTGAGCAGCCCAAATAGGCACAATAACTAAGAAGTTAATTAAACAAGCAGTTATAGAGGTACAGAAGCCTGCACTTTTTTGTGAATAGTAGAGCTACACAATACAACTATGCAGAGTAGGTGTGCACTGAATGGATCATTCCAGATGCACTGGGCCAAAGTAATGAAAGTAAAGACATTTTGCAGTGGGAGTCAAGTGTATATGAAGATTTGTTTTTTATTTTTTAAAGGAAAACAGATAAATAAATGTTTGATTGGCATACCCTTCAATTGTTGCTATTTGCTATTCTGTCTTCAAACACATTCTTTTTGCAGTTTTATGTAGTACAAGTATTCAGAGAACTTGTACACTGGCATACATTTATAAAGACTATTTTTCATGCTTGACCCTGAAAAGAAATACTACACTGACCAGCAATGTGTAGCAATGATTGCACGCACCACTGCTTGTCTGATGTGTACAATTTTTTGCATTTGTCTGTCTCAAAGCAGTGAACAGAGACATTTTGTGATGATAAACCCCTGTTGGTGATGAAAATATGTTTTCAGATCCATGACCCACAATAACCAGAAGCTTCATACAAATTATATCAATGTTATAAGTGCTTCTCGCATTTGTTCCAGCAAAAGTATTTGGAGACATTTTTTAAGTCTGCCATGAATTTTAACGCATCAAGATTTGACAAGAACAAGTGTGGATTTCTTGCCTGAGATGATTCAGTATCCGTTCTTTTTCTCCCTCAAGGTCAGAGGATATCACATTTTATTTTATGCATTTTTAAAGGAATGTAATTGCGTTTGTTCACTCTGAAATCCTTGGGCTGAAGATGAATGCATGCCTAAAAATTCCAAAGGCCTTTGGATGGATGGGAAAACCTGATAGCTGAAGAAAGGTAGGCTGTCAATCAAAGATGTGTTGCAAAAGCTTTGAAAAAAATTGAGTTAAAGATAACTAGAAAAAAATTCAGTTCAATAAGATTATTTGATTAATTTTTAATACTTCATAGGAGCAATGCGCGCAGAAGATGAGATTTGATAAATCCACAGCTTTGAATTCATTCCTTGACTTTAATCTCAGAGGTTAATTTATGACTTGTCTTTTCATCTAATGGAACCTGAGGGATTACACGGGGCGTCAGGTCACCTTCGCTGATGCATCTGTATGATTTTCCAAAAGATGGAATGAAGTCAACTTAAAACAAAAATAAAATTACTTATGCTACAATTGAGTTATCATTGTACAAGAAACTTAGGTCTGATAAAGCAGATGTAGATTAAAGCTGTCTTTAAACCAAAACGTATCATTTCTCCTTGGGTTTACTTCTTAAAATGTAAATGCCTATTCAGATCTTTTTAATGCAGGATCATGAAGGACGGATCGGACAGATTTATAAAAATAAGCTACAGTATAGTGTTGCTCTCCCAGTTTACTTAACTGACATAAAGGGGAGTAATCAATGGGTTTTTTCTCCATGTGCAGCAAATCCTGTTTTGGATTCGCTGCACATTTGCAGGGTTCCGGAGGGCTGCAGCATTCGCTGCCAGCCCTCCCTGTCACCCTATTCAATACCGCAGGGGCTCGCTGCCCCTGACGGCAAATTTTAACCCCTGCAGGGGACGGAGGCAGGCAGGGAGATGTAAGCCTCCCTGTTTGCGCCACAATGTGTGGGGGAGGGCTCCCGGGGACACAGGCAGCAGAAGCTGCCCCCCCCCCCCCCCCCAGAGAGCTGGCAGGGGACAGGGGTAGGGAGCTGCTTCACTGGTCCCCTTGTAATAAGCCGGGACCAGTGTGAAGTGAAAATATTAATATTTAATGAGCTGCTCCCGGCCCTCTGCTGGCGAATGTGTGAAAAAAGTAACAAAAAAAATTAAATATATATTGATGTGCTTCAAGCATATGAATAAAAATAGCATGCCCCTTCACAGAAGAAATATCAGATTTTTTTACACCAAAAAATTAAAAAAACCTTTATTTTAAAAGATCACTTTCCAGTTCCCCCAAAAAACCCAGGCTAAAATACAAAGAATAGTCCCAAATGTATTTTTTAATGAATGGATAAAATTCTATATAAATACGGCAGTTTAGGAATGGCGCTAGACCTTTATGGAGAACAGTTCATATTTTGTTGTTACATGCCTTATAAATACTACAGAACATTTTATTTTATTTATTTTTGGAACTATGACATTAAATATTTCCCCTCATAAAAATAGGGCCTGATCCCAATCTTGTTGGTATTGCACAGCAGCAAGGAATCGGTTGTATAATAATGGCGTCTATATATATCGAAACGATGATGACAATACAGTAGTCGCTGTCTAATTATGCAAGGAACGTGAGTGCCACTACTCTTAAGTTATATTTGTGATTGCTGGGCTTGCAGGCTAGTGATAATAGGGGGCACCCGTTCAAGTTATATCAAGTTTTGATTGAGTGCTGGATATTCCATTGATCATAAATATATATATATATATATATCTCCATTGTCTATTTATTGGCATCCATACAGTACCAGTAAGTGATATACTGTACAGTGTATGTATATATATATATATATATATATATATATATATTTTTTTTTTTTTGTATATATATATATATATTTTTTTTATTATTTAAACTATTAAGTTGTATTATGAAAAATATTTCATACAATTGGGGAGATATATGAAACAATGTTTAACTATAATTTTTCTGGTACAGCCTGTAAAATTAAAGTTAGAAGCCGAGTGGTAGCTATTGGCTCCTTTTCTATTTAATCTTTATCCAACTTTTGATATATCCCGCTTCTATAATTTGTTTTGTGACTTTTTTGTTCTGTTTTTTTTTTATCTTCAAATAATTCAGCCACATTACATTTTAAACTATTCATCTACAAGTACATATATTTGCTTTTGTGCTTAATTTAAACCAACCAGACAGCAAAAGAATGAATTACATCTATTAATTATCTTACAGACTGGACTAGACTATTAGACTGTGGGACCTGTTCACCAAAAAGTAAGCTCCGCTTTCCATTCAATATATGCATTGAATTATAGTCTAGTACATGTGTAACTTTTTCACCACTAAAACGACTCATTGTATGTCTTGATTGTACTGTATCATTTAACACAATTTCATTGCTTGACTTCATGTAGACAATAGTACGTACTGTAGTTTGTGATAAAGGGACAATACATGAATAGAATATGTAGACTATATGTAAACATGCACTTTATCTTTCCAGATGTGTTTTCTCTTTTAAGAAGCCCTACCAGTTACACTTTTAATAGCAGGTTTTAACCTTTATTGTACTCTAAGGGACAGATGTACAGATGTAGCGCCTGTCAGCCAGCCTGACGGATCACCAGATTGCATGTGCTGGCGCAGGCTTGCATACGGTGGACTGGCTGACTGAGACGCGCAATCGTCTCACTCGCTCATGCATCCCCATCAGCAAACCTGCGGGGAACGGTGATCTGTGGCTTACCGGCCTGTCTCCGCTTCAGGGAGATGGACAGGGAGTGCGGGCAGGCTGCTGCTGACTGTCAGGGAGTGGGGAGATGGGCAGAGGGCTCCGACAGAATGGGGCACATGTGCATCTCATGCGCGCGTGCCCCCTTCTGTCGGAGGACGATGGAATCACCAGGAGCAGCTCAAATGAGAGCTGCTCCTTATATAGCAAGCTTCAAAAAGTGATAAAGTAGAGAATGAAAAACAACCAACCAATCCGTTCCTAACTAATATGTTACAGGCTGGGTTTGCAAAATTAAAGGAAAGAGCTGATTGGCTGGTTGTTTATCACTCTCCACTTTATCACTTTTTGAAACTTGATACATCTGGCCCTAAAAGTGAAGTTTACAGTTAGTAAACTATCTCTTTATTGGGTATAGTAGACACCGCCTGCAGCAATGGTGTCAAAAATCATTTCAGAATTCAGAGTATGTGATTCACAGAAATTTAGAACCAGAAAACATGTCTGGAACATTAAATGGTGATGTTACGTAAAAGCTGCATGTCTTGTACTGTTACTGCCCCTTCATTTCTATTTGCCAACTTTCAACCAGGAATTCCACAAAATCTGACAATTCTCCATGTTGTAGAGCATCTGGCTTGGAAATTTTATTAATCTTACAAGTACGGAAACTTATTTCCAGTCTTGGGAGATATCACCTAACACTGTCAATAATGTATATTAAATAGGGATGGTTGATGGGCTGGCATTCACAAATATGAACAATTCATAAATGAATAAGGTACAGCAAAAACACAGGGTAAGAAAAAATTATTAGTATAGCTCAGTTGCAAAAATGAATTATTTCCAACTGTGTTCAAATCACATTACTTGTCCCCGTGCAATTTGTAACCACCAATGTACTGTAATGTTAAGGTTACTTATACTGGCATTTTCCCAAAAGTACTTAAGAGAGAAAATCAACAATATGGTGAAATACTGGTAAAAATAAATGGTTTATAATTATGCACTCTCTCTGATTGAAGTACACTGATAGGAGAAATATTAGAAGATGCTTACCTCATCATAATGTTTTCGACTTTTTACAGTCCTGAAAAGGGTGAGGACATCACTAGAAACCCTTTTTTCAATGACAGTATTACACCATATTGTAATTTTTTTTCTATTCTATACCCAGAGGACTAAACAATGAGCTACTAACTGTCAGTTTACACAGTGTTTACAGGCTGTGCTTGATTGGTTGGTACTTTATCTCTTTCCACAGAACAGTACCTCTGTTACATCACCTCAGTGCTGTAACTAGATAGAAGGGAATTGGTGCCCCCAAATTTAAAAAAAGGAACAGTGCACGCTGGAGGCAAGTGGCAAAAATGTGGGGGTATGGCTTCACGAGGAAGGGGGTGGTCACATAATAGTACCAATGATTCCCACAGGAGTAGCACCCCTTTCACACATAATGCCCACAGGACTAGCACTAATTCTGCACACAATGCCCACAGGAGTAGCCTCCCCCTTTCCCCAGTGTTAGCCCTGTCTTACTTCACATAAGTGTCATTCCTGTCTTACTTCCCCTCAGTGTCAGCCCTGCCCCCTTGCCCACAGTGTCAGCCTTATCTTCCTTTCCCTCAGGGTCAGCCAAGCCCCCCTTCCCCACAGTGTCAGCCCTTTCCCCATTTTACCATACAATTTTGGGGGGCTGTCAGTGCCCACTACTGCTCCTGCTGCTCCTCCCACCTCCACACCACACCACAGCTAGTGACAGCGGTTCCCCTCCACACTGCACTGTGTTCCCCCGCTGGATGTTCCCATCCATTGTCAGTTGTGGTGCCACCGGCCAAGCAGAGCACTGAGTCTAGGACACAGAGGGGGAGCATTGATCAGTATCAGCACAGTGCTTCCCCTCTGTCTCCTAGACTAGGCACTGTGTTATGCTGGCCACACATCAGACCAACTTTCCTCCAACCTTCCAACTAGTTGCTTGGATGGAATAAATATCTGGTAGTGTATGGGAGCAAAGGACAATCAGAAATGTGCTCACAAACCCTGGAAAATTGACAAAAACATTCAGTCAAATTGTTTCAATCAAACATGTTCAACTACAGTACCGTGTCTGAGAGACAGTTTTTGTCCTTTTCCAGATTTTGGGAGCAAATATCTGAAGTAAATATTACATTTGCTCCCATCCAGTACCATATTTTTATTCCATCCAATTAACTAGTTGGATGGTTGGAAGAAAGTTGGTCTGATGTGTGGCCAGCATTAGCCAAGCGATGCCATGACTGATTGATGCAGTGTGTAGGGGATGCACTGTCACTGTCTTTGGCCAAAAGAGTTGGGGGACAAGGGGTGCTGGCGTGTGCGCCCACAGCGCAGATGTGCTGTGGGCAAGGCATCAATGGCACACACAGTTATGGCCCTGTATCTACTCCCTGTTCTCTAACACTTAAGCTGTGTACACACGGGGGCGATAGGGGCTGAAATCGCTGGGAATATGGTCGCTGGCGACCATATTGCCAGTGATGGGATTGTGCCCCAGGGATAAATCGCCGGGTGTGTGCTCCCGTTTTCAGCCCCATTCTAATCGCTGGTCACAGGAGCTTGCTCCTGCGACCAGCTGATTATCTCAGCGGCTCCCCCCAGCAGAGGTTCCCTTTCATCAGCGACCATCTCTGGTCGCTGATGAAAAGGAGAGACTGAGCAATATATCTCCCCCCATGTGTACACAGCTTTACTGAAAACTATAGAATACATACAGTATTCAGAAGAAATGGATAAAGTCCAATATTTAGCAAATTTATTTTAGAATCAGGATTAAAAACAAATGCAAGTAATATTTAATCTTATAGCAATGTTTCAATTACGAAGTCAAAATAGTTCCCTCCATGACCTTGCATAAAGGTAAAGAAGACTGCTTCCTGACCACTGTGACTGTCTGTGGCAAGTCATTGGGAAGTTAAATTGAAATACCCATAATATCCTTCGCTCTACTGCATCAATGTCCTAAGCAATTTAACTCAGGATTCCTGGGAGAGTTGGCATATATGAACTAAGCATTCTTTAGTTTACAGACTCGGCAAGACATGTTGCAGGTTTTTTATTACCTTTCATTCAGTCTTCATTTGGATTTACATCTAACATGTCCTTGCAGTTTTGTGTGTCTAATAATCATTTTAATTTGTGTCTCTGTGTTCAGAAACAGGCATGTAAAATTATTGTGACAAAGGCACCTAATGCCGTTGCTACTCTTGGCTGAAAAACATGCAATATTGTCTATAATTAAATTCAACACTGCTTTCCCCCCAATAATCATCTCTGTGTTCTCCATCATCATTAGAACAGTGATGTGTCACCAGGGAGCAATTCATCTTTATAACAGATCCCTGTTAGCTCATAAACAAGTTTTTACTATATATCAATAGTTTTATTGCTTGTATATTAGCAACAGAGATTAGAAAGATTAAACAATATTCATACCTGCCAATAGTTCAGGGCTTAGGTCGACACCTGAAATAGGTCAACAGGGCTGGAAAGTCGACGCAAGTATTATGTCGGCAACGGGAAGGTTGATGTTCAAAAGTTCGACATGCATTTTTTTTGGAGCCGACATGCGCCGACAGGTGGTATTTCATACCCTACCATCCACTACAGTGTGGTTTGGAGAATATAATAGTGTGCCGAGTGCAGTGAGGCATCTTACCCATTGCATGGCGAGTGCAGCGAACCATGCGAGGGGACACGGTACACTTAGGAGGTGTCCATGTTGACTATGTTGACATCCGGGACAAAAAACTTGAAAAATATCTAATGGCAACTTTTTGATTGTCGATCTTCCCATTGTCGACCTAATGCTGGTGTTGACCTTCCAAATCTGTCAACCTTAGCCATGCTGACCTAATTCAAGTGTCGACCTAAGCCCTGTGTTGAGCTATGCCTTGTCAACCTTAAGTGGTTGACCCAATGTACGTTGACCTTCGTTGTGTCGACCCTATGTCCCCGACCCTGAAATATATAGGTCATGGTGTGGTGTGAACATTATGAGGAAGTATCCTTGTTAGTACCAATTTTTCAATAGAAAAGAATATTAGAACTGAGAAGTAAAGCTGCTAAATATCTAATCAATCAATGGGTCAAATGCACTAAGCTTCAACAGTGATGAAATGGAGAGTGATAAACAGCCAGCCAGCCAGCCAATCAGCTCCTACCTGCCATGTCAGACTGTTTTGAAAAATGAGGTAGGAGCTGATTGGTTGGTTATCACACTCCATTTTATCACTTTTGAAGCTTAGTGCATCTGGCCCCAATATTTACTATACTAGTCTCGGTATAAAGGATGAAAGGTGCCCAACTCTGTAAACTGCATATACTGACTTGACAGCTACTGTTGGTTGACGACATGTAAAGTTCAAGATTCCAATAAAAAAGCATTACTGCTTAAAAGTGAATTATAGTCCTAAAACAAAAACAACCACATTATGTTAACCCCTTCCTGACAGAGCTAGTTTTTGCGTTCCTGACAGAGCCATTTTTTTCAAATCTGACATGTCTCACTTAAGTGGGGATAACTTTTTTTTGCTTTTACTTATCCCAGTGATTTTGAGATTGTTTTTTCGTGACACATTGTACTTCAAATTAGTGGTAAATTTGGGTCGATACAGTCTGTGTTTTTTTGTGAAAAATACCAAAATGTCGTGAAAAAATGGAAAATTTAGCGATTTGCAAAATGTTAAATTTTCTGCTTGTGAGACAAATAATCTTACCACTCAAAATAGTTAATAACTAACATAGACCATATGTCTACTTTATGTTTCCATCATTATTTCAACTTCCTTTTAATTTTTTTGGACACTAGGAGGCTTACAATATGAATAGCAAATTCTCAAATTTTCAAGAAAATTTCAAACACTGATTTTTTTAGGGACCAGTTCAGTTCTGATGTGACTTTGAGGGACTTGTATGTGAGACACCCCCATAAATGATGCCATTTCAAAAACTGCACCCCTCACAGTATTCAAAACAGCATTTTGGAAGTTTGTTAACCCTTTAGGTGTTTCACAGGAATTAAAACAAAGTGTAGGTGAAATTTCAAAATTTCATTTTTTTTGCAGATTTGCAATTTTAATACATTTTTCTAAGGAACACAGTACATTTTACTAGAGAAATGTGACTAAAAATTGATTCCCCCAAATCTTTTGTTTTCATAAATATCCTATATGTGGCCCTAGTGTGCACGTTGACCAAACCACAGGCTTCATAATAGAAGGAGCACCTACTTGATTTTGGAGCCTCCTTTTTATGAGATTATTTTTTAGGCACCATGTAGGTTTCTAGGCACCATAAGATGCTAAAATTTAGGAACCCCCCCACAAGTGACCCCATTTTGCAAACTACACCCCTCAGGGAATTCATCTAGGGGTATAGTGTACATTTCAAACCCCCAGGGGTTTCACCAATTGTGGTCCAACTGGGCAGTGAAAATGAAAAATTAAATTTTTTACACAAAAATGCAGTTCTGGCTCAAAATTTTTCATTTTCACAAGGAATGAAGGAGACAAAGCCCCCCAAAATCTGTGCCCCAATTTCTACCGAGTACGGCAATGCCTCACATGTGACCAAAAAATACCAGTTGGGTGCATGGCAGGACTCAGAAGGGAAGGAGTGATATTTGGATTTTGCAGCTCAGATTCTGGTGGAATTTTGGTGGGTGCTATGTCGCATTAGCAAGACCCCCCAAGCACCAATACAGTGGAACCCCCCCACAAGTGACCCCATTTTGCAAACTACACCCCTCAGGGAATTCATCTAGGGGTATAGTGTACATTTCAAACCCCCAGGGGTTTCACCAATTTTGATACAACTGGGCAGTGAAAATGAAAAATTACATTTTTTTACACAAAAATGCAGTTCTGGCTCAAAATTTTTCATTTTCAGAAGGTATGAAGGAGAAAAAGCACCCCAAAATCTGTGCCCCAATTTCTCCCGAGTACGGCAATGCCTCACATGTGACCAAAAAGTACCAGTTGGGTGCATGGCAGGACTCAGAAGGGAAGGAGTGATTTTTGGATTTTGCAGCACAGATTTTGGTGGAATGAATGGTGGGTGCTATGTTGCACCAATACAGTGGAACCCCCCCACAAGTCACCCCATTTTGCAAACTACACCCCTCAGGGAATTCATCTAGGGGTATAGTGTACATTTCAAACCCCCAGGGGTTTCACCAATTTTGATACAAGTGGGCAGTGAACATGAAAAATTACATTTTTTTACACAAAAATGCTGTTCTGGCTCAATATTTTTCATTTTCACAAGGAATGAAGGAGAAAAAGCACCCCAAAATCTGTGCCCCAATTTCTCCCGAGTACGGCAATGCCTCACATGTGACCAAAAAATACCAGTTGGGTGCATGACAGGACTCAGAAGGGAAGGAGTGATTTTTGGATTTTGCAGCTCAGATTCTGGTGGAATTTTGGTGGGTGCTATGTCGCATTAGCAAGACCCCCCAAGCACCAATACAGTGGAACCCCCCCACAAGTGACCCCATTTTGCAAACTACACCCCTCAGGGAATTCATCTAGGGGTATAGTGTACATTTCAAACCCCCAGGGGTTTCACCAATTTTGATACAAGTGGGCAGTGAACATGAAAAATTACATTTTTTTACACAAAAATGCAGTTCTGGCTCAAAATTTTTCATTTTCACAAGGAATGAAGGAGAAAAAGCACCCCAAAATCTGTGCCCCAATTTCTCCCGAGTACGGCAATGCCTCACATGTGACCAAAAAATACCAGTTGGGTGCATGGCAGGACTCAGAAGGGAAGGAGTGATTTTTGGATTTTGCAGCTCAGATTCTGGTGGAATTTTGGTGGGTGCTATGTCGCATTAGCAAGACCCCCCAAGCACCAATACAGTGGAACCCCCCCACAAGTGACCCCATTTTGCAAACTACACCCCTCAGGGAATTCATCTAGGGGTATAGTGTACATTTCAAACCCCCAGGGGTTTCACCAATTTTGATACAAGTGGGCAGTGAAAATGAAAAATTACATTTTTTTACACAAAAATGCAGTTCTGGCTCAAAATTTTTCATTTTCAGAAGGTATGAAGGAGAAAAAGCACCCCAAAATCTGTGCCCCAATTTCTCCCGAGTACGGCAATGCCTCACATGTGACCAAAAAGTACCAGTTGGGTGCATGGCAGGACTCAGAAGGGAAGGAGTGATTTTTGGATTTTGCAGCACAGATTTTGGTGGAATGAATGGTGGGTGCTATGTTGCACCAATACAGTGGAACCCCCCCACAAGTCACCCCATTTTGCAAACTACACCCCTCAGGGAATTCATCTAGGGGTATAGTGTACATTTCAAACCCCCAGGGGTTTCACCAATTTTGATACAAGTGGGCAGTGAACATGAAAAATTACATTTTTTTACACAAAAATGCAGTTCTGGCTCAATATTTTTCATTTTCACAAGGAATGAAGGAGAAAAAGCACCCCAAAATCTGTGCCCCATTTTCTCCCGAGTACGGCAATGCCTCACATGTGACCAAAAAATACCAGTTGGGTGCATGGCAGGACTCAGAAGGGAAGGAGTGATTTTTGGATTTTGCAGCTCAGATTCTGGTGGTATTTTGGTGGGTGCTATGTCGCATTAGCAAGACCCCCCAAGCACCAATACAGTGGAACCCCCCCACAAGTGACCCCATTTTGCAAACTACACCCCTCAGGGAATTCATCTAGGGGTATAGTGTACATTTCAAACCCCCAGGGGTTTCACCAATTTTGATACAAGTGGGCAGTGAACATGAAAAATTACATTTTTTTACACAAAAATGCAGTTCTGGCTCAAAATTTTTCATTTTCACAAGGAATGAAGGAGAAAAAGCACCCCAAAATCTGTGCCCCAATTTCTCCCGAGTACGGCAATGCCTCACATGTGACCAAAAAATACCAGTTGGGTGCATGGCAGGACTCAGAAGGGAAGGAGTGATTTTTGGATTTTACAGCTCAGATTCTGGTGGAATTTTGGTGGGTGCTATGTCGCATTAGCAAGACCCCCCAAGCACCAAGACAGTGGAACCCCCCCACAAGTGACCCCATTTTGCAAACTACACCCCTCAGAGAATTCATCTAGGGGTATAGTGTACATTTCAAACCCCCAGGGGTTTCACCAATTTTGATACAAGTGGGCAGTGAACATGAAAAATTACATTTTTTTACACAAAAATGCAGTTCTGGCTCAAAATTTTTAATTTTCACAAGGTATGAAGGAGACAAAGCACCCCAAAATATGTGCCCCAATTTCTCCCAAGTACGGCAATGCCTCACATGTGACCAAAAAGTACCAGTTGGGTGCATGGCAGGACTCAGAAGGGAAGGAGTGATTTTTGGATTTTGCAGCACAGATTTTGGTGGAATGAATGGTGGGTGCTATGTTGCACCAATACAGTGGAACCCCCCCACAAGTCACCCCATTTTGCAAAGTACACCCCTCAGGGAATTCATCTAGGGGTATAGTGTACATTTCAAACCCCCAGGGGTTTCACCAATTTTGATACAAGTGGGCAGTGAAAATGAAAAATTACATTTTTTTACACAAAAATGCAGTTCTGGCTCAAAATTTTTCATTTTCAGAAGGTATGAAGGAGACAAAGCACCCCAAAATCTGTGCCCCAATTTCTCCCGAGTACGGCAATGCCTCATGTGTGACCAAAAAGTGGCAGGACTCAGAAGGGAAGGAGTGATATTTGGATTTTGCAGCACAAATTCTGGTGGAATGATGGTGGGTGCTATGTCGCATTAGCAAGACCCCCAAAGCACCAATACAGTGGAACCCCCCCACAAGTGACCCCATTTTGCAAACTACACCCCTCAGGGAATTCATCTAGGGGTATAGTGTACATTTCAAACCCCCAGGGGTTTCACCAATTTTGATACAAGTGGGCAGTGAACATGAAAAATTACATTTTTTTACACAAAAATGCAGTTCTGGCTCAAAATTTTTAATTTTCACAAGGTATGAAGGAGACAAAGCACCCCAAAATATGTGCCCCAATTTCTCCCAAGTACGGCAATGCCTCACATGTGACCAAAAAGTACCAGTTGGGTGCATGGCAGGACTCAGAAGGGAAGGAGTGATTTTTGGATTTTGCAGCACAGATTTTGGTGGAATGAATGGTGGGTGCTATGTTGCACCAATACAGTGGAACCCCCCCACAAGTCACCCCATTTTGCAAACTACACCCCTCAGGGAATTCATCTAGGGGTATAGTGTACATTTCAAACCCCCAGGGGTTTCACCAATTTTGATACAAGTGGGCAGTGAAAATGAAAAATTACATTTTTTTACACAAAAATGCAGTTCTGGCTCAAAATTTTTCATTTTCACAAGGAATGAAGGAGAAAAAGCACCCCAAAATCTGTGCCCCAATTTCTCCCGAGTACGGCAATGCCTCACATGTGACCAAAAAATACCAGTTGGGTGCATGGCAGGACTCAGAAGGGAAGGAGTGATTTTTGGATTTTGCGGCTCAGATTCTGGTGGAATGAATGGTGGGTGCTATGTGGCATTAGCAAGACCCCCGAAGCACGGTGAAAATATGAACCTAATATTCCATAGATGTGTGGTATATTTTAAAACACTCCTTTATACATAGGCCGGGTTTGTCGGGGCAAGTGTCACACTGGAAAATAGTTTGCTTTCTTATTCCCTTTTTATAGCAAACTTTGCACCTTTTTTGTGTCCTGCCCTTTTTTCCAGTGGAGGGGATTTCATCAGGAAAATGCTGCCCTGGTACAATACGGGGACCAGTACTAGAAGTACTGGGGCCCTCTGCCTGCTGGTTCCCAAATATTAGGCCCTTTATGACTTCCTCTTGAAAGTGCATAAATGTCCCCCTCTGGCAGGTAGAACGGAATAGCACGTAAGCGTTATACAGTGCCATCTGGATGATATACACGGCCACCTTCTTGTACCAGATTTTTGTTTTCCGCAGGGCACTGTACGGCTTCAGTACCTGATCTGAAAGATCAACTCCGCCCATGTACCTATTGTAATCCAGGATACAATTAGGTTTGGAGGTGTGGGTACTGGTACCTCGTACAGGGATGGAGGTGGTACTGTCTCCGTGAATTGTTGTCAGTATAAGGACATCCCTCTTGTCCTTATATTTGACCAACAACATATTTTCGGTGCATATTCCCCTGCTTTCACCCCTTCTCATTACTTGGGCAATGTGCGTTTTTGGGAGGCCTCTTTGGTTCTTGCGCACAGTACCGCAAGCTGCTGTACCTCTTGAACCAAGGGCCTTAAACAGGGGGATGCTGGTGTAAAAGTTATCCACATAGAGGTGATAACCTTTATCCAGGAAGGGGTGCACTAAATCCCAGACAATTTTCCCACTAACACCTACGAGGGAGGGGGGGCATTCTGGCGGTTCAATTCTTGAATCCTTCCCTTCATAAACCCTAAACCTGTGGGTGTACCCTGAGGTGCTTTCACACAGTTTATACATTTTTATGCCATACCTTGCCCTCTTACTGGGAAGGTACTGGCGGAATTTAACCCTTCCTTTAAAATGTATAAGGGACTCGTCGATACAAATAAATTTTTCAGGGATGTACACCTCTTCAAATTTGGCACTGAAATGATCAATGACCGGCCTGACTTTGAATAGCCGGTCAAAGGTGGGATCATCTCTGGGTGGGCACTGTGCATTATCGGTGTAATGTATAAATTTAAGAATTGTCTCAAATCGAGTCCGGGTCATGGCCATACGGTAAAATGGAGTACTGTACAGAACATCTGTACTCCAATATTGCCTAATTTCTGGCTTTTTTACTATGCCCATATGAAACACCAGACCCCAAAACGTCATCATCTCTACTGCATCTACAGGGGTCCACCTAGCAAATGATGACGTGGGGTTTTGAGCAATAAACTGCTGGGCATATAAATTAGTTTGGTCCACCATTAAATTTATAAAATCATCAGAGAAAAATAATTTGAAAAAGTAAATTTCTCTGAGACCTGTGGAATCAAATTGGATTCCTGGCATGGCCAAAAACTCAGGAACCTGGGGCTCAAAATTGTCTGGTGGTGGGGTCCATACGAGATCAATTATTGGGGGGGGGGTCTCAGCTGCTCTACGGGGGCGTCTTTGAGGGGGTCCCTCATCACCAGAGGAGGAAGAGGAGCTTAAGGCAAATCCTTTAAATTCCCCGCTTGCATCACTGGCTGTGTCAGAGTCAGAAGCAAGCATGGCATATGCCTCCTCCACTGAATACATTCTCCTGGATGACTGGGAGGACATTTGGGAGGACATTTGGGATGCCATTTTTATTTTTGTGTTACTGGTAGTGAAATGTTTCAACACGTGTATAGTGTAGGGGGGGGTACAAACTTTATTTCAATCCGGGGGGTATGTAGTGTGTATGTAGTGCAGAAAAAAAAAAAAATACTTTATACCAATAAAAAAAAAAAAAATGAAGGGGTTAAAAATAAAAAATTGAAGGGGTTAAAAAAAAAAAAAAAGGTCCTGCGCCAAAAATTGAGCACAGATGTTGGTCAGTAACGTCTGTCACTGAACAGCGCTCAAAGGCAACAGGAATTTGATCAAAAAAAAAAAAAAAAATAGATCAACCCTGTGCCGAAAAAGATGATCAGTGATGTACGTCACTGATCAGCGCACAGCGGCCACAGGACACCCACAAAATCACAGTGTGTGTAAAAAAAAAATTAAAAAAAGACCCCACAGCACACACACAAAAAAAAAAGGTGATCAGTGATGCGACACTGATTACCAGTGAGGTGCAGCAGGTGCACAACCTTTGGTGCAACTGACAGGTATATATAAAAAAAAAAAAACCTCTGTACCCCCAAAAAAGTTGCTGATCACCTCAGATATAGTGATCAGCACAAAAGGCGGGGGCAGCAGACACAAATTTTAGCACTCTCTATCACTCTCTGTCACTATCTCTCTCTATCTCTCTATCTCTCACTATCTATCACTCTATGACACTGCAGCAGCAGCACTGACAGGTATATCTATATATAAAAAAAACCCTGCGCCCCCAAAAAGTTGCTGATCAGTTAATTTATACTGATCAGCACAAAAGGAGGGGGCAGCAGTCAGTTATATAAAAAATATATAGCACAATCTGTCACTATCTCTCTCTATCTCTCTCTCTCTCTCTATCTCTCTCTATCTCTCTATAACTATCACACTGCAGCAGCACAAAATATAGCACTCTGTCACTAGGCCTCTCTATCTATCTCTCTCTCTCTATCTCTCTCTCTCTATCTATAACTATATCACACTGCAGCAGCACAAAATATAGCACTCTCTGACACTATCTCTCTCTCTATCTCTCTCTATCTCTCTCTATCTCTCTCTATCTCTCTCTATCTCTCTCTATCTCTCTCTATCTCTCTATCTCTCTATCTCTCTATCTATTTCTCTATCTCTCTATCTAGCTAGTACACTGCAGCAGCACAATTTCACAGGAAGGCACAAGTAGCAACAGGATCCAGGAAGCAGTGATGAAGCAGCGATCAGGTAAGTATGGAGCAAGTTTGGAGCAAGGTTCTGGTCAGTATGGCGGCAGGGGGGTACGGTGACCGCACTGCACGCTATTCCAGACCGGAATGGCGTCTGCAGTGCAGTCACCGTTAGTTTAAATCCCCCTCCTTGGCTGTGATTGGTCCGTCGGTCCGACGGACCAATCACGGCCTTTGGGGGCGGGCGGGGTGAGGTGGGGTGACACCAGTGTCACCCTTACACCCCGCGGTGATTGGTGCTGTACTTTACAGCACCAATCACCTCTGATCCCGTGTCACCGGCGAACGTTATTCGCCGGTGACACAGGAAAACGCTGTGAATGGCTGTTCACACTGAACAGCCAATCACAGCGATCGCCGACGGGGGGGCGGCATCGCAGCCCCCCCTGGGCATGCACGGACATGTCTGCTGTCAGGGACAGCAGACATGTTGAAACTGTCACCGCGTCTATAGACGCGGTGACAGTTTAAATCCATGACGTACATTTACGCCATGTGTCGGGAAGTGCTTCCCGACCATGACGTAAATGTACGTCAAATGTCGGGAAGGGGTTAATTGTTGTTGTTTTTTGTGGGAGTACTTAATATTGCATTGATACAAGTCTTACAAAAGCAATAGAGTAATAATTTGGTGCAATAGTTCTTAGCACTTACCATAGTAGTCAGCGGTACAAAATGAAATGTCTATAAGTTTTTTGGGCAGATCAAAAATGTGACCAGAACTGTGATGATAGGGGCAAAGCCACAACACAACTTGGATGTTTCCATATCAGGGAATACAAATTCAAAGAGATAAAATTCTGCATACAATATAGAAATGCTTTATGCACAATTGTCTCCTTTTATAGCTCATTGTCAGGTCTGTAATTAGAGGTGTGCAATTTGTGCCGCTATCATGGGCTAATTAAGCTGGGGAAAGTAGGGCACAGTACTCACTGACAGAAGCTCCATCCAATGCTGGAAGGTGGGGGGGGGGGGAGCAATGACATAGAATTTTGAACAAGACACGGTGAGTACTTATTGGTTCACAAGCAGCACACATTTCAAACAGCAGACAGCAAGCTTGGATTGGCTTGCAAATAATACTACTCTAGTCCATCTCCCTGAAGTAGAAATGGGCAGGGAAAGCACTCCAGTCAGATGGATTGCTTCTCTGCCAGCTTTCGCCAGCATAGGGAATCTGAAGATAGTCGGGCAAATGTCAGCAGCAGCAGCCGCAGTGTATATTTGCTAAGCCACAACTGATACACTGTAGGTATTGACAAAGGTGCATACTATAGTTAATTTCTAATAGATTGCAGCTTCCTTCCCCATCCTGCCTATCCTGTTAAAAACAGACACAGATGTATATGAGCCAATCTGTGTAGGTATATATGCAGGATTTTTTTCTTTGAGAGCATGCATGGCTGACATTTGCTTATTTGCTATGCAAACATTCATATATTCTGCTACTATGGAAAAATGCACAATGTCGCAGTTATGCGTTGCCAACATTGCATTGCTCTACATTAAATTGTCTCAAACACTAAATATGGCTCTACCAGTTATGCTATATTTGTTGGGAAAACAGCTTTATGGCCATTATGTAGCAATGTGCATCTGGTATGGAAATACAGTATATGCACAGAAAATGTTATGAAGATCAGTATAGCTGGCCATGTTGCAAGAATAAATTGACATTATGTTAGAAACAAAAGAAAGATTGATGCTGTTTAGTAGAACAACAGAAATGTTTCAGGCAATACTACTGATGATAATATAATGTAGACTGTACAGTGCTGTAACTGCATAATAAGTTAATAATTAATGTAAACCTGTTATCATCAAATAAGTCATTTGGACACAAAAAAGTAGAATACCTAGGGATAAATTATATTTTTCTTCTATCATTCTTTATATTAGATATACAATAGTAATATATTATTTAGTTCTGTGTGTATATTGTTCTTCTATCATTCTATATATTAGATATATAATAGTAATATATTATTTAGTTCTGTGTGTACACTAGGCTACTCTGGAACATAGCCAAAATCTTAGGTGTCCCTGCCAATGTTGGAATATATGTTAAAGTTATCTTTATGTATATCTAATATATTGTATTTGGTATCTGATTGCATTTTAATTTAAATGTTTTTTCTAGTTGACAGATTTTACACCCCCCACCCATCCCTCTCAAATACAGGGCCAGATTATCTAAGCTTCAAGAGTGATAAAATGGAGAGTGATAAACAGCCAGCCAATCAGCTCCTGTCTGACATTTTTCAAACACAGTCTCTGACATGGCAGGTAGGAGCTGATTGGCTGGCTGTTTATCACTCTCCATGTTATCACTTTTGAAGCTTAGAGAATCTAGCCCAGAGTCAGTCATAGAGTGGTAAGCCAAAAGCAGTTCACATGACTTAGAGGCTGCTGGAGCCAGCAACAGGTGGCTGATGGGTACTGTGACATCAGTTAGTGAGTCCTGAGGTAACCATTGAGGGCAAAGGGTGTGCTGCTTAGGAACATCTGGTGTTGGCTGTGCATGTGAGTCATGCTACCTCATGGTAGGCAGCTTCTCTGTGGGGTGGAATCAGAGGGAGAATTGTAAAGCCCCATTCACATTACTCGATCCCTGCCAATGCCGATATTGCGGTGGTGGGACTGGCATCAGCAAGTGCATATACACTTGCCAATTGCCGGGCATGAGGGGGGGCGAAGGCAAGGGAGCAATGGTCATGTTGCATGGCCATCCATAACAAGGACCCCCCTCATCTGAACATGGGAGCATCATAAACGATATTGAGTGTACACACTATGGGATATTGTTCACAATATTGTTCAGAAAGTCCTTTCTGGGTGATGTTTGTGAACAATATTGTCTATTGTGTATAGGGCTTTAGATCAGTACTGGCCTCCCCGTAATATAAGGAGACAAGTCAGAGGAATGGCTCCAGAACAGGGTAGAGCCAGAGGCCGAACTTGGGTGTTAACTGACATAAATAAGAGGCAGGTCTCACTCAGAAAGTGACAGCTGCAGATAGCCTTATGGCAGGATAAAGTAATGGAGCAGCCCCATAATGCTGAGGTGCTGACTGGGCCAGCAATCAGTGAGGATAAGGTGTGTAATCCACACCTCACACTGCACCTGCTGTATACACTACCCCTTACACACTGACCAGTACCTGAGAGAAAGGAAAGCTAATGCCCATTGATACCTTATTATCCTGTGTGCTACAGAGATCTCACAGTCCTACTGATAGTAAAGCCCCGTACACACGGGGAGATATATTGCTCAGCAGTGATGAAGGGGAACCTCTGCCGGGGGAGACGCAGAGGTAATCAGCTGGTCGAAGGAGCAAGCTCCTGCGACCAGCGATTAGAATGGGGCTGATAACGGGAGCGTGCACCGTGCGATTAATCGCCGGGGCACACTCCAATCACTGGCAATATGGTCGCCAGCGACCATATTCCCAGCAATTTCAGCCCCTATCGCCCCCGTGTGTACACAGCTTAACACTCTAAACTACAAGCATCATGCACAAATGCACCACTAGCTCTGTCTACTTGTACGGAGTTATCTGAATGTTATTAATTTTTATGGAAGGTTAAAACCTACAGTACAAAGTATTGTTGTTTTTATGTTCCATTCTGCTGAAGTTTCATTGTAAAAGAGTATAACTGTACTGCTGAATAATCCTAAATTCTTATAACTGAAGGAGTCTTCTCCATCAAGTTTTCAGTTGAAATGATTTAATTTGGGAAGTCTCAAATGAATGCATTTAATATAATCTGTATTACTTCTCTTGTATATTGCAGCGGTTGTGATTAAATATAAATATAAACACAGAAAAACTTTACACCTCTTCATATCTCAATTTACCAGGATTTCTCAAACCCATAATACTTAACTAAATCCCGAAAATGTACAGTATACTTATCAGTATATTACACTAGTGCTGTATTATCTAGATGTTTGCTGCTTCAATTAAATCATTGTCAATATTAATTATCCTCACCTTTCCTTATACACCTTCTGCAATACATCATATACTACTACAGTAATAGAAGTGTCCTAAATAACAGCATTTTACTACAAGGTATAAAATAGTGCAGCCTAGGCAGTATTAAGTGGAGCATATGAGACGATTAGTTTATCTGTGAATAATAACAACTTTGGATACTTTTGTTATTGTAAGAAAATACAGTCTCATTCACTACAAACAACTGTCCACGATGCATATTCTTCAGGCAGTAAGGACCAGATTTGGCTATATAATTTTTATGAAGCTGTTTAATGTAAATTTCTTTGCAGTAACCTTCAGAAATTATGCAAATAATCATATGTGAATGTCATATCAAAATACATTCTAAGAGATTACTTTGGTATATTTAAGAATTACTTAAATTTATTGTTCATCAGAGGATTAATTGGGGTCAAGCCTCAAGCTCCCTGTATGAACCAAAGAGACATGTGACCAAAAAATGGGGTGTGGCTTCATGGAGAGGGGTCAACCCTTTCACTATCACTTCAGGGATGCTGGGTTACCCCTCTGAGTCTCATCTGGCTGCACTGACAGCTCCTACACCGTGACAGGAACTGACTTCTTCATATCATGTCACAATACAGCAACTGTCACTGATAAGGTGTTAGCATTTTGATGTCACATCTCAATCTTCCAGTAACAATTTCCAACAATTAATAAAAAGAAGAAATAAAAACTGTAAACACATAGGGGCTGATTCAGTTCAATACATGTTGAACTGAAGAAGGGCCGATTTGAAATGTAGTGGGCTTGTGCTTGCTGAATTAAAGTTACCCAGCATTTTTATTCTACTGTACATGCAAAAGCATTAAATATTTTCTGTACATGCATAATTATTTTTGTTTTATATTTCTGGCAGTTATTTCAAATACAGTATTGTGTACAGTACCTATATGATTTCCTTTGTGTTGTGATATACGCTACCCTTTGTGTTGTTATTCTGTGGTCTGTAATGTTTTATAAACCCTTTGGGAGTTGAGAGGATGTTCAGACATTGAATTAATGAGCTAATGAAGATTTATCCTCCAAGCATTTTAGTTGTATTTGCTGAATTAATTCATTTATGAGAAAGGAGTTTCTTAATAATTGATTAATTTATGTGAATAATAAAAAAAGAGTGAAGAAAAACAAGCAGAACATTATTTTTGTACTGGTCAGAGCAGGGGTACAAGAAATATTCCAGCCCTGGTATTTACAGGGTATGATGGTGGAGGTATGAGGTATAGGCTATCATAACCTTGCTCAGTTGGTTGTGTCCATGACAACTTAATTGCAACATCCTCTTTTCATCCAGGTTTTGGCCCTCTGATATTGCTTTGCGCACCTCCTCTTGGTAAGTCTGTTTGAACAGTGGCTCTTATCCAGTGGTGCAAGTAGAAAAAATGTCTTAGTGGTACTGTGGTGCGCGCCGAAGGCGCGCCCCGAAAAATGGCCGTGGTTAGGGGCGTGGTCATATGACACAAGGGGGAGTGACTACATGACAAAACTTTAGAACACTATGACATTTCTGTTTGGGCTTGTGCATTGCATCCTGAACACAAAATGTAGGGGCCAGGATCAAAGTGTAGGAGCCAGATAAACCATAAATAGGGATATTGCACGCCAAAGGCGCGCTGCAAAAATCTACACAGTACTGCATATTACAGGTCACACACCCAATATATACCCATACTATAATGCCCATTACACATGCCACACACCTCAATACCTATTACAAATACAAAAATTACAGACCCTGTACAGAATCAGGCCAAGTGGGAGTTCGCAGTACCCTCTACCTATTACAAATACAAAAATTACAGACCCTGTACAGAATCAGGGCAAGTGGGAGTTTGCAGCTGGCAGCAGAACAGTGTCAGAATTACTCACTAGAAGCAGCTGGCTACGGGCTCCCGCTCGGTCTGATTCTGTACAGGGTCTCTAATTACGCTGGGGGCCATGCACTTTTAGAATTGCACATGCCAGGGCCAAAACTATGATTTCTGGCACCCGGGTCAAGGTAGTAGTCTGGTGCCCCCCCCTCCAAAAAAAAAAAATATATAGACTTTCCCGTAGTGGCACTGCCTGTGGCTGCTTTTATGCACATACATACTGTAGTAATAATTGCCAACATACCTCTGACCTTTTAGCAATAATTTGTATGTGCACTGCCGGTGGGGGCTTTGTGGCATCTCTCACTGTGCTGCTTGCTGCTGCAGCTCCTGTCTGCCTGTCCCTCCTCAACAGGGATTATTGCGCAGCGGACCAGACTGTGGTGCTGGGATGATGCACCGGCATGGGCCTTAGCGTCTCTTCAATGTCTGCTGGTGACTGGCACGGCGGACTCTCGTCTGCACCGTCTTCCAGTTCCTCCCACGCCGAGTCTGCTGGACGGCACTTCCACCACCACCAAGGCTTGTGCAGGAGGCAACGGTGTGATGTCACAGGAAGGGGAAGATCCCAGCAGCGCCGATGATTTATCTTCTTCAGCAGCACAGGACTCAGAGGTTGTCACTAAATGAGTGCTACGGACTCATTATGACCCCCCTATCCAGCACCTGGTTCATGTGACACCCTAGCTGCCCCCTAGTTAAGGCCCTGGCCTGCACATGCCACTATGCCCCCCAGCACAGTCCACCCCTGATATACAGCGGCGCAGCTGCAGTGGGAAAGCAGGACTTCAAAAAAAAAAAAAAACGCCCATACAATTGAATGGGAAGCCATTCATTGGCTGAGACCTCTCTCAGCCAATCGCTGATTGGCTGAGAGAGGTCTCAGCCAATGAATGGCTTCCCATTCATTTGTATGGCCGTTTTTAGCAGAAGTGTGAGCGAGGCGAGCCTGGGCCGCCCGTGATGATGCTGTGCCTCGGCTTAAAGTCACTGCGCAAACCTGCGCATGCGCAGTGACATGCTGGGATTTTGTTATGGCGGTACGGGGTACCGGCGCAATATGTTATAGCGGTACGCCGTACCACCCCGTACTGCCACACTTTCACCCCTGCTCTTATCTGATCTGATCTTATCTGATCGCAGTACAAATTTGTTCTCAAAATGAGTAAAACCATGTGCGCTGCAGGTGGGGCAGATGTAATATGTATAGAGAGAATTAGATTGGTGTTAGTTATTTTGTTTCTGAGCAGGGTGAATACTATCTTCTTTATTTTTGCACTGTAATATAGATATCAGTTTGAAGTACAAACCCTACCCAAATGTAACTCTTTCATGCACAAGGTACATCTGTCCCACCTGCAGTGCACATGGTATTGCCCATTGCCGATTAGATATGAATAAAGGAGCCCATACACGCTCCGATCCTGGCGGTGCGATGTGTGCTTTGAGGCGTGCACTCCCGCGGCACCTCATCGCACAGTACAAAAAGTATGTGCTGCACATACTTTTTGTACTTGCTTTTCATCACATCGCATTGCATGCACAAGGCATGCAATACAATGTGCTGGATGCTATTTTAGCCCAGAACGCACGCCGGGATCGAAGCGTGTATGGGCACCTTAAGAGCCACCGTCATAGCAGAGTTTGCACATATTCACTTAAATGTATATTCAGAAGAAAATTGAAGCATAGGGAAAGTAATATTGGTGTATCTTTTTTTACTCTGCTTCCTGCTCAAATGCTCCCCATGGACTGAAAAAGAAAATATCAGTGGGATACAAAGTGTTATTATTGCCGCTTCATCTACTCTATATGTCTGTTCTTCCTATATTTCTTGAAAATCCAGCTGCTTCCCCTCTACTATTCTCTTTAAGTTGCCTAACATTGTCACCTGAAATGCATGAATTATTCATTTTGAATGCAAATGTTAGTTATTACCTGCTTTCTCAACCTAAATTTCCACATTAACAATCTTAATCAGTAGAATTTATACTAAACTGTTCTCCAAATTTCAGCTGGTTAACAAACTGAATAAGACGTAAAAAGACAAAAATATAGTCTGTACTAATCCCACTTTCCCATGCTGGGAAACACTTAACAATCTTAAAATTGAAGAATTAGTACCAGCTGTTTAGATGAAATTAACATTCAGCGTATTTAGCAGCAGATAGACAATTAAATCTAATCAGTAATGACCTCACTTTGTTGGGATTCACATACACTGTTTCCCACCATTCTTTGTGCAGAATTGGAGAAAAGGGATACAAAAGTATATTTTAATTCATTAAATCTGAATTATTCAGCTTTGTATCTGTCTTTTTAGATTATAAATAACTACGGATATTACTGACTATAGTAATTGTGAAATGTTACAGAATCTTGCACAATATTAACAACTGTACAGCTGTCATGTACCGTATGCACAGCAGAGACAGCCACCTTATAGTAATCAATATTCCTAAGCATACTAGGACTTATACATGTTCAATTTGCCATATTATGCACATGGTAATATGGGTTGGGTACAAAATGTTTACAGTCATCATGCCAACATTCATCTTGTAGACAGTGATGAAATGTTGACATATTAGAATGTTGACATCATTCCGGTGGCCCAGCAGTGACTTACCTTCACTTCAGCATCTTCAGGATCAAAGCAGTTATGTGACCTTCAATTCCAAGTCAGACCTTTGCAGTTCCAATACGTTTTTCTATCCCTAACTCTAATCCCTACCCATAAACTTTACTCTCCCTTTAGTGCTTAATTCTAGCCTCTTGATTCTGCAGCCTAATCTAACTTCTTGCAACCCAATTATAATCTCCCTTCCACAGGCTAAAGCTGGCCATACATCTACAAATCGATTGTCAGATTGGGCTGGTTGGAACAAAATCCTTGTAATGGATTAGAGCAAATTACAGTTGACCATTTGCTTTGAGATGCTGGAAAACTGCCAAACACTGTCATTCAGATATGACCAGGTTTTTGTTCCAACCAGCCTAATCTATACAATAAAAATGGTTTGTGAACAGGTGCGCACAACACACATGCAGCTTATCCACAGTTTAGGGTGACATCCAATAATCACCCAATAGAGACATATGGCAAAACAAGTGAAAAAACTGAAGAATTAGCGCTTGTGGTGTTCTTAAAATATAATAAAAACTCAGTTCATGTGAAGATATTCACAAGGAGTTAATGTCACCAAATGCAGATATCCAAGCATAAATGGGATTATTGCTAGTAGGGTCCTCAAATAGTCAGGTCCTCAATGGTGGTATATAATATGAAATGACACAATGAAAGAAAAATAGTGCAAACCTTCTTAGACAAATGAATTTAATAAAGATGTGCACTTACAATTTAAATGCTTCATATAAGCATGTAGATAAAAGTCGCTAAAGGCAAGACTGCGGTCCAACAGATGGTTCAGGGGCACAGAACTCACACCAGGTCCGGATACTGGGAGGAGTGGGAACCCAAGAATAACCACAGCCAAGTCCGTTTGCAGCGATTAGACAATAGGACACGCCAAATGCATTTCGGACACAACAGGTCCTTCCTCAGCAGCGTGAGGAAGGACCTGTTGTGTCCGAAATGCATTTGGCGTGTCCTATTGTCTAATCGCTGCAAACGGACTTGGCTGTGGTTATTCTTGGGTTCCCACTCCTCCCAGTATCCGGACCTGGTGTGAGTTCTGTGCCCCTCAACCAGCCTAATCTGACAATCAATCTGTAGATATATGGTCACCTTTACTCTAATGTCAACATTAGGACAATGTTAGAAATGTCACCAGTCAACATTCTGAGAATGTTGACATATTGCCTATCATAATTTTAACCATGTTGATATTGAAACTTTTGGCCTTTGTAATGTTGACATTATTATTATTATTGAAATGTTGACTTCCACTATAAAACCATGTTTGCATTTTGTGCAGCTATTCTTTTGTTTGTGACCATACTGGTCTGCATTTAGCTCTTATGCAACTTCCCGGAATGCAAGAAATTATTTATGCTAATAAACGTTCTACAAATTAGAATTTCAAAATGTTTATCTATCATTATAATCCCCTTTGTATCCTACTGAATATTGATGTATTACGGCCACCATATCCTAAATTTATCTGTGTTGAACCTAAATTGTTATTTTACAGTCCAACTTGATATTTTTTATCTAGTATAGTAATATACAGTACTGATTTTTTTTACATAGCTCTATTTCCCATTAGATATGATACATCATTACTAGATAAAGTTCTACTTTGGGACAAATTATTGTTTTTCTGTGACATCACATTAATTTAGCAAATTGAAAATTTACTAAAGTTATATTGTAGATAAAACATGACTTAACACTCTAAATTCACCAAACTACAAATAAAAATCAAGTTAATAAAATCAATCAAGATTGAAACCCACTGCTCTGGGTTTTTCTGCCATGGCATTACCACCCTGCTGGTTGAGCCAAGTGCTGATTACTGAAAAAATGGGGTACCCCACATAGATTTTCCCCACAATTTTCCAGTACCAGAATGGGTTTAGAATTCCTAGCTGGTTATGCTTTTGGGAGGGGTGACCCTATTCTATTTGTTTCTTAAATCATCTCAACACTTTATAAACAATAGAATATACCAAATCCTACACAGATTATATTGATCTGTGTAGTGCTAAGAATGACCTGGCAAACTGTCTGAAATCACACTAAAATTTACAGAAATTGCACACACCAAACACCAATGACTATCATGATCAAAAAAAATCTGTGATTTTGAGTGTAAAAATGCTTTAGTGATGTGTAGCAATTTTATTTAGATTTCAAACATGGCTCTTAGTAAATTAACGCCTTGAGACCCCAAACAGAGTATATGATAAAGGTATGATATTGTATACCCCAAAAATACATGCAAATCCCTAAATACTGTACTATAATTTAGGGCTCTAATTTCAGGGTAGCTCCAAGTAAACCTTTGAGTGCCAATATTGCTGTGAGCCATCCTCAAAATATCCACAAATAATCCCAGTGTCGCTCACAGCGACTATTCTTTTAGTATAAATAAATACTAGTAAAGCCAAGTCATTTAATTGAAGTTTAGTTACATATTGCATCCAAAAAAAGAACAGTCACTGTGAGCGACGCTGGTATTTTCAACCAATATTTTGAGGATCTCTCACAGCAACCTTGGCACTCAAAGGGATAAAAAAGCTTAAAGATTGAATATCCAAATAGTATTCATTTTCATGAGAAAATAGTAGATAGTAAAATCATATTTTATTTAGAATATATCACCTTATACAGTAACTAGAGTGTTCAATATTTCATTGCCAGCATATAGTTTTAAGGCAAACAGGATATTACAGGTTTAGGATTTTGATATGTCTCTCTCATAAATATGAATAATGTTTGCCAATAAGTAGCCTTCTAGTGAACATGTATAATAATGAATATAAAAATGTTTCTGAAAATGTTTTTAAAATGTATAATAATGAATAAAAATATTTTTCTGAACCAGTAAAACATATGTGGCAAAACTAAATCAATAACCTATAAAGTAACAAATAAATACTATAAATCAAATAAACGTTAAAAGATGCAATCCTCACTAAAAGGGCTCTTGCGTTGCGTTTCCCATTGCAACTAACCGCTTCCTCTTGCAATGTAGACTACATTGCCTGATGAAGCAGTCAGTGGGCTGTGAGTGAATACCTTTCTAAGAAAAGTTTTATTGTTCCTCAGTGAGAAAAACAAAATAGCAATCTAGCAAATATGATACCTTTTAATGGCTAACAAAAATAAATGTTGTTAAAATGCAAGCTTTCGAGACTTCTTAGGTCTCTTCCTCAGGCATGGTATAACAAGGTGTGTGAAGAACCACATATATATACACAGCAGAGTAGGAACAAGATGTGATAGATGGACATTCTTAAGATCAAAACAAAACAAAATAACAGAATGAGCTTGTAAATTGAGTCCTTAATTGGTTTGTAGATAAGTAGTGTGAAAGTTTTATTGTCTCTAAGTTGATGACAGACCAGAGTTAGAGCTCCGATGCCCTCACTCTCTCTGGGCCAGTGTCCTCAGATTTTGTAGTGGGCCATAAATCCCTCGGATAGATTCAGTCCTGTGTTAAGGGTGTCAAACGTTGTCATTAATTTGTATTCCCAGACCCTCCTGTCTCTTTGTGATTTGAAATTTCCTTTTAGTATAATCACTTTCATATGATCCTGATTGTGTCCTGGGCTGCAGAAATGTTTGGCCACAGGAAAGTGTGTCTTTTTTTCCTTTATTGTGTGGCGATGGGACCTCATCCTTGCCTTAACTTTTTGTCCTGTTTCTCCAACATACAGACCCCCAATAGGACATTTGGTGCACAGAATCAGGTACACTACATTGGTAGTAGAACATGTGAATGTCCCTGGGATCTTATAGTCCTGTTGTGTGTTGGGGATCCGTACACTGTCTGTAGTGAGGATATGGGCACAGGTTTTGCAGCTCCTTACATTGCAGGGATAGGTTCCTCTTTGTGTAATGGATGGCAGTGAACTTCGGATTATAATATTTTTCAGGTTTGCAGGTTGTCGGTAACATAGTAGTGGAGGGTCTGGGAATATTGTTTTCAGGCGGTCATCTTTGTGTATGATGTGATGTAGTTTTTTTGCAGTTTTTCTTAGCACCTCAAGCTGTGGGTTGTAGGTGACTACCAGGGGTACACGGTTGTTTCTTTCTCTTTCTTTATATTGGAGAAGTTGATTTCTGGGTATCCTGATGGCTCTGATAATCTGATCGTTGATTGATGTGGGATGATATCCCTGATTTAAAAAGGTCCCTTTAAGTTGTTTTAAGTGGACATCTCTATCTGCTGGGCTGGAGCAGATGCGATGATATCTGATGGCCTGGCTGTAGACAATGGATTTTTTGATGTGTTTCGGGTGGAAGCTGTCCCATCTGAGGTATGAAGGCCGATCCACGGGTTTTCGGTATAGGGTTGTCTGTATTGCGTTGTTTTGAATTGTTATAGTGGTGTCAAGGAAGTTTATCTCGGTATATGAGTAATTCATTGTCAGGTTTATTGTTGGATGAAATCTGTTAAATTTTTCATGGAAATGTATGAGTTCTTGTTCAGAATCAGTCCAGATGATCAGGATATCATCGATGTAACGGAAGTAAGCCAAGGGTTTGATTGAGCAGGATGCCAAGAAGTCACTCTCGAGTTTGGCCATGAACAGATTGGCGTATTGCGGTGCCATTTTACTGCCCATGGCGGTCCCGGTGCGCTGTAGAAATATTTCTTTGCCAAAGGAAAAATAATTGTGTGTAAGGATGAATTTTGTAAGCTGTGTTGCAGGACCAGGAGCAATCCCATTGGACTCAAGATATATCTGGCATGCTGTCAGTCCATCTTCATGGGGGATATTGGAATATAGGGATTCCACATCCATGGTGGCAAGGATGGCTCCATTAGGGAGGGGACCTAGGGTTGATAATTTATTCAGTAGGTCCGTGGTATCTTGGAGAAAGCTGGTTGTATGTCTCACCAGTGGTTTCAGGACACCCTCTACCCATCCTGAGATTTTTTCAGTGAGGGTTCCCACGCATGAGATGATTGGCCTCCCTGGGTTGCCGGGCTTATGTACTTTGGGAAGCATGTAGAATATTCCAATTCTGGGACTGTCGGGTATCAAGTCCAAAAGTTCAGTAGACTCTGCTGACAGCCCCCTGATAAGCCTTCTCAACTCCCTTAAATATTTTTGAGTTGGATCTTTGTCTAGTTTGGTATAGTATTGGATATCCATCAGCTGTCTATTTGCTTCCTTAGTATAGTCCGATGTGTCCAAGATGACTATGGCCCCACCTTTGTCTGCAGGCTTGATGGTGATTTTCTTGTTGTTTCTTAAGGTGTGAATAGCTCTTCTTTCTTGCACACTGATGTTAAAGTATTCCTTTTTATGTTTTTCCAATATTGTTGACTGGACCACATTTCTAAAAGAGTCAATATATAGGTCCAAAATGGTACTGCGGCCAGGTGGTGGTGTCCAGACAGAACTCTTCTTGTGGACTGGTCTAATTTGTGTTTGGCTATTTGTAGGTTCTGTCTCCTCTCTGTCATGGAAGAACTCCTTCAGTCTTAGTTTCCTAAAATATTCTTCCATGTCACTACATAGTTCTGTTTTGTCGAGAGGCTTGGTCGGACAAAATGTAAGTCCTCTAGATAGCACACTGACTTCTACTTTAGTGGGTTTGTGAGATGACAAATTAATCACACAGTTAAATTTACCTGTGTCTTGCTGGGAGTTCTGTTCTAACCCTCCAGACTTGGGGTGGACTTTCTGTGTGCTTGAATAAAGTCCTGCTTTTATGCGAAGTCTGTGAAGTTTCTTTTTCTTGTTATTGATTAGACATAGCTGTAGTGTTTTATAATATTGTTGTAGTATCTGTATTGAGTCCTTTGTGAGGGAGCGCTTTAAAATTTGTATTTCCATTTGGACATTTCTCTTGGTGCTGTAGAAGACATGAATAAGGTGGTTTCGCAGTCTCTCAGAAGTCCTGTAGCAGAGATGATGTGCATATTGAGTTTTGTAGGTGTGCAGAATGGGGTTCTTAAGGCAAAGTCCTATACCTTTCTAATTGATTGATTTTCCTTAGAGCTTAACTGTTTTAAGTGTGATAGACCCAGCATGCCTGTGTGATTCAGGGTCCAGGCCATTCATGTGCCTGTTTGGTTTAAAATTACATTTGATAGAATGTGTCTGTATCGCAAGCCTGAGAAGAATAATGCATCAGAGTAGGTAGGGTGGGCCCAGAAAAAGATGCTACCTACAAATATATAGGTTGAGATGTGAGAGAGTACAAGTGTAAAACAATACAGTTTAGGAGAGGAGAAGCAGCATGCTTTCCATACAAGTTAATTAGGGCAAAACTTCCTAAAGACTTTCCATCAATTACACTATGTAATGTAAGGTAAAATAAATCCACAATCCCCAGTATGCTATAATTAAAAACATCGAATTTCCCTCACTCTAATTGAGGGGCCATAACTATTGGTGTGTGCAAAGTGCCACCTGTTGGTGTCTGCATTTGACTTGCAGCCTTGAGAGCCACCTGAGAGCAAGACTTGTGCACCCAAGTATGCATACAGCTCTTGGTTTGCTGTTCCTGATATTCCAAGTGCAGCGAGTGGGACTGGCCCAGGTGTAAGAATGCCCTGCTATAGTGTTACTCTGATTCATTGCATATATAATGAAGCCAGGTATACTCCATGGCTCATTCTTAAATGGTTTGAAAGCCAATAACCTCAACATTAGATTTTTTTTTTACCATTTACAACTTACATTTTTATGATTTATGAAGTTTCTCAAATTTGGAACTCTATGACAACCCTTATCCTCTAGCACTAAACTTCCTATTTTTACAATCACTTTAAACTAGAGTGTGGGTTCAGTTTTACTTGGATTTACTCGGATATCAAAGCAGGATCTTATTGGCTATGCAAAACACAAGACAGCTGATAGCCAATTGGAAGAATCCAAACTTGCCATCATTTGGCAATAAGAACTGAGTAAATTTCTTGGACATCTCTACTTTAAACATTAGTAAGAACATGTTTACGGGTTTAGCCCCAAACCCACATGAATGCATTTGTGGCAAATTTGTGATGTTAGGGCACTGCTTAATGTTTTTACTCATATTCAGTGCTACAAGTGTAAGTGCTGACTGTCAACATTAAAATAAACCCATTTGACATGTATTGTTTGTCATTTCACTTTTTCCGTTTCACATACTGATCAATAAAGTTTGAACAAACAAATAAATACATTTTTAAGCATATAATAGTAAATATCTCACATGTAATTTAATAGACTGTATCTTTAGTAATACAAGAGAAAGGGATGCAGAAAATAATCCAAGCACTTAACAGTTGTTTCAGAATAATAATTGAAAGACAGTGAGAGAGTGTTCCTAAGTAAAAGGTTATACACAACTATTTTTTTCATAGATAAAATGTCTTTATTTCAAGGTTAAAAACTAAAGGTATATTTATAATAGTGTACATACAAAAATACAGAAGAAACTAAAGGTGTACACTTGTGTTTGGTGCTTGGGGCTCCAAAGCAACTTTTACAGAATAAAAGCTTAAAAAAAAGTAACCTTTCAAAAATAGAAAATCCATCTGTGCAGAACAATATCTTTTTTAAGTACTCATTTTCATTCAGTTCCAGCTTTCGTTGGACATAATGACTTATTTAAAACAAACTGCCAACAATTGACAGGTTACCCTTTTGTAGGAACCCTAAACTTTACAAATGAAGGCTATATTTTTCACAGTCTGGTTTCAGCCTATTTCTAGGACCTGTAAAGTCTGCCATTTCATTTTTATTATTACAGCTGACAGTTATTCTATACTTTCAAAATAATTTCTTACCATTTCTGAAAATGTTAGTTATCTTCCAACAATTTTCTATTGCCACCTGTCTCTTTTGTCATCAGCAAAGGTTTCTACCCACTATTTTGTGTTTGTTCCATGAACCTTTATGAAATAAAGGTTTAGGTTCATCAAAAAAAAAAAATCATGCAACATAAGATGTGTGTGTATTTACAGCAACTGCAGTTTATGCACTTTGTTTATACCCCCCATACATCTCGAACCATTAAAACTGTGTATTATTAAACTATTTGTTTTACTGTAAAATACACATTCATTATTAGACATCAATACAACTTCAAAAATAAATCTCTGCAGAATATGCTAAACTAGTCTCAAAACGACATATAAGTCCTATACAAAGCAATAAGCAATGGTGATTCATTCAAAATAGCCATTCATATGCAGTTCATTAGTGTGTGTACCCTTCATTGCCACCCATTAATTGCACTTCACTTTACATATAAAATAGTTTTCTCAGGTATTTGTTTCTGTGTTCTGACTCATGTAGGTACTCTATGTTTCTGTGTCCTGCCTGGTGTGGATCAGTAGGTAGTCATGAACCCCCACTTAGTGTAATGAGTACCCCCGCGTGGCTTGCTTTGCTTGCCATGCTTCATGAATGGTGCCTCATTTCCCTCGGCATTCTTTACTGTTCCCAATTTTAGCCCAGGTGGATTGTAAAGTATGAACAAGTTATCTGAATGGAAAAAAGTAAAAATCTCATGTCCACCTTTTCATGTGTTAACCATAGCAAGGTTGGCCTACTGCTTGTGTTGACCATTTGTCAATGTTGACCTTTTGTTTGTTGACCAATAGAAGTCGACCTATAGACTATTGACCTTGACACATCTAACCAAACAACCAGAACCATTGTCTTGATATATATATATGTCAAGTGTCTGTGTGGCTCAAAACACTGTTGGCAGCAGGTGAAACTACATCTACTAGCTTTCAATATATATAATTTTTCAAAGGTGAAGCACTCCAAGTGATGATGTAAGTATAGCTGGTGCCAGGCGAATAGAAAATGAACAAAAACACTTGTCCCTTCAGGGAAAGGAATTGGAGCCAGCACTCAGCAGTTGGTGTAAGAAAAATAGTGTTTTAATGCAAAGACATAGTTGCAATGGTGACAGCTGTTATCCTGACAGCTGTTTCAACTGCTCCTTGGCAGTTTTCATCAGAGGCCTCTGATTAAAACTGCCAAGTAGCAGTTGAAACAGCTTTTTGGTGCTTAAGAGTGACTTTGTCTGTTTGTGAGACACCAGGCAAGGTTTTCAACCCTGCCATATATATATATATATATATATATATATATATATATATATATATATATAGCAAAGTCCAATAGACCGGCACCCTCCTCAACACAGCAGCTGCCGCGGTGCTTCCAGCAAATTCAACTTACAGCAACTCCAGATGCGAGCACCCACGGACTTGGAAATAACGGCAACCACAGACCAAAAGGTATCTGCAAGCTTTCGGGCCTTTATTAGCCCTTCGTCAGGCAACACAGGATCCTGTGTTGCCTGACGAAGGGCTAATAAAGGCCTGAAAGCTTGCAGATACCTTTTGGTCTGTGGTTGCCATTATTTCCAAGTCCGTGGGTGCTCGCATCTGGAGTTGCTATATATATATATATATATATATATATATATATATATACATACACAGTATATATATATATATATATAAACATAGGCGGGATGCCGGCTCTCTGCTCCGTCCTCAGAGTCTGGGCCCCGTGCCTTCAGAAGTGACCCACAATGCTGGGTCAATAGATATCAGTGTAGTAACTGCGGCACTGGGGACTTGGGAAAAAAATACAACACACAGCTTGTGTCTCGTTACCATCACAGGCCATAAAAACTCCACAGTAACCGGATGTGTACAGCAGGGGTCCACAAACTAGAATTCTAGTTTGTGGACCCCTGCTGTACACATCCGGTTACTGTGGAGTTTTTATGGCCTGTGATGGTTAAGTCATCTTGGTTATTGTGACCTGATCCCTTCTATATTAAAAAATCTGCCATTCGGCCACCAGTGGGTTGACCATTCTGCATAGTGATTGGCTGGGGATTATTGAATTTGTATCGTGATCTGGACTGTCCTGATTTTAAGACATTTGTAACCTTGCCTCCTGTGGCTTGTTTAAATACAACCTGGTGTTTCAGAATTATCATCTGACTGAAATCTGTGTTCAAACCACCTCTTTTTAAATGAGACCCTATCCAGTAATTTTTATGTATGAAGTGTAACTTCCATCGCCCCTGAGGAAGTCATTCTATATGATGAAACGCGTTGGGAATTATATTCATTATTGGAAATCTCCACTTCAGGGACACTACCTCATTTCACTTGTTATATGAAGTGTATCATCGACTTACTGTGATGTCAACTCTTGGCCCAAAGGGCACTGTTTATTGTTATTAATAAATTGTATTTTTATTCAGTTGTTGTAATTACATCCATAAGCGCACCCAGCATCACCCTTCTTTTTTCATCTCTAAAACTCTGGGTCCTGTCTAACAGGGGATCCTGCAGTGGTGCTGCTCTCACTCTGTTTCGAGCGCAATTTTGGGGTATTGCTGTGTTTGTCTATATATATATATGTTAAATAAATATATATATATACATATTTGCTCTGTGTCTTCTGGAGTGCATGCTGGTGATTCACAAAATATAGCTGTGATGGACGGCGGCACTCAGGACGTTCAATAAAAGAGACTCACACTGTCGTTATAGTATTTAACGTTTCAGCGCCGTGGCGCTTTTATCAAGAATGGCATATGAATAAATATATAGAGTATACAGATGGAGCCAGTCTCATCTAGCCGTTTTTGGATAGCCATGGTGAGCCATGCTGAGCCAACGCCTATTGTTCTCAGATGCAATACAATACAGATGGGTCTGTTCCCATCTTGGCAGGGGATGGCGCTGGCGTCGCCAGCCGCCATCCCCCGCCAGCGCCATGGCGATCGTGAGAAGGGGACGCGCGCGCACGAGAGGCGCGCGCGTCCCCTTCCGACGGCGGTTCCATACGTTTCCCCGGGTCCCCGCCGGCTTGCCGGCGGTAACCCGGGGTCCCCGCCACCTGCCCGCATCCCCCCTAACCCCCCCCTAACCCCGTCCGTCTCCCTGAGGTGGAGACGGACAGGGTTTCCGCCGCGCTAGCGACGGAGACTGAGACGCGCGTGCGCGTGAGATGCACGCGCGTCTCAGTCTCCTCGCTGGCGAGGCTGCTGGCGGGTCGCCAGCGCGTACGTTCTGGCGACCCGCCAGCAAGGATGGGAACAGACCCATCTGTACATAGAACAATACAGAAGGGATTAGCAGAGTAATCCCATTACTCAGTTAATCCTATTAAAGGGCTAGATGAGGATTTATTTAATTCCAATATAGAAGCAGCACTCAGTCAATAAAATCTGAAACAAGGCTGTGTCCTCTCGCAATATGTAATGTGATGATGTCATTTCTGTATGCATTCCCCTGGACTTGTATGTCCGGCGTTTGATGAGCACCTTACACCTGGGTATTTAGGGGATGAAGTATTTTGTGTGAGCCTGATGACAATGCGTGTTTAGCATTGAAAAGTTGCTGTGATAATAAATGTTTCAGATTATATTGATGGAGTGCTGCTTCTATATTGGAATCCTGTATGCTATCTAAGCAAAGCGGATGTGCTCATCCTGTTGTCATATATATATATATATATATATATATATATATATATATATAAAATATAATATACACATTAAATGCGGTTCTAGAGGGATAATAGCCAGTGACTTTCGTAGCTTACTTTAAACCTTAGAGGCAGCTTCTTGCCTGATTGTTGATTGTTGGATAAAATAGGGAATAATACAAATCAACCATGATGGAAGTACCATTAATATATTAGCCAAAAAAATGAAACCATAAGACCAGTATATGTTATTTTACAATCACCTCATACGAAACATTAAACAAAACAACTTGACACAATATTATTATTGCATGATAAACATTAATCTGTAAATCTTTGGGGCAGCATGGAAATTGTAACATTACAGCCTCACAGCACTGAGGCCATGGGTTCGATTCCCTCCATGGTCCTAACTGTACGGAGTTTGTATATTCTCCCTGTGCTTGCGTGGGTTTCCTCCGAGTACTCCGGTTTCCTCCCACAATCCAAAAATATACTTGTAGGTTAATTGGCTGCCAAAAAAAATTAACCAAGAGTGAATTTGTGTGCATGTATATGTGGTAGGGAATATAGATTGTAAGCTCCACAGTGGCAGGGACTGATGTGAATGTTGAAATATTCTCTGTAAAGCGCTGTGGAATATGTGTGTGCTATATAACAAACTGTTAATTAATAAATAAAATAAATAAAAAAACATTTTCTCTTAGCAAAGTTATGAGTTACATATTTTTTACTTATCACTAGATATACTGTATCCAGTTCTGCATATAACTCATGATTAAAATGTTTGCAGTATGCTACAGATATAACAACAGCCCTTATATGGGATGAAAAATTCCCATCTATATCAAATATTTATTACGAGTAGCTGCAGGCTGATTAAAAACATCTAAATCTCGGTTGATATGATTAAGTGCAGTTCCTACAGGTTGCACATGCACTAAAAATCTAATTGAAATGAATAGTCATATTAAAGTCATATTAAAATGAATGGATAAAGCTCAGAAAAAGCATAGAAATGTTCTAACACTGGTGAAGTCACCTTGGTAAATCGAGAGAAGGTGTAGAAAAAAGTCACTGGTTGTCACAAAGAAATCATATTTACTGTCATGTCAAGGCCTTTTCATCAAAAGGTTATATATATATATATATATATAGTTTTGGCGCAAACACAGGCAGCGGCACTCCCAGGGATTTTTCAAAGTGCTTTTATGGGTGTACCGATGTTTCGGGGCTCTAGTACCCCGTTTTCAAGGTGAAAAACAATCCACCATCTTGAAATCACCTTGAAAACGGGGTCTTAGAGCCCCGAAATGTTGGTACACCCATAAAAGCACTTTGAAAAATCCCTGGGAGTGCCGCTGCCTGTGCTTGCGCCAAAGCTATTCAAAGCCTCCAGATGGCACCTGGGTAGTTGCTATTTGTATGCAGAGTGCCGGACTGACCATCACTTATATATATGATGAAGTCTCAGTGACGAAACGCATTGCGTACTGCCTGCTGACTCCTCATAATAGATAAGTTATGTTTTTATACTCACTAAAAACAATTTTATATCCCCATTTTGAGCGATCTCATATGTAAGCCATTTTTTATAAAAATTCGCATCTCTTAATTTTCTGTTTTTTTCTGTGTAATCTACTCTTACTGTTTGTTCTTATAAATAGTGCTATAGTGCACTTTTTTGTATCAAATTATATCAAATAAATTTTTATATGTTTTAAAAAGGACACGCTTACTGTACAGGTATTTATAGTCGCTTATGCCTTTATCCAACCTATTGCATTCTTTTTGATACACCCCTTACCAAGGTGTTTTATTCTTAGAGGCTAGATGACACCCTTTTTTAAAGGTATACCTGTTTTCTTTACCTAACCCAACAATTAGGGTGTTAATTAGTTCAGGACACAGGTTGCGCCATACATCCCCCTTTTTCTTTATATATATATATATATATATATATATATATATATATATATATATATATATATACACAGTATATATACACAACATACACTGCTGCCCTTTACATTTGGGAGATTTATACTAACAGAACAAGTCTAGATTTTATGAGACAGACATAGCAGTAAGAGAGTTACTCACGATTCTATAGCAAGATGATAATTTGATATAGTACTTGTTGTATATTGGTTCAGTCAGATATCATTGGAAATAAAGCTTAGTGTGACCACTAACGCAGGGGTCCCAGTGTTTTCAAATAAATGAGAATAATTGTACATTTGAGTCAGAGTGGTGGTAATCAGCTGGAATTCACTAAAGGTTAGGTGTTGATACAGAAATGTGACAAGCTTGTATAGAGAATGTTTTGGGAGGTAAATCTGTTTTTTTCTGCATTAAAGATAGATTATAGGAGGACAGGAAGAAAATTGCAATAGCCATTGCTCAAGATTATGACTGCATATGACTATACAGTATTTATTAGGATGTTTGTGTGTGTATTCTGGGCATTATTCTTTGATGTGTACAGTCTCTACCATTGTTTGGCTACATATCAGATATGCAGAACAAAGGACAGTTCTGTGTTAAGAATAAGACCAAGGCAATGATTTTGGGCGGTAGGCTTTATTTTTGTGTAGCGGCTATTCATCATCAATCAACTCAATTCAGCATGGATCGCTAATCAGAGAATTTGCAGTGGACTCGGAGCAGAAAGCTGCCCAGACAGAAAGAAAAGACACCCCCCATCAAACTTCCAAATGCATCGCAAATAGTGAGATATTCTCAGATCCATTTACAAAAAAACTAAATATCAAACAGTTTTCTCCATATGTGCCATCCCGGTCCTCAATGCTCTATCCCGGTCCTCAGGACTCCACCCTGGTCCTCAGTGCCCTATATCGGTCCTCAGCACTCCATCCCGTTCCTCAGTGCTCTATCTCGGTCCTCAGCACTCCACCCCGATCCTCAGTGTTCTGTCTTGGTCCACAGCACTCCATTCCGGTCGTCATCACTCCATCTCGGTCCTCAGTGCTCTATCCCGATTCTCAGCACTCCATTCTGGTCCTCAGTGCTCTATCCCAGTCCTCAGCACTCCATCCCAGTCCTCAGTGCTCTATCCCGGTCCTCAGTACTCCATCCCGGTCCTCAGTGCTCTATCCCGGTTATCAGCACTCCACCCCGGTCCTCAGTGCTCTATCCTGGTCCACAGCACTCCATTCCAGTCCTCATCACTCCATCCCAGTGCTCGGTGCTCTATCCCGGTCCTCAGCACTCCATCCCGGTTCTCAGTGCTCTATCCCCGGCCCTCAGCACTCCATCCCGGTTCTCAGTGCTCTATCCCGGTCCTCAGCACTCCATCCCGGTCCTCAGTGCTCTATCCTGGTCCTCAGCACTTCATCACGGCCCCCTGATCCCACTGCACTTCCATATTCTGTCTGATGGGACAAAGGGGGCAATTCAGACCAATTCATAATGGTCCGAATTCATCCCCGTCCTTGATTGTATGGGGTTTGTGCATGTGCAAATATGCACATGCGCAAAACCCAGGAGCAAATGATTTTGGCAAGTTTCACACTCGTTGGGCCGTTCGATCTAGTAGAGGCGGGAAGGGGGTCAGCCGGGGACAGTCGCAGGGGATTACCCAGCATTTTATGGGCATCCCCATAAAAATCCTTGGAGATGCAGATGCAGACATGGCAATGTCTGCTTGGGGCTTGGTTGCTGTTGTCACACGAGGTCAGCGTCTGCCCTGAATTCGGAGGACAGCGTGTAAATGAAAAGTCAATCCAGGCTGACTTTTCATTATGAATTGCAGAAAAATCATTAGATGGCGAACGACCATTTAATCATTTTTTGGCAGTGGGGATGCATGCAAGGGGATGCGTTAGCATACACATGCGAGGATATTCGCCTAGCAGGAGGGGGCAATTGGCCGGGTGTTGGTGGCATTTATCTGTTCGCTAGGCTGTGATTACACACAACCTAGCAAACAGGTCTGAATTAGGCCCAAAGTGCAAGCTCATTTTGAAAACAGATTGTGAATGATAATGGCACAAGGCAGCTCTGGGAGAATTGCCTCATACTACTAAAAACCTGTCTCCACTGAATTCACAACTTTATGGAAGTGATAACTGGGTGAAGGACTCAGGATAACTGCCTCCAATATTTACATGAATCTCACTCAAAGTTCAATCCTTAATTAGCACACCACACATTTTCTACACGTTGAATAAGCTCCATAGAAATATTGAGATATAATATAAGCAGTTTCCGTTAAGTGGTGGGAATATTATTAGCTCAAGTTTTGAGAAACTGAGTTGTTGAGAAAGGATAATTTATAAAGTGGATTTAGAAAAACAAACATGAAAGTGCAGCTGAACCACGATAATACCCTTTTCCACACAGACTTCTTACTTCATTTATCATATAAGTAGACAAAAATCAAGTAAATTGTGATATCATTTTGTTTTAAAAATTCACAAAAGTTATACAACTTGTATTTCAAACTTGTATACAAATGTGCATTTCTATCAATATCCATTTAACTAAAATAATGTGAAAACTCAGGTTTTTACACCTTTTTCACATGATTTTATTACCATTTTTTACAATATTTAAGTAATAGGTATGAACTGTTCTAAAGGGAAGCTGGAGAAGAATTATCAAAATTCTACTACAATTACTTAAACTCGCAATCCAGAATGCATTTCTCATGCTTATAATGGGAAATGTGATCTTCCACCAGTTTTACTATAAAAGATTGTACAAAAATATCCTGATGGAGTCTTGTGATAATGATGCTATCTTGGGGTACCATTATCTGAACTTCCCTCTGGTTTCAATAACCCTGCACAGACTTTTGTGCCTGCTGGCAGCGAAAGCTGTGCTCAAATCTGCCCCTTGGAATCTTGTGTGTCAAATAGATTCAATATGGATACGGATTTGCTCCTTTGTGGAGCTGGTGGTATGTCTGCACTCTAAGAGAATTTAGATGTATATGATCCGCAGATCAAATCCCCACATTGGATCGGTTCGCGGGGGTGCAGTTCCCAAACAGTGATAGTTAGGCAATAAACAGGAAGAAAAAAGGACTGTTGTTTAGGGAACGCACTTGGACAAAAAAATTAATCACATAAAATGTAACTTTTAATGAGTTATATTGTTAAAAGGTCCCATTATATAACATGGTGGGAAGCCGCAGTGAATTTAAAGAGGTTAAAATCATACGCACAAACATATACACACAGATGGTGTTTAGGTGATAAAGAATTGAGGAAAAAGTGATCCTAAAAAGATCTTGACTGGAGAATGTCAGTTTTATTTATTAAGCAGATTTTCAATGTGTGGAGAAAATAATTTATTTATTGTCTAGAGGATGTTGTTATTTTATAAATACCTCTGACAATAAAAATTCTTGTGTTTGGTACCCAAAATGTGTTTTTAGTATTAGGTCACTGATACTTTGGTTGACTCTCAGCTAATCCGCTAAAGAGTCATGGGCACTTTAAATGCATGAGGCCCAGGGGTAGATGTATATTGGTCCCCTATGCTATGTTCAAAAAATATTCCCAGACAGACACAGTCACCTATAATTGGTACCGTGGTTGTCAGGTAGGTATTTAACAGATATGATGCATCATATCTGTTAAATACCTACCTGACAACCACGGTACCAATTATAGGTGACTGTGTCTGTCTGGGAATATTTTTTGAACATAGCATAGGGGACCAATATACATCTACCCCTGGGCCTCATGCATTTAAAGTATCAGTGACCTAATACTAAAAACACATTTTGGGTACCAAACACAAGAATTTTTATTGTCAGAGGTATTTATAAAATAACAACATCCTCTAGACAATAAATAAATTATTTTCTCCACACATTGAAAATCTGCTTAATAAATAAAACTGACATTCTCCAGTCAAGATCTTTTTAGGATCACTTTTTCCTCAATTCTTTATCACCTAAACACCATCTGTGTGTATATGTTTGTGCGTATGATTTTAACCTCTTTAAATTCACTGTGGCTTCCCACCATGTTATATAATGGGACCTTTTAACAATATAACTCATTAAAAGTTAAATTTTATGTGATTAATTTTTTTGTCCAAGTGCGTTCCCTAAACAACAGTCCTTTTTTCTTCCTGTTTAGTGTCAAATAGATTCAAAGGCTGATCACTGTGTAAAACATAATTTTTTATATATATATATATATATATATATATATATATATATATATATATATATCTCAAACATACAGGGGTAGATGTATGAAGTAGTGATAAGGGATGAGAACTGATAAAGTGCCTGCTACTTTATCACCGGCCAATCATCTCCTGACTGACTCACTCAGAGGCTGTGGGCATGTTAGGCAGTCACTGCTGGCACATATTATGCCTTGCTTGGTGGCTGCATTAATAGCTGAGTTTATGGAAATCCTCCTTGAATAAGATAAACTGGTCTGGAAAGATGATGATCACACAGTCTGGCAATAGATGGAGTGCCCAATCAGGTACCAATTATGCTCAACGCATTTCATTGTGCATCCATCGTCTTCTTCAGGAGCTGGAGTGAGCAGTTTGTGTGGGGAAGCTCATGTTGTACCCTAACTTAATTGGTTGATTGATCCCTGGTAAGTATAATTAAGATGGGAACCACATGTTTGCTATTTATTTAGTCCAAAGAAGAACTGTCACTCAGGACTTAATTGATCCACACTGTTAAAGCTTGCCCTGGTGCCAACCACTGAGGTGCTCAGACCTTCAATGTAACAAGAAGAATAGAAGGGCACTCTGAGACTGTAACAAGGTGAAAAATGGTGAGACCAAAGTTTTAACCCATATAAGTCATCAATGTTTTGGGGTCGACACACTCCCGTCATCATTGACGACTGATATGGATTAAATGTTTGGTCTTACCATTTTTCACCTTGTTACAACCTCCGAGTACTCTTCTATTCTTCTTGTTATATATATATATATATATATATATATATATATATATATATATATATATATATACATACACTTTACAGCACAGGGGGTCATAGTAGAGCAAAGGAACCATCAGATGGTTGCCTTCCCGACACATGGGGGTCAAAGGGGTACCCCGACTTTCACATCAAATACCCCAAGATTTGCAGTAAATGAATTTAACAGGGACAGAGCTCCTTTGCAATCTCTTTCCCTGCACGCAATAAATTACCACATCCCGTCCACATCTGAGATGCAAATTGTGATGATCTAATGTACTTGTTAGTAAATACATAATTAGCTCAGTACTGTGTAATTTTGAGAACAGTAATTTAGAGAACAGTTTCATCTATCACTACAGTTTCATAGAAAAGCTAGTCAGTACAAATAATTCCTGTTTAGTGCCATTTTGGTCATATAAATGTTTTTTATTTAAATTGCTTTGTTTATTTGACACTTGCTTATTGTTTTTTCAAAGTATAGTCAATAAGGGATATGGTCAATAGGTCTACAAGCATTAGGTCGACATGCATGAAGGTTGACATAGAGAGAGGGGTGTGCCGGCGCTAGCTGCTTCAATAAGATATACTCAACGGTTTTAAAAAAGTATAAATTTATTTAGCACAATAGTCTAACAATACATTTCTAAAAAACATATATGTATGCATACATGAAGAATAAAAAATGAAAGATAAAAATAATGAATAGAATATTCAAGTGGTGCTGTAGTATTTTGATATGAGCAAATTGCGCAATAGAAAGTCTAGGACTCCATAATGAAATTGTATATTACCATCCTTTTTGTGTATCACCTGGATATGGGGCTGGTCCAGGTAAGGTGACTCCAGAATGTCCTTGCCTTGTATTGTCAAGGGCTCCCTATTTGGTGAATGTCCTCCTTTTGGCTGGATTAGGAATATGGCGTATATCCCAAATGAAAGTCCAGTTTTTAAGTGGAGTATTTTGATCGTCGCCGGGAGAAAAAAGGACTGGTCACTCTTTAGGTGGATGGGGGGTCCAGACACGTGAAATATCAGGCTCAATGCATTTCCCCGGCTTGTCGTGGCCGGCTTCCTCAGGAGCAAGTGTGGACTGGTAGTCACAGCCCAGTTTATATAGCAGTGGGTTTAATGCTCAATTGGTGTTTAATTGGTACACCTGTGTTAATTAGCACCTGTTGTAGTAGGCTGATGTATTCCTACAGGTTAACATACATACAAGATTTAAAAATAACTGTTGAGTAATAATAGATTATTAGGTTCTATCAGTCCAGGAGGCAGATAGGACTGGTAGAAAATAATTTTAATAACAACATAAACATTTACCATGCTGAATAGACATGTTTATTGGGTCACATGACCCGGAACCAGGCACAGAGTAAATCGTGTTATAATAACATAGTTTTTACCTCATATTGAGGTTCCAGATTCGTTCAGTGCAGCACGGGGCACCCGAGGGAGCCCCCGCCCACAGCCAATTGCCGGTATAGGCGGTAGGAGCGGGGGGGATCCCCACGGATATCCCATGCTGTGTCCGCCGCGTTGCTTAGGAATGGGTGCATCATGACGACACGTCACACACAAGGTGACGGTGCGTCACGTGATGCAGCGCCGTCTCACTGACGGAGGAGACGCCGGCTCAGCCCCCAGTTCCACAGGGAATATGTGCACCTACGTGCAGTCACATACTGCACGTGATACACGCCCCCAGTATTGCCGGGCAACAAAAACGGCATCTCCTGTGATATAGATATACCACTCGGAGGACAATCCCTAGGGATTACTGAAATATGTCCAATTGTATCTGGTATTAGTTCCCTCACTGCTAATTTATCACAATTTGTAGATTTTCATTTACAGCCCTATGTTCCGCTCCTCAAATCCTACATAAAGGACACTACTGATTTATTAAACAAAATTCAAACGGTTACTTGGAAAGAAAATTATGCCTTTCTGACCCTTGATGTGAACTCCCTGTACACACACACATTCCACATCAGTTGGGATGTGATGTGATACAGAGGAGACTTCTTTTAGACGAACAATTGGAACCGAAACATAGGGATTTAATTTTGAAAAGTATATTATTCATTCTCACTCACAATTACTTTATTTTTCACGGTGATTATTATTTACAGGTAATGGGGACGGCCATGGGGACCAGGTTCGCGCCCAGCTATGCAAACCTATACATGGGGGAGATGGAGGAGACCCATGTGTGGGGGAGCAGCTGGGGGGCAAGCCTGTTCTTCTATGGCCGCTATATAGATGACCTTATTATTATTTGGGAAGGTGACCACACATCAGCTTCACTATTTGTTCAAAATTTAAATTTAAATAAATATAATTTATCCTTCACACACACACCTATAGCCCCACTTCTGTAGACTTCCTGGACGTGACCCTCGAGATCAGGGAAAACAAAATTGTATCCTCTAACTATGTGAAACCCGTTAACACAAATTCATACATACATTTTAGGAGCGCACATCACACCCCTTGGAGGACAAATATTCCCAAGGGGCAAATAATGCGACTCCGTAGGAACTGCAGTGACACCAAACAGTTTTTGGAACAAGCTCACACAATGATGGATTCCTTTAGAGAAAGGGAATATCCTGAAGCACTACTTCAGACCGCACTCTCTGAGGTGCTTCTGATGGATAGAGAAACATTACTTCAAAACAAAAATAAAAATAAAAATAATAAAGGAGAAAAAAATACAAGAAATTGATAGAGAAATCTCATTTATTAGTAAATATAATAGCCGTACTTCAGACATTAAAAATATTGTAACACGCAACTATAGAGTCCTGCATCAGGACAAAATCCTATCTAATATTATTCCCCAGAAACCAATAATTATATATAAAAAGAACAGAACCCTTAAAACTATATTGGCTCCTAGCCATTTACAAAAAAAGAATCCAAACAAGCTTTCTTAAAAAAACTGGAACACACTTGAATTGGCTTCCAGAGAAACCCAGAGGTTTTTTTAAGTGTGGAAAGAACAAATGTACTACATGTTTACATATTCCTAAAGATATAACCCCATTTTTAATAACCCCTTCTGATTTGCCTTACCAGTTTAAATCATTTATTAACTGTGATTCCACTCACATAATATATTTATTAAAATGCAGTTGTAATCTCCCATACATTGGGAGGACAACTAGAACACTCCGTACTTGTTTCATGGAGCACAGGAGGAACATTTTAAAGGGTTTTGCTAAACATAGTGTCTCAAGACACTACAAATTAAAACATGGATCCAACCCAGCATGTTTAAAAATAATAGGTCTAGAACACGTTGCAGGTACCTCACGTGGAGGGGATAGATATAATTTACTATGTAAAAGAGAAATCTTTTGGACCCTGAAATTCAATTCTCTCCACCCAGACGGACTGAATGAGACAATTGAACTTAACACTGTGTTATAAATGTCTCATGTTTTATTATAAAACAGTCCAACTACCCCCCCCCCCCCCCCAAAAAAAAACAATAAATGAAAAATATATGGTTGTTCTTTACCAGACCAAATGTGTTTATGAGAAATCTCTTATTATAGTTCCCCCATTCTTTCACCTCTGGTTTCCCCCTGATATTATGATATTTTGCGGACTTATGTATTATATGGTTTTCGTTATGATATATTTACCAAAAGTTCTGATTTTGTGCCATTTGAATGTTTAGATCCTACAAATAAGAAAGAAATCTATATATCTGTTTTTTTCCTGTAAAATCTAGTATTTTTTAATGCCGATATACCCATCGAAATTATATACTAACTGTCTCTGTCATAGATATTTATAATAAGATCAATTGATGCCCCTCGATCTTGACTAAAGGAATTTCGTATCCCACAGATATTTCAGTAATCCCTAGGGATTGTCTGCCGAGTGGTATATCTATATCACAGGAGACGCCGTTTTTGTTGCCCAGCAACACTGGGGGCGTGTATCACGTGCAGTATGCGACTGCACGTAGGTGCACGTATTCCCTGTGGAACTGGGGGCTGAGCCGGCGTCTCCTCTGTCTGCTAGACGCACCGTCACCTTGTGTGTGACGTGTCGTCATGATGCGCCCGTTCCTAAGCAACGCGGCGGACACAGCGTGCCGGGGAAATGCGTTAAGCCTAATATTTCACGTGTCTGGACCCCCCATCCACCTAAAGAGTGACCAGTCCTTTTTTCTCCTGGCGACGATCAAAATACTCCACTTAAAAACTGGACTTTCATTTGGGATATACGCCATATTCCTAATCCAGCCAAAAGGAGGACATTCGCCAAATAGGGAGCCCTTGACAATACAAGGCAAGGACATTCTGGAGTCACCTTACCTGGACCAGCCCCATATCCAGGTGATACACAAAAAGGATGGTAATATACAATTTCATTATGGAGTCCTAGACTTTCTATTGTGCAATTTGCTCATATCAAAATACTACAGCACCACTTGAATATTCTATTCATTATTTTTATCTTTCATTTTTTATTCTTCATGTATGCATACATATATGTTTTTTAGAAATGTATTGTTAGACTATTGTGCTAAATAAATTTATACTTTTTTAAAACCGTTGAGTAAACCTTATTGAAGCAGCTAGCGCCGGCACACCCCTCTCTCTTTGTAACTATTTTTTGTTGGGCTTGACAACCCAGTGCCGGCTGCTTAGTGATAGCGCACCACTCAAAAACCCTCTTTTTCCTCTTTATGAAGGTTGACATGACTGAAAGTCGAGGTGCAGGAAGGTCAACATGACTGAAGGTCGACATGGGTTAGGTTGGCAGGGTCATTCGGTCGACACAAGCATTATGTCGACATGTGGAAGGTCCAAATTCAAAAGGTTGACATGGGGTTTTTCACATTTTATTGAGCTGACATGTGCGGACGGGCGGTATTTCATGCCCTAGCATCCACTAGGGCGTGGAGGGAGAATAAAATACTATGCCGAGTGTAGCCAAGTGAAAAACCCCATATCGACCTTTTGACTGTCGACCTAGACATTGTCGAACTAATGACCTGTCAAACTAACGGCCTGTCGAACTAATGACTTTTCGAACTAGACCCATGTTGACCTTTTCCCATGTTGACCTAGACCCATGTCGACCTTTTCCCATGTCGCCCTAATGACTGTCGACCATCATACTGTAGACCAAATGATCCCAAGAAGGCTACACCATGCACCCATTATTTTAATACTAACCCCTCTGGAGTCTCGTGATTAAGGGGGCATTGCTGCTGGAATCACCAAAAAATGACCATGGTGCCATTTTTCGGAGATCTGGGCATGCATAATAAATTGAATCCCTCTAGTGTCCCGGTCTTGCAAACTCGGTCCTCAGGACCCCACACAGTGCATGTTTTGGAGGTCTCCACACAGAATCACAAGTGAAATAATTAGCTCCACTTGTCGATCATTTAAATTGTGTCAATGAGTTATGAATGCACCTGTCAGGTAACCTGGAAAATGTGAACTGTGTGGAATCCCGAGGACCTAGTTTGAAAACCACTGCTCTAGTGCTCATACTCTATTGTGTGGTGCAGCACTGCAGCCGGGAGAGAGTAGGGGGCCCGAACTGAGGAGGCTGCACACGGGCCTCCTCCCTTAAAGATCCCCTGTGTACTGTATATGACAACATAAAGGGATATAGCCTATTAGTCACAGTTTATTTTATCTTACAGCAAATGCAATTAACCATTATAAGAATGCAGAAAGATATATATGAAAACCAATTAATTAAATGCAAGCAATATAAATAACTTGCAATTGCTTCCAACTCCGGGGGTTATTCAGAGCTGACCACAAGCCAATCGATTATTGAAAGACTGCGCGTGTGTAATGAACAAATTGCGAGGTCAAATAGCGACAAATATCAGCAATTAGTCTTTTGCAATCACCTTGCCACTTGACTGACAGGAAGCCAGCATTTGGGGGTGGCAACAATCAATATTCTGGGAGCTTCAGAAATAATGCAGGCATGCCCAGGCATTTTCATGGAGGGTGATGTAAGCTCGATCAGCCTGCCCCTGTCGCAGAGATATGGAAGGGTCACAGTTACGCACAGTAGCACAGATCAGGAAAATATTTGATGGTGAGTGAATTGCATATGTATATGCAGCTGGCCGGCGATCAGCTATATGTTTTCAAGTCATTCACAGACCTGCAGGGGGCAGGATTTCTGGGTGGTAAATAACGGTACTCTTTACCTAGAAGGGCGCCCATCGTGGCCATCTCGGGCATTGAATGCACTAAAAAATCGGGTGCGATTCAACCGACGAGATGCCCGAGATTTCCCATAGGGAACAATGTTAAATGTCTCAATTGACCCAATTTTCCTGTTCAATGCCTCAATTGACACGATTTTTCCATAGGAAACAATGTTAAATGGGCCACAGAGGCCAAATAGGCACCCTGAAGTGTGAAATGGCCACCCCAATTGTTAACGCCACCCCACGATCAACGTCAACCCGAAGCGTGGCGAGCGAAGTGAGCCCGCGAGGGGTGGCGATACGCGTCCTACGACCTTTTTTTACCCCCACTATCCACGTTGGCATGGAGTTGAGAATAGAAAGTGTGGCGAGCGCAGCGAGCCACTGAGCCCGAAGCGTGGCGAGCGCAGCGAGCCCCGCGAGGGGACGCGGATACCTTCACAGGTATCCGCGTCCCCTCGTGGGCTTCACAGCTGTCCGCGTCCCCTCGCGGGGCTCGCTGCGCTCGCCACGCTTCGAGCTCAGTGGCTCGCTGCGCTCGCCACACTTTCTATTCTCAACTCCACGCTGACGTGGATAGTGGGGGTATGAAAAGGTCGTAGGACGCGTACCGCCGCCCCTCACGGGCTCGCTACGCTCGCCACGCTTCGGGTTCACGTTGATCGTGGGGTGGCGTTAACAATTGTGGGGGCCATTTCACACTTCAGGGTGCCTATTTGGCCTCTGTGGGCCATTTAACATTGTTTCCTATGGAAAAATCGGGTCAATTGAGGCATTGAACAGGAAAATTGGGTCAATTGAGACATTTAACATTGTTCCCTATGGGAAATCTCGGGCATCTCGTCGGTTGAATCGCACCCGATTTTTTAGTGCATTCAATGACCGAGATGGCCACGATTTTTTACTAACGATGCCCACGATCAAAATCGTGGGCGCCGTTCTAAGTAAAGAGTACCTAAATAACTTATCGCAGATCTCTGCAAATTTGCACAGCAGCGATCAGGTCTAAATTAGGTCTAATGAAAATCTAGACAAACTTGTATCAAAATAGATTCCAAATTTACAGACCCACCTTTAATATTGTATGCTTCAAGGGAAAAAGGGGAGGGGATGGTGACCGGTGCACAAGAGGTAAAAAATATATTTCAATTTTTTGAAGAGAAATGAGAAAGTCCACAATCGAAAATAATTTGAGGGGATAGTTAGTCTCCCTGTTTTTTTAAAAAAAATTTCAGGTGGAGGTGCGCCCTGGAGAGTAAATGGGTTACTAAAGAAAGAAGAGAAAAGACTCTCTCTTTGTTGGGGCACTCTTGGATAGTTGAGGTATATACAGTAATAATAATATCACATGTGTAGGTGATGAGTCAACCACACAGACCACTTGCCAGTGTAATGCCCAGAAAAAGGGGAAGTGTCTGGCTGTAAGTGCTAGATAACAAGGTATTTAGGAGAACAGAGCTGGAGCACCCATGAGCGGGGCTAACTCTGAGTCCTATTCGTGAGAATATTACTTGTATTAAAATATAACTTTTAATGAAAACTCTTAAAATATACTAGACAAACATGTAGACAAGACAAGGACATGTGTACATGTAGACAAACATTTACGCAACAGTATATTACAGTGCAACAGAGTCTGATACCACTATTAGTAACAATACACAGTTTAACTCTTGTGTTATTGCAGTGCAATAAATATGGTACTGCTATGGGTGACAATAATCAGTTTGACTCCTGTGTTGTTATTGTGCGGATCTCCGTGTGTATGGCCCACTGGAGTCTGGGCACGGTTGGAGCAGGGAAAGGGGGGTATGTTGGGTATATGGACCCCTTAACACAGTTGTTCCCACTCACTCTCTATCCCAGCTGCTGATCAGTATCTTAAGTCTTAAATAACTAGAGACCAATTGCTAAGGGATAATGTGTGTAACAAATTTGACACATTCTACATATATTGATATAGTATTGCAACAAAATTGCTGATACAGTAGGATCTGAATGGGTGGGAATGCGCCCATCACATGTACACACCGCTGACTGGCTGCCACCCTAACAGTACGGGTGGCAGCCAGTCAGCGGTGTTGAAAGCATTTCTGAAGAAGGGAGACCTCTTCAGAAAATTATGTATTAATTCCACCCTGACGGAGAGGTATATAAAGCAGGGCAGCAGCCGCCGGGCACTAAAGGCCCGCTGAGCTATCTATAGTTTCTCTGAGGCTCCCAGGGGGAGGTGCTCCCCCACAATACCCATAAAAAGCCCACTTAGGTGGCAGCTTGACCATTGGACGAGGGACCTGCCTGACGGTAAGGGAGACCTTTCCTGTCAAGACCAGGCTCCACAACCTTTTTTGCTCGGGTATACAAAGTCGGTTTGGGAACACCTCATTACAACCCCAAGGGACCAACAGACCTTTTCTCTCATTTTCTATTTTTGAACCACTTTAATCCCGGTACCTTGACAGGCGACAACCCAGAGTGTAACACATTTTGTCATCTTCTTTGTCATCTCCTATACTGACCTTGTGTCCCCATGGTGAAGTAAAGGGGTTAACAAGCACATAGTAATTAAGACAAACAGCGGTGGACACCATGTACTGATACCCCCTTAAAGTGTGTATATTATTGTTGTATATACTGACTGCTCTGCTGGACTGAATATTGGATAGAGAATTTTCAGTAGATTTTTTTATGCCCGCCGTGGCAGCAACAGGACCACGATGTGCAAACAAGGTCTTATACCTCAGTGACAACTATTGAATGTTCTAAACACTGAGACCTTGGATACTGAAATGTGCATGAACTGGCCCTCCGTGGCAGCAACATGTTGAATGTTTTAAATACTGATACCTGAATATCGTAGTGTGTAAGAATTGGCCCTGTGTGTAAAAATTGGCCCTCCGCGGCGACAACGTGACCACCAAGGTAAAGGAATATTTCGTGTGTGTACATGTGATGGGCGCATTCCCACCCATTCAGATCCTACTGTATCAGCAATTTTGTTGCAATACTATATCAATATATGTAGAATGTGTCAAATTTGTTACACACATTATCCCTTAGCAATTGGTCTCTAGTTATTTAAGACTTAAGATACTGATCAGCAGCTGGGATAGAGAGTGAGTGGGAACAACTGTGTTAAGGGGTCCATATACCCAACATACCCCCCTTTCCCTGCTCCAACCGTGCCCAGACTCCAGTGGGCCATACACACGGAGATCCGCACAATAACAACACAGGAGTCAAACTGATTATTGTCACCCATAGCAGTACCATATTTATTGCACTGCAATAACACAAGAGTTAAACTGTGTATTGTTACTAATAGTGGTATCAGACTCTGTTGCACTGTAATATACTGTTGCGTAAATGTTTGTCTACATGTACACATGTCCTTGTCTTGTCTACATGTTTGTCTAGTATATTTTAAGAGTTTTCATTAAAAGTTATATTTTAATACAAGTAATATTCTCACGAATAGGACTCAGAGTTAGCCCCGCTCATGGGTGCTCCAGCTCTGTTCTCCTAAATACCTTGTTATCTAGCACTTACAGCCAGACACTTCCCCTTTTTCTGGGCATTACACTGGCAAGTGGTCTGTGTGGTTGACTCATCACCTACACATGTGATATTATTATTACTGTATATACCTCAACTATCCAAGAGTGCCCCAACAAAGAGAGAGTCTTTTCTCTTCTTCCTTTAGCCACCTTTAATATTGTTTTGCACCACTAAGTAAAAAAATGTTAAATGTTTTTCATTTTTCATAATTGATACTAGCTAAGTGTAAACTATATAGTTGATGGCCATAACAAGTAAATAAACATTTTATTTTAATATAACATTAAAGACACTTTGTAGAGCCAAGGCTCTTAAGAGTCATCCTTTTTGCTATCTGATATATGATGAAGTGATGGTTGGAATGACTCCAACAAATGTATATTTAAAGCAAATAAATGCAGTAAACACCATGTTTATTTTTGGATGATATACTTTTAAGCATACCTCCCAACTTTCAGGGAGACGGAGGCAGGACAGAGGGATGCGCGCCGCAGGCGTGCCGAAAAAATGTTGGGGGCGTGTCCCCCGTTTTGACGCTATGGGGGCATGACCCAGAGGCTCTGTGAGCCTCTAGCCATGCCCCCAGCCCCCTGGCTGCGGGAATAGATGCTGTGCGTTTATTCACCACTGCTCAGCAGCCAACAGGGGGGACTCCCACCAGCCCCCCCTCGCCGCGGGACACTGCCGGCCGCTGGAGGGATGCGGGAATGTCCCATAAAACCGGGACATTCCCACGGTTTTCGGGACTGTAGTGAGGTATGTTTTAAGCAATGTTATATATGCTATAGAAATAATAAAACAAGCAGAGTTAGATAATGTATTCTTACTGTAGTTCTCTCTTGACATGCTCATTGCAGAAAATAAATGATAGACATAGCTACTGAGTGACTTGCATACTAAATCATTATATTCTTTGCAAAATGGGTTCATTTTATAGCAGGTTTGTCTTGATTTCACATCACAGTTTACATTGTGAGCACTGAAATCCATTATTTACCTATATCCTTTCAGTTAAGCTGTGTAGACATGTCTGAAAAATGAATGTCAACATCCCACATAAGATAAAAGTGTACAATTTAGCCCAGAACATTTCTAGGAATTTTAAGTATTCGAATATTCCTCAAATCCTGGCGTCTTGAGAAACTTTTCTACATTCAGTGAATGGAGATCATGGCTTTAGTGTTATTAGAGTACAAATGAATCGATTTGGCTCTTGTGTGGATAATTCTAGGACAGGCTTTGAAATGTCCTTAAAATTCATGACTGCCCTGCGTGTACCTGCTTTCTGCTGAGATTACACTAATATATGAATGATATTCTTATAGAAGTGATCTTAGCCACTGAAAAAGCAAGCACAGTGTGACTCTCTTAGTGTAATTTGTCTTGGCTTTAGCATGTGAGATTAATTTATTATATTTCCCGATAGGGTGCTCCACCTTTTATGTCTGCATTACAGATGTTCTCTAGAGGGAAAAAAAAACAATATTGGTCTTCCCTTACCTTGTACAGTCAGAATTGTCACTGACAGCAATTAACTTGGAAGTGTCATTCTTTCCTATCCATGTATAATATATGTATCTCTTATTGATTGCTTTCTTATTATATATACTGTCTTTCAGCACATGGTGCAATTGTGGACATTCCTGTGCTAAGTAACTGATCTCATTATAGTAATTCAAAGAAAAGTTTTAAAGCAGCGGTGGCCGAACCTGTCCTCAAGATCTACAAACAGTTCATGTATTTCAGGCAACCTGTGGATCTATAGTATGAATGAATGTAGCAGGTTTGAAAATGTGACAGTAATGACTACAGCTGTGCACCAGCTAGGTGGTTTGGGGAATGTGACAGTTAGTAATGACTACAGCTGTGCACCAGCTAGGTGGTTTGGGGAATGTGACAGTTAGTAATGACTACAGCTGTGCACCAGCTAGGTGGTTTGGGGAATGTGACAGTTAGTAATGACTACAGCTGTGCACCAGCTAGGTGGTTTGGGGAATGTGACAGTTAGTAATGACTACAGCTGTGCATCAGCTAGGTGGTTTGGGGAATGTGACAGTTAGTAATGACTACAGCTGTGCACCAGCTAGGTGGTTTGGGGAATGTGACAGTTAGTAATGACTACAGCTGTGCACCAGCTAGGTGGTTTGGAAAACATGGACCATTGGTAGATCTTGCGGACAGGTTTTTTCCACCCCTGGTTTAAAGCATTACAACTTTGAACATAACACTGCAGAGTTAGCATTATGTCTGATTATTACAGGAATACAATACTACTAATAGGAAGCAAAGTGTCTTTTAATAATTTCCTTAACCCTTTGAGTGCCAAAATCTCTGTGAGAGATGTTCAAAATACCTGATAAAAATGGCAGTCACTCACATTTGTTATATAAATTCAAATAATAAATGTTGTGTAAAAAAAGATTATATTTCATATATAAGGTAAACGTTACAGGTCACTATGGTGAATACAAATGTTTGCTTGGCAATTTCCATACCTATTTTTTACAGATTTACACTTGGCATTCAAAGGGATAATAGTAGCACCATTAGTATAGAACTTTGATGTGTTACCTATTTTTGCCATCTGTTATTTGATGCTGTTAAACTTTCTTGCACTACTGTATGTAAGCAAGCTTCATCATTCAAAATATAGTAAACGTCTATGTAATACAGTACTTTTTTCTTATGCAGACCCAATGGTCACAGTAAGCCACTTATCAAATGTCTCTCTGATGGGAGAATAGAGCATTAAGATCCACAGACACACACAGGGGACTTGGTAGGAAAATCTGTAGCCATTGGGAATGTTCAGAAGCCCTATTCTGTCTTTATAATAATAATAATAATAATAATAATAATATTTATATAGCGCTTTTCTCCCAATAGGACTCAAAGTGCTTCACCATTGTCTTTACAGCTCGAAATACAAAACAAGCTTAACAGTGGATGTCAGTGAAATGCTTGAGTAAATAAGTATGTCTTTAGTGTATTTTTAAAGGATTCTACAGTGGGGGTTTCTGCACTGTGCAAGGAAGAGAGCTCCACAGAGTTGGAGCAGCAAAGTTGAAAGCTCGACCCCCAGATGAATTCAGATAGATTCTGGGTACTGTTAGTAGTCCTTCTTCAGTGGATCATAGTAATCGAGTCTTTATACTGCATGTAGTGGCTGCTAGCTACAGTAAGCTGATGAAATGTGGGATTTCTGGGCAACTGGAACCCCCCATCATGCTATTCGTTAATTTGTAAGCCTTACAGACTTGGATGATGGATATTTTCTGTAGACAATTAGCTACATATGAACCATTTTCAAAACATTGCATTAAGGGATGCTACCAGTGATAGTGGTACCAATAGGTGAGCACAGGCTGTATGTCATTTGTGCATATGGTTAACAAATGCGTAAAACAATGAAGGATTGACTTAATGTATTTCATAAAGCATTTTAACACCCCAATGGGCAAACTGCCTGTTGGGCCTTGGCACAGAATATTGTCTGCTGATAAAGGAGAAGCTACTCACAACGTCCTAGTTTTTACAGTGTTACACAGAGAATGTGATGCTTGTTTATAATGCCTGAAGGGCAGAGGATGTTGGCTACTTACTGCTTTCCAATGTATGCAGTGTGTGTTTTGGGGTGGGGGCTGCTTAGTTACTCTAGAGCTTACACCAGTCCTGAATACTATCATAGTACAATCATGCTAATTTATGAACACTGGCACTTATTCTGGTTCACTTGCAAAGGCAAATTCCTTCTCAAATGGACAAAACCATGTGCACTGCAGGTGGGGCAGATGTAACTTGTGCAGAGAGAATAAGATTTGGGTGAGTTTTACTTATATTGCAGTGTAAAAATAAAGCAGCCAGTATTTTCCCTGTTCAGAAAAAAAATAACACCCAAATGTTACCATCTGCCTCATCTGCAGTGCACATGGTTTTGTCCATTTGAGAAGGAATTTGCCTTTGCGAGTGAACCAGAATAAAGGCCAATGAACCAGGTTTTATTAAGGGAAGGAATGTAATGTACTGTACTGTAGCTTATAAACACTGTTATGTATTTTACTATTAGCCAATAAGCTATCAGACATTTCAGCTCTCAACTTTCATGTGGGTAGCATATAACACCCTGCAAAAATGAGAGAGAGAACAATAACCATTTTATTGTTTTTATATATATATATATATATATATATATATATATATATATACGCAAGACTATGGAAATATCAACAGATCAGGAACACTTTGTTCTCTCCAGTATTGCCTGCCACTCACTTTTGCAACAGTTTGATGAAAACGCCTGAGTTATTTTGTCGTGAGCAGCAAACTTTTGTACTTTCCAGCTGTCATAGAGTAAAGAACTGCTTATCCATAAAATATGTCTGTAAACCCTGATTAAACTGTCTTTGTTAAAATGGCTTTTCTGGTTTGAAACAAGGCTCTTCTATTTTAAACAGGGCAATCCTAGATCAAGCTGTTATGCATCTTTTAGAAATATACATCAAATCCCTGATTCCTATCTTTGCGTATCAGATTTCTTTTCATAGATTGTAATTATTTTGACCAGTGTGTTTGGTTTCGGAGAAAAATACTACTATTGTTTAACATGAAATTTAAAATGGCAAAATAATATGTTCCCAACTGTGATAGAGTAGAGACAGAATCCAACTGCTTGTCCCGGTTTTTCCATTACTATGCAGAAGTGTAGCAGATGACCAATAAAAGCCACCAAATGAAGACAGGGGAGGGCCCCAAAATGAAAGTATTGTGAATGAATTACCCAGTTACCAATCTGCATTTCTAAAACATCATAACAATGAAAATAAAAGCAATAATGCCCACTATGTTTTACATTGGGTATTGCCTACAATGAAAGCCACATTGAGTTGCTCCAGTAATTCCCATATAGTCACCATAATATGATGATATGATGATCATATTATATAGCCACTCTACAGGGCGTATTTATGCGGATGTGATAAAATAAACTACATTTGCAATGATCATTATATCATCATATTATGATGACTATATGTGAATTACTGGAGCAACTCAATGTGGCTTTCATTGTGGCTTTCAACCCATTTCCAGGAAGTATAACATCACAGCTGCTGGAATGTAGCAACAGTAGATCCCCCCCCCCATGCACGCGCACACACACACACACACACACACTGTAAACTACATGCTACATGCAACCAGGACCAGTGATAGGCAAGTCCTGATCACCTGATACTGTGCTTATGCTTTGTTACACCTGTCATGTCATCCATGCTGTAAGGATGTGCTGGATGGGACTTCACAGTATCTCCATTCCATTTGCAGATCAAACAAACCTGCCTTATAAATGATTGCTTCTTTAATAATATGAGCATACTTGGCAGAATTCCAGCACATCCTACATTACTTTACGTAATTCCAATTGTATCGGCATAAAAATGTTAGGATACAGTGTATCCTAGCCAAACAGTGTAACATATTTTGTTATGCAAATAGAGTCGCATACAAAGATATGTGGCTTGTCTTTAATTGCGACTGTATTTGCATAAAAATTGCCAAAAATCACAATCAATTTCTGGTTTGTGCTAAAAATTCACACCCTATTGCATGTGCGATTTTGCAGAAAAAGTTGCACATTTGACATGTGGAATTTGGTGGGATTCTGATAGTTCACTAAAAAATTGCACCCTATTAGATTTAGCCCCAGATGCATTAACATCAAATGTAGATGTGACAAAGATGTGTCAAGAAAGTTGCAACATTACTATCATCCCAAACATTTGCATCCGAGTCCATCCATGTAATCATAACATTTAGGGAGTTGTGTATTAGGATACAAGATTATAGATCCAGTAGGATTTTACCGAGTTTGCAGCAAAGTTTAAAGTGCCAATCAATTTATGTTTTTCATTATAACTAATTTCCTTTTTAAATAAAGCCGCATCCTCACTGAAATCACACCAGTTCCGTAATATTGTAATTTATAGTTATGTTCATTTTGAACATTTGATATTTTAGCAATCATTTAAAAATATATAAATATCTACTGATCTTACAACTATAATGTCCATTTACATTAAGGAAAGATGTATCAAGCCTTTGAGAGAGATAAAATGGAGAAGTTGTCATAAGCAACCATTGAACATGTTATTGTCAATTCATAGATGGTGCTAGACAAATGACAGAAGCTGATTGGTTACTTTGGACCACCTCACCACTTTATCCCTACAAGGCTTCATACATCTTCCCTAGAATGATTTTATGCATTGCTTTCAGGTTTGCTGTAATAAAAGTTTTGCATCCAAGATATGATCCCTTCCCTGTGCCTTGCTAATGAATGGTTCATTAGTTTTGGCATGTCTGTGAATGCACATGTTCAGCACCATGCCTGAGAGGTGAAATGAAGACATTATTAAACAGTTAGTCTCCAGCTGAGCCCAGGTGTTATTCATTAACATTTGAAAGTGCTATAACTGTACAGTATGGAAAAATTATGAGTATATAAGTATATATTATGAGCACTCCCTTGTTTGTGTAATTGCTGGTTGATTTGGAATCCATGAACTAGTTTGGGTTGAAACATGGGGAAGCTTCTACTGTTCTACTGTAAATAAAAAAAAACACTGACTATTCCGTACAATATGGCATGTTGTTGTACAGTAGTAAAAGAGTAAATGGACATAAATGTATTGAGTACAGTATACGCACTTACAGTATGCTGTGTTATTCCATTAATATTACTAAGCTTAGCAATACAGTACACACTTTTTTTTTTGTATAATCTGTGTACACAGCTTTTGATATAAAATCCTGGTGGATTTACTCTTTATAACATTTATGAATTTATAACATTTATTTGACTAAATGGTCAATTAAAATGAACATGGATAGCACAATCCATAAACTATAGGCATGCTAATAAGATGCACATTTCATCAATAAGAGTCAAGCCATTTATCTTCATATTCTAGAATAATAATTATTTTAATGATTTATTAAACACGGATTTCCGAAATCCTTCAAACATAAAATGTCCATTATGTATAATGAATGGTAAACTGACTCTAAACAAAGAATGCAACATTAGACAGTGTCTTAGATCTGTTGTCGTTTGTGGTTAGACTGAAATTTATAGTCTCCTTCAGAATTAAGTCATTGTTAAAGTTCAGTCTTCTGTGTTTTTGGCTTAGCTGGAAATCAGATAAAGTATCTGGATATATGTCTATTCCTGGAAGATCTTTATGTAATGAGATTCTTGACATTTGGTCTATGTTTTTAATAATACCAAGGTCTAAAATATAGTGTCCCTTTTCTTGAGGCATCCTTGAGTAGAAGGTTATCATGTATCTAAAAGTCATCATCAAGTTTAATTATTTCAAATCGACAGGGCTAGACAAAAAGAAAAATCATCTTACAGTATAGTAAAAGGAAGAGGTTTAAGAGAGTAACAGTAGGCGTATAGCCATAACGGCTTTAGCTGAAGTGTTCCAGTCATTGATGTGATAATGGCTAAAATTAATTAATTCTGTCACTGACATCTGACAAGGTTTCAAAACATTGGGTTTGATTTATTGAATTTGACACTGCATATATTTATCGTGTTGTCTTTTTATGTCTCGTTTTGATAAAAGACGGTATCAGTCATGTCTTTTTTGTCTCAGAGTGATGAATATGGAAATAGATAAAAATATATTAGGTTGGACATTCTCTTGAAGGATGAGCTAACCCATGGTGTATTACTAAGCTTTATAAAATAACTGAAATGTTTGTACTAATATAAATCTGTACTGCTTGCTGTCACATCTCTTTGCTGATAATTACACACTTTAATAATTTGTTTAGGAGGACACATATCTGTCTTGAGTCACTCTGGGGCTACATAGAACATGGATATGACTGGCAAGGTTCTGATTACAGTACCAACACAATGCCCGCATACAACAAAGTAAACCAGCTGAAACAAATGACAATATGCTGTGAATGAACAAAGATTATCCTTTGATAAATGATCACAAACTGAACAATATATATGTTCATACCTGCACCATATCAATATATGGAAGCTATAGTTATGGTACTCTGCGATCTGTGTTATGTAACAATATTGGACCAATCCAGGAGAATTTTTTCAAAAATATATCAGAAATGTATTTTCAAATGAAGGCTAACACAGTACATGGTAACAGAAAAAAGGAAGGGATGGTGTCTCTTAAGAATTATACGGTACTAAAAATATATAAGTGTGCACAGCAATAAAAATACCATTAAATGCTGTAAAAACACAAAAATAATTTAGCTCTGTTTAAAAGTAAATTACATACAGGATCATGCAATTATAAAAGCAGGATTAAAAGCTGCCCGACATGTTTCGTCTAACAAGACTTCCCTGAGGAAGTTTTGTTAGACGAAACATGTCGGGCAGCTTTTAATCCTGTCTCCTTACTCAGCTAAGCGATTTTATATACTATATTCATTTTATGCAGTATTCCCGTTTTTTATAATTGCATGATCTTGTATGTAATTTACTTTTAAACAGAGCTAAATTATTTTTGTGTCTTTACAGCATTTAATGGTATTTTTATAGCTGTCAGTTTATGATAGAATTTATGTCTCAGATGATATAATCTTTATGTTTCAGATGATATAATCTTCCACCATTTTTTCAACGGTGACAGCAACCAATGCAGCGACAGTAGACATGTCAGCAATTGTTGGCAGGTCCTTTAGTCCAGACCAGATGTCCAAACTCCTTCCTGCATGCCCTGCATGTAGCTCTTGTGGATGAAGCCCTCCATACGGGATTGGTTTGAAATCCTGGCGGTCTGAATTTTGGCGGTCGAAATCCTGGCGGTCGGAATTTCGGTGGTCGAAATCCCGATGCCGGAATCCCGACCGCCAAAATCCCGACCGCCAAAATCCAGGTGCTGTCCTCGATGCCCCTGGGCAGTGGGCATCGAGCTGATACTGGTGTAAAAAAATAGATGGAAAAGCTATTGTTTTAAACTGTGGAACTATGAGTCCCAGCAAGCCTCCCCCGCAAGCTGGGACTTGGAGAACCACAAGTCCCAGCCTGCGGGGGAATTAAAGGGCCCGCTGGGTCTTGTAGTTCCACAGTAAAAAAAAGTTAAATAAATACACACTGACACATTAGAAAAATAAAACTTTAATAGATACATTACACACATACTGATACTTACCTATCTTGATCCCGTAGGTAGGTCACAGGGTCCAGTCCGGTGGCTTGGTTCCGGGGCTGGTCCGGTGCTTCAGGGCTGAAGAATCCAGGGTCCAGGATCCATAGTAATCCAAAGGGGTACCTGTGGAAGGAAATCCTACTCACCTGGTCCTCTGGCGACCACCCCGGACCTGGAGCCTGGGGCTGGTTGTTTAAAATCGGGGAACCTCTATTTGTCAGGTTCCCTGATTTTTAATTACCGGCCCGGCTCTTTCAGCCTGGTGCTGGTTACGGCTGTGGGGGGACCCCACGCTGTTTTTTTAATTAATTTATTTATTTTTCCAATTTTTTTTTTACACTAAAGCCTGCACGGATCTGACTGATCCGTGCAGGCTTAAAGCAAATACGACAGGACAATCAAGGTGTATTTTCCTGCCGTATTTTCGTGGCTGTTTTACACCAATTAGCAGCCGTATTATCAATACGGCTGCTTAGTAAATCAGGAACCACCATTCTTTTGAATGGTGATTCCTGTCATATCCTATCGATGGTGTAGACATTCGTATTTGTAAATACAAATACGAATGTGCCATCTTTAGGAATACGAATTGCTGTATTTTCGGGATAGTAAATCCCGAAAATACAAATGTGTAAAAAATAGGTGTATTTCTGCCTACGAATACACCTATTTTTTACGAATTCATAATAGTAAATTTCCCCCAATACCTCCATCAACCATCTAAATCCGATGTCTAACACCAACATAGCTATCAAGGCAGCAGTTATCAGCTTTGCCATAGAATGACTGCTGTCGTATTTCATCTTCATGGCAAATGACTGTTGGGCGGTCAATTGCTTAGTTAAAGATGTAGCAGTCTTATGACTTCCCCTCTGGGATGATGACCAACTCCCAGCAGCAACAGCAACAGCAGCAGCGGCAGTCAGAGGCGCTGGAACGTTTTTAGGTTGGGGGGGGCAAGATATAATCTCATTTTGGCGCCCCCTAAATTGCTATATGTTACCCCCGGGCACTATACACACTGGCAGCGGCATATATGCGTGGGCATAATACACCGGGCAGCGGCATATACATGTGGCCAGAGACACCAGGACTGACATTAATCCAGGGGTTGTCATTTACTCGTAAAAAGTGGAAAAAGTGGCAGTGTCACCCCCAAACAGATTTATGTGATTATGTCTGATTATGATAATCAGACATAATTACATAAACCTGTTTGGGTGTGAATCCAGGGGTAAATGACAACCCCTGGATGTGTCAGTCACTGGGGAAGGGAGGGTGAGAGAAGCAGCATTGGCGGTCGCACATCTTCCCTGCCACCCGCCTGGCTATATTACTGATTAATCAGCTGCCCACCCGCCCGCCAGGCATGTTTCGCGCCCCCCCCCCAATTTGTAGTAGGTGAGGCTCCTGCTCCGTGAAAAGTGGGCACGGCCCAACATTATACCACACACCGTAATGCCCATTGCACATTTTAGCAAACTTTGTAATACCAATTACGCATAAAGCCACATGCCATAATGACAATTACACATAAGGCCACACATGATGCCAATTGCATACTATAGAACACACCGTAATGCCCGTCGCATACTAACACACCGCAATGCCCGTCGCATACTAACACACCGCAATGCCCATCGCACACTATTTAACAAATCGTAATGTCCATTACACATTTAACACATAAGTGCCACTTACCTACATGCTCGGTGCCAGGGGCTTCATGCTCGATGCCATGGGCTTCATGCTCGATGCCAAGGGGGACTGAAATTGCTCGTTGCCAAGGGGGACTGAAATTTGCTCGCAGGGCGGGAAGGTGTGAGTAAATGATAGTGCAGAGCAGGGAGGGTGGGAGTGATAGTGCACAGCAGGGTGGGTGGGTGAGTGAGTGAGGATAGTGCACAGCAGGGTGGGTGGGTGAGGATAGTGCACAGCAGGGTGGGTGGGTGGGTGAGGATAGTGCACAGCAGGGTGGGTGGGTGAGGATAGAGTGCACAGCAGGGTGGGTGGGTGAGGATAGTGCACAGCAGGGTGGGTGAGGATAGTGCACAGCAGGGTGAGTGAGGATAGTACACAGCAGGGTAGGTGGGTGAGGATAGTGCACAGGTGGGTGAGGATAGTGCACAGCAGGGTGGGTGGGTGAGGATAGTGCATGGGTGGGTGGGTGTTGGAGGATAGTGCAGAGATTAGTGCACCCCACCCCACCCACAGTCGGCAGAGCAGCAGCGGTGCTTTCCGCGCACCCCCTCCCCCCTGTCGCCGGGGTTGCCCGCTCCCGGCTCCCTGCTGTGCACAGTGCTGCTATTCAAAAGTCACTCACATCTCCCGCTGGACCGCGCTAGCCAATAGGCGCTTGCGGTCCAGCAGGCAATCAACTGGTGGCTATTGGACCGCGAGCGCCTATTGGCTAGCGCGGTCCAGCGGGAGATGTGAGTGACTTTTAAATATACCACGTCTCCTGGGGGCAGCGGGCAGCGGGCAGCCGGCGGGGGAGCCGCACTGACTTGGGCACCTGAGCGGGCGTGATGGCTACGCCTCTGTCATTATTATCCGCCCGCCCGCCCTCCTATATTACATACCAGGCGCCGTGGATGGCTGCTGCTGCTGCCGCCGGGGAGATGTGTAGAAGACGCGCCCGCCAATCACAGTGTATGTGGAGGGGATGCGCCGGCAGTGATTGGCTGGCGCGTCTTATGCACATCTCCCCGGCGGCAGCAGCAGCAGCCATCCTCGGCGCCTGGTATGAAATATAGGCAGCCGGGCGGATGATACTTTTTTATTATAGGCGGGCGGGCGGGCGGCTGTAATATAGGCGGGCCGGACATACTGGCGCCTCAGTAATTTTGGGGGGGGCAAGCTGCCCCCTCGCCCCCCCCGTTCCGGCGCCACTGGCGGCAGTAGTAGGCATAGCGCTGCAGTCCTCCGGAGGAATCCCGGATAGAAGAGGAGTCAGGCCTGCAGGACTCCCCCCCATCCGGATCCAGGAGGAAATTGACGAGGAGGGAGTTGGTGGTGTGCTTTTCAGGTGTCCCTGGACTGCTGACGGTTCTAGCCACAGTTCCTAAACTAAACACTGATTTATGAAGGGTCTTCAGGTGACGAATAAGGGAGGAAGTCTCTAGGTGGGCAAGAGCCTTACCCCTGCTTATTGGAGCTTTACATAAGAAACATATGGCAATACATTTGTTTTCTGGATTTGGATAAAAAAAAATCCAGACCGAAGAGGTGGATTTATTGGTCCTTTTCCCAGGCATGACGATGGGCTTTTTCATCAATTGGACAACAACTGTTTCCCCCTGGTGCCTCATTTAAGCAAACCACCTCATCATCATCCTCATCAATTTCGTCCTCAGTGTCAGCTACATCAATATCCTCCTCTCGGTCAACAACATTGACACCTTCATTATCTAAACCAGGAACTGCACTGTGGGTGATCCTTCCAGCATATGCAGAGGGAGTGCTGAAAATGGTGGAAGGAGCCACCTCTTCCCGTACAGCGATGGGAAGGTCAGGCATCGCAACCACCAACACCCTTGAACTCTCCTTGGGGGTTTGTGATAACATGTTTTCTTTAGTAGGCAGAGATGTTTGCTGTGTTTTTGATGACAGCTGAAATCTCTTAAAATCTCTAAAGGGGGGAGTAGGAGGGCTTACATTGTCATGTGAATATAGGCCAGGGCCTTAACCGTTCCTTGCCACTCCGTTTCGTAAATGGCACATTGACAAGTTTACTTTTCTCCTCCAATGATTTCAATTTATTTTTTTGGGTCCTTTTTTACTAAACTTTGGCTTTTTGGATTTTACATGCCCTGTACTTTGACAGTGGATATAGGCCTTGGCAGAAGACGTTGATGGCATATGATTGTCTATTTCATCATTAATCCTTGCAGTTGCAGCAGAAGTAGGAGGAAGCGACCCTTCATCTTTCCCAAATTGATTCTCCATATTTTGGATCGCCATTATTTTTGTGGAGTTATGTAATATATTACACCACAGGACAGCACCACTGGAGTGCAAGTATATACGGCAGTAGATGCACCAGTAGACTGGTATTATTTATACAGCAGTACAGTAGATGCACCAGCAGAGAGGTAATATATATATATATATATATATATATATATATATATGGTAGTAGATGCCCCAGTAGACTGGTATTATTTAGGTGAAACGATCGTTGGTGGTTTTAGGGAGTGACGCTACCACCAAGCGCCTCCCTTAGCAGCCGCATCCACGCGAGAGACAGAGGGATAGACGCTACTATTCAGCGTATCCCGCAGCAGCAGCATTGACGCTGACCACACGACACCGCTCGTGGACCTCACCACCCGGCAACCCTGGGGAAGCAATCCCAACACTGCGTGTCCCCCGCAGAAGCCACCTGAGCCTGCCGAAGATTCCGGCAGCATCGGGCAGAGATTAGCCGAAAGCCACGCTCAAGGGGGACTCCCCAGGTACCCTCCCGCCTCTTACAAAGCAGCCCGCACAAGCTAGCTGAGCAAACAGGTGCAGACACAGGACGCCGTCTCGCGCAGCCTCCAGTCCTTGCAGGAGACGTCCCAAGTGCCACAGTGTGTACGCTGTACACAGGCAGGTACCACCTTCTCCCGCATCCCCCGCTACCTCTCCTGACCACTGTTACCCACCTCTTTTTTCCCTTGTTCCCTTCTTCCTCTCCCCCCCCCCTTTTTTTCCATAAAATCCATCCACCTCTTGCCCACCCTACAAACTGCCTCTCACTAGCTGGCTTTCTGATAGGTGCCGCTCAACCTCCACCATTAGTGACGTTTTCACATGTGGAGGACTATAGCACACCTGTCCCAGCCCTGACTATACACCATTCAGGGCAATACTCCCTGCTCGGGGAACACTCATCCGGGCACAGCACCCACGATTCACCCTGCACTGGAAACTATCCAAACAGGGGAATCCGGGGGTCTGCCCTGACAGTAGTTTCCCCACTTGACTGCTCTGGTGACATATCCCTCTTGTTGCGCCAACGTAAGCCCGCTCACCCGCCATACCTTTGAGGTCCGTCGACAAACTGACGGTAACCGGCCCAGGGCGTATGAAGGTCCTGTGAGAGAAGGGGGACCTCTCCCATAGAACAGTATTCCACCCTGAGCCCACAGGTATACAAGGCTGGGCAGCAGCCGCTTACTATAGAGGATCACCCTGAGCAGTCTTGCATTGCTCACCCCAGACCTGATACCCCATAAGGTTGGCAACATCCCCCACAATACCCAAAAAAGCCCACTCTCACCAAGTGGCAGCTGACAGTTGGAGTAGATAACCTGCTAGAGGGGAAAGGAGACTTTCCTGCCTTGAACCAGACTCTCCCTTCTGTTATGGGTATATAAAGTCGGTGGGACCACCCATACCCACTGGGCAGACCGGGACCCCAACCCCTAATTCATACCTTATTCTCACCCCCACTTGCCCTTTCTCCTCACTCACCTTCCCTCCCCCTCCTTTCAGCCCTTTCCCTGTCTCCTTGCGGGAGAAATAGTTAGTTTATACTGCTACCTTTTTCCCGTGATTTAGATGTGCCTTTTTTGAAATAATTTTACAAATGTAACATGTAAACTCAGCGAAACTTCACTTAAATCAGCCTTTCTACTGTGCGGTTCTCACGTGACTTTGTGAGACAGATTGTGTGTTTGCTTGGGAGGCGGAATAACCAAATATTCACCCTTCCAAGGGATTTTTTGGTAACTAGGCCACTACAGGCCAGCATTTTGTGTCCTCTTGTATGAGTAACGAGACCCATGACCTATTGAGAGATCCCCTCCTCCTAGTATTCATTTTGCGTATAGATTCAATCACAATTTTTTATGTTTTAGAATGGTGTAATGGTGCATTGAGCACATAAACTGTTAAACTGCATACACTGTAGTCAATTTCTGTACAAAGGTCAATCCTGCTGGGAACATCATTGCTCAGGAAATGTAACATTGTGACCGAATCTAGAAATTGATGCCTGCACTGTGTTTCCTTTCAGGGAAGGTTAAAAGGACCCAAAGGGGTTTTTCTGGGCTAAACGTTGTGGATAATCTCCTCGCCCCAAAAAAGTAAAATTGGGTTAGAGGGGTTTATAGCTCATACTGGTAATCTTTGACCATATTTGTGAGATATATAGCATGCCATGTGATTGTCTTTGTATGTACCAAGTAACCTTTGACCCCGCTATTATTAAGTCCCCCCCGGAAACGAGGGACCTTTCAAACAGAGATTGAGCCACTACTGGCAAGTGAAAGAGACTCTAATACGCAACCCACCTCAGTGGGGGTTTCAACCCCACCAGGGATTTCATACATAACCAACCTCAGTGGAGGTATCACAGGAGGACACAGTGCCCCAAGGGCACAGATACCAAAGTGTTACCCTAATTTGTCTACATGTCTAAATGTTTTGTGTTAAATGTCTGTAAATGTCTGTCTAGAAATTATTTTACCTTATACCTAATAAAAGCTAATTTTTAAACGTTCATAACTCATTTTGAGGTGGAATAGTCCACCCTCCAACATATTGTGCAACTAGCATTTACCTACTTTACTCCCTATTCCTGAGCTAGTACCCTCAATCCCATCGATATTTCATTTCAGATAATCTAGTAATCATAACTGTATAGATTACTAGATAAAATCATCAACTAAGAGTGCCCCAACAAAAAAGAGAGTCGTTCCTTCTTCTTCTTTCCATTATTTATACGGCAGTAGATGCACCAGCAGAGATATTATATATATGGCAGTAGATGTACCAGCAGAGAGGTAATATATATATATACAGCAGTTGATGCACCAGTAGACTGGTATTATTTATACAGCAGTAGATGCACCAGTAGAGTTGACTGGTATTATTTATACGGCAGTAGATGCACCAGCAGAAAGATATTATATAAACGGCAGTAGATGCAAAAGTAGACTGGTATTATTTATACGGCAGTAGATGCACCATTAGAGAGGTATTATATATACGGCAGTAGATGCACCAGCAGTAAGATATTATATATACGGCAGTAGATGCACCAGCAGAGAGATATTATCTCGATGTACCTCGGCATTAAAAAAGTAACCTCTTAGGTGTGGAATTATTTTTATGTTTGTGAAGGTATGTTACATTTTCGAGGCTGAAATTAGCAGCGGAAGGGATGTTAACCATGTAGGCACCTTCTTCATGTTATTTTATTTGCAGCGAGTTTATGAAATTTATTTTACAACCTTTTTTTATTTACCCTCATTATCAAACTTCTGATTAGTAATTAGTGGTAGACCTTTCAAAAAAGTGTTTTTCAGGGACCCAAAAAAAATCTAACAATTCAGCCACACAAATAGAAGTTCCTGTCACTGGACTACTTGCTTTGTTAAACTGACAATGTACTGATACTCAGAGAGCTGTCTTACATCTGGGAGCGCTGTAGAAATCACTTGATGGTTGCCGACCATCGAATGATTTCCTCCCTGCATGCAAGCTGCGAATGGATGTTTATGCAAAACATCCATTTGCATGTGTGCGGGAAAACTCGGCGTGCGAGGGGGGAAGCGGATGGTCATGTGGGCGGTGGGTGGCATTTGGTTATAAATTTTGCAGCTTTGCGAAAGAACCTGAATGAACTATGTATATTGTGTCACTCCTAGTATGTATATACTTGGTCTCTGTTCACACCTATGAAATCTAACTAGTGGCCATTCTAGTTGAAGAATAGCAAAGCCGAAAACCTAAACTACAATATTTAAAATGCAAATGCATTAGATCTCTGATGCAAATGTGTGAACTGTTCAATTACACTTAAGTGGATTTATAAAAAGTGCCAAAGGCATTTGTGCTAATGCTTGTCTCATACTGGGTTAGTATCCTTTTAAAACATATTTTACTTATGCTCCAACACTTCTGAAAATTTACTAGCTGACAGTATCTGCCACATCACATTAGTGAAATCAAACACACCTCCAACCTTTTTAGTTCCTTGTGAACGACCACAGAGGACAGTTTGCTGAGGGTTTTGCCTTTTTTCTGTTTATATGCAGCTTAAAAGACCCTTTATCTATTGTATATTTCAAACATTAGAAATTGTATATAAAATACCCTGTATTAGACTAGACTAGCACAAGCACACTCTTGGTTTTTATTGCTTCATTGTCCTTGCATATGCAATGAGGAAATAGTTCTTAAGGGGCCAATTCATTATTAAACATTGCCGCAAGTTGTGGTAGTGGATATAGATTTACTGGAGTGGTTCCAGAACAGTAGTTTTGTAAAGCAGCTTTCACCTGCTAAAACATGCTATTTGTGGTGCTAATTGGTCGCTTTGCTTACAAGCACTGATAGAGAGGGCCAGTCAATGCTAAGGGATCTAAATGGATCCTTCTTGCACCAATAGGAATGAATGTGGCTGCAGGTGCTAACGCCATCTGACAATGGCATTGATAGCCAGAGTAAAGCTCCAACAGCTTGGCGATTAAAAATTGAGTTTACATCTGGACTCCTTGATGAATGGACCCATTACTTAAAATATGTGGACTACTGTTTCCATGAATGCAAGATGCCTATTCACAGAAATGGAAAGACTTCTAAGTAGTTTGTATGGGTAATGAAGTAATAGTACTCAATTATGTCATAAGTAATAGTATTCAATAAATAAGTATTACAGTATTTAGGAGCATGCAGAAAGCAGTTAGAGCCAGCATCAGATTAGTTTACCTATATGTCCTAATTTCTATTTAATCATATACTTTGCAATTGTCTAAGAAATATGCTCAGAAAGTATCTAGTATAAACTGTTACAAATAGTGATACTTGGCCCACTGAGCTTATCCCATCTCAGAATCCGAATTCTCTTTAGAGCCAAGTATATTTGCACATACATGAAATATAACTTGGTTAGGTTGGTGCATAAACAAATATAGCTAAAATGTTTTAAGAACCAACATTACTATTAATATAAATGAAATAATTGCACTTCTATCAGCAAGAGTGAGAGTAAAATGAGGCGATTAATCCCATTGGTATTGAAAGGCTGGGTGCCCTAATGCAATGGGAAAGAAACTGTTGGTATTTTCTGTAAAAGGTGGTAAGGTGGTGGGGAGAGTTGGTGATGACCTTCACTGCTCTGTTTCTGGTCCCAGAGCAGTACAAGTACAGCATAGATAGGTAATAGCTGATTATCTTCTTGGCAGACCGTATGAGCCACAATAGTCTGCCTTTCTTTTTGGCAGTGGTGACATTGAACTAGATGGTGTTACTGAGGACGGACTCATTTATGGCCATGTAGAACTGGCCCATCATTTTCTGTGGCAAGTGTAATTTCTTTCTGATGCCTTAGGAAGAGCATCCTCTGTTGGACTTTCTTAAAAATGTCATGTAAGTTATGTGCTCCTCCTACCTGAGGTCCTTTTAGGTTGTAGTCTCTAGGAATATGAATGAATCCACATAATTAACTGGGGAGTCACAAATGATGGGGCGGGATGGGGGGGGCAGTCTTTGTGCATTTTGAATAATAGGTATCTAGAGATGCAGCTGTTTTTTTAGAAAGAAGAGCAGGGGAGAGATCTCGCAGCCTTGTGTGGCCCAAGTACTGATGGTCTAAGACTCTGAGCCTAGCCTTATGTACTGCTTCCACTTGCTCAGCTTGGATGGTTTGTCCCAGAGAAGAGCTGGTGGTGATATTACATGTGTCCACAAACAGGATCCTAGCATAAGTGTTGGGAGAGTCTATATGCAGGAGTATGAAATTAAATCCCAAATTGACTACAACTACTCACCTATTAACGCTATAGGCAAACTGTCTGAATGTGTGGGCAAGAGTCAAGGCTGTTCCATTGTCTGTCAAATTTACAGTAGACCTCATTCAGGTCATTTTACAGTTTGTTGTCATTCATAGAGTTGGGGAATTATGTTTAATAATTTGTAATCTCCCTAAGTCCCTTCCAGAATGAAAGGCATTGGATGAGAATTGTTGTTCCAGCTTCTCAGAGTACTTTGGCATCCTTAATCATCTTAACAAATGTTCACTTAACCAATAAAAAACCTCCCTATCTTTTGAATGCCGTTTCCTTCTCCAAACAAAACCACCTGATTCTTGCTGTGTTTGTTATAGATGTAACTCACTCTGGTTTGTGTTGAAATACAAGTACCGTCACAAAAGATCAAATATGAGGTCACAGCCTTTGTGTATTTATCCAGGCTATTTAAAACAGTACCAAACTTTTCCCAGTTGTGTTTTCCAGACAGTCACATAGTTCCTCCACTGATTCTCTGTTGATTCAATGTATGTTTATCCTCCTAACAGGCACTGAAACTTTTTAATTCTGTCTGTATGTTGTGATCAGATGAATGTGAGCATGGTCAGACAGTCCCAGGATCGAGGGACTGTGTGATATGCTGTACCAATAGTGCTGTAAAAGTGATCCAATATCTTCACCTTCTTGGTCTAACATTTTTTTAACTAAGTTGTCTTCCCATAATTATATTTGGAGAGACACCTTACATTGCTGTTGCATCTATGGCAGCTGCTGGTCAAAAGAGGCCTTTTTATCAGCAATTACAACATTGCCCAAGTGATGCAGGTTGACACTGTTGTCACTTTCAGGGGACAAGAACTGTTACTGCACTGCTTGCATATGTATCTAGTAAACATAAACATTTGCGGCTTCAGGTATGGGGTTGTACCTCAGTTCAAAATTCAAGCAGGGAATTCATTATTTGTATTTTATGCTGCAGTCCTACATTTGGTCCTTACATTGCTGTTGCATCTATGTCAGCTGCTGGACAAAAGAGGCCTTTTTATCAGCAATTAGAACATTGCCCAAGTGATGCAGGTTGACACTGTTATCACTTTCAGGGGACTAGAACTGTTACTGCACTGCCTGCATATGTATCTTGTGAACATAAACAGTGGCGGCTTCAGATACAGTATGGGGTTGCTCCTCAGTTCAAAATTCAAGCAGGAAATTCATTATTAGTATCATATGCTGCAGTCCTACATTTGGAGCTGCAACTGAACATAGCTTACATCACTCCAATAGGATCATTTCTGTGTCTTCTACTCACTACATGGCCTTCACTTTCTATCTAAGCAAATGCTCCTCCTCTATCTATGCATACCCTCCACTCCCTGTATCTGTATAAGTTGCAAATTGCCAATTTTTCAGTATTCACCATCAGTACCAGTTAAATTGGAGTACCACCTCATTACCTGCTATCTCACGTTGATCATCACTGATATCTTCCTAACATTGATTCCCAACATCAATACCAACCAAACTGTGAATTCAAGCAGCAGTACTCAGTAGAACCAAGTGTCATCCCTGGTGCTTATTTGCATTTGCTCTGCCTACCAAACTTCCAGTGGCATAATTCAATGGTCACCATTGGTAACAACCAATAAAGCATCTCCTTCCAGTTCCAGACGATTCCAGCTTCTCCTTCAGTTCCAACCAAATCTAGCATCTCTTTCGGTTCCAGCTAATTCTAGCAACTTCTTCAGTTCCATCCCATTCCTGTATCTCAATTGTACACAGGTGGGGCTCAGCATTCTAGTGTTCAAAAAGTCTGATATTCAATGGGCTGGGAGAAACAACATTTGAATGATTCCAGTATCTCCTTTGCTTCCAAATGATTCCAGTATCTCCTTCAGTTCCAGCTAATTCCAAGTGTCCACTCTGGCCCCAGGTGACTAACGGAGTTCTTCTCAAATAGACAGTGACCTCTTGTTACAGGACCTACCATTCTCCACTCCAAAACTCTTACAGATTCAGGCCAAGCATTCAGGCTCCATGCTCATAATTATCCTGTGAGGTCTATATATGGAGGAATTCTATTAAGCCCCTACACTTCCACTTCACTAGAGCTCCAGAGTCACACGACAGATCAGGTCAGATTGAACACTTAGCCATGACCCACAAATGCATTATGCAGCCTTTTCAGGGTATGTTTCACAAAAAGTACAAGTATATGCAAGATCCCGATCCCCCCCTTGAACTTTTTCATTCCTCCAGCTCTGGTCATCTGATCACCAGCTACCAGCTTTGCGGCCCTGCTATCTGCTGTCAGCTGTAAATTGAGATGCTGTTTTGCAGCAGACATGAGATGACTGGGGTCAATGAGATTAAGGTGGCTAACAGTGTTGTAACTCATCATCATATCTTGTGTCCTTTTGCGGGGCAACTGATGTGTCTATTTTAAATGTGGTACATCTAGATATTGAATGCAAGGTTACAAAAAATGCTTGAAAGGGTTTGTCCTTTTGTTTTTGAAAATTCCGCAATAGTCTTTTTTATTGCATAAAACAGCAGTAGCAGTATCATAAAGATAGGCCACAGACTGAGACGTTCCTTGCTCATGATTGTGGTGTATGGCATGTTGGCGGTTTTAACTTTTCTGTCATTAACTTTTTCTCTCATGTTTAGATGTAAAGTTTTTTTAATGATTGTGAACTGCTGTTTGATTTGAGGTGCTCTTTTGCACACTTTGTATCCCTCTAACCACCTCTAGTAGATGTCAGGGGAATAAGTTGGAACCTGATGCCCAGAAGGGAATAAGACAATGGTGTAACTCCCTGCACACAAAAGTATGCACACACAGAGGCACATATGCACATGCACAGCCACACAAATAGCCAAATATACATATACACACACAGCCACATAGAAACATAGGCACATATACAAACACATTGCCACATATTTACACAGCCACGCAAAGAACCAGATATACAGTATATAGACACACAGCCACATAAGAAACAGCCCACTGCCCACTGAGCTGATACAATAAGACAGCACTGCTACATACAGTATGCATGAAGGTACAGTCAGAAAATAATATTCTTTGCAAACATCAGCTAATGACTCGAGACAGATCTGGTCATCGACTTGACTTGATTACTTAGCAAAAACTAACAGAAAAAAATAGTTTTTTTCAAGCATACAGGGACTATTTAAATGTGAAATTAGAACTCACAATATTAAAAAGCAAATACATATTAACATGTGCAAATTACTGGGGTCAAGCTCAGTGCATATTAAATCAAGCATATTCTCAATGTCAGCTCTGTAGACCTTTTAAAGGTAATACAGTTCAACCTTCATCATTTAAAATCTTTACATGCATATACATTTTATGGGGTCATGTGCCTAGTGGGAATTTGTCAGGCTGCATGATCTTTGAGCTAGTGTTTTTTTTTTTACTTTTAAACACCGATTTTGACAATGTAGATTAATGCTTTACCTTGTGACTGCTTCTCAAGGTAGACTGCTGTGCAAGACTCACAATGACATCTGTGGTTCAGGCTTTCCTACCAAACAGAGGGGTGTTGCAATGGAACTATAACTGTATACATTTTCACATTTTAATGTTCATATTGTGCGAAGTGCACTCTCAAATCATTCTTAAGGGGTGTACAAACACTTTGATTTTGACAGGTTTTCGATTCGGTTTTGCTTATAGAAGCAAAGTTGTATCGAAATTGAATGGTTTTAAAGATGCTTTTGATCTGCATTCGATTAGATGCGTGCTCCCATTTTCTCTATATCGAAAAGAAAAGTAGACTGTGCAGGCAAGGAAATATCGAATTAGATCCAGTAAATCGAATGTGTACACTGTACCTTGAATGTAAATCGAATTCGATATCAAATGCAAAAGTACAGATCTAATGCCAAAACTAATGGAAAATCAGACATAGAATCTAAAGCAAATTGAAGCGTGTGTACACCACTTGATACTGATTTCAAGAGATAAAGGGCCAGATTCAGAGTTGACGCAAATGCCAAATCTATCTCAAATGGGCAAAATCATGTGCACTGCAGGTGAAGCTGATGTAACATGCGCAGAGAGAGTTAGATTTGGGTGAGTTGTTTCTGTGCAGGGTAAATACTGGCTGCTTTATTATTACACTGCAATTTAGATTTCAGTTTGAACTAAATCACCTAAATCTAACTTTCTCTGAACAGGTTACATCTGCCCCACCTGCATTGCACATGGTTTTGCCCCTTTGAGATAGACTGTTACCATCACCTTACATTAAGCTTCATGTAGAGAAACATATTTGTGAGATATATTTGACATTTTTGCTATAAAAATAGGTAGAATATCATAAACAATAAAAAACTAAATAGTGTCTTACATTAAGTTCACATTCTTAGAAAAGTATATATATGCATACTTGTATGTGTGTATACATACTGTATATATGATCGATATTACCTCCCAGTCAGCTACAGCAGTTTCCTTGTTCAGCACAGACTACTGACAGTATAGCGCTATTAGGCAGAGTACCATTCATACCTGTCGTCAAACTGTGCAGATGATCAAAGCAGAGGTTGCAGAGGCCAAGTGTGAGAAGCTAAAGTAATAATGTCTATTTACCATCTAGTGTAATAGTATAGAGTTATAGTGGTTGTAAGCTGTCACTAGGTCACCATTTTACACAGTAGGTACAGTAAATATCAGCAAAATTATGAAGCATACATATATTTTTACTTACTTTCTCTGTTTGTTGTACATGCTTACCTTCCGACAAATCAGAATCTACACATGAGACTCCAAGATGGCCCACTGTTATAGTGCTTCTATATTTATGTTATAATCTGTATGAATTGTTACACGGTAATGCATCCAGTTACAACAAATACAAATAACAAACACAATTAATGAACTTTAATAGCTTCCTTAATTTGAACACATACAAACAAAACAAAACACAGTCTGGTAAAATCAAGAGGTACAGTGGAAAAGTCTCATTATGTCACAATAACACTGTGTTATTGTGATAACTTTCCCCAAAATTGTTCATTTTCAGCATACCAGTTATAAAATGAACAAAACAGAAAAGGAATAAGCCTGTGCTCAGTTTTTCTCATATTTTACAAAGTATCGCTGCACAGCAATATTAATGCTTTTATAACTGGTGGATTCAAACTTGTGGTGGATAGTGTTCTCTTCCGGAATGGTTTCAATCAAAGGTGGATCTTCAGAGCAATGAAGAGCTGTAGAACACACCAGCAGGTCTTCGTGCCTATAACAGCTGCCATTTCCCTTAAGGCTAAGCTCACCTACCAGTACTGGATGCAACCAGGACCTATGTCACTGGTGGTAGTACAAGCTCAAACCTGAGTGACTGAATCAATGCCGGCTGTACGGAGTTTCCTACTAGGAGACTGGAGAATGACTATAGATACAAGGTGGGAATTCGGAATTCAGAAGTATATAGAGAGATTAACTCTATATAGAGGAGGCAGTGGCTGAGAGGCTGGAGAGTGAGGTAATAAAAAACTAAAGACAATAAAAGCTAGGCATGGGCTGGTGGAGATGGGTAGAGCCAAGAACACATGAGTTAAAGTAATGGAGAAACTGGGACTAGTACCAGAACTGGAGATAGGAAATAATAAGCAATCGGGCTGGTAATAAAGGGAGAATACTGAATACAATACATGAGAACAGAAAGGGTAACTGACTGAAACACAATAGAAGGTGAATGGAAAACGGAGCTGGAGAAATGCTGAGGACTGGAAGGAAATGGAGCTGGAACAAATGCTGTGGCTGGCTGGAAACTAACTGGTACTAAAGCAGAGAGTTAAGTGTCAAGGGCTCACACCACAACGCTGAGCTATGACCAGCACTAGGAGAAAGGAAGACCAGGAAGATAAAGGAAGCATGGTCCAATCAGGATGGCTGGAAAAAACACAAGCCTCCTGAAACACAGATTAACTGCAACTGAGAAGTCAGACCCATGGTAATGGAATAATTGTGTGACAGTTCTGGACACAAAACAAACACACAAAAGTAGGCTATAACGTTGCCATATATCTATTGAAAACAGAAAGGGGGTGGTTCAGGTTGGTTTGCAAAAGCTAAATACTTTTTTTTAATGGACAACACCATGTGCACTGCAGGTGGGGCTGATGTAACATGTGCAGAGAGAGTTATATTTTGGTGTGTTATTTTGTTTCTGAGAGTAAATACTGGCTGCTTAATTGTTACACTGCAATTTACATTACATTTCAGTTTGCACCCAAATGTAACTCTCACTGCACATGTTACATCTGCCCCACCTGCAGTGCACATGGTTTTGCCCATTAGAAAAATATTTTGTTTTTGAAAGCCAACCTGAATTAGGCTCAAAGACAATTACAGGATGCCAAGCTAGGAAAACATATATAAAGAAATTAATTAAAAAAATAATTTGAGATTTTTTTTTTAGATATTTTGTATACTTAATTAGTATTATCACACTTAATTTAGCATTTTAGACACCGCCAAACATTGGTACATCAGGCAATTGACTAAGCTTGCCTAATGGCAGCACTTGCCCAGATAAATGCTTTGATGTTATACTGCGTGCATTTTGACTTTATATAAAATGTCATTACAAAAATTGCTATTGTTTAATTACTAATAATAACCTGCAGATTACTTATTTAAATATTCAATTAAATAATATATGGCCCTGATTAGATATTATAAGCTGTTTTTGCTTCAGTTATTTAATTGCAGGTCCTTGTATAAAGCTTCTGGTGCAGAGCTCCTTACAAAGCTGGCCTACCAACAAGGCTAAAATCATTAAACAATCATTACGATCAACTGACAATGGCCTACAATTTTTTTGCAGCTGAAGTGGGAGTTGATGCTTGATGAACAATCCAATTAAAACTGGCAAGAAAAGACCTAAAATGTCAGCCAAATCGCTTTTTAATAGTCAACGCAGCCGTCACAAAACATAAACACAGAACTCCCAACAGAAGCATAAAGCTCGAAACAATCATAGAAAATGAATAATTTTAAGCAGCCTGAGAATTCTCGTAACACTGGAGCACTCATTAAAATGTTGTGAATGGTGTTGTATACTGTGTCTTCAGATAAAGGAAATTAATAAAGGAGGAATGTGATTACTCCATACCTGGCTGGTTGTATACCATTTTAGAATTACATTCTCACCGCATTAGTATGCAAATCATATATGAATAAAGGGATTAACAGAAAACGGGAGGTATTTATCACAAATGTTATACCATAACTATGGCATGTTTTTATTTATTATTATTTATTATTTACTAACAGTTTCTTATATAGCGCACACATATTCCACAGCGCTTTACAGAGTATAGTTGAACAGTCACATCAGTCCCTGCTCCAGTGGAGCTTACAATCTATATTCCCTACCACTTGTACACACACACAGTCATTCTAAGGTGAATTTTGTTGGGAGCCAATTAGCCTACCAGCAGATTTTTGGATTGTGGTAGGAAACCAGAGTACCGGGAGGAAACCCAAGCAAGTACGGGCCATGGTACCATGGTGGGGATCAAACCCATGACCTCAGTGCTGTGAGGCAGTAATGCTAACGATTACACCATCCGTACTTTACTGTATACAGATACAATCAGATCTCTTGTACGTGACTGTACACTGGGCTTGCACTTATACTGAAGCCTAATTAGTAACCTACCGACAGGAGCAATTTTTCAGCATAACATTTTTCTATTATTAAACTAGTAGTTCCGGACCTGTCCTACGACAGGTCAGCATTCATTAAAATAATAATCAACTTCATGGAGAAAATAATAATCAACTTATTGGAGATGGTGAGTGAGTGGGCACACACAGTCATTCTAATAGGGCCTACACACATACCGATTTTGGCCAGTGATATAGCATGCCAGATTTAGCATAGCAGATTTCGGTACTTATGTAGTATCTGGGCTGCCGATTTTGTGATTGTATGCCTTACCTTAAGGCATACAATCAGATGCGATGCGATTTTGCATAGGATTCAATGTTAAGAAGGTCCTGTTCATTTCCCCACTATCCAAGTGGGCATAGAGTTGATTTTATATAGCGTGGCGAGCGCAGCGAGCCACCGAGCCCGAAGCGTGGCGAGCGAAGCAAGCCCCGCGAGGGGACGCATATTTCTTAAAAAGTATTCTGTGTCCCCTCGCGGGGCTCGCTACGCTCGCCACGCTTCGGGCTCGGTGGCTCGCTACACTCGCCACAGGTTTATATCCAACTCCATGCCCACTTGGATAGTGGGGAAAGGAAAAGGACCCCTTTTTCCCATTGAATTCTATGTTAAAATGGACTCAGACCATTTTAACATTGAATCCTATTGAAAAATCTTGACCATCGCATCGCATCGCATACGATTTGGTCGCATGCGATGCGATGCGATGCGATGCGATGCGATGCGATCCGATCCGATTTCTAAATCGGACGCCCAGATACTACATAAGTACCCAGATTTCCTTTGAGCACAAAGTCATCTATATTGCTTAGAATGTGCAAAATGTGTCAGCGATATGCCTCAGCGATTCTGCTAAGTGATTTAAGCATGCCAGATTCTTCTCAAGCATGAGAAAAATAAAAAATAAACTCATTTAAATAAAAATGGGCAGTTCAAAGGGCTAGGGGAGTTCTTGGGGAGTTTTAAGGGGAGAGAAGTCAGGAGAAGTGTTGCAAAGAGTACCTGTACATAATAGCACCTTACCAGAGTGTTTGCATCACTTTCTCTACACTCCTCACCCCTTGAAAAAGATTATTTTTCAAGGGGATAGAAATCAGGCAAAGTGTTGCAAAGAGGAACCATACCTGTACATAATAGAACTTAAAATTAACAATAAATTACATTTTGAAATGAAATGACACCATACCGTGTTTTTTAACATTTATTGAAAATACTCTTTTAAATATATTAAAAGTATAAAAGTGAACACCACTGGGTTCATCAACAATATCAGGCCGAGAAATGCCTCTGGGCCAAAGACTTTTCAAACAAAAAAAGGGATCAGGCCAACAAACTCACTACAGTATACTAGAGCCAACAGAAGTGATGACTCACAAAATGTGCAAAGAAGAGATAGCAAAGGTAAGGACAGTCTTTAGTGAAGGACACATAAGAGTGACTGATATCGCATCATTCTGGAGTCAGGGCTAAATGACCTATCCAAGCAGACATAATAGTCTACAAGGATTCGAAAACGCATGGAAGAAAGAGCAATTTTTTCAACTTAATTATAATTAATTTAGATTTTTTTTTTTATTTATAATGGATAATAAACAGCATCGTCCTGTGCTTGTGTACTCGAGAAAGCGGAGTACATTCCAGTGGACAGAGTGCTGGTGGTGACTGATGTGGCCGGGTTGGGTGAAGGGGCTCCCGTCGTGTTAGGAGGGGCAAGCTGCGGAGGAATTGCCGGCGGATTACTATAGGGTTGGTGGTAGGGATACTGTGGCGAGGGTCCGCAAGATGCGTAATGCATCGGGTCGCGCATTAATTTTAGGTCATCAGGAATGTTTTTATCCTGGGCCCGAATTATATACACGATGCATTTGAATTTTCGACGGGTGTCGTCATCCATTGAACGCATCTCCGAGTCTACCGTATTTGAAAACTGACGAATTGAATCAATAGGCTTATTAAGCCTTGCCTCCGCAAATTGAAAAAATTGCTCAGAGCTGCCGGCTACAGATCTTTTGGCTGTCTTCTTCCTCTGCCTGGGTGGTGGCGTTGGCAGTGGGGTAGAGGTTGAGGTTTCTACTTCCTCACACTCAAGATCTGCAGCCTCTGTAGTCTCGGACGTCTCCACAAACAGCTCCGGAGTAGCATCCTGTAAAATAAAATAAAAAACGTTAGGACCATGAATAATGATGACATGTTGCATATCTATATGTGTTCAAACTTACCAGATCCTGGCTCTCCTCCTCTTGCCTAATTGGAGGCACAGGATCCATGTTATTCTGTCCATGCGTTTTCGAATCTTTCTCCAGCAGGAGGTGCATCTGGTCGTAGTACCATAACGTTGGCTTGTATACGTCATCGGCACCGGCTCCAGAACTCTGCGATTCAGTCACTTTTGCGTGCTCCTTCACAAAGACGGTCCTCAAATTCGCTATCTTCTTCTTCACACATTCCATGGTGTCATCACTTCTGTTGGCTTTAGCATAGGCCAGCAAAGCATTATAGGCCTGATCCCTTTTCTGCTTGTTTGAAAAGTCTTTGCTGGTAATTTGCCACAGGCATTCATGGGCCCGATAGATGTCAATGAACCCAGTGGTGAATTTTTTAGACGAATTTTGCTTTGCCATTTCTGTGTGAATAATATGGTATAAAATGTAAATACATAATTAACATATATGCATCCACCATTATGTACATAAACAGTCCAAACTAGGTCAGCTTACAATCTATTGTCCCTACCACATGTACATGCACACACATTCACTGTTGTTGTTTTTTTTAAGGGTTTGGAAAGACAATTTACCCCATCATAGACATGCAAGTAAACAACACATGACTAGCTTTTGCAATGTGCCATCACCCCAGAGCATGCAAGTAAACAACACATGACTAGCTTTTGCAATGTGACATCACCCCAGAGCATGCAAATAAACAACACATGACTAGCTTTTGCAATGTGCCATCACCCCAGAGCATGCAAGTTAACAACACATGACTGGCTTTTGCAATGTGCCATCACCCCTCCCCAAACTTGCGCTGGGGGCAGCGGGCATCACATGACACCCTCACCCAGAAGCATGCTTTATTTTATAACATTGGTGGCACAGTGGTCGCCTCACATCCCCCCAAAGATCCTCGTGCCCATATTCTTGCGCTGGGGGGCCGCGGGTGCAGCGGGTATCACATGACACCCTCACCCTTAAAGTTTACATTGGTGGCACATTACCACCCCACCCCACCTGTAATCATGCGTTGGTGGTGCTCAGTGGATAGCATAGTACTTACCAGCTCTGGAGGGTTCACAGCGAGTGTTCTCTGACAGCATCAGCATGTGCAGAATGGAGAGGAGGGCTCAGGGAGTGTCCAGATGAGGGAAATCGCTGGTCATTTGAGCACAAAAAAAAGACACCACACAAAAGGCGCCCGATATGCAGGGTCTTGCTAAACGATTTTACTAGATTGATGGGACATGCTCATTCTTCTTCTTATTGCGATTTAGACGGGCGGGGCCGCACATCTACATCGCTTTAGCCTCCACACACACACCGATGTATGCTTAGTTTCTAAGCGACCTAGCTAAATCGCTTAGAAAATGGCTCAAAATCGGCATGTGTGTAGGCCCCATAAGGTTAATTTTGTTAGGAGCCAAATAACCTACTAGTATATTGTGGGAGGAAACTGGAGTACCCGGAGTACGGGGATAATATACAAACTCCACACAGATAGGACCAATGGTGGGATTAGAACCCATGACCTCAGTGCTGTGAGGCAGTAATGGAAACCATGTTTCTTGTTGCTTACATTTAACTGGAAAAGTCGGAAACATATAGACAATACTTAACTTACAAATCGCAAACATTTTGAGAATAATATTATTTATTAGTCTGGGGCATAGGTACATTTTGGGGTAGGTCTTGTGATTCTGATGCATCCTCCAATAGAATTTAGGGGCAATTGTAGGAGTTCTAAAGGGAAGTATAGTGGGGTTACCATAGTTTTTATATGCTTAGTGAGTTGAATGCTCATTGCAGCCTAGGGAAGGTCATAATTAGCAGTTAGCAATATATTATTATTTATTATTTATTAACAGTTTCTTATATAGTGCAGCATATTCCGTTGCGCTTTACAATAGCAAGTCTGATGTGTTGAGAGTTTAATTTCACAAAGTAGACTAGGTAGGAAATGCTGCTGTCACTGGCCATTAACAGCAGCTCAGTTACATCCCTATCACTGCATTTCGTGGCCTCTGCTCTAGTAAAATCCCATAATATAATATGATATTGTTATTAGGACTTCTCTGGCCTGGAGGAAGGTTTATGTGCAACTGGAAACTCCACTTCATGCATTGGCCTATTGCTCTGTTCATGAGAAGCAATGCTACTGCTCTGTGCTCAAGGCCCATACACACAACTCAGTTTTGTTGTTTGAGCCAGTGATGAGCACCGATATGCACTCCCAATTCATTGCTGGCACTCATCTGCTGGTATTACCAGCAGATGAGCTACAGGGGTGGATGGCTTTTTATAGCATCCTGCTATGGAAAGTCGACCACCCACTGTGAAAATCACTGGCCAGGGGGAGAATCGGCCAGTGTGTATTCACTGAGTGATTTTCAGGCCAGCGATTTTCACATCATCGCTGTCCATACACGCTGAGCATACATGCTGAGCAAAATCACCCAGTGTGTATGGACCTTCACTGAGAGAAGGCCACCTGCTCTGCAGTTCTGAAAGAGAGGTTGGGCTACTAATAAAGAATTTCTAATTCTCTCACCCTATTATATTTCACCCAAGGTTTTAAACATGAAACAAATTTTGTGTATAATCTCAGACACTGAATTTGAATGCCAAACAATCATGTCCTTGCACACATAGGTGTGCGCAGCCCATTTAATTAGGAGGTGCACCATTGAAGGGGCTTGTCGATCACCACCAACTGGGCGTGTCCATCACCGCCTACTGGGCGTGTCTGTCACCGCCTATTGGGCGTGTCCATCAACGCATCAATGCAAATTTAATAGAAGGTGACTTATTTTTGTATATTCTCTACAGAATGAATCCCCCCCCCCCCCACATAGCAGAAATAAGAACAGCGCTAAAGGCACGCTGCAAAAATTTACACTGTAATGCCCATTACACATAATGCCACACACTCTAATGCCCATTACACAAAATGCCATATACAGTAATGCCCATTACACATAATGCCCAATAAATATTATGCAAGGGCTTAAGAATTTTTTGTAAAATATGGGCAATAGGTACAGTGCCATACACATAATGCCCATTACTTATAATGCCTCCAGTAATGACCCTTACACGTAATTCCCCCAGTAGTGCCCCTTACAAATGTTTCCATATTAGTGCAGGAGGGGAGAGAAAAGGGAAGGAGAACGCTTACTGTCATGGCCCTGTGTGGTGTGCGCTCAGCACCTATGTTGCTGAGCAGCTCACACCAGTGTTGACGGATATTTGAAATAAGGTGCTGGCTCAATCAAAAAGCAGTATTCAATGCCGGTGCGAGCGGCCGGCGAGGGGGTTAAACTGCGAGGATCACAGAAAACCAGTGATCCTCGCAGTTTAACCCCCGCGCCGGCCGCTCTCACTATTCCGGGGGAATCCTCGCCGTCACAGAACGGCGAGGATTCCCCTAAACTGCGAGTGCAGCAAACTCGCTGTAATTAGCTTTGGCTCTCGCAGTTTTTGGAGGCACATTCGCAAATTCCCCCTCGCTCAAAAAACGGAGCGAGGGGGAATTTGCGAATGAGGGGGGTCAGTTGAATACTGACAGGGTGAGCGGTGACTGTGAGCAAAAAGTCCTGCTTGCAGTCACTGCTCGCCCACGGCATTGAATATATGCCAAAGCTTGCCCAATCACTAACTCTGACAGGCTGGCAGACAGGCACCATATTTCAAATGTTCAGTGTGAGCCCTGGTACCTCCTTGTAGTTTTCTTAGTATACAACAACCCCCTCCTTGTAGTTCTGTTATTTAAATGTTGGCAGCCTCCACACCCACAACCCTCCCCCCCCCCCCACACACACACTCCTAGATAATTTAGTTATTTTATACTGTATCATGTATGTATGTATCACTGTATTCTAATATTTCTGTGCCCCCCTTCCCCTTAAATTAGTTTACCTATGACTGGCTTTGACTTGCTGCTACCAGCGGCATTCTTGAGTCTCCAGTCCACTGCTCAGATCACTCATGTCTGAGCAGTGTCTTCTGGCCCGCCCCCTATTCAGCAACAGGCAGCCTCGTGATTGGCTGCCTGTTGCAATGCTGACCGAGAGGAGGAGCAACCCGTCCGCACGCATATCTTTCATCTTTCATCATAGATTTCGGTATCACCCTGCGTGCCCGCGCACCCACGATGGCACCGCATCCTCACTGCGGCCACAGCACTGGTCAGACAGCAGCCAGCCCGTCCGAGCACAGCATCATCACTGCTGCTGCAATGGTGCGGGGGAAGGGCACCATAGGCGTGTGCACGGGGGTGCCTGTCATTTGGAGGTGCCTGTGCACCTCTGGCACCCCCCGTGCGCACGCCTATGCTTGCACATATTTAGTACCAGTTAAGGTACATACACACGGGGAGATATATTGCTCAGCAATATATTGCTGATCAATACATTGCTCAGTTTCTCCTTTTCTTTAGCGACCAGAGATGGTCGCTGATGAAGGGGAACCAGCTGGCTCCTGCGACCAGTGATTAGAATGGGGCTGAAAACGGGAGCGCGCACCCGGCAATTTATCGCCAGGGCACACTCCCATCACTGGCAATATGGTCGCCAGCGACCATATTCCCAGCAATTTCAGCCCCTATCGCCCCCGTGTGTACACGGCTTTACATGTTATTTCTCCAGTATTGCCAGTTACAGATGTAGCCAGTACGATTTAAGCAAAAAATAAAAAATAAAATTACGTTTTGGAGACTATGGTTTCAGAATAAATTTGGATAATGGACATTTGGATAAGGGATATTCAACCTGAGTGATGTACACAGTCAACCTGAATGATGTAAACAGTTAGTCAGCTTTTTATGTATTAAAACTGAAGATTGTGTTAATAAAATGGATTCAACCATCAAAATTAAGGGGCAGATGTATAAAGCAGTGATAAGGAAGGAGAAGGAAGCTTCTGGAGAAGCTATCCATGGCAACCATTCAGCACTGGGGTAATATCTATAATTTGCATACTATAAAATACAAAGCAGCTAATTGGTTGCCCTGGGCAACTTTTCCATTGACTCCTCCTTCCTTATCACTGCTTTATACATCTGCCCCGGTGACTAAAACTATTGCATTTATAGAAAATATATGTAATCATATAATTGGTTATCTCATTCATTTTATAAATATTAGAATGGCATTCCATGTAAACCACCTGTCATTTTTTTAATAAAACAGATATCCCTTTACAGCTAACTATTTCACAATTGTACAGTATATACAGGTAGCAGGTAGTGACAGACAATCAGCACAACCTCCCCCCACTGCGTAATATACTATGTCTGGCAATACTGTCAACTGGAATTTCTGTGTGTGCTTACAATTTGATTCGTTTGATTTAAAATGGGTGATGCAGCAGTGGGGGTGACTCAAACTATCAGCGTGACTTTATACACTTTGCAACTCATGAAAATAGCTTAGACCCGGATTTTGAGCTGAAAATTAGGTGCTGTTTTTATTGTGAAAAGTAATTCCTCTATGGCTATTAGATTTTTATTTGTAGACACATTTGAACCCTTTTTTTTGTAAATGATAACTCAGTTTATCCTTTATGTAATGCACTAATTACTTTTCATCTTAGTCGCCATCTCTTTCCACACATGTGCGCCAACGCTTGACGATTTGGACAAACCTGAGAAGAAAGCTGGTGTTTTTTGTCATAGCCAGGACTAAACGGCAGCTTTCACCTGCTTGTCAGAGTTGAAGTGTTGACCCTTAAGGTGCTCTTTCATCTCTTGGAAGTGGGTTGCAGCGCCTGCAGTTCATGGAGGTTCTGCCACACCTGTCGTACATCCCCAACCTTGAGCCCTGTGACTTTCACCTCTTCCCTAAGATGAAAGAGCACCTTAAGGTCAAAAACATAACCATGGAGGTATTACTTTTCAAGCCTCATATGTATATATATATATATATATATATATATATATATATATATATATATATATATATTTGGGCTTTGTTCGTTCCCTATCCCTCAGGGAACTTAGTGGTGAGGCTGCCAAACATATAATTGTGACACATTGTAAACATTTTTGTGAAATAGGCTTTAGCGCGAGTTGGAATATTGGGGATACATATATATATATATATATATATGCAAATGGGGGTTTGACCCTGATAGCGCTTCCAATACTAGATAGCGGCTACCTCTACAAAATCTCCCCTGTTAGCGGGAGACAGAAACAGAGACCAAAGAAGAGATGTAGAGGGCGCTGATGAGATTCCCACCACCTAGTTATGTGCTCAGGTTACGCAAATGGACAATATAGCATTTTCAATAACATTTATTTAAAAAACATAAATTAGGCATTTCCAGATTTGGATTCTTTGAAAGCGCATGGAAAAACCCGAAGCACTTCGTCTCCGAAGAGACTTCCTCAGGGTACACAAGAATGTGCGGTATGCTAGGTCTAAGACCAATACCAGAATCTTTTGTATTTCTTTAAAATTTCAGATAAATCCGATAGCGATGAACCTTTAGTAAGGGCCCTTGAAAAAGACGGGGCACTTGAAAAGGGGGGATTAATTAATACCAGAATAGTGTAGACACAAGTGAGTCCTCCAACACCTTTTCTGATTTTATATATATATATATATATATATATATAAAAAAGTTTTTTCTTTTAATGGTACGAAATCTTCTTTCCTCTAGTCTAAGCATATGCCCACGTTCCTAGGACTCTTCCTCAAAGCAAATTATCGATTGGAATGCTGGATTTAATATATATGAATACAGTATATATATATATATATATATATATATATATATATATATATGTGTGTGTGTACCGTATATAATACAACACTACTGCTGCTCCACCCCTCTGTAAGAGGAATTCAAGTGTTGAAAGTGCCAGCGGCCACGAGATGACCGCCGGCGTTGCTGCATTCAGACGTACACAACCACCAATGCTGACACCAATGTCATTCCGGAATTTTGACGGAGATGTTACTAGTGTATATATGCGCTATATATACCATACAAATTGTATAATAATATTGCTTATTGTATAGAAAATAAATTATGTATTCATTTAAGACTATACAAAAATTTAATCTTTCAAATTCCTTAAAGTTAGCTGATGATATACTGTACAGTAGAAATTAAATCCCAACATGCAGCGATTTGCAGCAATACATGACAGATGGCCGAGACTGGAGAATATTTCCTGACAGAAAATGTATCTTACAAGTAAATTTCTTGGCTTCAAATTAAATTGGATCAAAATCCCTTATCAGTGTGTGACCTTGTGCAAGCTGCTCAGCATCCCAACACAGCAAAAACACGGCTATATCTTGGAAAGTATATTGTTTTTGTTGTTTTGTTATTACTCTTGCTACTATTAATATCTTTTTTTAAATAAGTGCATTAAATTGTTATTGCTGTTGAAAATGCAATAGAGAAGTGTACAAGATAAAGATATGTCAGAACGTCAACATGTACTGTAGCATGTCGATACGCATGGCATGTGGTCGTTCAGCACATTGGTATATACCATGTAGACACTGGTGAAATGTTGTCATGATTAAAATGTATACAGAACATCCATGGCCATTTAGTGGTGATTGCATCCTACAGTAAAGAGACAGCAGGTAATATATAAAGGTAAAAAAAAAAGAACTTCTGCACAGGCACAATTCAATTATTGTAAAATTAAGTTCCACAGTCACCACCTGCACTAAGGACCTTATTCTGGTTCACACACAGCATTGCTAGCTTTCTCAGCGATGCATTTGATTTTCAGCACGCCCACCATTCGCAATGTGTACTGTACAATGTGTATCATCTGTATGCATAGACCTGAACATTTGCAGAATAAAAGCACAACAGACGTTCTTTGCAAATGGACTTTCATTTTACTCTGTATTGACTCTAGATCAAGGCCGTGCAAGCCCTGTCAGCACCCCAGGAGAAATACCCCCCACCCGCCGCCCTCCGCTCCCCTCCCACTCTGACTAGTTTCAGGACTCACATCATTTAATTTACTGGTACTGGAGATTTCAGAAATGTTCATACATAATTATTATACCCAAGCTCTGCCAATTCTGTTTTTTTTTTTATATTATTTTATTTATATAATGAATAAAACAATACAGGTCTACAAATACTATGAAAGGTTTTATGACAATTAATATACATTTGGAGTAAATTATTTCTTGAGCTTGATAATAAGCTTGTGTAAATGGTTCATTAAACCACATGAAGGTGGGTCACTGTTTTTTGCAGTAGTGGGGGATTGCTAGATTTCAGTTTGACAGTGTAACATCATGTGTGGAATCTGGCATGTTATATGCTAGCTGTAGTTTTGGTACAAAAATATGCCACCTTCTGCCCAGTGGCAGATTTCCCATTAGGCACGGAGGCACATGCTTAGGGGTGGCACTTGTTAGTGGGCAGAAACTTGGATGCTTGTGTTGGTATGGTCAGCCCGAAATGTACCAGTAACTGTAAGATATTTCAGCTGTACTGTACCATATGCTATCTTGCATGGCATGTAAACGCTAGGACATGCACATACTACCCTGTAACTCTCCTACTTAGTAATTATGTGTACGTAATTCAAAATACTAAAAAGTCATAGATTGTGGATTCTTTATTATTCTATTAAATTGGAAAAAGGGGGCTTTACTGGTATGTATAGGGGCACCCTTACCTATAAATTTGACCCGGTTTCTGTCCTGAAATCACTACACAGGGATCATATTTTGGGAGGAGGAAAACACTTAAACAATACTTTCAAAATGGTAGACATGTTTTGGTTTTGGTTCTAAAGTAATACTTGTGGTTTAGTTTTGCAAAACCACCCTAATTTGTTTTTGTTTGGAATTGAATTTTGGTTAATTTTTTGGAAATCGATTAATAAAATAGATAAAAGCAAGTAAAATCATGTCACTTTTATGATGCAATATCTTAAATTCAGATTTAAAATCCAAATCCTATTATTATTAATTCTGTGAAGATATAAACCAATACTTGAATCTCTTTAGGAGATCCAGACTGGATTTTGGTTCCATTCAAATTCATAAAATCTGGGTGGATTTGGATTTCTGGAGAATCAAACCACACATCTCTGTAAATGGTAATTGTTTTATAGCACAGAAGGGTATGCCAGTGACGTCACAGGTATTCCCGTCTACAGGCATCCCTGTCTGCGTTATAACACATGCTGCTCACTGTCAGTGCCGAGTGAACAGCGGCAGAGGCAGAGAGAACACCACACTGGATAAGGTATGTATGTGTAATCTCATGATGTAAAATGTGTGCTAATAAACTTATGCTGTTCTGGGTGTCTGTTGTTATTTACACATTCATTATACAGGTGAACTATGAGGCCCAGCGAGCATATTTATGCCCTACATGCTGGGTCTTGTAGTTTACTTGTATTAAGCAATGTGTTTAAATCTATTTTTGCACACATTAGCCCAGCGTTCATTGCCCTGGGATGCCAGGGACAGCCCCAGGCTTCAGTCCTGGATGGGTGAAGCCTGGGGGGGACCACTTTATTGGGGGGTCCCCACTCCCCCAGGTACCCCGTCCAACTCTGACCAGCCATGGTGCGGATGGTATGCCTGGGGGACGTTACTTAAAAAGTGTCCCCCCGCTGTGGCATGCACCTCTGGCTGTTGGAGCCCGGTGCTGGTTCCAAAATACGGGGGACCTCCAGTACTTTGGTACCCCATATTTTTGGAACCAGGATCGGTCCAAGAGCCTGGTGCTGGTTTCTTAAATATGGGGGTCCCCTACAGATTTTTCCCCCTGTATTTTTTTAAACCAGGACCGGTTCAATGAACCTGGGGCTGGTTATGCTCAGGCTCAATTTGTTTAATTTTCATTTTAACACATTTTTTTTTGTCAGAATCATGCACAGATCTCGCTGATCTGTGCATGGTTCTGTCAAACTCATCTGCCAGAACCTGGTCTATTTGTTTTGCGATTTTTGGTGTTGATGTTTTCCAAAAATTGCTCGCTATTACATTTGTGAGTTATATACTTTATCGTAGGAAAACATCTGTATGCGAATTGAAGTGTTAGCAAAAATCGACTAGTCAAAAAGTGCGATTTGTACTGCAATTTGCATCCTATTTCATGTGCGATTTTTGAAAAATTTGCAGATTCTCCTGTTTTTTTCCACAAAAGTCGAAATATCTCATCCTATTACATGTCACCCATTGTTACCATAAGGAATAGTGAAAAGAGCTTCAGGGTTTTAACATAGTACAGGTGGGAAATTTTCTTCAAAGGAAAACAAGTAATAAAACACGAGGACATGCACTGAAACTGGAGGGAGGTAGGTTCAGGGGAAATGTTAGAAAGAATTACTTCACAGAAAGGGTAGTGGATAAGTGGAATAGCCTCCCATCAGAGGTGGTAGAGGCTAAGACAGTAGAACAATTTAAACATGCTTGGGATAGGCATATGAATATCCTTACAAAGAAATAAGGATCTAAAAGGGTTGAGTTTACTTGAAGGGTAAAAAAGGGGCAGACTAGATGGGCCAAATGGTTCTTATCTGCCGTCAAATTCTATGTTTCTATGTTTCTAACACTACAAGACCCTTTATTTTGTTATTTTGATAAATGTTTGATTTTGTACTTGCTTTTTGTTTTTTCCTTCAGTAAAATGTAATGCATTATGCCTATTACTTATCCAAAATTGGATATAGTTTCCTAGGAACAGAATGACATCTTTTCATTCATTGGCTATAAAACCAGTAGGTCGATTCAACCTTTTAGTGACTTAATAATACAGAGTTGTAAAAATAGATGCTTTAATTCTGTTGTTCTCCATAGCACTACAGAGTAGAGTAAAGTTTTTATGATTATTGTAAGTTGGCTCGGGGGGCATGTGCTGCAGGGAAATAATGAGAGAATATCAAAAGTAAAGTAGGACATGTTGTCGGCAAATACTTTGCTGTGATTTTTATAGTAGACTAATTTTCTACAGAGACTGAATGTACATTTTCCTTAACCAGCCCTGGAATCAATTGTTCAATGGAAAATCTTAAAAATGAAAGTCATTTGAGGATTATAGCATGCTGTTTAACATTTCTTACTGTAAAGATCTTCCTGGGAAATATCTAAACCAACATTTCTGAGTTGGGAGAAACAATTATTACAATCTTTTGTAAAGGGCATAAGAAAAAAATCAAATTATCTAAAGCAAAAAAGATCATTACGATTTCAAATCTCTAAATCATTATAAAATAGCTGTACTTCCTATATATATATATATATATATATATATATATATATATATATATATATATATATATATATATATATATATATTAGGTATAAGAATTAACAGCAACAATTGTTTTAAAAACAATGAGATGGACAAAATAGATATTCTCTTTTTAAAAAATAAGACTACAAGAAAACTCAATTCTCCATTCTTCCCGTGTATGAACTTCTAGGATAAACTAAATAAATATTTTGGGCCAGATGTATCAAACTTCAAAAAGTGATAAAATAGAGAGTGATAAACAACCAGCCAATCAGCTCCAACCTTTGATTTTTTTTAAACCCAGCTTGTAACATTACAGGTAGGTGCTGATTGGCTGGCTGTATATTACTCTCCATTTTATCACTTTTGCAGCTTGATACATCTGTCCCTTTATATTAACGTATAATACGAGATATTCATTAATGAATGCTATTAAAAACATGAAATATTGCAATAATTTGTATTCTTAAATATGTCTTAAACACTGTCTTACCTCCGTCCGCAGTAGGTTGCTATGTTGTGTGATGATGGTGGTGATGTGTGTGTTCATGGTGGGGGGGGGGGGAGGGGCTGATTTGGTACTTTTTAGATCAGAAGTCTTACATTACAGAATTAATCCTGTGTAGATTAGATTATTCGTTCAAAGGGTCTGGGTCAAAAGTGTCACAACCCCAATGCTCAGTCCCAGTTTATACTTGACTCTTTATCAGAGCAGTAAATGGTCAGATTAATACCTAATTATGTATTTTGTCTGTTCTAGAGAAAATGTGTACTGAACAATAATAAAGTTCATAATTTGTGATAACTTTATTTACTGCATGGGATTGGTATATTTATCCTTACATTAACCAGACACTGGGGCAGATGTATTAAGCCTTAACAAGAGATAAATGCAAGGATGATAAACAGAGATAAACATCCAGCCAATCACCTGCTAACTGTCATATAATAACAGGCTGCGTTTGAAAAAAGTCAGTAAGGAGCTGATTGGCTGGACGTTTATCTCTCTTTATCACCCTTGCATTTATCTCTTGTTAAGGCTTAATACATCTGCCCCATTATTTTTTTATTATTGTAATAATTGTTGTTATTATTATTATTACTATTATTATTATTAATATCATCCTTAATTTATACAGTCACACAAGGGATCAGCAGCACCCATTTACAGAGTAAATAAACACATAAAAAAAAAACAAGAAACCAGTGGCAAGTACAGGATATACAGATTGAGCATCCCTTATCCAAATATCCATTATCCAAATTATTCCGAAAACCATACATTCCAGAAAGTGAAGACATTTTTTTTTCTTGCTATAAACACTACTGGGACATCTGTAACTGGCACTACTGGTGACATCTGTAACTGGCACTACTGGGAAAATAACATATAACTTGCACTAAATATGTGCAAGACAATGATTGCTTAGTATTCAAATTCAGTACCTGAGATAGTAAACAGACTTTGTTTCATGTTTTGAAACCTTGTTTTATACACAAATAAAATATATTGGTACTTACGTATTAGCAGGGCGCCCATTGGTTGAGAATACCAATACACCACTATGCTGTCTACCTAACTTAAGCAAATTACGTAATTTACGTAAACTACGTAATTTATGTAACTTGAGCTGTGCTAATACATAATGGATCATATCCCCACTACCCACGTCATACCCCCATTATCCACATGGGCCTGGAGTCAACTTTATAAAGCATGGCGAGCGCAGCATGCCACCGAGCCCGAAGCGTGGCGAGCAGACGCGGATATGCATCCTCTCGCAGGGCTCGCTGCACTCGCCACACTTTATAAAATTAACTCCACACTCACGTGGATAATGGGGGTATGACGTGGATAGTGGGGATATGATTGTGTTAGTTGGGGTTGTGTGTGTGGTGTGTGTGCCTGTGTAGTGCATTATACTTACCTCAATGATGTCCACGGCACTCGACTCCACATCCGCCATGACCGTCCCCGCCGGCAGCAATGTACGCAATTAGCATAGTGCCGCTGGGGGAGCAGGGAAACCATGTGATGCTCCCCCAGCGGCATTACACTGAATTACATCCATTGCTGCGAAGATGCATATGCATCTTCTCTGGACGCCCACCCGCTGGGATCTCCCCCTCCGCCCGCCGAAGCTCCACTGCGCGCTGTACGTAAATTACATATTAGTCGGGAGCCCGGCAATGGCTATGCTTACAACAAAGCCTAAGCTACGTTGTCAGCGTAGCGTAGCCGGGCACCCGGCTAATACATAAGTACCAATATATTTGTGTGTTTTTCAGGTGTTTGATGTGTTTGAACAACAAAAATGCAAGATACCTCAAGATATATCATTGAAATATTAAATATTCTGAAATAATTCGTTATCCAAAATTCTTCTGGTCCCAAGCATTTTGGGTAAGGGATACTCAACCTGTATAATTATAGTTGAATTAGCAAATGACACTGAAATACATTTTAGGGTGACCGAATATTGAGGGATTTGATACTTTTGAAAGCAGTATATGATAGTTTAATGAGAAAAAGGACACAAGGAAAGAGGGTCCTGCGGTAGAGCTTACATTCTAAAGGGCAGGGGCAGACAGACATAGTATAGACAATTATCATGAAAAAGAGGGCTAGGATGAGCGTTAGCTGGTTTTGGTGAAGAATATGATCTTGAAAGCCAATTTGAAGATTTTAGAGATGTGGAGTCTAAATGGGAGAGGTTAAGAATTCCAGACAAAGAAAGCAGCACTTGCAAAATAGGCACTAGAGGTAGTGTGCATTAAGGGAGTGAAGGGTCTGGCTGGGAGTGGAAGAGATAAGGTCAGAGATGTAAATGGAAGTGGAGCGGGTAATACAGTAGCTTTGCAAGTGATCGTGAGAAGCTTGAAGTGGATTCTAAAAGGGTAGGGGAGACAGTGAGTGTCTTGTAAGAGAGAGGAAGTGGATGTAGGACATTTGATAAGGTGAGCCAGGAAGCAGCTTTGAGAATATATTAGAGTTAAGAAAGGCATTATTCAGGGATGACAATTAGGAGATTACAGTAGTCCATTCTGGGAATGACCAGTGAACCAAAAATGTTCTTAGAAGCATTCTGGGTGAGAAAGCGTCTGATCTTGGAAATATTTCTTCAATGGAAATGGCAGGTTTATGAGAAGTTCTAAATGTGTGGTTTGAAGGTAAGGAAAGAGTTAAGGATTACTCCAATACAGCACACTTTAGGGCTAGAAGAGACTTAGGGTCAGATTATCTAAGCTTCAAAAGTGATAAAATGGAGAGTTATAAACAGCCAGCCAATCAGCTCCTGTCTGACATTTTTTCAAACACAGTCTGTGACATGGCAGGTATGAGCTGATTGGCTGGCTGTTTATCACTCTCCATGTTATCACTTTTGAAGCTTAGAGAACCTGGCCCTGAATGCCATCAAAAGATAATAAAATGGAACAGGTGAAATGGAACATTTTTTTTTTGCGTCTGATGCAGGGAATTCAGTGTACAGAGTCCTGGTTACCCAGACAACGGTTGCTTGGTGTAATGAGATGCTGAGCTCAAATTTGTTACTGTAATGTAATTCTTGGGTGATCCTGCTTATGGATTGGATGTTCTCCATATATGTTCTCTTTCTATGGTTCTTCCATTTAATGTTGGTGTAACGTCAACATTATGTTTTCAATTTTAGCTATCTTTGGAATTGGTGGACACAGGCCTCTATCGCCCAAGCCTCTATAATTAAATAACTAAATAAATAAACATTGTAATCTACTGCTAGGAATAGCACAGTGTTTAATATCCATTATACTATGAATTTTTCATTTCATTCATTCAGAATCAGTTCTGGTGGTAGAGCTCAGTTGTTTATTAGTCCCACACACAATGAAGGAAATATACTTAGAAGTGAGTTCTATTTTACATGGGATGTTGCTATGGGCAACCAATCAGATACTAACTATTAGCTTCTAAAAGATGCTAAATAAATAAGAAGAACATTCTGATTGGTTGCCCATAGCACAATCCCATGTGAAAAAGAACTCCCATCTTAGTAAATTTCCCCCAATGACTATGTTGGATTGGAAGCAAACTGACCTGCAATTGTTACTCTAGTGATTAGTCCTCACATATCAATGTCCTTGCCAATGTCACTGTTTTTATTCATGCACTTGAAATTGTCTACACCCTTGACAATCCTGATGGAGGTCTTTATAAACATGGATCATGGAATACTAGTCATTTTATTTCTGTAACTTTCCAAATACTGATGTACTGTAGTTACCTATTATCCAAACTGTATTTTTGTCTTTTCTATAAAACAGTTCAACCACTTTGCATCCTTATAATGTAAATTGTAAGCCTTAAGCTAAGTACACACTATGCAATAATTAAACTGTGCAAACGATCCACAAACTGCTCGGTCTAACTATTGTACAATGTATACTGTATGCAGCACCCAGGACAAATTGTTGTTTCAAATCTGTTGACTACCTGACCCTCTCCTTCAGGGAGAAAATGCTCTGCTTCTGGACTTCCCTGGTAATGTAGGATTGCCATCACCTGTGGGGAAACACTTTTTTTATCAATTACCTAGCTCACCACAGGTGATGGTAATCATACATTACCAGGGAAGTCCAGGGACAGAGCATATTCTCCCTGAAGGAGATGGTCAGGTAGTCAACCCTGAGTTAAATGGTCACCTTTGATGTTCTTTAGGATGCAAATCATTTAGATGGGAATAGACAATTCCATAGTTCTGTATGTACTCTGGAAATCACTTCCAGTCTCAGAAAGTTTAGTGAAAGTTGCAATCATCAACTATAAAAACAACGACTGATGAAATGATTCAGAGAACATCCTATTTCCTATATGCTCACAACACAATTATCATTCTATAGAAGCAAAAACAGTGATAAACAAACTACCAATCAGCTCCTGCGTGACATTTTTCAAACACAGTCTGTGACATGGCAGGTAGGAGCTGATTGGCTGGCTGTTTATCTCTCTCCATTTTATCACTTTTGAAGTTTAGTGCATCTGGCCTAATAATTGATGCTTGTGTCACTTGCTGCACTGACTGTCATCTAATGGGATTTCCATAATTACACTGGATATATACAGTATTTTTTCTAGAATGTAAATTACTAGAATTGTAGTAGAGCATTGTATGAGTATGGTTGTATGCTCTCATTTTATGCTTGTAACAATAAGAAAGAACAACAAAAATATAACAAAATGGAAGCAAAATAGATACAAATAACATTTAAATTTAGAATTCTTTATCCGCTCATAGTCAAATGTCCAGAAAACTTACCAATTGTAAAGTTATCTTCATGATGAATCTGATCTTCTACTTAGGTCTAATTTACTTCCATGCTTGTTAAAGGCTTGTACTTCTAATGATTTCTTTTACTTTACATTGCTTTTCTGTTTGATGTTGTAGAGATTCCCGGAAGCCCACGAAACCAGTTTACCTTCAGGCCACTCCCGCCTCCGCCGCCACCACCACACGCGTGCACCTGCAGCCGACAGACTTCGCAGACTTTGGATACTCTCCAGAGGAGCTCCATGACATCTCGCAGTCAGCCGAGCACAGCTGTTTCCAATCCTCCTACTAGCACTCAAGATTCTGTGCACCTGCATAACAGCTGGGTCTTAAACAGCAACATACCCCTGGAGACCAGGTAAGATACAAATGAGGAGAAAAGTTCTTTCAAACTCAGGCGAGTCTTGTATTTGCCGTATCAGAAAAAAAAATCAGCAGTTTATTCTGTTTTATTTCACACAAGATAGACAGTGTTTGATGCTGTTTAGTACAGGAAGTGACTGCTTTGAAACTAAAGCACACTGCAGCATAATCGTTATATCTACAGAGCTCCTACTGTTTTCGTGCTTTTACAGAAAATTTAGTGTTAAAGCAGCTATTAAACGGATCATACAAGGAGTAGCTTGCTGTATAATTACTTGATCTGCATCAGTTTGATGGCATGACGTTAGAAACAAATCAGAAAACAATACTTTCAGCTCATGAGGTTCTAAATGCTGTCAGAATGTTAAATTTAAGGCTGGATGATGTGTATATCTGTGTGTCTCTAGTAACAGTATTACAGTAAGTATACTGTATAATTGTAACTCTTTATCATACAATGGGCGAGATGTATCAAATGGAAAATGCGGTAAAACCCCGGTTTTACCGCATTTTCCAATGTATCAAAAATGATACCGCATTGAAGGGTATCGCCACCTTTGGGTGGCGATACCCTATAGAAGCCTATGGGCTTCTTTTCGCCGTCCGCCGCGTCACCGCAACCCCGCCGCCTCACCGACCCCCCCTCTCCCCCTCCCTTGGGCTTACCTTCTTGCAGGTCCTCCTGGACCCCGGAAGGTAAGCCCTTCCTCCCCCTATCAACGCAGCCGGACGTCCTTCCGGCTGCAGGGGGGAGGAGGAAGCGCCGGGGACAGCCTGCTTAGCTGTCCCCGGCGTGAAAGCAGCAGAAGCCGGCTGGGAGGTGACGGAGACCCCCCGCAGACCACAGTACAGGTATCGCAGGGGGCCTCCGTCACCGCATCGCGATTCCAGCCTCATATGTTAGTACATATGCGGCGGCATCGTGGCGGGGGGGGGGGGGGGGCGCGAAGGGCGGCGATGTATATTAATACATCCCGCCCAATGTAAGGGTTTGTTAGCAAAGGCCCATATTCATAATTTGAGCAAATAAGAGAAAAATACCAACAAAGGAACAAATTGCTCCCAGAACAAACTATGAGGTCTATGTACTAAGCCTTGAAGAGAGATTAAAATGGATGGGGATAAAGTACCAGTCTGTAATTTTTGAACAAATCCTGTACCATAGCAGTTAGGAGCTGATCAGCTGGTACTTTATCCCCATCCACTTAATTCTCGGCAAGGCTTAGTAAATACTGTAGGGCATAGTTCAGGGTTAGTTGTAGAGGTTGTAGAGGATTTGCTAAACTACAACTCCCAGCACTAGTATGAGGGGAAGGGGCGGGGCTCCTAGCACAGGAAAAGGCCCCCCTGCACACCAGATCCCGCCCCACGATCTGCCCACAAAATATTGTGGGCAGAAAGTGTCGGGATAGTGTTGGGATTTCGGCGGTCGGGATTTTGAACACCGGGATTATAACTGCAACCCCTACTGTCAGTGGTGGCTCTAGAGCAGCGTATCTCAAACTACTGTATTTAGCTCTGGGACCTCGTCAGACAATAAGAATTATTACAGGACCCCAGCAGGTTGAGAACCGCTGCTCTACAGGGTGGTCTGCAGCACAGTCCAAAATTCAAATGTAGAGTCACACCAAATGCCACCCAAATACAGTATAACTAAATTGCACATACTGGCAGTTGGTGTTGATCCCCTATTTGAACTTTGGACAATGCAATACCTCTAGAGCCATGTATAGGTCATTGGGTCAACTCAATTTAGGTCAACATGCATTGGATTGACCACTGAAGGTCGACATGGCTTAGGTCGACACCTGAAATAGTCAACATGACTAAGGTCAACAGGGTTTTAAGGTCGACACAATCAATAGGTCAACAATGACAAGGTCAACAGTCAAAAGGTCTACATGAGTTTTCAACATTTTTTGTCCATAATATAAACATAGTCAATATGGACATCGTCAAAGTGTACCGCTGCGCTCACTGTCAACCTTCAGTGGTTGACGCAATGCATGTTGACCTTAATAAGGTTGACCTAATGACCATATTCTCTAGAGCTGCCACTGCCTACTGTGCAAGTCAAAAAAATATAGGGCTCTATTAACTTAGCCTTGAAGAGAGGTAAAGTGAATAGTGATAATGTTCCAGCCTTTCAGCTCATAACTACAATGTTGTAGGCTGTGTTTGAAAATTGACAGTTAGGAGCTGAATGGCTGGTACTTTTTTATTACCATATACAGATGGAGTCACTCTCATTAGAGAGGCTCCTGGCAAAAGAATCGCCATGCACCAACCCTCCGCCCCTCTGCCAGAGTACAACAGAATGGGGCATGCGCACAGGAGATGCTCATGCGTCCCATAATGTCAGAAGCCCTGCAGCCAGCTGCCCATCTCCCCTGTTCTCTCCCACTCTCCCCTGCTCCCTGCCTGTCTCCCTGAAGCAGAGATAGGCAGGGAAGCACCCCACCCCCTGATGCCTTTCAGAAAGGGACGTGCAAGCGAGTGAGCCGCTCGTTAATCCCTGTCCGCCAACCACACCTCAACCAGAGCTATGGATATGTTGTGCTGGCTGAGGCTGGCTACAGATTTACTTGATCTGTCTCCAAGGTTTAGTAAATAGACAATATAGACTGTAATCTTCACTGGGACAAAAATGATGTGAATTACTAAATATTCTCTGTAAAGAACTGTGACATGCTGTATGTGCTATAAACATTGTTAATAAATAAAATTGGAAATCAAGCATAGAAAATGTGGTACTTGTTTAGTTTCCCCGATCCGATGCGATCTTATGCAATTTTTTTACCTGTTCAAAACCCCACTATCCACTATGCATGGAGTTGATTTTATATAGTGTGGCAAGCGCAGTAACCCGCGTCCGCTCACCATGCTTCGGGCTCGGTGGCTCGCTGCGCTCGCCACACTATATAGAATCAGCTCCGTGTGTAGTGTGTAGTGGATAGTGGGGTTCTGAACAGGTACAAAATCGCATCAGATCACATCGGATAGAGTCAGATTGCATTGGATCGGCCGATATATCGCCCGATATCACATCCGATATATCGGCCGCCGTGAAACCAAACGAGTACCAGAAATTAAATAACCTAGCATGTATTCAGCTGCATATTGATATACAGTATACAACAAAATACACTATGTATTAATGTAGCATATTAAATGATTACCATAGACTCCCGATCCTTACTGAATGCAGTAGTACAGTGGGAAATGAATATGGCAAATTACAGAGTATGGGGAATTAAGAGAACAGATGAGTGACTTAAGCAACACTAGTACAAGAGATAAGTACAAGAGAACATACAGAGGTAGGGAAATATATAATAGTTGTAATTAGGACACATCAAACAAAATAAGATGACAGAGGGAAACATTTTTAGAAAAGTATTTGTTTTCAACACTGGAAGAAATGTGGAAATGTCTCCTACACAGATATTATAACTGTGTGCATTCTCACTTTCCACTGTCCATATGTTCTGCTGTATGTTTGAAACTAAAGAAAGAAAGAAATTGGGTGAAATTTACTAAGCAAAATACGCCTAAAATAGGTGTATTTGTGTAAGCTAAATATGCCTATTTTAGGTGTATTTGTATTTTCAGCATTTACTATGGCATAAATATGAGTAATCCTAAAAGTATTCATGGTACATTTATAATCACAAATATGGATGTACAGTATACGCCATTGAATGAATACGACTAGGAATCACCATTCCTCTCTCAACATTAATGGTTTTGACAGAGGGATAAAGGCAATGGCTGGGTAAAAATTAGGATGTGGCCACTACCCCAAAGGACATTTCTTAATTAATTTGTAGTGTTTCACACTGTCTTCTAAAATCAGGAAAGTATCACTGGACAGCTAACATCAATCATGCTACTGCAAGAATGAAAGCTTTTCTACTTGGCCATGGAAGCCAAATACTAGCATAGATTGATCCACCTTTAGGCACCAGACCAATTGATCATCTACTGTAGAAACAATTGTTTTACAGATCAGGCAATTGTATGGTGTCTAATAATGGTTAAGAGGGAAGGGACCACTAATGTTATTCATAACTCCACAGACAAGCAACTGCCTATGTCTTTGTATGTTACTCCACATCAGGCCCTTCATGTCTGCTATGTACTGTACTACATATAATACTCTGACTTGTCATACAGTAGGTCTGTTCCACCTTTTTAATTCTAAGAATGTGCTATGCCCAGTGCCCACATTGTTTTGGATGCAGAACAGATACTGTAGTTGCTTCAGCAAAATGCAGCAATAGTGTAAGTACTGTATATCTCCTTTAAAAGAGATGCACAAAAAGAAATGACTACTTTTCCAGGGACCCATCACAAACATTGATAGTAATGGTAGTAATAATGATAGTAGTAGTAATAATTATAATAATAATAATAATAATAATAATAATAATAATAATAATAATAATAACATTTCCCCACTTCATTTATTTTTGCTGAAAGTTATTTTTTTGTTGCTATAGGACCAGCCAGACACCAGCAGATTCTGCTGATTAAAATGATATGCAGCATGCCTACATTCTGTGTGTGAGTGAGGCTGTATCTGCATATGAAATAGTGTATTCATGGAAATCACTGTAACTTAGCATTCCGTATGCAGGTACAGCCACAGTCGCACACAGAATATAGGCATGCCGCATATTATTTTAATCATCAGAAGCTCCATGTGTGTCCTGGTCACATAACAATGCAAATAAGAAGCATTTTTATCAAAAAAGGCACCCAACATTAGCAGAACTGGCCAGGAGCTGCATGGCCTATTGAGGCAAGATGTATGAGGAAACATCTGTGTCCAAGCAGAGGCAGAGGTCACAGTGTTAGCGGCTGTGCGAGTGCTGTCTGCGGGTGGGTTGGTTGTGCAATAGTGTTCGGCATATGTATAAGGGGCATTATGTGTGTCATGTGTATAAGGGCATTAATAATGTGCAACATATGTGTAATGGGCATTATGTGTCTCATTATGTGTATGAAGGGCATTAATAAAGGTTGGTATAATGTATAAGGGGCATTATGTTTATAAGGACATTAATAATGTGTGTCATGTGTTAGGGGCATTACTTTGTGGTATTATCGGGGTGCCGACAGAAAGGGGTAGGGGGTACAAATTACCCAGGCCAAAGTCTGATGGAAGGGCCCAGTGGGGGCCCCAGACCCCCTCCCCTTAAGTGACAGCAGCAGCAGCTGCAGCAGCTCTTCTCCACTGCCCAGCACAAACTGCTTTGTGCTGGGTTGCAGTGTGGCCATGGAGGTGCTTAAAATACAATTTTTTCTCAGGATTTTTTTTCTAAGGGTATAATGTGAATAATGTGAGGAGTAATGTATATAAGGTAAAGTGGTACTACTGTGTGATGTAACGTGAATAAGGGACATCATCGCATGATATAATGAGAATAAAGTTGCACTACTGTGTGGCATAATTTGAATTGGGGGTACTATTGTGTGGCTATGCCCCTTCCCAGCAAGAGCACACCCCTGTTTGGGCTGCGCACCGAATGTGTGCACTGTTTCTATTTAAAATATTGCAGGTAGGAGCACCAAAATTATGACTGCTATGATGAGGGTTGATGGTGCTGGGAAAGGGGAGCAGGGTCAGAGGCGGAACTAGTGGTGGTGCTAGGGGGCACCAGCCAAAATCTTGCCTACGGCGTCATTTAGGCTAGGGCCAGCTCTGGGACCAGCCTGACATTCCCCTGCAAATATTAAGTAGTAGTAATAACATAAACCCAGATTGTTCTCTCCCCTTCCCTTACTTCAGTTGTTTCCCTTATCTTCTGACTTGCAGTTATTTGTGACTACATAGAAGTATTAGAGCTGATGTAGGTAAGATATAGCTATTTATGCTGTGTAATTACACTTGACATCAATCACTCCTAACTAAATAATGAGTCATCGTTGTGTGTTTCCCATCCCTAATCCTCAGAACATATGTAACGTTTCATCAAGACTGACTACTTCTCACATGCACTATAATATAATTAATATCACACTTTTCACTCTAGTTCCCAAGTCTAAACTGTGATAGGGAAGACTGTATACGGTACAAGGCTCCACTGATACACCAGTAACATTATATATTCATCTTCTGACTAAGTCTGAAATCGCTGTGGACTTTGGAGGTCAGGCAGTATATCACATTCTGCAACTTAATATTTAAACATCCAGCAGCTCATACATTTTATTCTGTAATGCATTATCTTTTAGCAACAATGCTGAGATTATTTGTTTATAAACCAGTCTAGAGAATTGCAGAATATTGTCCTGTTCCAACTATTATTTGACAGTTACATATTAAAATATTTTCATACATTTACAGGTAGTCCTTGGTTTAGCATGACCCGTTATTTGTATACAGTGTAACGAGCAAATGATTTGTTACTGTCACTGGTACTAGCATTACTTTTTGTGGTATTTAAACCTACATTGAGGGCCTAAAGCAAAATCTCTCTCTAATGGGCAAAAAATATGTGCACTGCAGGTCAAAGCCATCTTTACAGTATTGTAGGCCCTGAGCAAAGCATTGCACTGGGGCCTTTACCCAACCATTAACAGGATTTTTTTTTTATAAATATAATTTTTATTGAAGCATTAAAAATTTTGACATTGCATAACAGGTTCATTATAACATGCCCATCCTGCCCTGTAGTTCTGTACCATCTCTCCACTAGCCTCCATACAGTGTATGGTTGTCATCAGCACTCTTATTGGTAGATAGTTCCAGCCATTCAACAATCAGCATGCTGACAGCCATTCACTGAATGGCTGCAGGCTGGGAAGCAGGAAGATAATGTTGTATTCTGATTAGTGGAAGAGAATGCTGCCTGGCCAATCTGATATTCTCTACTGCTTCCGAAGAAGCTCACGAAGCATATGCTCTCATCCCAATCTGCACCTGCTTGAAGGCCCCTAGAAATGGGGGGCTCATTGGCAACTGCCCATTAAGCCCATACGTTAAGATAACTCTGCTGCAGGTTAGTGTAGAGAGCGCTACATACCATTTCTCAGATTGATATCTTATAATGATCAGGTTTGAAGGAGCCCATACACAGTACAATTTAATGGGTGCAATGAGATGCGAGCTCCCATGCACATCACATCACATGGTACAAAAAGTATGTGCTGCACATACTTTTTGTACTAGATCTCATCTCATCTCATTGTATCTCATTGCATTGCAAAATGTATGCGATGTGATGCGATCTAGTTGCATCCAATAATTGTACATGTAATTGTGTAATTGTAATTGTGTATGGGCATCTTAATTATAATCTATAAAGTGTTACTTTGTATGTGTCTTGCACAGACAAGGACTGAAGAAGGATCTTTTCATCCACACATTTAACTGCAAACATATCCTGTCACTGTTTGTTTTAAGAATTAATCTGTTTTGTGCTGCACTTTTCTAATCTATGTAATACTTCTAAGCAGATTGCATTCCATTATTTTGTGAATTTACTGTGTGAAAGAAGATTTAGACTGAGCAGAAGTAGATTTTCTGGACTTTAACCAAAGAAAAAGAGAAAATGTGAATGTTCTCTGATTAATTCAAATACATTGCATACAGTATAATCCATTGGCACCAGAAGGATATAAACTGCAGTAGTGGAGTAAGATGTATTTAGCATAAAAAAATACATTCAAGAAATAAATTTACAAATTTATTGACCACGAGACATCACTCTAACAAACTGTAAAATAACTGTAGAGCAAGTCGAGACTGTTGACTGTTTATTAGTCTATTTTACTGCAAAAATTCCAATTCCGTCTAAAGTTCTTTACCTAGAACTAGTGAAAAAAAATATATATATATATGTACAGTTTTGAGTTACAGTACAATGACCACAACCTTGCAAATGATAGTTTTGCCCTCTTGTGCTTCCTAATGCCCAAATGTAGTATGAGTAACAACTGATTCCAGGACCATTGGAAGAGTAAAAAGGATTACAGTGGGGTTCCGGTTGGGATGTAATCAGGACCCGTTCCAGTCATCTACAGTATCTGCAAATGTGCAGAAGCTGCCTTCCTCATTGTAGGGACAGAAATTACATCATAGATGGGGCATATTGTCTCACTAATCTTAAGGGGAGTATTCAATGCCATGGCGAGCGCATGGCTGCGAATCCTGTTTTTGATTCGCAGTGCACTCGCCATGATTTTTCACTCCCCTTCAATTCGCTGCCAGACGCCAGCCCACACTATTCAATGCATCAGGGGCTCGCTGCCCCTGACGGCGAATAGTGTGAAGAGTGACGAATCCCCCTGCGCAGATGCTCCATGCCTGTCTGGAGTCTGCAGGGGGATGGGAGGGACTGGTGTTGCGGCGGGGGGGGGCGCGCTGATGCAGGCGGGAGCCTCCGCACAGCCTGGGGACAGGTCCAGCAGCAGCTGTCCTCCGGCTCCAGCAGTCCCAGCGCTGACATCACCGTGCTGTGGCTGCCAGAGCCAAAGGTATACTGCTGCTGGGGTCCCTGTTCTGAGGCTGTGCGGGGGCTCCCTGCGACATCAGTGAGCCCCCCGCTGGAGAATCTCAGCAGCAGGGGAAAAGTGCCATGGCGAAGGGGGCGGGCGAATGTGGCATGGCGGAGGGCGGGAGAGCACTTCAGTACGCACAGCTCCCCCGCCTCTGCTCACTGAAAGCAGCAGTGGCTGCTATCTGCAAAAGATTCAGGCTGCTGCTGCTGCTGGTCCCGTCCCTGTCAGCTTATCTCTCCCCCCTCCCGTCCCGTCCCCTCACCTCCCTCCCCTCACCTCACTTGCAGGGTGCTGCTGGGGTCGGAGCCGCTGCACTCTCACTGGTCCCGATCATCGGGATCAGTGTGCAGTGAATATATGAATATTAATGAGCGGCTCCGGCTCCCGGCCCCCTGCTGGCGAATGTGTAAAAAAAAAAAAAAAAAAAAAAATATTGTTTAAAAAAAATATATATATATTAAAAATATATTCATGTGCTGCACGTATATGAATAAAAATAGCATGCCCCTTCATAGGAAAAATATTCAGATTTTTTAACACAAAAAAAAAAATTTCAAACGCTTTAATTTAAAAGATCACATTACAGTTCACCTAAAAAAGCTGCCGAATGCTAAACGGAGAATCATGGCGAAAATCAGTGGAGAAAGCAGTTCTCCATTTGAGCATTGAATACACTGTCGGCGAATTCCACTAAAAACCCCATTGAAAATCACAGGCGAATTGTGGAGAATAATTTACGGCGAATCGGCAGACATTCGCTGTTCATTTGTGGCGAATTGCCTCCATTGAATAGGGAGAATTGTTTTTTCTAACAGAAAATTCGCCGTAAACCCAGCGAATTGCCAGATTCACTGAAAAAAAACGGCGAATCTGAGGCATTGAATAGGGGCCTAAGTATTACTTTGCAATAAAGTAAAGTTACTTGTGAGATGAAGGATAGCTTAAACAATGTGTTAATCAAGTAAATAAAATGTAACAATAAATGTTTAATGCTGTTCAAAGTATAATCAATGTAACCTGAGGCCTTACTCCTACTGTGTGCACTTCAGGACTGAGTAGCTTATTGGCCTTGTAATGACAATCAGTAAAATGAAGTTTTCAGTGTTTGTGGAAGTATTTAATGTCATACAAACAGCAAACAAACTTTACAACATACAAACTTCATATAAACCACCAAAGAAACATACACTTCTGCCCAACGCTCCATACAAGTGGTATCTCAGTGCCTCCGGGCCCTACAGTCCAATACCCTGGCTCTAGATTACTTGACCTACCAGCTGGATAACATACTGAACATGGTTTAAATCCCTGCTACTGCAATCAGATTACTTCCCAGCTATGGCTGTGCAGGTCTGAAAACCCAGACCGGAGGCGTGTGCTTCAGAGCCCACTCGTCTCTCACTCAGACACACCTCAGACCCATTCCTGGCTTTGCAGTGAACCAGGTTCTGCTACATGGTTGCTAAACTCTCTCTGTGAGGCTGTGTGGCTCCTTCTCAACCCATTACACTCTCTGTAATAATTATTTATTTATTTATTTAATCAATCATTAACATTTACTTATATGGTGCCAACATATACTTTGTGCTTTTAGGTTTGTGCTATCAGTTTTGGCGAATAAATAAAACTAAAATCAGGGACTGCTGCCTCTGGGAAACATACACAGCAGGGTCACACAAACATCAGGAGTCACACACACTCATAAATATTATACTTAAGGTGCCCATACACGGTCCGCTTAACGGATCCATTTGGGACTTAATTAGCACACATCGGATCGGATCGGATCCCTAGTGCATGCAGTGTGCATGCACTGTGATCCGATCCGATGTGTACCTAGTACAAAAAGTATGTGCAGCACATACTTTTTGTACCGTACGATGAGATGCGCGGGAGCGCGCATCTCATAGTACAGAACGGACGGTCCGGGAACGGACCATCTATGGGCACCATTACACACATCTCACAAACATTACTTTTTGCTGTTGCATAGGTCTGGATCCATTTCTAAAGGTTAACAACTCAGGGGGGTGCCAAAGGAGTCGCAGAGTAAATCCCAGGGATTTGTTCAAAATTAATAATTTTTGGAAAAGTAGATTTGCTCTGTCCTGTAATCCACACTGAACACAATGAACAGGTTGAGTATCCCGTATCCAAAATGCTCGGGACCAGGAGAATTTTGGATAACGGACTATTCCGTATTTCGGAATATTTTAATATTTCAATGATGTATTTGGAAGTATCTTGCATTTATGCTGTATACACACATCAAACACATGAAATGCACACAAATATATTTTATTTGTTCAAAAACCAAGGTTTCAAAACATGAAACTAAATTTGTGTTCTATCTCAGATATTGCATTTGAATGCCAAGCAATCATTTTCTTGCACATATTTAGTGCCAGTTAAATGTAAATTCTCTCTGCACAAGTTACATCTGCCCCACCTGCAGTGCACATGGTTTTTTCCATCTAAGAAGGATTTTGTCAGAAAGAGTGAACTAGAATAAGGCCCATTGTGAGGGGGAAAATGCTAGGCCCAGCCACCAAAACCCTGTGATTTGTTGGTTTGTGGGGAAGAGTGAGTGGTTAAATGAAGAACATTTGCATGATTTAACCCTCTCCATCCATACGGCATCACAATTTTCTGTATGATCCCCCTGATCAGACAGGATGCAGAAAACCCGACCACTGCCCCCCCCCCCCCCCCCAAAAAAATATCATGATTCTTCCTCCACTCGTGGCAGAGCAGGAAAGTGTTTGTTATAGTTTAAGGGAAAACACTTGCTATCCTCTGGGATATTAAGTATTAAGAAGAGTGTCCTGTTTATAGCATACTGAAAGCGTATGTGTAATACAGACATACTGTATTTCACATTTGTTAACATAATGATATTTGTTGCAGAGGAAATAACAGACAGAGACAAGAACAAGATGTTTATGTTCTGGAAAGCTTTATGACAGAATTTGAATGTTTATTTTATTGGTAACACTTAACTAAAGCTTGCATTAAATTTAGGCATTGGTCCTTTACTAGCAGGCAAAATAATAAATCTTTTTCATTACAGTATTTTTAGTTGCTGAACTCGCAACACATATGGATGTGACTAAGTGCTTAGAAAGTGTGATTTGAGATTTGTAAAAGTTGATTTATTGCATCACATTGATTTCTATAACGAAGGCTCTCCCCGCTTGTCTTTCTAACATGTTAAAGTGTTGCTTAGTATATGACTAGTGTTTTTTTCTCCATTTCTTCTACTCCCCAGTAGATGGAGTGGCAGAAAGCAATTTCGTTGATGGGATGATTACAGTTTTTTTTTCAGTTCATGCTGTTAAACCACTTCCAAACCCAGACATTATTATTACATATTGCCATTAGCAAAGAAAATACGTTTGTGAATGTGAAGGGACTAATGAACTTGTCTTATCAATTTCTGGTTTGTAGCTGAATCATTTATCTACATCTACTGTACATGTATATCTGTATTTTTTCAGCCATTTGTAGCACTTCATTAAGAGATGAAGAATCAAAAAGGACATTGACAGAAAAATGATGTGACATACCGGGGGGCGCACTAACATCCACTGCCCTACATTGCCGGTATTTGCCAGGTTATTGCATAGTTAATAATCATATATGCATTAAAATTAGGGATGTGCACCGGCCACTTTTCGCGTTTTGGGTTTTGTGTTCTGATTACCTTCAGGTTTTGGGTTTTTCTGGGTTTTGCCAAACCACCCCCTCAACATTTTGGTTTTTGGGTTCTGATTTTTTTTTTTTTTTTAAAGCATCAAAAACACTAAAATTACAGAATTTAGTTTTTTTTTTTATATATAAGCTATTATTAACGTCAATAGCATTCATCTCCACTCATTTCCAGTCTATTCTGAACACCTCACACTTCACAATATTGTTTTTAGGCCAAAAGGTTGCACCGAAGTAGCTGGATAACTGTGGGCGGCACAAACACTAGACTGATACGGTACACTTAGCATCACCACTGGACAGATACGGCATACTTAGCATCTCCCCTGGACTAATACAGCACACTTGGCAGCACCCCATGAATTATACAGCAGACTTGGCTCACCCCAGGAATTATTTGGCACCTGCTTAGTTACTGTGCTTAGCTACACTGCAATACTCCCTTGCTGCTATGCAGAGCAGAGTAGCGCAAAGGCTCCGCCAGAGAAATTGAGTCTGGATAACAGGACTGTAGTGCTGAAAATGGTACAGCTGGGAGGAATACTATCATACATTTATTTATTAACAGTTTTTTATATAGCGCATACATATTCCGCAGCGCTTTACAGAGAATGTATTCACATCAGTCCCTGCCCCAGAGGAGCTTACAATCTATGCTCCCTACCACATGTACATGCACACACAGACATTCTAGGGTTAATTTTGTTGGGAGCCAATAAGCCTACCAGCAGATTTTTGGATTGTGACAGGAAACCGGAGTTCCGGGAGGAAACCCACGCAAATTCGGGGAGAATATACAAACTCTGCAAAGTTAGAGCCATGGTGGGGATCGAACCCATGACCTCAGCGCTGTGAGGCAGTAATGCTAACCATTACACCATCCGTACTTTACTTAACACAGATACAATCAGATCTCTTGTACGTGACTGTACACTGGGCTTGCACTTATAGTGAAGCCTAATTAGTCACCTACCGACAGGAGCAATTTTCCAGCATAACTTTTTTCGCTTATTAAACTAGTAGTTCCGGACCTGAATCAACTTATTGGAGATGGTGGGTGAGTGGGCAGCCCAAATTGGCTGTATCACAAATAAATTCTGATGCCTCTTTTAATGTTCCACAACTTGCCATTGGGCCTTATTCAAATCTGAGATCAGTACAAATTTGTTTGGAAAATGGGCAAAACAATGTGCACTGCAGGTGGGGCAGATGTACCATGTAGAGAGAGAGTTAGATTTGTGAGAGTTAAGGTGCATACACACTGTACAATTTTTTTGACCAGTTTGGTTGAAAGACATTTCCATTGAACCCAGTGTCCTGCACGGAAAATGTTGACAAAAGATATTGTCAACAAACAAACGATGAATGATGATGCGCATACCCGCCAGTTGTTCATCAAGATTGTTCGTCAACTGTGCATGCAGCTCAATTTGAATATCTTTCAAAAAGAGCCTATAAACTGTAGCTAGATCTTTCTTCTTTCGTCTGTCGTCAATATCTTTTGTCAACATCTTTAGTCCAGGACACTGGGTTCAATGGAAATGTCTTTCAACCAAATTGGTCAAAAAAATTGCACAGTGTGTATGCACCCTTACAGTATTTTGTTTCTGTGCAGGGTAAATACTGGCTACAATATTTTTAAACTGCAATTTAGATTTCAGTTTCAGCACACCCCACCCAAATTTAACTCTCTCTGCACATGTTACATCTGCCCCACCTGCAGTGCACATGGTTTTGCCCATTTTCCAAACAGATATGTACTGAGCTCAGATCTGAATAAGGCCCATTGTCTCTATGGATTGGTGCTAAAGAAAGGTAACCAAAAGTAACCAAAAAATCATTACTAAAGCTGTGTACACACAGGGACGATAGGGGCTGAAATCGCTGGGAATATGGTCGTTGGCGACCATATTCCCAGTGATGGGAGTGTGCCACAGCGATAAATCGCCGGGTACGCGCTCCCTTTTTCAGCACCGTTCTAATCGCTGGTCCTGCGACCAGCTGATTACCTCTGCGGCACCACCGGCAGAGGTTCCCTTTCCATCAGCGACCATCTCTGGTCGCTGATGAAAAGGAGAAACTGAGCAATATATCTCCACCGTGTGTACGGGGATTAAGAAAATGCAGTTGCTGACAGTTGGCTTGTAGTCTGACCTCTCCCAGAGTCATTTATGTCATTTCCTGGGAGTCTAACAAGTATTGAGCATGTAAGAGACAGGATGGAGCAATTATAATAGCTATTAAGAAATTTTTAACACAGTATGTTTGCGGCACTATAGATCCTAGATAGAACAGCACGATAGATTATACTGATGCTTGCAGTTTAAAAACTAGCAATATGGTCTGGCAACCATCAATATGCTGGCACTTGTAACAATGTCAGTTTATGGTTGTGAGGTCTTAATGGAACCCCTTTATTTTATTATATCACCATGTTTATTTCCTGGAGGGGGACTGAGGCTTAATAGGCTGGGGCTGACCTCCGCTGTAACAGGAGGTTTAGCCCAACCAGAATAGTGCTTGCAGTTTTAGCAAGGCAACCCTAATGCTGTTTATCCCTTTTGTATTAAAAGTAATATGTCCTAGCTATAATTACAGATGCACATTTATTTAATAATTAGTTTCTTTTTTTCTTTAATAGACATTTAATACACTGTTTACTGTCATTGGGTTGATGATTTTTTTATACTCCTAAACTATAACTTTGTTGAGCTTTCAACATGTCTTGATGCAACCATATTCAAATAAATTATTTTGAGTTGCCTGTATGGTACTGTACTATGCTATTCAAAATAACCAAATAAGACTATTCACTGCAGAGTAATGTTGGCAATGTTCTATTAAAACGGTGGCACTTATACTTACTGTATATTTGGACCAGAAATTGTGCTCAACTTTCAATGACCTCATGGTAAGCTACAGATGAGCCCTCTCATGCTTGCCCGGCTCTTGCCAGAAAGTCCACACTGGCGAGAATTCAGCCCCCATTTACCATAGTCTTCTTTACAATAATATAAAGCAGTTAAACAAATGGGAAAAGGTGTACCGTCACAATGGAAATTTTTCTTCACGGATTCACTGTATTACTTTCTCTGTTTAACTACTGATCATGTCAAGCTATTGCAGTTGGTTTCTCTGTTCAACAACTGAGCAATCCCAGGGCACCTTAGCCATCTGTATGAATGTACAAAATATAATTTGTTAGATTTATTTATGGTTCCTCACAGACAAGAAAAGTGCCCTCTCATACCTTTAAGTACAATGGATTGATAATTAAAAATACCACCTGGCCTTAGATTACAATAGTAAGCAGCAGGTAACTCTTCTGCTCTCAAACAATTTTGCAGTTACGTTTGGGTGGGTTTGTACTTTAAACTGATATCTACATTGCAGTGTAAAAATATTTACCCAGTATTTACCCTGTACAGAAACAAAATGTCAACCAAACTCTCTCTACACATGTTACACATCTGCCCCACCTGCAGTGTACATTGTCATTAGAGAGAGAATTTTCTTTTGCTAGTGAACCAGAATCAGTCCCATTATGTGTACAGTAAGTATATTGTCTGAATTCACAATGTCAGCACTGGGATTCAAACATGAGTTTAATGCTCTTTGCAACATTTTAGTTGTGCGTGTATGTTAGTTAAGTCATTAAGAATCACAAAGACAGTTATAGGCCCTTATTGCTAAGGCAAATTCTTTCTCAGATGGACAAAACCATGTGCACTGCAGGGGGGGCAGATCTAACTTGTATAGAGAGATTTAGATTTGGGTGAGTTATTTTTTTTCTGTGCAGGGAAAATACTGACTGCTTCATTTTTACACTGCAATATACATTTCACTTTGAAGTAAAACCCCACCCAAATCTAATTATCACTGCACATGTTACATCTGCCCCACCTGCAGTGCATAAGTTTTTGTCCATTTGAGAAGGAATTTGCCTTATAGAGTGCATCAACAAAATGTGATAAGGGCTGCTTACTTTATCGTTATCACAATAAATTTCAGCCTTAAATGAATGAGTATTGTCAAAAGTATTAGAACATGCTAAGCAGTGATGGTTACATTGTTCCATTATGCACATTTTCAGGTCTATAAATGTTTCCTTATATGGGAGTGCTTACAAGGAATGTAAAATGTGTGTGAACCATGAAATGCAGCAGGTGGATTAATAAACACCAGGGCCGGTGCAAGGCACCGGAGCGCCCCAGGCGAGTCGGGGTGGGGGCGCCCCGGTGCCGGGGGAGGGGGGGTACCTGTCCTGCGGCGCTGTCCGGGGCCGGGGGAGGGGGGTACCTGTCCTGCGGCGCTGTCCGGTGCCGGGGAGGGGGGTACCTGTCCTGCGGCGCTGTCCGGTGCCGGGGGAGGGGGGTACCTGTCCTGCGGCGCTGTGTATTTAAATCTGGCGGCGGAGGCAGCGGGGGTCCCTGCAGTCCATTAGAAATAACGAGCGCTATCCGCCGGGCTATGCGGAAGCGCTTCTGTTGTGAAAACACTGGCAGCACGCTGATTGGCTGAGACCAGCGTGCGCCGTGCTGCCAGTGTTTTCACAACAGAAGCGCTTCCGCATAGCCCGGCGGATAGCGCTCGTTATTTCTAATGGACTGCAGGGACCCCCGCTGCCTCCGCCGCCAGCTTTAAATACACAGTGCCGCAGGACAGGTACCCGGGCGGGGGGGGGGGCAAAATGCCGCCCTCCAGTGGCCGGCGCCCTAGGCAAATGCCTAGATTTGCCTAGTGGTGGCGCCGGCCCTGATAAACACACTTTCACAGTGATGTTGCATGGCTCCTACAGTATCCTTACAGTTTTACTCAAACAGGCACACTGATAATAAGAACACTTGGTTGCCTACACTATAGTCGTAACTATAAATACTGTATATTAGGAAAAATCCTATGTTGTGTGCTTCTAACTGTATGTTGCAATAAATGGAGTATGGGCAATGAGTTCTGTGTGATATTTATATCCACGCTCTCCCCTCCTGCTTCCGGGTCCGGCGCGGTGATGTCACATCAGCACCGTGTCTGGCCAGGGAACGGGGGATTACGCGGTTACCATAACAACAAGAATAACAAGTGTAATCTAAAAGAGAAGAAGAATGACAGATTACTGAGCACCAGCATTGAAGTACTACATCAAGACCCCTTGATGAAGTCTTTACGACGAAACGCGTTGGGTACAGCCTGCTGACTCCTCCCTTTTAGATAAGTGACACTCCACTTCAGCTTTTAAGAAAACGTTTTTTTTTCATTGATCCTGTTTTATTTACTTATTATAGCTTTATCTCTCTCCCCCTTCACCCCCTTTTTTATAGCGAATTCTGTTGTAGGCCTTTTTATAATATTTCGCATATTTTACGTAAAAGTGTTTTTTCTATTTTTACCCATTGTTTGCTCTTTTAACTAGTACTGTGTACTTGAATAAAAATCCTTTGTTTTTTACAACTGGATAAGTTTTTTATATAGGTACAGGTAGTCGCTATCCTTTATCCAATTTTGCTGCTAATTAATATATATATATATATATATATATACAGTATACATACAGATGGAGCCTGGCCCATCTTTGCAGGGGATGGCGGAAGATTTGCCAGCCACCATCCCCAGCCAGTCGTCGTAAGGGGACACGCGCGCATAAGAGGCACACGCGTCCCCTTACAACGGGGCTCCCCCCGGGTCCCCGCCGCCTCGCCGACGGTCGCCCCGGGTCCCCGCCGCCTTGCCGCACCCCCCCTCCCTAGCCCTGTCCATCTCCCTGAAGCAGAGACAGACACGGTTCCCGTCCCCCCTGGGATGCACGTGCGTGTGAGACGCACTCGCGCCCCAGTCTCTATCGCCGGCGCTCGCCAGTGCAAGGGATCTGGCGAGTGCCGGCCAAAGATGGGACATGCTCCATCTGTATATATGGGATGGGAGAGCCAGCAAGGGTAAAAATACACCTGCACTCACCATGGCAGGGGATTTGTGAACATCTACTCTTCCCTGGCTAATGGTGTTTTTTTTCCGGGCCTATTCCTGTCTTCCTACAGTGCTGATGATGGAGCTGGCTCTGTACTGTGCTGGAATCAGGATTAGGGACAGCCTAGGGAATTGTTGAATATGGATTTGGGATAGATTAATGCGCTGAGGGCAGCCTGAACTGTACAGTCAATGTGTCACCACACACATTACATATAGCAAAAAAAATGGAAAATACGGACAGTCTTCAAGCGCTCCTCAGTTTCAAATTGTCTCTATGTCCAATACCAAGTCTTTACAGAATCCACTGGAATCTTTCAATACACATATGGAAAAGCAAAGAGACCATACATAGGCCCTTATTCTGGTTGGTGCGGTCAGAGCCGCACACGGGGCTCCGACCGCACAAACCAAGGGCCGCCCACCAGACGGATCGCCACGGCCGTCCGTACACGGACGGCTGGCGATCCGCATTAAAATGGTGGAGGCTACGCCTCCACCATGGTGGGAGCTGCCCCCTGCATTCGATGGTCGTCGACCATCGAAGGCAGGCCCGCACGCCGCGGCAGCTCCCGCAAGCTAAGACCACACGGACAATCGTCCGTGTGGTAGCTTGTATGGGGGCTGAAAGCTGACATCCGGCGACGTCAGCTTTCCGCCCCCATGTCATGGTAATGAGGGCGTCATGCCCTCATTACCATGCATACGCCCCGCGTTTGCATGGGAACGCCCATGAAACGCGGGGCGTACACATAGGGAAATGAGGGCATGAAGCCTCTCACGCCCCTATACGCCCCCTTTGCGGCGGACAAAATACGTCTGCGGCGAAGGGGGCTGCACATGCGCAGATTGACCTCTGCGCATGTGCAGAGTCCAAACATCGGCGGTACGGCCGCACGCGGGCCGTACCGACCGAATCAGAATAAGGGCCATAGTGTAATACCGTAAAATTATATTCTGACATATTCAGAAATATGGGAACAATACCCTGTATTGTTGTCCACTTATTTTAAGTAGTCATCAATGGCTCAAAATGGAGGGAGAAATTGATCTCCAACAAGGTCCTCTTTCCCTTAGCGATTTTTCAACATGTGGAGAGAATCAAGAATATGCCTCCAATGATGAAATAACGTTTTATTCAATTCAATATACAGTCAAATTCTTTGTATGGGTGTACACAGTGGACTCTCACCGAAATTTAATGTCCACAAGGAATGTAGACACAGACAGAATATGATAGAAAACCACAGGCATCCCTGGATGCTGTTCTGGATGTTCCACCCGGTGATTCATCCACTGCTCACAAGTCCCTTCTCCCAACATGTTTCAAACAATATGTCCTTTATCAAGGCCTGGGGAATTGGTCTTTTACTCCGGGCTAGGGGCTCAGACATGCAGACTAAACACTAGGTGCTTGTGTATTATTTATTTATTTATTAACAGTTTCTTATATAGCGCAGCATATTCCGTTGCGCTTTACAATAGCAGACAGTGAAACAAAACAGGGTATTTACAGACAGTCAAAATGTAGGAGGGCCCTGCTCGCAAGCTTACAATCTATAGGGAAATAGACATTGGTACAAGGATAGATACTGTACTCTTTATTGCATCGATTCCACCAGAACGCAAGGTTCTATGACTGGTTCTGGAATTTGATAAGCTTGCCTGAAGAGATGAGTCTTCAGGGAACGCTTATAGGTTTGGAGACTGGAGGAGAGTCTTATTGTGCTTGGGAGGGCATTCCACAGAGTGGGTGTGTATGGCATTAGTTTGCATCAATGTCAGGTTCTTTTGAAGTAAACGGGAGGTGGGTGCATGAGCATGCCAGATGCCACCTCCAATTCGGTTCAAAGGCCTGCTCCCTGCTATGCAGCAATATAATAAGATATAAGAGTACACATGTGTAACAGAGGTTTGACCATATAGTACAGTGTCCCACCAGCCAGCACCCAGTGTCCATGTAGCCTGCCCCCAAAGTATCCCTGCAGCCAGCCCTGACAATGTTACTGTAGCCAGCTTCAACAGTGTCCATGCAGCCAGCCCATACAGTGTCCTTCCAGGCAGTCCATACATTGTCCCTCAAGCCAGTTACACAATATCCGTGCAGTGAGTGTGCACAGACTCCATCCAGCAAGTGACCTTGCAAGCCAGTGTGCTTGCTATCCCTGCAGCCAGTCCCTACAGTGTGCCTTCAGCATACCTTGCGCCAGACCCTAGAGTGTCCCTGCATCCCAAGCTGCAATAAAAAAAAATGATTCTTTTTATGCACCAGCCACAGCTGCTCCAAGTACAATAAAGCATTAGTACATTGATTCCAATGACATTACTGGAGCTGCCTTCACCATTGATTATACTGCAGTGGTAACAGCCAGTTTTAGTGAACCTCTGGGCTAAATACAGCTATACCCTTAGTCCCCTGTCCCTGTCATCAGGTGTGCACTGAACACTGAAAATAGAGGCATTGGCTTTTACAACCTATCGTACACTGAACCCGAACAGCCAGTCCTTTGTCTCGAGATTGGAGGTGGAGTATGGCCAACAGGGCAAACTTCTACAGATAACATTTCGTAGCACCATAAAGGGTTATGCAGTAATAATGGTGACATTCACAATGCTGAAAAACATAAAGCTGATGCCATTTCTGATCAGGGCCAGAAGGAGCTGATCATGGGACATAACCTACTCATAGAGAGATGGCCATGCCATCTACAGACATGCAAAATGTTCAGAGCCGCAAAGCAGCGCAGTGACTTGCACAGGGACAGATTCAGTCCAGACAGAGGCAGATTCAGGGTGACAACCTTAGGTATAGTCTTCTGGACAGGCTTAAGGTTAGGCATTAGTGAAGGTTGGGGTGAGGCTGCAGACAGGGTTAGGAACTATGGTGAACGTTAGGGATAAGGGTTAGGAATATGTAAAGAATACACAGACCTGCTGGGGACTCTGCTGCCATGAGAGAGGGTACGTCACCACTGGACCACCATTGATGGTCTGTCAACATTCTATCATATCAACATGTCAACAGTGTTCACATTATCAATGTGAACAAGCTGCATGTCAACATTTCAACCACATCAATATTATGAATGTCAACCACACAACCATAAACGTCATATTCACTAGTAGAAAACTTTAAACAAAATTGAAATACAGTCTATAAATATTAGAATCTAGTGCTACATTACGGTAATTGTATAGTGCTACAGAATATGTTGATGTACTGTAAATACAGTATCTGTTACATAATTATACAGAGCCTTTGGATGCAATGGTTTGTACAGACTGTGTTGTACTTAGATAAACCTGCATGCCAGCATACTACTGTATATTATTAGACTATTATATTTATCTAGATGGAAATCTATACTATTAGCTACTAATACATGTAGTTTTAGTGACTGTTATTCTAGTGTTACTATTTGTGCTATTACTGTAGTTTGCTGGTGTGGGTGTTGTTATTGTTATTTGTTACAGTAGCATTTATTCCATTGTCCCACTGAGCTGACAGATCAGACTTTTCAATATGTAGCACTACATAAAAATATTAGCATTTGTGCTAAGGATCACTGGATATTATACCTGACCTTTCAATTCTAAAATATTATGCAAAACAAAATGCCTTAGAAAATATTTTAAAGTCATTTGAATGTGCACTTACGACCATGTCAGAGTCATTTTCATGAATAGTTTGTGGTACAGAAATGTCTTTGAAGTTCTTACAAGTGTATCGTGCAGCATTAGCAGGAAAATAACCTTAACAGAAACTATAACATGCTTAAAACTAATACAATATAGAAAGAGCTTTAGTTCTTGACTACAGAAAAGTATAATTATATTTGGAAACATTATTACTATTTTTAAGTTCTAATAGTGGAACATGTTCATAATTAATTGCTACATAATCTCTCTTCGTAGTACTTTGATGTATATATGCAGTTTCATGTGTCCTTTACAGTGGACTTGGGACCTTATTCTGATTGACTCGCAAGGCTGCAAATTTTGCAGCCTTGCGAGTCCATCAGATGCTGCCCACCTCCCTCAGTGCCGACCACCCCACCCTCACACGCAGGACCCCCCGCAATGCTGGGAATGGATGATTTACTTATTCATCCATTCGCAGGCAGGGAGAAATCATTCAATGGTCGCTGACCATCGAATGATTTCTCCAATGCTCGCAGATCAGAGATACTTATATAGTGACTCTAAACTGCAGGCGCCCTGTGCGAGAACAGGGCAGGCAGCTGACATCCGGTGGCTTTACGGTCTCATTAGCCTGAGAACGCCCATCTATATGGTGATGTGGTTTTCCGGCGCCCCCCCCCACCTGCTGTGTAGGGTGCCTGCACTCAGTGAACCGAAAGTTTTCCGCACTCTGCATCTGCACATGCATAGAAACGCGCCTGTGCATGTGCAGACTCTAGATATCGGTCCTCCATGCGAATGCATGAAGGACCGAATGGATCTGAATAAGGTCCTTAGTACATAAATGAATACTAGGCCTGAAATGGTATCAAGGATTTGTATTTGTATCTAACAGTCAATAGTTCCACCACTATTGGTCAACATACATTCGGTCAGATGATCAATATGGCACGTCAACATTTTGTGAACTTTTTCGTATTTTACCATCCACATAGGACTATGATTGAGAATGGTAATCTGTGCTGATCCAAGCGGTAGTAGAGCAGGGACCTTGGGGGTGATTCAGCTTAATTCACAATGAAGTGAATTCTGCCTCATTGTAATGTTTTTTGTATGACACTCACTGAGGTATTTGTACGGGAAGGGGAGGGGGTCGATACCTGCATGGGGCAGACAGCTGACGTCACATGACATCAGCCACCCTCCCCATCTGTGTAAATAAAATTCAGCCTAGACTGGTCACGTACACATCCATTCGGATGCTACCGAAGGGATTTGGTGTGGGGTCGGGCGTTCATATACGCAGCTCCCCCACGTGTGGTGTTAAGGCACTTGCTATGCAGCGAATGACTACTGCTTAGCGAGCTATACTGAATAAGGCCGCTTGTGCAAAATATGGTGAGCATTGCTTGCCATGCAAGGGAGACAGTGGGTTATGGTTATTCAGACCTAATTGCTGCTGTGCAATTTTACAGAGTCTTGCGATCAGAAAGAGGGAAAACCCGCTTTGTGAATGACTTGCGAATATATCACAGATCATCATCCAGCTGCAAATCCAGTCCGTGCAAGTGTGTGTAACTCAGACCCTTCCCCAACTGTGCGACAGACAGGCTGATTGAGCCTGGAGCTGACGTCACACGCCCTGCTGGAAAACACCTGGGCTTGCCAACGTTTTTCCTGATACTTCCAGAAAATGTCCAGTTGCAGCTCAGGTGGCTTCCTGTCAGTCAAACTGCAAGAGAATTGTGATTAGATTCTTCATTGTCGCTATTTGGCCTTGCGCATCCGTACTGCGATCCTTACGCATGCACATTCATTCACAGTCATTCGATAATCAATTGCTGTGCAAATTCACACAACAGAGACCAGGTCTGAATAATCGCCAGAGTACACTAATCGGGGACCATGTACTGTACTACAATGTCAAAATTGACACCCCAAAAACAGAGAAACTCATGTTGGCATGTTGTTTATGTGTTGACCATTTTCCTGTTGACCCTTTCATCTGCCCCCCCTTGCATGCAGGTAAAGGTTTCACATCCAGCACCCGGGGCATACACCTCCCAGTTGCAGCCCTGGTTGGGTGCACATTTATCAGGTTTCATGCAGATTGTTGTACTAGAAATAACACAGCCTTGCTAATGCAGAGTTTGAAAGCATTTACAATCTCACCTTAAAATGAATTTATGAAATAAAGTGCAATTGCCTTATAAACGTGATAGAATATGTGTTAGTCTGCACCAGGAACCAGGTGTATGTTACAGTAAATGCACTTACATGGATTTGTTTTGTTAGTGAGGTACACATTCATTATTTGACTCGAACGAAATAAAAAAATATCTCAAATAAAGCATGCAGAACGCTTCATGGGGCAGATTCAATTATCTGTGGGGTATTCAATCAAGGGGTAGATTTTAATGACTTAAGCCACATAGAGGGGCTAATGTCAACAATTCCTTACAGCCTCTGGAGCGACAAAGAAAAAATCTGTATTAGATGCACTAGAATCTAAGGGTTAATGTACATTAGCCATGGGTTCACCTCACGCTGAAATTGCCTATTAACTGTAAAGCTCCAAGCATTACACCCAGAGCTATAGCACCTTGTAAGCACTGTGATTAATTGAACCTACTCCTTACGTATGAATAAAATCTTAAAAATGCTTTGATAAAATAAGCACATAACTCATATAATATATGAGCGTCCAATTCAGCATTAGCCTAGTATATACACAAAATTCCCTGCATTTGTCTATAAAGCCAAATGCCTCAGTTCTATATTTTCTGAAGTGCACATTAAACACTTAAATACTTAGATAAACCACTGCATTGTCAATAATATAGCAGCAAAAACATAAAGGTAATCAATTAGGAATTTAGAATAACAAATTATAAATAAAAACCATACAATGGTAGTATTAGAGGAATATAAATACAATATCAGTTTTATATTTTCAGATTGATGAAGTACCAAAGTTCTACAAGTTCCAGCATGCAGACACACTTCAAGATCTTGCACTAGAGGCATATCTATCGGAGTCCCGGGGGGCCCACACTGCATCCATTTTGGAAATACTTAGGCAACTTAAATACTTAGCCTCCAGAGTCCCGCAGCAGGAACGCTGCAGAAATCACCAGAAAATGGCATGGCAGCCATTTTTCAGGCAATCTGCGCATACGCAGTGGAGTCTGAACTCTCTAGTGCTCAGACTCCACAGTGCAGGGGAGGTTTGTGCATGGGCAGTAGCGTCTGAGCACTAGAGCACTCAGACACTAATGCTCCCGGCAAGAGGAGGCTGCACACGGACACCCATGTCTTGCACCATATTTGTACTGTATTACTCTGATACCCAATGGGCTAGTGGTTACAGTATTGGCTAAGTGGTACTCAGTTCTAGACCAGGGGCATTGAGCTGAGCATTTGTCACTTACTCCCTCCCACCTAGAAGACTGGATCTGATACTGAGTAGGCTGGGCTCTTTTTGGCTAGCATGCAGTTTTTAAACTGCCAAATATCAGATGCATTATGCGGTTTTTAGCCTTCACACTGCAGCTTCCTGTAATGAACCCAGCAGTTTGGATCTGAAACCGCATCTGATGTGTGATATTTGCAAACTGCATACACAACTGCTGACAGCGATTTGGAATGAAAAGTCTACAGTGTCTAGGTAGAAAGTCAATATGTTGACAAAAAAATGTCAATATGAAATAAATTGACATAGAGAACATGTTGACATGCACTAGGTCGACATACAAAAGTGTCAACATGCCATAGGTCGGCAGGGTCGAAATGGAAAAGGTTGACATTCGTTTTTTTATGGGTTTTTGTGTCAATGTCTACATTAACATGGGCCCACAATTAGTGTTGTGCATACCTAAGCATGGCTCGCTTCACTCGGCTCACATTACAGTTCCCAATTGTAGTACACATGGGTTGCAAAGTGTGAAAAAGTCCCAAAAATGTGAATGTGACCATTTTATTGTGTCACTCTTTTGTCAATGGCGAGCTATTGAGTGTCAACATTTTATTGTTGACCTAATGGCTGTCTACGTAAACACTATAGCAAAGTGGTCTGGAAAACATGGAATGTTGATAGACCTTTCAACTAATTGCCACTGCCAGTAAAGTGCAACGGGGTCAATGGAAACTCAAAACTCTGGTGTGTACTGGAGTATGACATGTACCCACTGGCATAACATTATGATAAATATAGTAATAAGGTTAAGATTAATATACATATTGATATAAATAAAATCAACTTTAGTATTGTGTTGGATACAGATGTGTACTATCCTCCGTGTCCTACAAGTCATAATGTGTGAGCTCTGTGTGACATGTCGTCTTTGCATGTGACTTTTTCTGTTACAATGCCTATTTTCTGTGCGTCAATGCAGGTTTATATTCGTATGAAATGCTACATTACAGTGTTTTATTAGAAAACACTGTAACATAGCATTTTCTTATACAGGGCCTAATTCGGATCTGATCGCAGGGCAAAATGGGCAAAACCATGCGCACTGTAGGTGGGGCAAATTAAATATGTGAAGAGAGAGATAGATTCGGGTGGGGTGCATTGCAGTGTAAATATGAAGAAGCCAGTATTTACCGTGCACATAAACAAAATAACTCACCTGAATCTTACTCTCTCTGCACATGCTACATTTGCCCCACCTGCAGTGAACATGGTTTTGTCCTTTTGACAACAGATTTGTATTGCAATCAGGTCTGAATTAGGCCCCCCAGCCGTGGTTTCACACAGAATATAGGCATGCTGCATATAATTTAAATCCTGTAGATGCTAGTCGCACTGCTTTGCGAATAAGATGCATAATGGAAAAAGTCACAAACAAAGACACTCAGCACTAGAGTCACACCATGGTATGTTGCGACTAGAGGGGCTGTTTAAAGAGCAAGGAGGCTAGATGTACAGTACAGATGGAGCGGGCATCATCCTTGGCCGGCACTTGCCAGATCCCTTGCACTGGCGAGCGCCGGCGGTAGAGACTGGGATGCGCATGCGCATGCGTCTCACACGCACGTGCATCCCAGTATAACGGCGGCTGGGCAGCGTCTCCCTGCCCGTCTCCGCTTCAGGGAGACGCTGCCCAGTTCAGGGGGGGGGGGTCGGAGTAGCGAGGGGGACCAGCGGGGGAGGCAGCAGGGACCGGCGGCAGGCTCTATCGCCAGCCCCTGCACAGATGGAGCTCGCTCCATCTGTATGTGGACACATCAGAAGGTGTTTAGGTTGTATCTTTTGAATGATATTATTTTTATACTTTGTGCATTATTATAGGGAAAAAAACAAGAACCATAGAATCCTTTACACAGTTACAGCATCCTATGAATCCTTACTTGCAATAAACATGTTTTGCTGAAATATTTGGGTACCAGATATATGACTGACATGTACGGACACAGTTCTGCGGCATGGAGAGAAAGAAGTCTGGAGCTTCCAGTGCAGGAGTACAGGGTGTAATTGCTTTTTTGACACTACTTTGCATAATTGTGTCTATTTTCACATGACTCTTTATCTGTACGCACCAAAATGTGTACAGTATGTGAGCAAAGAATTCTATGCTGGCAATAATCTACATAAACAAACTTACTAATTGACTCCTTTTTATCTTGAATTATCTGTCACAAATGTCCCATTAATGTTCTTTGCAAGTTGCAGGCAGATAAGACTGCTAGCCATGGTCTCTGCACAGGTAGCGCAGCCTAGCAGGCAGTTAAATATGTATAAGTCATGACAGTTCATTACTTCAAGTTCCATACATTGCTTTTTATCACCCTATCTGAACCTATTTTGACAGTTGTTTGAATCACCTCTAGCTTCATCCACTGTCTCTGTGATTTAACCTCATCCAGTCCTGCTGTGGAGCCCAGGATAATCACATATTGCAGTGTGACCAGACTATCTGATTGTAGATGGCCTCGAGATAGCTGTGGTGCAACATTAAAATAAAAAAAATAACAGTCAAAGGTAATCGGAATTTCCCTAAATGGTATATAAAGAACATTTTCTTTACATATAATACTTAAATGAAATTTTGAATTGATGAAGGAAGTTTATTCTGCTGAGCTCTGCTGTGGTAACTTAGCACCCACAACTGAAAACCTCTTCACTATTCATGGTCCTTCCTATAGGCAGTTGCAAGTGCCTGAGGCCTGGCCTGTGGGCTGCTAAGACATTGCCTTCTCTTAACTTTACTCACAATACAGGTGTGTAATCAGATTTTTAAAATAATTTCTAAGCTTTTATGTGCAACTGGCCAATCAGATCAAAACGTATTGTCTGAAATCATTATAAAATCAGATTATTACTGGCAATAATTGAAACTATATTTTATCAAAATTGTGATCACCAACGGTTCAAGGAGTTTCTCCAGACATCCATTTATACTTATTTGATCTGCAAAGAATATATGTACAGAAACTATATATAGCACTAGATAAAACTGCTGTTATCAGAACCATTTGCCCCTTTCTTACTCATACGCCTACAACACTTGTATTTTATAGAATATTTCTACAACAGGAATTTAAAAATGTAAATATTAAACATATTCTTTTTCTTGCCTTCAGTGACTGAACCTATAACGTTTCATTCAGATAATTTTTAATCTCTTTAGTTTTGTTCCTTCCAGACTTTCAGATGCAGAAATCAGTTCTATTTATTGTACCAGTGTGCTGGGAAGGCCAGCCAGAGGGCAAGAAACCAGTGCTTCTCTAATAAAAAAGGACCCTCTTTTGGGCTTGCCTGCTGAGATTCCTTATCCTATGAGCATGGAAAATATCTAGCAAATAACCGATACCTTGTTTTATCATAACACAATATAAAATGTATCAGTTCTTTGTGTTTAACTATTTGATACCCCTTTTACACCGCTGCAAATACCTGGGTCTTTCCCTTGGGGACCCGGTTCAGCGGCGGTGTAAAAGGGTTACCCCATGTCCCTTTACATGGGACTTCTACCCAGGTCCTTACCAAGGTAGTACACGGGCAGGACCTGGGTAGAGGGCAGTGTAAACGAGTACACCGGTTCATCCGACCCGGCTCCTGTTTACATCAATGGGGGAAGTCCAAACGCAGCAGCGTCCGCAGGTTGGACGGGGGGGGGGGTGCACACAGCCTCCACTGCTGTCTGCTGTACTGTGCAGACAGCATTGGAGGCAGGGTAATGCCCAGTTTCCCAGTGATGCTATCTGGCAGCTGTTGGAATATACATACAACTAGGTAGGACAGTATACCACATGAATGGGCCACAGTAGAACTGGAAGCCCACTTTTCACTTCCATTTCCACTTTTGAAAAAAATATAAAATGTAGAGCACAAAAAAGAAAAAGTTGATGTCTACCATAGGGTACTGTAATGGAGACTAAAGTACTTTAACAAACACTAGATGGTCATAATAATTGGAACTACAGTATTCCATTGCATTAAAATATGTCAGTGAAGACATATAAATTGTATATGAAGAGCCTTTCTTAGTTATAAACATGTGAAATAGAGGGTTCTGGAAAAACGACTTTATAATTAGCAATCCATTTAAAATATACAGTATGGGGTTTTTTTTTGTTTTAGAAAATCCTACAGCAGACAACAAGATGCATTTTACTCTTACAGTAATTACCTTGTTTCTTGGATTGCTTCTTCAAACTGCAATTTCCTGTGGTGTCTATGTGACTACTATGCCAACCACAGTCACATGACAACAGAATTAAACCGCACAATGCCAGACTGAGATTTGTCTTCACTGTGTCATCCTATCTCTTCCCCCCCCCCACCCCCCCATCTAGTGAAATGCAACCATACATTTTCCCACTTTAGGACTTTTGAAAAGGAGTAAAGGTACCCATACACGTTACAATTATGTAGCTTTCACATCACATGAAACATTTTGAAACGTTTTGAAAAACTGTAATTTTAAATGGTATTTTAAACGGGTCTAGTGTTCATATTGCAGCAGATTACCATTTAAAAATACAGTTTAAGTACCATTCACATCACCAGTCAAGCCGTTTAACCTCTGAACAAGTTTCTACCCACAGCTTATTTCCTGGTTCAGGGAAGGGACACAAGACAAGGGACAGCCTATTACAGTGCTCTAACCTTTATTTTTTACTAAATACCATTTCAGTGCCATTCAGACAGCACAAAAAAACGGCTCTGAATTGGCTTTAAAACGGGTAGGACTCTGCTTTTTAAACGTGTTGAAATACCAGTTAACTTTAAATGATATTTCAACTATGACACTTTCACACTGCAGCCTTAAACGTTTTAAAAGGCAAAAAAACGGCAATATACCGTTTTAAAAGTGTGATGTGAAAGCTACATTATTCTGTACAATATTGTATACAATATCGCTTTTTCATCGCAACTTGGTTGTGTGATGAGATGAGATCTAGTACAAAAAGTATGTGCAGCACATACTTTTTGTACTAGATCTCATCTCATCTCATCTCATTGAAAAACCGTGATGCGATGAGATGCGATATTGTATACAATAATTGGGCACCTTTAGTGATAAATGATTTGTAGGATGCTACGCAAGATTAAAGACATGCTCAAAAAGTACCAACTTTGCTATTTAAATACAATAACAACATCTTCTATTTAACATTGCTGCTGCATCATTGTCTCATTGAAGTATTATACAGTATTATCCTTAAATTTTATTAGATGTATGAAAGATGTATACTTTTATATGTAGAAGTGTTCTTTCTGTTTTTGCAATATAAGAAGAATAGCATTCTATTATTGAGATTACAGTTAACAAGGTAATACAAAGGGCACATAAAGGTACACGGCTAGGGAAAGAATTAATTAGATTACCGCAGACTAATTGATCCCACCGAGCTACCTAATTAGCCCTAAAGCAAGTCATCATTGGGGATTTCTTTCTTCTGCCTCACCGATTCCAAAAAAATCCCCAATAACTTGGGGGTTTAGGAGTGTCGCAACAGCATTAACACATGAATCTGTAAATTTTTCATAGATTCTGTACATTACCATCTGTTAACGAGGTTCCCATTTTCACCAGTAGTAAATCACTATAGGTAATTTAAATCCCCCCTTTGTGTTCTTTAAATGTTACAGTATATGAATTTAAGGTGGCATCTAATATCTGTTATAATCATAAAGTGTGTCGGTTGCCGGTTCGCTGATGTCATGCGGGGGCGGGGCAGGGTGGTAGTGAATCATCGGGCTGGGGAGGAGGCAGTGCTTAGAGCTGGTGCTGCTCCAAGCCCTGCCTCCTCCATAGTGTGAATGAGAAACGGGTTTATCAACCCAATTAACCCATTCATACCTCAAAGCAACATGGCAACGAACCGGTAAGAACACTTTTTTCTGGTTCATATTGCCGTGTTGCTACCGGTTTGCTGGACCCGGTAACCCCTTTCACATCGCACCAATTACCCAGTAGAACTGGCAAGAAACTGTATTAAATCTAGTAATTAAGTGCTAAGTTCTGTTTTGACTCTTCAACCATTACCTCCCCCAAACATGATGAAACTAAAAGTGGGAGCCAAATGAAGTAATAAAAGCACAAAAACAATAGCAATAAATAACAAACAAATATTTACCATGCTCTGTCTCATTCTCTGCAATGTTTAAAGAGAAAGACCAACCTCCATAGGTTTTCCCAAATTTATAGCCTTTGCTTGGCTCAGTTAACAAACCTACTGTTCATAGATTTCAATCATGTCTAATAGTTAGATATGGATTTCCCTTCTTACAGACTATTCATTTATTATTTGTGCCTATACACTGCCTTCTTATTTTCTGTCCAGCATCAGTGCTACTCTGCACAAAGACATATTCTTAAATCAGTTCTATAGGTTAAAAAGATTGTGTTGTTGCTTTGGATAAGATAATAAAAATTAAAATGCATAAACAAATATATTCGAATTTTGCTGTCCCAGCAGACTTTAAGTATACTAGCGAACATAATTCTTAACAAACTTAATGCACAAATAGCTAACTTAATACATAATAATATTGCTAACTTAGGGGCTGATTCAGATCCATTAGTACGGATCCCGAATTTGGGCACATTTTCGATGGTGCGGGGTGCAGACCCCCTGTTCAAACGCCTTAGGTGAGTATCCAACTTGCCTAAGTCATCGCACGGGCAGAGGAGGGGGGAGGTCAGGAGGTGGCATCAGGAGAATCGGCAACGTTTTATGAGCATCCCCATGAAAACGCTGGCCATTCCCCTGGGAACCCAGGTGGATCGATGCCTGCTTGGGACGGACAGCTGATATCATATGAGATCAGCGCCTACCCCATCTTCGGCGATCAGCAGCGGGAAAAAAAGTCAGTTTAGATCGACTTTTATTTCCAAAGGAGAGAGAAATCATTCGATGGTTGAGGACCATCGAATGAATTTTCTCCTCTTCAGACGCATGCGAGGGGATATGTTCTCGTATAAATCCCCTTGCATGTGGCGGAGTGGTTGGTGGGAAGGGCGTTCAGTGGGGCAGCGCTGACCGGTACACTAGGCTGCGAGTAAAAGCAGCCTAGTGAGCACGTTTGAATGAGGCCTTTAATGCATAATAAATAATTCCAAGCAAAAAGTTAATGCGGAGATCATCTGCGGATATTAGAGGGAAGAAATGCAGTAAAATATTTAAATTAACTAATCATGGATATGTTTTCACGACAGTATTCCATTTTTCAGTATGTTACTATATTATTTAACAGAATTACATAGTATTCCTATAAGCTTATTCAATGACAAACTGCAATTAGCATAATTGTGATTGTAAAGTTGTGAGTTGAAAAATTAGCCATTATAGCGAAAGCTGGACTAATGGCAGTCAATCACTGAATTCCTGTTGTACTGTAGGCCACAGAATAGTATGGGCTTTGCCCTAGTTACGGTATAAATGAATAAAAGTAAATTGTTAATATTACTCTTACCTTGTGTCTGATTTTTGTTTTTTGTGGTTATTATATTTTTTGTTTTAACTCTGCATTGCTTGACAAAGCCACTGTACAGTAGTTTACATTGTATTCCTGAACAGTGAGCTGGGAAAGTACTATAGTAACATATGGACGTATTAAGCTATAGTCTGTCCACTGACGCTAATATTCAACCACCTCTAGAAATGTAGAAACATAACTGCTTATGTAATTAGACCCATCTAGGAAACCAGTAACAATTATTGCAGCACACAAATTATTATTATTATTATTATTATTATTATTATTATTATTATTATTATAATATTTTAATAATGTTATCAGCATGTATCTGCCTTCATCTGCTTTTCTTCAGAAACCCAGCAACTAGCATGGCTTTCAATCAATATCCCACATGTAACATTTTCCCATTAAGAAACAAAAATTCAATACATTTCCTTTCTAAATCTGGATGGTGGATTAAATGTACGTGTCAGATGGCACCTCATTAACCTTAGTGCATTTACAGAAATATATTGGATAGTAGAAAGCCACTAGACTGGAGGACTCTATGTCTACAATAAATACAAGTTGCTACCTCCAGCTGAAATAACTAGCAGGACTTACATTCTGTGCTTTATGCAAATCTGAGATTCACCAGTTTTTTCTTACTTGTACTCTATTTTTCTCAAAGTTCTTTAGATTATTGAATGTGCCTTGAATTATGTGAAAGTATTGTAGTGTAAGCCTACCTATTCATTTAAGGCAGCTTTATGTCATATGCACTGTAATGCGATGAATATCATATACTCTACAGTACTTCCTAACATGTGAGGATTGCCCTGTGTGTGCATCAGTGATAAGTAACATAAACTGTAAAAAAGAAGACATATATTTGTCAGAAACTGTTAGCTATTTATTTAAATGCACTATAAATATTTAAACATGCAATAAATAAATATTAAATTATGCTGGCAATGAAACAATGGCTAAAATCATTATCAACCCCCAAAATGGTTTTTGTTTAGTTTCACGGCGGCAGCATGGCCACCCGCTACTTCCGGGTTCGGCGCTCGGCACACTTTCTAAAATAAAGTCCATGCCAATGAAAATAGTTCATACCCCCACTATCCAAGTTGGCATGGAGTTGATTTTAGATAGTGTGGCGAGCGTAGAGAGTCGCTGAGCCCGTTGCGTGGGTGAGCAAAGCGGTTCAGCAGATGCAAACAGTCAACGAAGCCGAGCACACCTAAAATAGAACCAATCCAACTCCAATCGATATTCACACCAAAACAGGTAACCTGCCATTCTTATCTGCCTACAAATAGCCAATGAAGAAACCACTGAAAAGAATATAGGGCAGGATGGTGGGAAGGCAAAAGCAAAATGAGGGTGACCCAGCCCCAAACCAGCCCTAAGAATAAGACACAACGTCCATTCCTATATGACAAGCCCTTACATCTGAAGCCCAACAGGCTCACCCCAGCCACTGAGGTATATCCCTTCCCATTGCTATCTTGTCTTTACACCCCACATTTTGTTTTATTTGTATAGTATAGTTAAAACTTTTTTTAGTGTTCCCAACTGTTCATAAATGATTTCTGCATTTTAGCTTACCTCCAGACATCTATATATTCTTCTGATAGTCTTAGATTTCAGTACAAAAAGAACAGACTATGGACCTTATTCATGTCTGTTAGCAACCGGCGTTCGTTTGCACAGTGACCGATTTTGTGTTATTGCGCATAAGCAGGGTGCATGCACCCACTGCGAATAGTTGGATCAGTGTTTGCACCCAGGACAGCAGGCGGTTGGGCGGAGAGGGGCGTGGGGCTGCAGGTGGTCCATTAGCATATGTGGCCGCCCGAAGTATCGGGCGGCCATGCTGCCACCGTAAAACTAAACAAGTACCGTTTTGGGGATTTGATAATGCCTCAGAGCACCCTTACATATGCGTGCAGGTTCCACATCATTTGATGGTCGCTGACCATCGAATGATGTGGGTGTTCCCCTGCGTGTTTATTTAAAACATCCATTCGCAGCCAGTGTGAAGAAATGCGCCTTGTGAATGGTGGGCTGGCATGCCACCATTCACAAGGCGGGGTTAGGTTGACTCGTAAGGATTAAAATTCGCATCCGAGCAAATCAACCAGAATAACCCCCTTTATCCATTTCTGCTTTCCGACAGATCATTGTGGGGAGCTTGACATTATACAAAGTTTTAGAAGTGAAATATTGGCAGATACTGTTTGATCTACTTAATTAAATATAGTGTGAACTCATTTATTTTCAAATGTCCTGTAGACTCTTGGATTGATTCCTGAATTCTGCATTGTGACAAGCCCTTTTTAACTAATGATAGCATTACACATTGTTAATTAATTTAGAATTATGCACTGACTTCTAATAGAGTGTTAATATAGAAATATGTTTTGTTTTTGTTTATAGGGGAGTCTCTTGCTTTTTCCATGATTATATTTGTTTATACTCTCAGAGCTTGTCAGTTGTTTCCACATGTTTACGTTATCTGATTACTATGGTATATAATTATGAAATATTTGAATTGTTGGCTTTTGCATGTACATGTGGTTTATAGTTACTGTAGACATAATTATTTTCTGTAGTAGCAATTGCACACAATAATTAGGATACATATAATTATGAGGGTTTAAAAACAATATTATTAATACAATTCAATATTTTTTATATGGTTTGATGTTTGAGCTTGGCATCTTGGAGAATTTGTTAGGAATTTCTAATCTTATTTTGGGTCTCCCAGTTCTAGCACACAGAATATGTGTGTGTATGTATGTATGTATGTATGTATGTATGTATGTGTGTATGTATGTATGTATATATGTGTGTGTGTATATACATCAGTATGTTTGTTTGGATTAAAGTGGCTGGTTACCACCCCCATACACAGCTACTGAAAAAAGCATACACTGGTCATAAGACAACAGGTTGTGATTCTCCTCTATTAGAAGTGATTATGTATTAGGGGCTGGGTCAAATATGTGTCAAGAGGAGGAAGCCATTATTATTGGACATAATGGGGCAGATGTATTAAGCCTGGAGAAAAGATAAACTGGAGATAAGGAAAAAGGAGATAAAGCACCAGCCAATCAACTCCCAACTGTCATTTTTACTTTGTGCCTGTGACTGCTGTAGCCACGCTCATAGCTGTATTACTATGGCTCCTCATATCGCTCTGATCATCGGCACTGTCTGTGCACTGCGTTGGGGAGGTGCGGGCATCTGGCAGCGGTGGGAGAAGCAGGTATTGAGCTGTACTCATCTATGAAGCAACAAAAGGCTGCAGGCACACAGCAGTGGCAGGAGAAGCAAGTGTTTGGCTCTGAACCAACATGAAATAAGAGGTGCCAGTCTTAGGGCAAGATTCTCTAAGCTTCAGAAGTGATCAAATGGAGAGTGATAAAAAGCCAGCCAATCAGCTCCTGTCTGACATTTTTCAAACACAGTCTGTGACATGGCAGGTAGGAGCGGATTGGCTGGTTGTTTATCACTCTCCATTTTATCACTTTTGAAGCTTAGAGAATCTGAGTATTGTATCAAATTAGAACTCCGAATACTTCCGTCAGCACAAAATGAACTCGGACACACTGTTTAGATAAAGTATACAATTTTATATTTTAAAATCTAGTTCATTTTAAAAAGGACAATCACATAGGAATACAAGACAAGAAATAAAGAATAACATTGAAAAAAAAATCTATAATTAAATCATATAGTAATAGCAATTGTCAATTGGGTCTCCACGTTTTTCTATATATTCCATTTTTTTTATCCAAAACGTATGTTGTAAATATATATTATTGTAAAGTCACAGTATGTATCCAAAGGCTGTCAGCAGTTAAGAATCACAAAGATCCATATAACCTTGTCTTAGTAAGCAAGAGGTTATGCAATTCACGGCAGTCTTTTTAGCATGTGAGCAAACGCGCATATATGATGGCTTGGCTGTATTAGTAGTGTGAGTTAGACAGGATTAGTTAGTAGGAAGGAAGCAGTATGTTTTAAGCTCCTTTTCTCCCTTAAGTCACTTGCAGCCCCCACCAATAAATTTGGTTTTGATGTAAAAGAGATGGAGGTAATTTATGTGTCACACCCCACTGTGGGCGGCATGCGCCGCTTGTTCGTAGATAGTCCGCTCCGTGGGAAGCAAATAGTTGTTCGTATAGGGCACCTCTCCGGGTGCCAGCAGTAAAGGTGCAAATAGACGGTCCGTTTATCAGATCCGTTCGGCACTTATATAGTACACATCGCATCTCATTGCATGCCTTGTGCATACAGTGTGCATGCGATGCGATGAACAGCTAGTACAAAAAGTATGTGCAGCACATACTTTTTGTACCGTACGATGAGATGCGCGGGAGTGCGCATCTCATAGTACAGAACGGATGGTCCGGGAACAGACCCTCTATGGGCACCTTTAGTTCTTCACCACGTGCAGTGGGGGATAGAGAGAAGCCGGCCCTTCACATCACCGCTGGATGGAAGCCGGTGTAGGGCATTTTTTGGAACAGCAAGTGCGCTGACAGTGTGAACAGTGAAGGGAGACCCAACGCAGGATATCTGATGACGTCACCAATCAAATGGTATCAATTTCAGTGAAATCCTCAGTGTAATTTACACAGCTGGTAGGGGAACACAATTATCTGTGCTTCCAAAAATTGATCTCTACTCAGGGATCTAGTGTGTGTATCCTTCCCAGGTTGTAGGCACACAGACACACAAGGGGAAATTTACTAAGATGGGAGTTCTATTTCAGATGGGATGTAGTAGTAGATTCTGATTAGTTGTCCATATCAACATCCCATGTGAAATAATACACCCATCTCAGTAAATTTGGTTCTTGTGTATTAGCAGGGCGTCCGGCGACACTTCGCTGACAACGTACCTTAGGCTACGTTGTCAGCGTAGCATAGTTGGGCGCCCTGGTAATATTTGCCTTTATACTTACTGAGCAGACGGCGGTGGGGCACTGAAGGGCAGGCTGCACATCAGTCCGGCGGTGAAGGGCGGGCGGCGGAGAACTGAAGGGTGGGCGGTGGGTGGCACATCAGTCCGGCGGTGAAGTGCGGCGGAGCTCTGAAGGGCAGGCGGCAGGCGTACGTAATTCAGCATACTGCCGCTGGGGGAGCATCACATGGTTTCCCTACTCCCCCAGCGGCACTATGCTAATTGCGTACATTGGGGAGCGGGGATCTGGCACTGGCGCACACAGGAGGGGGAGCGCAACGCTGCCGCTGGGGACATGTAAGTATAAAGCAACACACACACATTAACAACGTCATATCCCCACTATCCACGTCATACCCCCAGAATCCACATGGGCGTGGAGTTAATTTTACAAAGTGATGCAAGCGCAGCCACGCTTCAGGCTCGGTGGCACGCAGCGCTCGCCACACTTTAAAATGAACTCCACTCCCACGTGGATACTGGGGGTATGACGTGGATAGTGAGGGTAAGAACCGTTGTGTATTAGCACAGCTCCAGTTATGTAAATTACGTAGTTACGTAAGTTACGTAGTTTACGTAGCCTGCATAGTGGTGTATTGGTATTCTCAATACACCACTACGCAAACTATGTAATGGGCGCCCTGCTAATACACAAGTACCGTAAATTTACCACAGTATTTCTATATACTATGTTTTTTTTGTATGTACAATTAAATACACACATGCAACTGTTGGGAATACATTGAGATATGTCATATTAATGTCTTATAATCGATAAGTTGTGATGACGCTTTGGCATTAAAATGATGTGTTTGTAAAAAAAAATATGCTTTGTTAACGTAAATGGTTTTGAAAATAAAACTCTTTGTACTAAATGATATGGTACATATCTGCATAGGTGATTTAGAACTTGTTTTCTACCATGGTACAATGCTCATAATGCTTTTTGCTCCATTTCAATGCAGCTGACATGTACTGTATCAATTTATTTCAAAACTAAGATTTATCTCAAACAAATACCATTGTAAATACAGTGACATATACCTCAGAAGCATTTTATGGGTATCCACAGGTATGTGGTGTGAACAAGATGCCAGCTTCCTTTTTTGTCACAGATACATATTTAAAAATTACAGATTGCACTCATTTGTAAACACATCTTATCAGACATGTCACATAACAAACACGCTATCCACAGTATGTACCTGAAACTCTTCTGTGATGGATATCATAACTGTCAGTGTAGGCAATACTGCTAGATATTGGAACACTGCATAAAAGTTACTTGATTTATTTAAATTGACAACTTGTTTATTATAGAAATAATACACTGCTTAATGCAAAATAAAATGTCAGGGGTCACCACAGGAGACAGACAACAGTACTGTCCCATGTGATCATTATGGCAGCTTCTACTCAGCGTAAGATTCTATACAGTAGGTCACCTTTCTTTTGATCAGTTTAATTAATTTCTCTTAAATCTGCAGTCACAAATCTGCAGACTGCAGCATTTTATGTTGACAGATAAAAAAATAACTTCAAATATTGTATGTTGCTTCTAATTAGTTTCAAAAACATGCATGCCTTTATTGGAAGAAAATTACTTTCTTGTTACAAGGTTTTGGCAATATTTCATTGCAAGAAATGTGCATTCAAATCTGTATTTTGACATGAAGTTCATATCATAAAAAAAAGATTGTTTGATCCTGTGTAACTGATTGTTAATTATTATTGCATAACATAAACGTTTATGTATAATAAGCACTCTATGTAATTTCAAGTTTTTCTTTATACTTTCAGGCATTTTCTCTTCAAACATGGATCTGGTACATCTCCAATCTTCAGTGCTGCCAGCCAGAATTACCCTTTAACTTCAAATACAGTTTACTCTCCACCTCCAAGACCTCTGCCCAGGAGCACCTTCTCCAGGCCTGCCTTTACGTTTAACAAATCATACCGGTGCTGTAACTGGAAATGCACAGCCCTGAGTGCTACAGCAATTACAGTAACACTTGCACTCCTACTGGCATACGTTATCGGTAAGAGTTCCTTTTCTTCACTGTTGGCTTCACTGAGTACAGTAAATAAAATCATACTGTTAGTACTCCTGTAACTGGGACTAGTAGTGTATGAAATAATAGAAGTCTGTTTTTATATGAATACATCACCCATCATTTGGTTATGTCTCTTGCTGTCATGAGTCCATGCCTAAATTATTTCTTAGGAGCCCCCATGTTTGCTTTTCATTGGATTCCCAGCATTTTTACTTTACTAACTGTGCCCCACAAAAAAATATAACTTTTTTTGATTATCTCAAAATTGGTAAATATTTTAGTATGAAAGTCAGTAAATGTTTTAATTTAATGGAATTATACTGGTAAATGAAAGTAAACACATATATTTTATTAACTGAATTCAACCCTGTTAACTGCATCTCATTTTAATGTGTGACCTTCAAATTCCACAAATGTGTAAGCAAAAATAATTTATACAGTAGATATAATTTGTTTTTTTACATTTTAACTACTTTGTTTTAATTTTTAAACTGTCATCTTAAAAAATCGACAACTTTTCACATGCAGTATTTTTAACCAACAAATGCTCCAGTGCCAAGTGTCCTGTGGCAGACATAAAATACTGTAATTAGTATCATATTTTCATGTAGGAACCAAAGTGTCAGTAATGCTTTCAACTTGTCATCACAGGTATAGTGAGGACAGCTATTTTTATAAGACCTAGGGCATTATTCGGAGATGGAGATTTGCATGCACACAGCATTGAATTTTCATCCGATCTCTAGGAGGTGCAAGCAGGAGACATAATCTCCATAGAAGAGAAACTTCCTGCATTTATCTGCAATACCAGCCACAAGCTGGGATCCATAATCACAATTATCAGTGGCGATGTTCTCTTCACAAGGCCTTCTGAGTAAGCCTCCGCTGGCACAGCTGGCCAATGGAAGCAGTGGCTGTGAGGCCAAGAAGTCTGTGTTGTGACATGTCGACTCTTGGCTTTCACCTCTACCCCCTCTACATCCCATTAATGCTTCTGCCTGTCAATCACACAGAAGCAGAGGTGAGCTATGGTCAACAATGCAAGTCATGTTCTGTGCAAGTGCAGAACATGCCTGGAACAGCTGCAGATTCCCAGGACTCTGAATCATGCCCATTATGTACATATGTACAACTATTTACATATAAGTGAGGTCATATTGAAGTTCTAATCTGTGACTAATGACCAAAGTGTATAATGTTGAGTATGCTAATGCCTATCAGTGTGCATCATAAACACACACATGTGGGACAGGCATCTATGTAAATCTTATGTTACTGAGACTAAAAGTGTTTTAATGTGATGTTCCAAATCCACCAGGCCCCACCAACCCAGGAGGCCCCATTTCCTAAGCTCATCCCTAAAACTAGGTGGACTTATGATTATGGCACCAATCCAGTCTGTAAATGCTAAAGATCCATACTAATTGAAAATAACTTTGTGTAGGAGGGAGGGTTGCTAATCTATTCTGAAGGAATCTCAATCTTGAGATGCATCCCCTCCCATATAGGTTCCCTCTTCCCCAGATATTAAAGATATTTGGCTGTTTAGTGATCCAGGTTGGCTTGCAAAGCACATTTGGTTTGCTAATGGGTAAAACCATGTGCACTGCAGGGGGGCAGATGTAACATGTGCAGAGAGAGTTACATTTGCTTGGGGTGTGTATTTCAAACTGATATCTATAGTGCAGTGTTATAATAAAGCAGCTAGTATTTACGCTGCATAGAAACAATATAACTCAGCCAAATGTAACTCTCACTGCACATGTTACATCTGCCCCACCTGCAGTGCACATGGTTTTGTCTATTAGCAAACCAAATGTGCTTTGCAAGGCAACCTGTATCAGCCTCTGTATGTGGTTATAAAAATGTGATAGTAAACACTGTGTAAGAGGGAAGGCATCCCACTGCAGACATGTGCAGATCAGGACAAGGCACATTCAAGCAAATTAAAATACACTAAACCTCTGCAAAAATGATAATGAATAATCATCACAGAAAGTGACCGTGATGTTGATAGCCAACTCAATTAAGAGCAATAGAAAGGTTATTTGTTTAAATGTATGGTTAGCATATTTTTTGTTACACACAGTAATAATACTGTACTTGGCACAGGTATAGATATGGGTTAACAACTTGTCTATTTTATATGGCATGTCTAGCAAACATTTGTGTGGGAGGAATTCTTTAGCTTCACAATGTAGTTATCACATATTATTCATGCCCTGGGGCATATGGTCTATGTTTACATGCTGTTTTCTATTCCTCTAAGCAGGATATAAGTTCACTCTTTTAATGGAATTAAAGGAGATACAATAAACTACCAAATATATTTTTGTGTTCCATTGATCCTATGATTTAGCACGTTCCCCTATCTATCTAAATGGTTTTGGGGTGTTTATATGTATCAAGAGACCCAAAAGTATCCACAGATTTACCTCCTTTACTGTAATTCCTCCCCAAACTAAAGTTTGTAGTTAAACTTAAAATAATGAAATAATTAATAAAAAAGAGAATTCAACTAATGATACCTACATGAAATCTAAACTGTGTATATGTTGCTTAGCTACAGTATACTGTATTAGTACCCATTTAGTTCTTTTTTAGATTTTTGATTAGTACATGCTGTATTATAGACATATCTATAGCAACAATATGGTATCCACAATTTGCACAGTACCTGCTTTATAATACTGCAACCCACAGTAGGGGAAGGTTGGCTAGTTGTTACAGAGGCAAGTTGTTACAATAAATCTAAAACCACACCCATGCCGTGCACTGGATCTTGCAACTGGGAACAAGTTTGAATATGTACTGTAAGCTTCAGTGCTCAATGCAGATGTGTTTTGTACTAGGAACCTAAACAAACTAGTTTTTCTTGTTCCAAAGTAATAATTTTCACCTATATTTGAAGTCATTCCTTGGATGGACTGTTAAAAGTATGGGTTTATCATTCACATTGTTAGAATAACAGACCATCAGTGTATTTTTTTATTATTGTTATAATTGTGAATTGAAGTATAGATATTGAACTATGGCCATCTTAGGTATCTGATGTCACTTGTTGTTATACAATATTAGGGACAAGTTGTTACTTGCAACAACATACCCACAGTGCTACATAGCTCAAAACTCTTAATTATGGAATCAGGACTCCTGCATGTGGCTTGGTTGTGCTTCCAAAAAGGATTGTGGCCATGGCAACGGAGGTGTGGCTTCACAGTAATGCTGCAAATGCAAGCCACACCCATATTTGTCATCACTATGAGGGCATAACCAGCAAGCTGTGAGCTGCTGGCATGCCCCAAATCCCCCCTGTTTGATTTGAATAGACCCAGAAATGAGTAACAGGGCGGCAATCATTTACACTGCAAAACCAGTTTGATCTTGAAGTGTACATGATTGCCGCTTTAAAAAAAACCTGGATATTTCTTACCAAACCTCTCACTTTTTGAATCTCTCATCCTATTAAATATTACCCTGGATGCAAGTTACACCCAATATAAATAGAAAAAAGAATACTGTTTTGTCTGTACATTTTTTCTGTTTGTTTGTGGTGAAAGATTTTTGAATATCTGTGTTTTTGTAACAACTAGCCCAAACTTTACCTACAGCAATGTACAATAAAGAGATACTTATTTTTATATTGTTGCAAATTTGAGTATCAAGAGCTGGTACTCACTTCAAAATGCTCACGAAACATGCAGGCAAAACATTTTAACAGAGCTTTTAAAGTTCGCAAGTGCAGCATAGTGTACAGAAATCCATTATATTGTAACCTGTGAGTTCTGCTGATAATGTAAAAACTAACAAGCACTAAACCCAAGCAAGGCAAACAGAGGTCTAACCACTTACATTTGTTTGACTACAGAATCAGCATTGAAGAGTATTTACCAGGCTTTTAATAATGCTTGTTAAATGTGTAATATTAATGCCTGTATGTATAACCTCAACCTCTCACTTATATACTCACAGCAGAATGCAAGTTAATGTTTTCCATACAGTTTCTCCATAACAATAGAACTTTTAAGTACAGTATGACACTAGAAATTTGAATCAGCCTTTTCCCTGATTATTTCATGCATTATAATTCTGTTTAATAATAAACCATTTGGATTAAGCAGATTCAAGGTATCCGGGAAATATTTCTTTTCTGCATCGACTATAATTATATACACAGCGGTGGGATTAATTTATCATGTGTTATAATGTACATGGGCGGCACAATGGAGTGTCATAGAGGCTACATTATTTGAGTCCAATTTGTCATGTGGAGCCAATTTAACTTCAGTAAAGGAAAATGAGACTAATTAGATATCTGTAGGTCCTTTTGATTAAAATCATATTCACTTGGTATTATTATTCATACTGATCTTTTTACATCTCAATTTGTCCAAGAATTAGCAAGAGCCAGCGGGGCTATTTGAAAGGACTATAAACAGGCTGCCTAGACTGAAAAGAGGCTCAAGAGCAGTATCCCTCACTAATAAGGGCATCCATTTTCTTTTTTCTTATGCCTGATATTATAAGAATTATTGCGTGGGAGCAGTCAGAAAATAAATGTGTCAGAGGAAGCTTTGTTAGATATTTTAATTAGTGCTTAATATAGCATATCATTAAATCTCTTGAAGCTGAAACATAACTATTAAATTTCTAGCAGTCAGACTTATACCTTCAATCAACATCTAGCATACAGTTGGTCCCTTCCTAATAACGTGTAATAATGAATGAGTAGACATTGGCATAACGAATGATTTGTACTTAGTTGGGAAAGCATCACAATAAATGTCTCTGTAATGTTCTGTTCTTTACTTTAATTGACTGCATATTTTTCAACTCAATTATCTGTTCTGTCACGCCTGCCGTTTATCCTACATTTTGCTGCTTGTTAAGGCAGGGTCACCTATTCAGATTTCCTCATGCATCAATCTGCATGCAGTGTCTCCAAGCGAGGACAAAAACGGGCATTAGTTACAAAGTGCCTTGACCTGGGCTTGTCCATGGGCCTTAGCTGCCTAGGAGGCATAGTCAAATGCCCAAGATATTGTGGCTCTGTCTACTTGAGCTGACAAACATGCTGCCATGGTACTGGGCAAGATATATCTCCTGGCATCTCTGTTGGTATTGTGATAAGGATAATATAGACTGGTTAATATTCAAACTGAAGATTTATTTTTTTCTCCAGGAGATAGGTCATTTATATGGGTATGACAGCAGTTCACAGCAAGTAACAGTGTCACAATCCATGGTCTGACAAGCAATACTGGTTAGCAGACAATGGCTCCTAAAGTAACTCCAGAACCCCAGCCTATCACCTGGCCAGCTTATTAAGTATCAGGAGCCCTTTACCGGTCTAAAGACACCATTTCTAAAGGCACCTAGCATGTGCAACAAATCTCCTTGGCTGCAGTTGATTCCTGATCTCAATCAAAACCTGGACTGGATACATGTTTAACTGCTGTCATGTGCTCTAACCAGGCAAATTCTGTTATACCTGTCACAGTATGTACTGTATTACTTTATGGCTTTAGTCATTTTGAAATTACCGTAGGTTTCATAATGAAATGTGTGTAAAAAAAATGTATGACACAGCAATAGTACATACTGTATGAAAAATCCCTTCATATCATTTTTTCCACTTTTACAGTAATGTTACTCATTCTTCAAGAAACAAATCACACTTGTTCAAAATTACTTTTATTAAATACATACACAGTATTTGTAGATCATTTTGCAAGTTGGAATGCATCATTATCATAAATATCACTGATTATTATATTTTAATGTTAGGTAATTGTGATTTCAAGTAATCTTTTTATTAATCTGAGTTTCATTTAAAGATTATGAATGCATTATTTTACTAGATCCTGATTTATCATTGTATACCTACATTGGCATGGACCACACAGCGCATGCACATCTCATGTGTATTTCCATTAAAGGACGCGTAATATCAATAAAACCCTATGATTCCAGCACTACCATTAATGGACCTGTGCGCCTAATGAGAGAGTAGGTAGAAACAGTTTTATTCCGTATACTGGTACCCACTATACCGATATTACTATCCTTGTCAAAATGAGGTGGCCACCCACCATTTCTCTGCTTAATGTTGGGTGGTCGTCAGGAAACCCTGTGACTTAAGTATGATGTCACCAAAATCCCATTAGCTGTTTAAGATCTTTCTGCAGCCAACATGAACACTCCAATTTAAGATAGATAACAATAACACTTGTGGTAATGTAAAGTGTCAATCTATCAGACTCTCTGATCACTTTGATGGGTCTCCTAAATTAAAATATAGTGAAAAAGAAACATTGGAAGTGAATTGTAGCTGGTACCAGCCCCCAGCTTCTCCCACCGTAGTGTTGTGTGCTCATGGCGTCATTGTAAATATATGTAGTAACAGCACAACGTAAGGTAAAAAAACAATAATAGTAACATAACATGAATACATTTATCAATACATTTTTGCTAGCACAGTTATTTAATAATTAATTATACAGTAGGTTGTACAAACTTGCTGTATTATATTGCTCTGTAGGACAAATGAATAGCAAACAGCAACACATTCTCCTGCACCTCTGTATGAAAAATGCATCTACTATGTTTTTATACTATACTTATTATATGCAATATGGAAATCATCCTTAAAATAGCTCAAAATCTAATATGAAATAAAGGTTGATTGATTTATCAGAGATTTTTATAGAGAGTCTCTACTGCAGAAAATCTCTGTTGATATAGTAAATATTCACTGATTTTCTGGAAAAGTTGAGGTTCACCATGCAGAGGAACACCAGCTACAACTCATTGTGTAACAGCAGCATATGCAATTAGTGTGCCAGGTTATTTTCAGACACCACTGAGTTCAATATAACTGCATGTTCATTACATTTTTTATCCACTGGGCTTCATTACTGTTGGCTGCAACTACAGGCAGATTGCTTGGGGGAAACCTCTGTGACATTCTCCAATAACATTTCTGGATTATCTATAAGAACATGTTTGGAGCAGTTTTCAGATATGGATTTTACTATCATAATCACTGAGGAAAATGGAGTTTTGACACTATTCTTATGGGATTGTTTGCAAAACAAATGTGATGTGTTAAAGTGGTGCATTACTCTCAGTATGATTTTTTTAAGCTGACAGTCATTGTTTTTATTTTTGCTCTATATAATATTTATTTAACATGTACATTATAGATGATTTTTCACATTGTAATATTATTATATGCTATGGGTAAAATTTAATAGGATGAGAAATTCATAAAGTGAGAGCTTTGGTAAGAAATATCCATTTTTTTTAAGTGGCAATCATTTACACTTCAAAATCAACTGGTGTTGCAGTGTAAATGATTGCCGCTTTAATAAAACTGGAGCCTTCTTACCAAATCTCTCACCTTCTATGTCCTAACCCTGTGTCTCTGTCCATGGTGCTAAACACATACATCCATGTCCATTGTGCTGATATATACCCATGTTAATGGTAGTATGATAATCTCTATGGAACCTGAGTGTTTGGTAACAGACAGCAGGATCCAGAGAGAGAGAGAGTGTGCAGCTGTAACAGAAGTGATACTGTCTACTAACCATGAACCTATTGGTACCCCTAATCTCCAGCTGGTACCTGCAGTGCTAGACTTCACCTTTAACAGCCACATTTGAAAGGGTGAATTAGGTCCGCTCTAACTCCAGCGTCGCCAGGTCTTATGTGGGGAATAAGGTACCAGCAGAGACTAAGGGAAGACAAGAGGAACACTGAATAAGACTTAACTTGAACCTCAGGAGCTTGGTATACCAGATAGGAATAAGCAGCTCTGTCGCAATAATAAATGTTCAACATAAACAGATGTGACCTCATTGCTAACAAACAGAAATATAAGCGACCTCGTCACAAAACATAATAATAATAACAATACATGTGACCCTGTCACTGAACAGACAGAATATATCAGACAACAGTAGCTATGGGTGAAACAATGCACAGGATGATAAATTAAACATAATAAATTCAGACTGGAAATAGAGGGAGAAACTCAATAGTTCAGGTAACAGGCAGGGAATGGGCTCGATTGCCCACTGACCAGACACAGACTGCACCACGACTAGACCTGGATTGCCTGCAGTAAACTACAGGCTTAGAACCATGGCTGGAACCAGACTACATGTATCAGGTAACAGGCCTTGGAAATATGACACAGACAAGGACACAGGATCCAGACTGCACACAATGACCAGGCTGCTGGAAGCTAGAAGCTGAAAACTAGAAACTATAACTGGCGTCAGGTTCTGGGTCTGCAATGAGTATCGAAGGAGAGAGAACCAATCAGGATTGCTTGAAAGGCACAAGCTTCCTGAAGCACAATTACCTGCAGGTGAGCTGCCCAGACCTAAGATAATGAGGTAATTATGCAACAGACTTATGCACAGAGCAACAAACAGGATTGAGTTGCAGTAGCACAGACTAACCACAGGCAACCACAACAATCCCATACAAGAACATGAGAATCGAGGAATGCATACAGAAATATGACATGAAAATATAAAACAGGAATGAGCCATAGCACATAACAGTACCCCCCTCTTGAAAAGGGGTCAAAGAACCCCAATATCCAAATTATCCTAAATAATGATACATCAGAACATGGAATACTGGTTCAAATAAAGAGTAGCACAAACAAGATAAAACAGAAACAAGCTGTGGCAACAGCTTGTAATACATGGTGCTGAAAGTCTTTATTGAAAGTGAATTTCTACAAAAACTTTAAATACATTGCTGGGTTTCAGACTGGTATTTGTCTCTACCTCAGGACTAGACTAATGCTTTATATTCTTGGAAGAAATTACTAATTAAAGTATTTAATAATCGAAAAGAAATGGAACAAAGATAGCCCTTTACAAGTACTGTAGAATGTAATGGAAATTATGAGGCATAAATACAACCCTAGCAATTAACAAATAAGTATGATCTACAGTAGCTATAAGAGTAGTTGAGCCTGCACACGCGGTGGGATTCTAGGTAGAATCGCCAAGGATATGGTCACAGAGTGACCATATCCCTGTGCATATGGGGCTACTGTCGCTGGGAGCATGCTCCCATGACCAGCCCTGCAATGGTCGCTGGTTGCAGGAGCATGCTACTGCGACCAGCGGCTTCCCCCGGCAGCTTTGCGGCAAACAGCTGTGTCCCCCTCCGGCTTTCCCTGGCAGTATCTCCTTGTCATCAGCGACCATCTCTGGTCACTGATGACAAGGAGATACTGAAAAATATGATAGCTGAGCAATATATTGCCAGCAATTATATTTCTCCACTTGTTTACAGAGCATTAGTTTACATTAATTAGATAATAGGGCCAACAGTTAAGTTTTATCTATCTATTAATCTATCTATATATGTCTGTGCATGTGTGGGTTTGTATGTATGTATGTACGTACGTACGTATGTAAGTACGTATTAATGTGTATATAAACAGTATATATAGAGAAAGAGAGAGAGATAGAGAGAGATAGATCGTTTAATTCACTCACAACCAGCGGTTGGCAAAGGTTCAAACAGTAACACACTATAAAGACTAAACAAATGTAAAGATGTAAAGGGGCATAGCTAGACATTTATGGGTCACAAAGTAATCTTTTTCTTTCATTGTTGATACAGAATAAAAATCTACACCTGGGGTTTTAACAGCGGAGGCTGGAAACCTGAACTGCAGGCAGCACTACAATGGCATCCCATTCTGCCTAAGTGAGATACACCTTTGTAACAAAGTACAGCAAATGTATTCTTACATGAAACCAGGTGCACTAAAATAAATTACAAAATGTGTGACATGAAACAAAAGCACAGAAACACAATTATGTAATGTTAAGTATCTGCAGTGAATATTTCAAGACCAGACCTTGCAAAATTGAAGTTGACCATATATATATATATATATATATATATATATATATATATATATATATATACTGCCAAGGGGTCCGGCACTTCTCACCACCACTGTATGCGTGGTATGGGTGCCCGGCTTTAACCAGAGGATCATTCTGGTAAATGGATACTTACAAAAAGGAGTGTGATTGTCCTGAAGAAGGGCTCAGGCCGGAAATGCCGTTGACCTAAGCAGTAAAGACACTTGATTTTAAAAAGCACCTGGAGTTCATGCTTTCCGTTTTGCAAGTATATATATATATATATATATATATATATATATATATATATATACATATATATATATATATATATATATAAATATATATATATACACACTTAACATCGGCACTCACCTTTCCTAGTTTTGGGGTGCCCTATGGCTTGTGACCACATTGTTTAAACAGACATTATAGGGGCTCTGCACACACTAAATTAACTGATAATAAATAGTGGAGATTTGTTTCATGAATTGATCAATGCATTTAAGCCTGCTGCCCCCTTCACGGGACCCCACTTTTCTGCAGGTCCTAACACTATCGCTGAAAATGGCTACAATACACATAGCTATCACATCAATGTTTGATTCCAGGCATGCTATCTGGTCTGAAGCTCACAGCACACTTTGCTTTTATAGGTGAGCAGCTACCAACACACCTGTCCCCAATCATCTAGGGAAATGGTTAACATAAGCTATGACATCTTAGTTAAACAGGGTGCATGAGAGAATGTGACCACAATAAGACTAATTTAAAAAAACTAATCTAATAAACAAAATATACACTTAACATCGGCACTCACCTTTCCTAGTTTTGGGGTGCCCTATGGTTTGTGACCACATTGTTGAAACAGACATTGTAGGGGCTCTGCACACACTAAATTAACTGATAATAAATAGTGGAGATTTGGTTCATGAATTGATCAATGCATTTAAGCCTGCAGCCCCCTTCACGGGACCCCACTTTTCTGCAGGTCCTAACACTATCGCTGAAAACAGCTACAATACACATAGCTATCACATCAATGTTTGATTCCAGGCATGCTATCTGGTCTGAAGCTCACAGTACACTTTGCTTTTATAGGTGAGCAGCTACCAACACACCTGTCACTAATCATCTAGGGAAATGGTTAACATAAGCTATGGAATCTTAGTTAAACAGGGTGCATGAGAGAATGTGATTTTATATATATATATATATATATATATATATAATATCGCACCAGTTTCACAAAGAAAGTGACCGTGCCAGGTCCAAATGAATATGCTCACAGATTCCAAACGTATTGGAGTGACCAGCACCAGTCCAATTGAAAAAATAATCAATGCACCCCTCTTGATAAAGGTGCAGAGGCACCGAAACGGCCGTCGAGGTGACGCTGCCACAATACATTGAGAATGCTAAGTATAGCCTCATTTATGCCTGCTGGGTGTTTGTATTTCTGACATGATCATGGCTGATCGTTTTTCTGTCTGTGGACAATAAATATGCATTGATTATTTTTTCAATTGGACTGGTGCTGGTCACTCCAATACGTTTGGAATCTGTGAGCATATATATATATATATATATATATATATATATGTATATACAGTATATATATATATATATATATATATATACACCTTGAAGAAAGTTGGCACTCGTGAGTCTTTCAATAATGCAAGTAAAAGGATCTTTATTCCGACATGTTTCGGTCAGTGACCGTCGTCAGGGAACAATACAATAAAATGAACAAGGCATACTTATACCTACACAAGATATTTGCCCCACTCCAAATGAATGGTCAACTGTTACTGTATGTGAGATTTATTGACGATTTGTGCTTTATCACGTCAAAATCAACACAGAATCTAATTGAGGTGTTGGAGTCACACAATGCTACTGGTCATGAGGTCCAATTCACATGGGTTACTAGTGGGTCAGTGGTCAGCTTCCTTGACGTGCAGATCCGATTAAACAATGGCCATATTACTACTGGCTTGCATGTTAAGGAGACTGACCGCAATTCAGTGTTATTGCATGACAGCTGTCATCCCTTACCCTTGCGCAGGGGGCTTCCATACTCCCAGATGTTGCGTGTTCGGCGGATTGTGAGTGATCCGGAGGAAACTATTATTGAATTGGATAAAATGATCAATCGTTTCACACAAAGAGGCTATCATTTGGCAGATTTGGTCGCGGCAAAAAACAAGGTTTTAGCTGTTACTAGACAACATTGTCTGACTAATTCACGTGATAAAAATGTAGAAAAAATCATGCCGTGGATTAATAGATATACAGTTAATAGTACCAATAACAGCAAATATGTAAAATCATTATGGCCAGTGATCAACACTGACCGGGACCTGCCTGCCCTACACAATAGTCGACTTATGCCAGCCTACACGCGAGGTAGCAACTTACGTGATAGGCTGGTTAAAATTGATGTCTCTGAGCTAACCAGCCTGCCAAAACCTAGCAACTTTTTGACTAAAACCAATGGGTGCTACCGCTGTGCGGGTTGCACAACATGTAGTTCACTGTTGGTGGGTGGACACTTCGTGCATCCGTACAGTGGGAAGAAGTATTTCATCAAGCATGTACTCACTTGCATGAGTAAGTACGTGATATATTTGTTGTACTGTCCGTGCGGCTATATATACGTTGGTAAGACGGAAACTACATTCCGGGAGAGGATGGCAAATCATAGATTTGCCATCCGTACGGCGCTGGCAGCAGGGACCAGTGATCAGCCGGTGGCACGCCACTGGGCGGACATGGGTCACCCCGTGGCTAGCCTCCGTACGAAACTCATTGATCATGTTCCTATTCTCAAGAGAGGCGGTGATAGGGGTAAATTACTATTAAGAATGGAAAGCAGGTGGATTATGACCCTGGATGCTTTGGCACCCAGGGGATTAAACGAAAAATTGGGACTCCACTGCTTCCTTTAAAATATTCCTTATAATATCCTGCAAATAACGTGTACCTTACTGATGCTTTAAAAATAAAAATAAAAATAAAAATGACATTCTTGTTTAAAATAGGTCGCCAAATGGGGCCTCTTTATGACACATGACAAGACTAGATTGCACAATGTGTACAGCATTTTTGATGGTGATTTTGAGTTTGTGTTATTATTGGATTTTCAGTCTATTTGCCTTGCATTTAATAATTGTTCAAATATTTTCAAATTCGTGGTTTTGATATAATATGTAATGTAACCTATGAAGTAACTTGTTGTTTTTTATAAAAAGAAAAGTATATGTATGGTGTTCTGTTTGGTCCGCCCCTAATGAACGATAGTGACACCTGTGAACGTGCTGGCTGGCATTAACCCACAGGTGTGCTGTATGTGATGGGGGAAGGTCTAACAGATTTTTAATTGGTGAGGGTGTGTCTTGTGTAGGTATAAGTATGCCTTGTTCATTTTATTGTATTGTTCCCTGACGACGGTCACTGACCGAAACATGTCGGAATAAAGATCCTTTTACTTGCATTATTGAAAGACTCACGAGTGCCAACTTTCTTCAAGGTGTATATTTGGGACCCCAGGGTTCAAAGCCGGCACCGGAGCAATTCACGGACATTTACTTCCAGAGGAGTGCCGGGTTTTCCTCTCCTATATATATATATATATATTTATATTTTTTTTTTTTGTGCAAGGCGGCACTCAATAAAAGGTGTAGAATGGTGGTGGTGCAGGATCCATAAATAGTTAAATATCAGCACTTACCCCACCTCCGCAAAGGAAAGGAAAGGACAGCACTCACGGTTAAGTTGCAAGAAAAGGTTTATATGTAGTTATATATAGGTTTTATATATATAGTGCGCAGGGGTCCAGCACTCCAAACAACTCACGATAGCTGTAGCCGGTGCCTTCACAAATAAATTATATATATATATATATATATATATATATATATATATATATATATATATATATATATACATATATATGCAGTAAAATAATTCATCACTTTGGGTAATATTAAAATGCAGAAAATAATATACTGTTAAGCATGTCTGAGTATTACAAAGAATATATGTTGTATAGTTCTATATATATATGGAATACCTTTTTCTATTTTATTGCTATTCCTTATAACATTCTTTATGTATAGTGGTAGAATCCTAAAAGACTGATATTGGAATATTTCTCAATTTGGAATGAATGCATTGTAATATGAAGCCCATATATCTTCTGTTTCTTGTTATTGTTGTGGATTTTGGTTTTAGAATGTTTTATATTATTTATGGCATTGCATTTCTCAACTTTCTGCAGTCACTGTTTCATGTGTGCTACAAATAAGGTACATTTGAAAACACAAAGCGATAGCGGTGATAAATCGCTGTCTATTACAAAATAATAACTCAGGCTCCTGAGATCTGCCTTATAGTTTAGAAGATTCTATTAATTTTTCACTACTAAAAAAATCATATAGACATGTAATCACGCAGAGAAATGGGTAAAGTAGAAAAGCAGGAGTGAAATGTCTTATTTAATTCTCAGAGCTACATATGAACAGTTTGAAAAATAATCTACTGTTTAAATTTGATAACTTCAGTTGTTTACACTGTGGGTAAAACTATGCTACTCAATCACTTCAGGTTATAAAACTAAATGAAATAAAATCATACTGTTTCTTTGAAACTGTGTGTGGGATATTCCTTCTGCAAGTCTCTCACAAGTCAAAACCAATAATATTCAAAAGCAAAAAGAGATTAAAAGAAAGTTTACCGTAAATTACAGTGTAATATTTATAGTAATAAAGGGAATCGCTCCTCAACTCCCTGTTAACGCTCAAGGTTCCTCAAGAAATACATATTAATTTCCCATAATAAATTTTCTTCAATGTCATGTAGAAACATCTCATATACCACTTTTACACCAAAACTACCGGGCAGTTGTTCCCTTTTACCCCCGCGTACCCCGTTATTATGCCGGGTGGGTGACAGCGGTGAAGTCGGGCCCTGAGCCGGCGCTTGGAGATTACATCATCTCCAAGCGACAGGAAACCCGCCAGCCGGGACCCCCGCATTGCTGGCCGACACGCTCGGGGCAATCCCAGCACCCAGGAAAGCTGCTGGACTGCCCCCATCCTCCATGCACACCCAGCCTCCATCCATGAGGTTAATGGATGTTGCATACAGGCATCCATTCACCTCCTCCCAGCCTCCACTGCTGTCTGCATAGTACTGCAGACAGCAGCGGAGGCTCTATGTGGCCCCTGTCCAACCTCCGGACCAACCACAGGACACTGTGGTCCGGAGGTTGGGGGTCCCCTATTGGTGGAAATGGGCCCCTGGGTCGGATGACCCAGGTTACCCATTTACATGGCCCCTGACCCCGGGAAAACCAGGTGTCCGACCCTCAACATTTGCCGGGTCGGACATCCAGAGAACAGGACATGGGTTATTTTTTTTACCCCTTTTACACCAAGCCCCAGCCTGGACTAGAGCGGCAATAACCCGGGTCGAGTTTTTGCTGTAAAAGGGGTAATAGAAAATAGAGGTGTCCACAATGTTGCACTCTAACCTACTGGTTTTGAGTTGCACATATCTCCGGATTACTAATCAAATAAGGTGTAGGAACGCAGTCACATTTATACAACCTGAACTTCTAAATACAAAACATTTGTAGTTCATCTTGACTTGGTAAGGCCACATTGTAGATGAACCAGTTATGATTAACTTAGTAAACTGTGTGCACAGTAAAGCCAAGTGTAATTTAGGGGCAGATTTATTAAGCTTGGTGAAGTGCTAAAGTGTCTGGTTTTTATCACCGGCCAATCAGCTAATACCTGTCATTTTTCAAAGCAAGCCTTAACTTCACAGTTATGAGCTGATTGGCAGGTGATAAAAACCCAGACACTTTATCACTTCACTGAGCTTAATAAATCTGCCCATTAACAACTAAAAGCTAGCTTTACAGCAAATATGTTTGTCCTATGTTCCATTCCCATCTGATATGGCCTTATGTGCCTTTGTGTAACACATAGACAGCGGACACATGCTGCCATGTCTAAGTGTAACTACTGTAAAACATGTTCCTTTTTCTCACTCACTGCTCGTTTTACCTTTACCTTATAGAAATGTTCCCTTTCTTTGAACCTCAATTTCATGTTCAAAAACTAAGAGAATCAAAGAGAAAATGTGTCATCTGCTCCCTCTGAGCTGTGTACTCTGATAGTCTAAAGACAGAGCTTGTTAAGAAATAACACTGTAAAGGGTTATTATCATCTTCGTCTCTAACGTATTTGAAACAGGACTTTGTTGTGGTACATCAATGCACATCAGAGAGAAACACAATAGCAAGTCAGAGCTAATCAAAGCCTGAAGCCAATTAGATTATAGCTGTATGGCTTTCATTCACAAACATGGTGAGCACATAAAAACTCCATGCAGATAGCAATGGAGACTGCTGTGCTTACCATTGTGTAATCGAGAAAAGCGGAACCTCAGTTAATTTTAGACTGATCTAATAACTATATATGAAATTATACAACAGAAATGAACAGTCAGGGCTAACACTGTGGTTCATTTAGGATGAACGTTTACAGATTACAACAATGGCAGAACTATAAATTGAAATACGAGGCTGCATTCTGCATTGCAAGGGGTGTACATTAGAAGTGTGAACTGAATGCCATGCTTTGGTGTTGAGTTTTTATTCAATTTGTGTTTTAGTTCTTATTTTGCTAAAGCACCCTCACGTGTACTTTAAATAAAACAAGCTAAAATAAACTAAAATAATGTAATTTAGGCAAGTTTTTGTCCCTAACGTATTATTAACCCGATTGACAATAATTTTTAGTAATTTCCAGTCAGTTTGAAAACCTCTTAGCTCACAAAATTCTATGCCAATATCGGCCAAGGGCTGGCTAAACTAAGTAACAGGTCAACAGCACAAATACACAGCAGTTATTTCAGTTTAAAAATGGTTGCAAATTGGTACTCTATTAGAGCAATAACCGATAAAAAATTATTTGCAAAAAAAAGACCATCCCTAATACCCGCCCAACTTAGAGCCATTATGAAAAAAAAAATGATGGTGTAATTGTCCCTTCCCACCTTATGTTGTATATTAAAAGGTACATGCACAGTTAAACAAACCAAGCACTTCAAATGAGGGAGTGACACTTTTCGGCTGAGGAGCTTGGTTTGTTTATGAACACACAAACCAATTTTTTCTAAATATTACCTGTGATCGTTAATGAGGAGATTAATGATGTATGTGTTGGTAATGGAGATTTTACAAATTATTATAATTTGTAAAATAAATGTCATGAACTGCAAATAACATAACATGAACGATGTGTCTAGATGGGTAATGTTCCTTCCTCTCCTAACTTTGACTTCACAATTAGAGAAAATTACTTTACAAGTGTCAGGATTTGGGAAAAAAATAATTTCCAATATTTGTCAAGAAGTAGCCAATAGTACAGGTTATGGTGTATTTTGATTTACCTACCTTGGCAGGTGAAACAAATTCCCTGATAACTGCCGTCAATGGAGACAATTGAATAGCCTTGAGCCATTCAATTATCCATGGTTAATTACCACACATAATTGAATATCGGCCTAGGACTGATGACTCCTAAGTTATACAATGATAATTTTGGCATATTATGTGTCACGTTTTATCATTTACAGTTTATAGTTTGTGTTTTTGATAGTCTATCTTAATAACAGTACTACATTTTTATTTTTTATTATTAATAAAAATAATAATAATCATAATAGTAGTAGTTGTTGTGCTCATTACTTGTATTTGTTGGGTTTTTTTAGTTGCAGGGATCAATTATGGAGCATGTAATAATCTATATTTTTTATGGTAAATATTCAGATGCTAAGCACCATTTATTTTTGTTCTATTTTTTCCCTTCTGTATAAATGTGAACCCTTTACACTGTAACTCAACATGTTTTGACAATGTGCAAAACAGAAACCTGTCTTCAGGGAGCCCTAACGGTGCCCTGTATACAGGTATCATAGTTGGTCCACATGTGCAGTCATTATGGGCTGACACATTTTAATAGCCCATGGGTGGAACTAATTATTTTAATTGTCATAGTCAAAAAATTATGCCTAGAAAGGGGTCCCTGTGAACTGGAGTTGGGAAACACTGGGGTATATATATATATGGTACTGCTTTCCTAGCACGGCGCCCGTCTCATTGATTGTATGCCTTAAGTTTAAGTTACTTAAGGCATACAATCAACGCGATGGACTCGATTTTTTAATCTCATGAATCTTATGCATCCATAAGATGCATGAGATCCATGAGATCCATGAGATAAAAAATCGTGAGCCCCCAATAACCATTGTTAACGCCACCAGCACTATCAATGCCAACCCGAAGCGTGGCGAGCTCAGCGAACCCGCGAGGGGCGGCGGTACGCGTTCTCCGACCTTTTCATACCCCCACTATCCACGTCGGCGTGGAGTTGATTTTATATAGTGTGGCGAGCGCAGCGAGCCACCGAGGTCGAAGCGTGGCGAGCGCACGCGGACTACTTTACATGTATTCCGCGTCCGCTCGCCACGCTTCGGGCTCGGTGGCTCGCTGCGCTCGCCACACTATATTAAATCAACTCCACGCCGACGTGGATAGTGGGGGTATGAAAAGGTCGGAGGACGCGTACCGCCGCCCCTCGCGGGCTCGCTGTGCTCACCACGCTTCGGGTTGGTGTCAATAGTGGGGTGGCGTTAACAATGGGGGGGGCATTTCACCCATGAGGGGGGGCTAGCAATTAAAATTGGGGTTTTGGGGCCTTTTTACATTGATTCCAATGTAAAAATACCGTCGATTGCATCATCTCATGCATCTTATGCCGCACAAACACATAAGATGCATGAGATGCTTGAGATATCAGCCCCACACATACAATCTAGATCGTGGGCACCGTGCTAGGAAAGCAGTACCATATATATAACAGCCATTTGCAGCTTGCATGTATGGCAGAAATCATCCGGTGATGTCAGCTGCCCACCCCTGACACCCATGTCAGGGCACAATTTAAATTAGAATGCCTAGCTTTTTCATGGGAACATCTGTAATACGCTGGGCGTTCCCATGGGCGTTATCCGTGGCCACCGCCCCATGCTATATACGAATGGGCCAACGAATAATCAATTTGCCGTGCCCTCTCACACAAAGAGGCTGGACATGTGCATAAATAGAGGAATGTGCCAGCACTGGCACATTCCTCTATTTTCCATATCTTTTGTCATCCATTAGGGCCTGACAACCCTGTGCCAGCAGCTGTTGATTGCGCACCACACACATATATATATTTTTTTTGCATGTGCATAAATGTTTATGTGCATGCGCAGTTGCACAACATCGCTCCCCTGTGCAAACATGCAGGGGAGCGAACCGATCTGAATGAGGGCCAAAGTGTGATTGCCGTCACATGTGTTGAGCTAGCTAATTGATAAGAAATGCGTTTCACTACAGGTGTTGGCAATCATGCCTTTAGAGGAAAGTCCAGGAATAGAACATTTTGTCCCTCCTGGAATGGGTCATGACAAAAAACTCTATACAGTTACAGTATACCGCTTTTGTACACAGTTTCAATCCAGATGAGACCAATCCTGGTTTATTGGCAGGTCAGCTACGTTGCTGGATACTTGACCAATGCCAGTGCTTGGGGATGAGAAAATCTCCTATCTGTAGCTCCATCTATGCTTTAAGTTGATTTTAAGCCTTTTCCACTGAGTTGCTCCCAGGTTATCCTGACTATAGCCCACGTTTTTAGCAGAAGTTGAAAAGGGGTATAACAATGTTTCTAGGTCCATATTTTATTTATGTTACTGAACAAAAATCAATATTTACATTTACAGGGCTTTTTGTCAATGGACAAAAGCTGTGTTAAATGCTATTTCAAATGATACTATTTGAATTCACATATTTCATTGACTCTTGTTAACTTTTTCTAATACTCATGTACAGTACAGTACAGTAGGTTATGTTTTGCCCATTGGTATTCATATCATGTACTACAGCAGTGGTTAATTAGTACCTTACTCAGTTTGATTATACCATCTTTGCACAAGCATGGATATCCTGGATCCCTGGACTGTTGGGGGGGATTTATTAAGATGGTAGTGCTTTTTCACATGGGATGTTTGCTATGGGCAACCAAACAGATTCAACTTCTTATTTATTCAGCACCTTCTGGAAGATAATAGACAGTATCTGATTGGTCCCCCATAGCAACATCCCTTGTGAGACAGAACTCCCCTCTTAGTGGCCTTGAGGACCAAGTTTGGGAAACCCTGTACTACCAACTATTTGCAGAGTAGAGAAAATCAAGATATTGGAGGTTATTCTGGTTGGTGCGTAAATTTCAAAATTATTTCGGAGCGGTCCGCACGCCACGCTGTGCAGACATGGTACGAAGAAACGCCCGCCGGTCCTCTGCATTCGGACGGACTCACACTTTAAGAAGAGGGCGTGTTTACGGACGACATCCAAACCTTGCGTGTGCAGTGGACACACACATATTCTGCACGGTCTTACAGCGTCTGCAAGGTCTTACCGCGTCAGAACGGACGGGAACCTGCCCGTACGCACCGATGCGGTGTATTTTTCGCAAAACTCACCACTATTATCTGAACTCAGAAATCCGTCACATGACCCACTTATGCAATTAGGCAACCTCATTAAAAAGGTATTGTTTTTAATGGTCATCTATTATTTCTCAAATTGATAATTAAACACTTTACTACCACTTTAGATTAACCATTACATCATGCTAAGTTCAAAACATTCTTAATACATTGATTTATTTTTATTTATTTTTATACATTCCTGGTATGGTACCTTTAATTTGTTGTATGTGTCAAAAAACATGCTTTTTCAATTTTGTGTTTGACCTTAGTCTAATAAATTTATATTTTTATCCCCAAATGTGTGGTTTTATTGGTAAATGTACAAGTGACATGTATATTTATATTAGTGATAGGAAGTTCTGTCCATTGCTTGCAGTGGGTTAGGTGGGGGTGATCCACTGCACAAGAATGGGAGTTGTATATTAATGTTTGTTTATACAAATTAGGCCCCCTCTCGAAAAGTTATTGGTTACTCTAGTACGTAGTTAGTAAATATTCAGGGGTGTGCTACCACAGACAAAAAGTTCAGACTTTAATACAAAGAAGAGAGAGTAGCTTGTCTTATGGTGGTGCACCATTTATAATCATGAGACATAAAATATACCTTTTAATCTTTATTCAGTTAAAAATCTGCGAAATATAACGAACAAACATATAACATAAATACAAGTGAGACACAAGTGTGAATTAAAAATGGCACGTGCGGCTTCTCACTCTAATTATCTTATCAATATGAATCTGACACAGATAGAAAATATCACTGTTTTGAACCAGCGTCTCTATCCGGTGTTGCCGCTGCCGCTGGTCAGCCGGCGTACGCTTCGCTTCGCAAGAAGACCTTATCTATTAATTATTATCACTAACTGTGACTGTATTTACTAGTCCTTTTCAGGACTCTAATGTGATTAGATACCAGATTGCCTATCGCCCTAGCTAACCGCTGTGTGCAATACCAACGGCGCTGGGTGAGAAGGTGGATGCACGCCAAGCCGGCAGCACATGAACTCGTCCCCTACAGGGAGAGTCTGTGACTAGCGGCAGCGGCAACACCGGATAGAGACGCTGGTTCAAAACAGTGATATTTTCTATGCACGTATGAGCGCAGTACACAGAAATTGCATTTGTTAGGCATATAGCCACTTTGCAAGCTATCTGTACTATAGCTGCCAGTTGCGGCGCTGGGAAACCGTGCATCTTTTTACTCCAGTGATATGGACATTTACCCCTTTCACTAAGATAATAATTACAAGTGGAGTTGCATGATCACTGCATACAGTTCACAATCATTATCTGAAAAACACAGTCCCCTTTAGACCCAATTGGTTATCAGAAGGATCATTATTTAACTGTGTCAGATTCATATTGATAAGATAATTAGAGTGAGAAGCCGCACGTGCCATTTTTAATTCACACTTGTGTCTCACTTGTATTTATGTTATATGTTTGTTCGTTATATTTCACAGATTTTTAACTGAATAAAGATTAAAAGGTATATTTTATGTCTCATGATTATAAATGGTGCACCACCATAAGACAAGCTACTCTCTCTTCTTTGTATTAAAGTCATTGCTTGCAGTGTAAATGTGTGTCAAAAATGCAGCATATATTTGTGTGTTTAGTAATGGTCCATTTAAGCTGCAATGGTTCCAATTGAAGCAATGACAAGAGTGTAATTAATGAGTAATGAGTAAAGGAGTGGATTGAATTGTGTGCAGGTGACATTGGTTGAGGTGCAGCCATACTGATTGGGCGTTCCGTATGCCTAGCGCATGACCGAGTGGTGTCCGCAAAGCAATACTTGCTTATGAAGACCGCATATTTCCTGCCTTTTTGTTCATGTGCAGTCGGTGTGCTGTCCGAATGTACGCGTACCAGAATTAGTGCACTCCCTCGTGTACGCCCATGTTTGCGCCCAGTTTAGCCCACTTTGAAACTACGCCCCTGTGTACTTCCGAATGATGGCCCATAATACGCCCATATCTCCATAGTGAATGCGGTGCACATTTCTGAACGGTATTAGTGAGAACAAGTACGGAGACCTTGCGTGGCACATGCGCATAGCGTTGCCTATGCATGTGCAGACGGCTAAAAAACGCCATCCGAAAGAGTTCGGGAAAGTATGCATCAACCAGAATAAGGCCCATTGTCTTTGTATGAATAAAAATCATTTAAGCATGAATAATTTGCTTCAAACAGAATTTAATAATAGCACGGTATAATTAACTATATTTCCAATAACAAAAGAGAAGATGAAAAAAACTAGGAAAAGTTAATGCAATTTACTTATACTTACAATTTAAATAATGTATTAAATTAACTATCTAGATATTAGCTTTCCTTAATGATCTCGAACCTACTCATTCATTTCTTGCAAATAACATATCTCACACAAAGAAAAATTATCCAATTTTATACCATTTACTCATTTCCATAAAGGAGACTTTATCGCAGCAACAGAACATAATTCACATGTCTTTTCACTGGACATTGATGGTTCAGCAATTATGAATCTGGTTCTAACAGTCTGAGCATTGAACACATTTGTTCTTTGAATCAGGTAACTTAGTTCTTTTTTCTCTTTGTTCGAAAAAAGGAGCGACAGAATCAGGAATTTTTGTTAAATGTAAGGCTTTTTATTAACAGTGGAAAAAATTGGAGGCATTGTATGAAATAAAAGACTTGAAACCGAGCACGTCATTAATTGAAAAAAAAAAATCTACAAACTGTGGACTGAATTGTATTCTTCTTGACAGATTAGTTTTCCTGAGATTTCTGTATTGGAATATACTGCACATCTGATAATTAGGAACCTCTAAAAGGTATACAATCACATTTTGTTCATGTCTACTAGGTGGGCAATTATAATTTGTCCATGTAGATAAAGACACTTGCTAATCCCTTTGCACCACCAAAATATATTGTAGACCTAAATATATTTTTTAAGAATGTATTTTTGGATGTTGGTGTAACACAAGGACCCATTTATCATTACATAGTTCTAGCTATTTCCCTGAAAACACCCATTTTCTGGGATTAACATAAAATATTAAGTATCCCCCATAAGCATGAAGGGGGATCACCAGATATCTATGATACCTGCTGCAATCCCTCCATTCCCGCATGCTGCCACATCCTTCTAAATGCAGAGCATTTTAGATATTGGTTGCCACATGCACTAACAGGGCTATAGAAGGGCTAAAATAAATCCTGTGTAGGTACAGAACTCAGAAGAGTGAGAACATGATGAAAGGCGGGGCAACCAAGACCAATCAGGAAGAGAAGTACCTTGAGTACTTCTCACTGTGGCTCACACAGCTCTACTAGCTGTAAATTGCTGTGGCACCAGTAAACCAACTTCTGACTCCACATGCACATTAAAATATACTTGACAACCTCTCTATACACAAGTAGGTGCAAGTATAAGATATACTCACGTAAAATATGAATATAAGTGCTGTACGTGTGCAGTACATATCTGTGGTGGCTCCAAAGATGGGGCAGCAGCGCAATCCAAATTTAAAATAGGGGAGTTACACCAACTGCCACTTCAAACACATCCCCCCCCCATTGACTTACTGTTAGTTGGTATGGCTCCCATATTTTAGTTTTGTACTGCGCTGCAGCATCACCTCCAGAGCCTCCACTGATAAATATACATAAACATAACCTAAGTATAAGAAAACAAACATGTAACATGAATTATCATAAAAGTTTTGGTCTATACTCAGATCGTAGGTAACACTTTCCTATGCATTAGAGGAACCATTAGAGAAATAAAGTAGATGACTCTAGCTCAGAGTTTGAACTTAAACACTGACTTGATGTTCCAGTGTCGCAACAGTTCATATAGAAAACAGTGCCCATTTGAAATCCAAGAGATGTCGTCAGTCCATATCAACTGCAGTCAGGTCTACAGGAATGCCTCTCCAACTTGCATATTATTTTTCAATGCAACAGAAAGGCAGAAACAGGCCTCATTATTACATTTGTAATGATAAGAAATAGTAACTGACCTGCCGGCAAGCTCCTACACAATCAGCCCCCAAACCTATTTATGTACAGGGTCTAAGGGAGATGTACCAGTTTTCACCATCTTCCTCTGAATAAACTAGAGAGAATGTGGAGGAAATCATGCATAGCACCCACTATCTGCTCCTCTGTCTGCATCTCCACATGATGTTCCATAGTCAGAAGTTGCTGGTGCTACCCCTGGGTCACAGCCAGGTCCCCCTCCCTACCCCTGGCTCCCATCACCCATGATGATATTAAGCAATGTGGGAAAGTCCCAATAATTTGCTACATTGAGTCCTACAGATTGAGGCTCACTTAGTGAAGTAACAATTATTTTTGTGCAACCCAAAGTGCTAAGATAGGAGATCCTACAACATTGACCCAATTAATCAGGAAACAATAGGGTTACATTACCTAGAAAGGGAGTATAGGTAAAACCCACACATTTCACAATCCAAAAATTGGTTTGGCACAGTTTCAAAATGTATGAGAATCGTCAGAATTGACACAATATGCCATTAGATTTATAAAACAAATTTTAAAAAGTACTTTAATATCATTGAAATAAACATTTACTGTGTATACAGAATGATTATATGCACAGAAAATAGTCTACAATCATACTGTATTATGTACCTACAGTATTACTTACTTTTTTCACAACAATACCTTGCAATTAACCACTAATTTGTTTCTACTCTATATATTAATTAGTCATGTTCTCAGTATGATTCAGATTAAGGATAATTGTAGACAGCACTCCAACCGCACATATAAGATTCCAAATTTCCTTATGTATATAGAGCACAAATATCATGCAGTGCAAACTACTCACATTAAATGAGTGTAGTGGCAAACCACTGTCTTACCAAAGGTAAATAACTGTACACAGACGGGCCTCATGCCAGGAACACCGCTATCTCTATTTATGCCTCTATGAATGCATTCAACTATGAAAATACATTGCAGATTGATGATTTTGTTTTGCTTATCAAATTAGTATTTGCTAAAGTCAAAAATGATGTGTTATATTTCAAATACTGTAGCACTTAACCATACTGTATGTATTACATAAGCAGTACTCTTACCAGTAAAGCAGTCCTATGAAGACATGGCTGAATGTATATACATGGGATTTGTGGGCAAACAGCACTTCATCTTCAGACTATTCCTTTTCACAGTACAGTCTGAAATCTTGACAGTAGTATGGGAGTATGTGGCACCATTTAGTTCCTCCACATGGGATTCATGTTTCTAAAGTAACCACCATTGGCCAATTTATGTTAACAAACTGTAAGTTGACTTTTGTCATTCCTTTTTATTGTTTTCAGAATGTAATGTATTATAGGCATTCTCTTAATATCATGCTACAATGTGTTACAAGCCAAATATATCAACATTCGGCCTACATGAACCATCAAAAATGCATTGGCTCAAAATCACTTTGGCTTTCAATTGTTTTGAACAAAGTTGTTTTAGGACTTGTCCTCAAGGGACGTATCAAAATTCAGCAATTTGGTAAATGAACAAACATAAGCCTGGAGGTTTTCCTGATGCTGATAAGAGCCTGGAAGAGAGATGATCTCTCTCCTAAACTCCTAAACTGCAAGACTTAATTGCCCATCATTTGGTATATGCAAGGTTACATATTCATAATGATTACCATGTATTGTGAATTAAATAATGAGGAAAAGGACACCACAGACTGCTCCCCTGTATAATATCAGGACACCGCAGGCTGCTCCCCAGTATAATAACAATAACAGGACACCACAGGCTTCACCCCATATTAAAATAACAGAATAAGACAAAACAGGCTGCTCCCCCTGTATAATTATACTGTACCTTACACCACAGGCTGTAACCCCCCCATCCCCCCCGCATAACCACAAGAAGACACCACAGGCTGGTCCCCTGCATAAAATGAACAGAAACCACAGGCTGCCCCCCTGTATTAAAAGAACAGGACACCACAAGCTGCTCCCTCTGCATAATTATACCATTACACCACAAGCTGCTCCCCTGTATAAATTACCAGGACACCATAGGCTGCACCCCTGTATAATTATAACAGGACACGACAGGCTGCACCCCCTGTATAATTATACCTTACACCACAGGCTGCTCCCCTTATAACAAGAAGACACCACAGGCTGCTCCCCTGCATAAAATGAACAGACACCACAGGCTGCCCCCCTATATTAAAAGACCAGGACACCACAGGCTGCTCCCCTGTATAATTATACCAAGACTGTCCTGGTATAATCATACCAGGGGAGCAGCCTATGGTGTCCTGGCAGGATACCACAGGCTGCTCCCCCTGTATAATTATACCAGCACACCACAGGCTGCTCCCCCTGCATAATTATACCAAGACTGTCCTGGTATAATTGTACAGGGGGAGCAGCCTGTGGTGTCCTGGCAGGACACCACAGGCTGCTCCTCCTGTATAATTATACCAGCACACCACAGGCTGCTCCCCCTGCATAATTATACCAAGACTGTCCTGGTATAATTGTACAGGGGGAGCAGCCTGTGGTGTCCTGGCAGGACACCACAGGCTGCTCCTCCTGTATAATTATACCATGACACCACAGGCAGCTCCCCCGCCCCCCATTATAACACCCAATACATAATGACTGTCACCTGCCTTTCATAGGATTACCATAGCTCCACTGCCGTGCTCCACTGCTGCAGCTCCCGTCTCTCTGCCCTGCTTTGCTTTCCCACGCTGTGGCTCCATCCTCCGAGTAGCTGTCTTCCGTCCTACCACCCTTCCCCCCTAGACGCACAAGTGGGCGGTGTCGGAGTCATGACTTCACACGGCATCCGTCACACTGCAGTGCTGAGTGCCAGGAATCAGGCCAGGAAGTTAATGTAACAGGAGGCCGGGACCTGCACTTATTTATCCCAGACTGGAGAACATGTCCTCATGCAGGAGGCCGGCGGCCATGTTCCTGTAGCCGCAACGCCGCCTACAGGAGAACAGGAGGTAAAATATGAGGCGGCCTGCAACAGTAACTGTTAGAGCGGCCCAGGGGGCACATGGCATGCCCCTTAATAACTATACTCATTTTTTTATTATAATTACATTATGAAATGTAAAAAAAAATAAGAAGGAAAAATCACTTTTACTAAAAAATATTGTTTTATTGAGTTTTGGGGTAAATTTACTAAGATGGGACTTCTATTGAAGATTGGATGTTGCCCATAGCAATTAATCAAATTCTTTCCATTTTATAAGGTGCTAAATAAATAAGAAGTAGAATCTTTTATGGGCAACATCCCATCTTCACTACAATGCCTACATTATCTTAGTAAATGTACCCCTTTTATTTATCATTAAAAACACACCACATTACATGGATGTGCACTTGGGTTCCATAAAGACACATCTTCGTTCTAACTTTCTGTACACAACGTTGTACGCATCTTGTTTTGGGATTGCTTTATATTTGGAAAAGTAGATCACGGCCATTATAAAGCAAGTGGGGGCCATTGAGGATGTCACATGCAAGTTGACAAATTCATTAAAGTAGAATGGGCCTGATTCAGGTTCAATCGGACGGGCCGAATTCGGCTCCATTTCTGATTCTGTGGGTCTGAGCATGTGTATGGGTGAATATGCGCATGTGCAAACCCTCTGTGTGAACACCTTTGATGAGAATCACATTTGCCGAGGTGTACGCACGAGCAGGGGAGAGAAGGGGGTGGGCAGGGGCCTGTGGCAGGGGAACACCCAGCATTTTATGGGTGTCCCCATAAAAATGCTGGGCCTTCCCTCAGAATGCAGGCTTGTTGACGTCTGCCCACCATTTTGGCCATTTTCGTCTCCGTTAGACTGACTTGTACAGTATTTGCGAACGGGGGAAAAAAATCATTCCATGGTCAGCAACCATCGAATTATCTTTCCTTTGTGCGGAGGCATGAGAGGGGATTTGTAAGAGTACACATCCCCTCGCATGTGATTGTTGTGTTTTATGTGGCGTGGGGGGCTGAGGTTCAGTCAGGCGGTGTTTACCTGTTCACTAGGCTGCAAACATACGCAGCCTAGCGTACAGGTCTGAATCAGGCCTTTTGTTTGCTTTAGTAAATCTTCTCTTCTTTAATGTATTTTTTATTTATAAAAAAAAAATATCAATACCTTATTAGGATGAAAAAGTTAAAATATGGTCCAAGAATTTCAACTTCCAAATACACTCAGAGCAGTTCCTTACACAGTACACTCCGTAATCAGCTCTATATGGAGAAGTATTCTGTTATGTTTAATACCATGTATTTTCTGCACAAATGTCTCAGCCAAAAATTGGGGCATCTAAAAATAAACCTGTTAAAATGTTATAGAAACTGATGTTCTCAGACTTCTAACAAGGCCATATCTCTTATTTGTTATAGCTTTTGCTAATATCTATCCAGCATTTTGACATCTTTGACGGCAATTTTCTTTTCAGTCTGTATCATTGTGTGGAAGGAGGATAGTAGATATACTGTAGCTAATAGTTCATAAGTTATTTGGGTATTAATAGAAGCAAAAAGAGATCTTTCTAATAGATAATGCATAGATTAACTTGTGTCCCACTTACACATTGGTCATACCTAACTACACACCTAGGCAAATCCTACTGGAAATTTCAGAGTACCCATTATATTTAGGGTTCAGTAGGTCTCCCAGACTCCTGGAAGAAGTCTAGCCTCTTGGATCCATCCACTATCCTAGAGAAGAGGGCAGCCCAGGTGCCTCTGTATGTTATTTGTAGTGAATGGATTCCTGATGCTGTAAATTGCGGCACTGTAAGTTATTTGTGGCACTATGCCATCCGTATGTCCCACCTGGTTCTCCCATCTGGTATCTCTGGAAATTGAGACCAGTGGGATGTGCAGGTGTATGACTTTGTCAGCATCCTTCGTGGCTTCTTTAAGTTAATTACTTTACTTTAAAAGGCAGATGTAAAGCTATATACTGCAAACATTAATGTGATCAAGTTAATTATCAGAGTATGTGTGTGTATTTTTAAGATGTAAAGATATTAATATACAGTTCATGAAACTTAGACTCCAGAGTGATGCTGTAGCCAGAGTAAAGACTTGGGATTCTGTGAGGAGATCTGGAAAACATTTAATGTTGGTAGCTTTCGAGGACTGGAGTTGGCTACCCCAGCTCTAGCTTGTGGAATAATATGCACTAACATGAAATGACAGTCAGAGCTGTACTGACCATGTAGTTCCATAATAGTATGTCTAATAAAATAAAATGAAAACACACCCAAACCCCAATCACATTTTATTGTAAATTCAAAGACAAAGTTGTTAATTAGATTTTGACACCACAGTCATTATGGTTTACATTTTGACATGGAAACCCAAAATCATTGATAAAGTTCTGGAGCTGTTTTTCATTTAAGAATCCCAGGTGTGCATTACATTAGGAGGGAGCCCATGTGCAATTTTCAATGGGCCCCCACTTATCTTACAGTTGGGCATCAAAGTAGTGTCATGCAATTTTACCCTACTGTGCATGTGCAAAACTCTAGGAAAATGGATGACACGCCATTTTTCTGGTGATTTTGCAGGGATGATGTTGTACCACTGGACTCCAGAGAGGTAAGTACTGAAAAATGGGTGTAGTGTGGGTGGTGTGGTCCCCCCTGGACCCAAGGGGCCAGTGTACACCCATTATAGATATACCACTGCATAAGCCATACATTATAGTGTTCTAGCGGTTTGTGGAGTCAGAACTACAAAGACAGCCGGGCATGCACAGCAACTCCCCATGTGGAGATTTTCCTGTCTCTACATAGACTTTCTTCTGCACATGCGCAGAATGTAACTTACCAAGCTTCCCAGTGGCCTGCTCTTTTTTCACAATAGTAAATGTGGGGCTCCAAAAGTATACATTAGCTGCCACATGCTGCCCATGGGCCAAGAGTTTGACTCATCTGTTTTACATAGTCAAAGGCAAATACAAATTTATTTTTCCGTTAAAAATCTTAATATCAAAATCTCAAAATATTCTTAAGAAGAGTTACTGATAGCATGATGTAACCTTATGAAATGGTCTTGAATCCAGCTTTTTTATTCCATTGTCAAGTCTAAGTTTAATTCTGTTGGGTGAAGTTGTATTGTTTTCTGCAAGATCACCAATAAAATAACACTCTAAAAGTGCAGCCTCCTAGTTTGTAGGAATGCACTTCTTAAAGATTTAGCTCAAAGTATAGCAGTACATATCTAAAGATTGTAAGCTTGCAGCACGGCCCTCCAACCTCTATGTCTGTCTGTTTTACCCAGTTTGTTCTTTCAGTGTTGTTATCAGTTGTAAAGCGCAATGGAATCTGCTGTTCTATATAAGTAACTGTAAATAGGTAAAATAAATAAATAGCATAATACACCTTACATAGGTCATCCCTCAACATCAAGGGCGGCTTCCATGTAAGGTTCAGCAGCAGTTAAAAATGGAGAGGAGCGCTAAATTCAGGAGTTGTCTACTTAAAAGCTGCTGCTTATTAGGAGATGGTCAGTCCCTTATCAAGATACAGAAAAGAAAAAAGGAGAAAAGCAGCACTTAAGTAATAACTCTACCAAATGAATCAATTAAGATAAATTTTTAATGCGCAAATATTTAAAAATACAATGAAGATAAAAATAATAGTAAAAACAACAGTATGGATATCCAGATCAAGTGTTGGAAATATAGCAGGCTCAATGTTGAGCTTATATAGAACCTACACTGTACCCAATAGCAGCTGTCCCAATTATGGAGTGCATACGGTGTCCTGTGGGCAGCACATGTTTTGGGGGCGGCACTTGGATGCCTGTGATAGTACTCTCAGCCCAAAATGTACCAATAACTGCAAAATATCCACTGTACTGTACTATATTCCATCTTAAATAGAGTGTAAATGGATAGGACATGCAGATACTGCCTCTGTAAACTGTCCTACTTACTAAATATGTATTCATAATAAAAGAACACGTTACAGTTAGTGGCTTTTTTATAAATCCATTATATTGGCTATTATCAAATGAGGGCTTATAAGTAATCAATAAAAATAATAAAATTAGGGGAGGTGCGAACATTATTGTTGTGCCTAGGGGTGCCCTCATCCCTAAATCTGCCCCTGGTCCAAACACCAGCTTTATCAAGGGTTCAGCAGCAATAGCCACTCCAACCACATTTGAATCAGGTTCATTGTTGCAGCTAGGCTCAGGAATTGCAGTTTACGAACTCAAAAGCTACAATTGTATGGCAATTATTTATATGTATTTGTAATATTTAATTTTCCTATTTACCATCTCATGCATTCGCATATACAATATGGTAAATTAAATGTAGAGATAGAGCCATCCTTATCTAGCCCTTTAATAGGATTAAGGCCCCACCTGTATAGTCAGAGCATAAAAGTCACTGTAAATATTTGTTACTTACTTCTATCTTTGATTCATAAGTCAATGTTGGATCTAAAGACTATATAATGTCTTCTTTACATTGTGGCATTACTCAGAGCATAGATTCACTTTTCAGGAACAATTCTTTTAAGCGAAGATCCACAGTTAAGCTCTTGTAAGCTGCATCAACCTTGATGCTCCAAAATGCTTCTTTTTACCATTTTTCTGCAAAGAAATTAGTGATCTTTCTCTCATTCATCCCTTAAGTGGATTCTCATTTCCGTTAACAATAAATCAGCTATCTTAATTACAGTAAGTTGTACACTGTGGAACAATTGTAGGATGCCAATTAAACCTATTTTAGTAACAATGTGTTTTTGTTTTTAAATAAGTGACTATTTCAGCAGATGTATCGATGATTACTCCTTTGTCTGTTAAATAAGTTTAAAGAAGAAAAAAGCTTTTTAAAATGATGCGCAAGAATGAGTCTCTAGCGGCTTATATAGGAATGATGTCTTGGTTAATACAATCTTTAGTTCTATAAGTAGGAATTAGAGGATAAAGGGGATGATTTTAGATACCAATAATTTTATTTTATATGTCTATGGCTTGTGTTTCTGCTTGTGGGATTAATTTGTTTTCTTCCTTATAGCAGTTCACTTGTTTGGATTAACTTGGCAACTTCAGCCGGTTGAGAACCATCTTTATGAGAATGGAGTCAGTAAAGGAAGCAGAGGAGAGGAGTCTGCTGATACCACTTACTCACCACTCGGAGGAAAGGTTTCTGATAAAACAGAGAAAAAAGGTATTTTTTATTGCACAGCTATATTATACTAATAATTATATTTATTTATTTATATAGGACTAAAGGTGCTAAATAAATGTATAGCATCCTCAAAAGCATGTATGTCAACATTTAATTGATCACATAACGATTATTGAAATAGGTGGAATTTTAATTAAACTTCCCTAATGCAAAATCATTTAAAACTCAGCTTAATTAATTTAGGCCTATAATAAAGAGATTGGTGGTATCTACTGTTATGCTGGGTACACACCAACATGATGCAGCTCATGAGCAGGTCGCTCAGGAACTGCACCTGATGTGATCGCGATCTGATCGAGACCCGCACCCACTTCAATGGTTGTTTCTCAGATCCTACCTGCTGCAGGTAGGATCTGAGAAAAGACCTAACGACACGCGGGGCCACGCATCGGATCGGGATCACATCAGAAATGGCAGTGAAATGGCCCAAAACATGGCCATTAGAATACACATTTTCATTCAATAATGACACCAAATGAATGGTGAGTTACCTTTTTTCCACTTACTAGAGAAAGAAAAAGAAAGCTTTCCCCTTGTTTGTATCATATTTGATGTATGCCACCTGAAGATGTCCAATGTAGGACTACATGCGTAGGGTGAAGTTGCCATATCTACTGTAATTGCCACACTAGAAGCCTACCATTTCTGACCCCATATCTGAAGGGGTATAGATGGAATAGGTTCCATTCCTTCTTTATTGGCAGTTTCAGACATCATAATATAAGTGTGAACGACTTTTTTATTCATCACATTTTTTATCACCTTGTTAAAAAATAAAATTGAAACTGGATTTTACATAATGGGAGACCCACGCTCCTCAGAAGCAATACATAGGGTGCAGGGTTGTTACATTGAATAGTCCTCAGGTAAGGTAAGGTAAGAGGATGGCCCCTTAGGGCATAGGCGTGGATTTGAAAAAATGTTGCTGTCTTCAGTTACTGCTTATTAGCATCTGGATTGATAAGTATATGGATCATTGTCATATGGATCATTAAAAGAAATTCTGTGAATTTATAAGGGTGTGCTGGCCCATTCTGTCTGTGGAGGGGGTGAGACCTCCCCATTGATTTCCATCATAGGTACACTTCAACTGTGAGAGTTGATTAAAAAAAACAGGAAATCACATTGTATGATTTTTAAACAATTTATTTGTATATTCTTGTAGAAAATAAATATTTGGACAATCAAAAAGTTAAACTTAAATACTTTGTAAAATAACCTTGATTGGCAATTACAGAGGTCAAACGTTTCCTGTAATTCTTGACCAGGTTTGCACAAACTGTAGCAGGTATTTTGGCCCACTCCTTAATGCAGATCTTCTCTAGATATGTCATGTTTTGGGGCAGTCGCTGGGCATCACGGACTCACAACTCCCTCCACAGATTTGATTGGGTTGAGGTCTGGAGACTGGCTAGTCCACTCCAGGACCTTCAAATACTTCTTAAGGAGCCACTACTTGCCTGTTGCCTGGGTGGTGCGTTTGGGGTCATTGTCATGTCACGTTCCATCTTCAATGCTGTTACTGAGGAAAGGATGTTTTTTGGCCAAAATCTCACAGTAGATGGCCCCATTCATCCTCTCCTTAATACAGATCAGTTGTTCCATCACCATTGTTGAAAAGCAGCCTAATAGCATGATGTTTCCACCCCCCATGCTTCACAGTGGATATGGTGTTTTTGGGATTCCACTCAGCATTCTTCTCCACACAAAGACGGGGAGTTGAGTTCATACCAAAAATTTATATTTTGCTCTCATCTGACCACATGACATTCTCCCAATCCTCCCCTGGATCATTAAGAAGGTCACTGGCATATTTTAGAAGGGCCTGGACATGTGCTAGCTTAAGCAGGTGGACCTTTTGGGCGCTGCAGGATTTGAATCCATGACCACATAGTATGTTACTAATGGTAACCTTTGTAACTGTGGTCCCAGCTCTCTCTCTGTCATTGACCAGGTCCCCCCCATGTAGTTCTGGGCTGATTTTTCACTGTTCTCAAGATCATTGATACCCCACAAGGTGAATCTTGCATGGAGCCCCAGGTCAAGGAAGATCGTCAGTGATCTTGTATTTCCTCCATTTTTTTATAATTGTGCCAACAGTTCATCTCTTTTCACCAAGCTGCTTGCATATTGTCGAGTAGCTCATCCCTTGTGCAGCTCTACAATTTTGTCCCTGGTGTCCTTAGACAGCTCTCTGGTATTCGCCATGGTGGAGAGGTTGCAGTCTGACTGTTTGAGGGTGTGTACAGGTGTCTTTTATACAAATAGCCAGTTCAAACAGGTGCCATTAATACAGGTAACGAGTGGAAGATAGAACAGCTTCTTAAAGAAGAAGTAACAGGTCTAAGAGAGCCAGAAATATTGCTGGTTGGTATGTGTCCAAATATTTATTTTCCGCAAGAATATACAAATAAATTGTTTAAAAATCATATAATGTGATTTTCTATTTTTTTCCACATTCTATCTCTTACAATTGAAGTGTACCTATGGTGGAAATTACAGATTTCTCTCATATTTTTAAGTAGGTCAACTTGAACAATCGGTGGCTGTCAAAATACTTTTTTGCCCCACTGTATACAGCAGAGTCTGTTCCAGTAATCCTGTCTAAAGTGTTTAGGTGCCTTTCCATGTATAAGAATACCCAGGGCCGGTGTAAGGCTACTCAGCACCCTAGGCAAAACTTCAACCTACCCCCCCCCCCCAAAAAAAAACAACAACATACAAACAAAAATCCTGTGGCCCTCCCAGCCCCCCAGGGAGGGTGGGCAGGTCCCCTGCTTTCCCTGGAGGCCCTCTTCACCCTCCCCTTTGCCACCCACAACAGAATACAAGGAAGGGGGGACAGCAATATATGAAAGTAAGTCTCAAGGGAAAGTATGGAGGTGAGGTCTTAGAAGTTCCACAGCCGCCACCTGGTAAAATCAGCAGCCTGTGTTTTTTTTGCCAAACATTTTCGTGGACAGCTTCCCATCCTCAGGATGTCAAACAGTACATAAACAAAGACAGAAATGAAACAGGGGTATATAGGGGGTAAGAAATTGTTTCTGTCTGTGCTTATGTACCGTGTTTGATTTAGTCTGTGTTTATGTATTGTGTGATGCCCTGAGGATTGGAAGCTGTCCCCTAAAACTTTTGCCAAATACACATGCTTCTTATTTAACCTGGAGATTTTGTCTGAGTGATTCCTTTTGCAGGACTCATATTTATTATTTTGGGAAAGCACCTGGCCTGATAAATCATTGAGCTTAGTGACGGCAGAGGGTAGATTTATATGAATATAAATTAATATTAAAAATCTAAAAAAAGATTAATTTTTAAAAATGAACAGAATGTTTTCTTTTTTTCCACCTCAATATTCTGCCCAACAGTTATTAGAAAGGTCTCTTAATAATTTAAACTAAGAGATTTATGGTGCTTGTTTGGAACTTTACCTTATACGTGTAATTAATAAAACATGTACTTTCTTCAATAAATTGTTGTTTTATTTATGTATTTATAGACATCTCTACGGTTTCCACTGTAGTTGCAGGTTTCGTAAATTTGACCCTGTCTTTTTTGAGCAGAGGCATATGTTATCTTCAATATAATTACACACAGAGATAATACCATCAATTTGATATTCAAATATGTACCTTCCTTTCCCCATACATTAGTTTAGTCAATATTGTAATTGGTTTGTTAATGAATTTTGGAATGGAGACTTTGTATAGAACATTAACTTTTATTGGAAAACCACAGCGAAATGAAAAGAGGACCCTACAATATCCTAGCATGTGAAACCTCAGTAGATGATGACTTCAACTTAACAAATGAAAAGTAGGAAAGATCATCAAGATATATTTTAATGAGGTCTCTTGCTACAGAATAATGGTTTCAACAGGGTGCAGGGTTACACCATTAAGGAATCAGAGAAAAGTATGATATCCCACAATCAGTTCAAATACACAAATTTGATTAGGCTAATACAATTATCCATCTAGTTCTTTGAGTGTAGTCTTGCAGAAATAAAGATAATATTACATTTATATTTATATACCATGGATGTAATACTTAATAGTTTTAATGATATACTTTAATAGAATTGGCTCAATTAGGGCTGTAGTGATAAAATAATATGAATGTAATTATCATGATTAGGTTCTTCATTTTGGAACCTATATAAGGCAGTAGAGCCACCTAGAGATAATTAAGGCCCAAGTAATTAGGGGGTGTTGCCTAGTCTAGAGTCAAGACCGTATCATATTTTGAGGCATAAATTTACCTATCTGGCACCCTCCATTGTTATAAAAAGAACAGACAATATATACACACAAAAACACACACTAGATAGATAGATAGATAGATAGATATAGCACTCGCAGGCTTCAGCCATAACAAAAGACCTTTGTCAAGACACAGCATATTATGTCAGATATGTTACACTGTTGCTGTGAGGCTGTAAGTCATAATAAAAGTCTATCAATAACTAAACATTACATGACTGCCATGAATTGCTACAAATAAAAGCACCTTTGATATATATATATATATATATATATATATATATATATATATATATATATATATATATATATATAGGATGCAGTTTAAATCCCGGCGGTCGGGATCCCGGCGTTCAAAATCCCGACGCCGGAATCCCGAACGCCGACATCCCAACACTATCTCCCCCCGTGGGTGTCCACGACACCCTCGGAGGGAGAATAAATGAGTGTGCCGAGCGTAGCGTAGCGTGACCCTAAACCTTACCATTAAAGGAGGAAGTTGATTCTCAGGCAGCGGGGCTCATTGGAGACTTCTCCTGTACCACTGTGAGCCAGTCCAACCCTAGCCCTAAATATAAAGCCTGCCAGAACTGTAAACCTAGGCTTGACAGACGATTCATTAACTCTAGATTAAAACCAGTGTTATGTGGAAGGGCTGGGTCTCTGCATTTAAACATTAGTCAATGGCATATGCTTTTGTCTTGTCATATGCAGGGCCGTAACTAGGGGGGGGGCTGGGGGGTCACGCGCACCGGGCGCTGGAGGGGGGGGGGGGCGCTGTCAGGTCCGGGAGAGTGACAGCCAGCGGGGTTTCGGGGACTGATGTAGCCCGAGTCCCGCTGCTGTTAGCTAACCCGTCGCTTTTTCACTGCTGCTGCCGACGCCGTTAGTGCCCGTCTGTGCCTGTTGCGCACAGCATTACTGGGAGCTTGGGAGGGGACGTGATGACGCGGCAGCCGCCTCCTCGCCGTTGGTTGGCGCAGCCGCGTCCCCTCCCACGCTCCCAGAGAAATGCTGTGCGCGGCAAACACAGACGGGCATTAACGGCGGCGGCGGCAGCAGTAAAAAAGTAAGCCTAATGCAAAGCTTATGTTATGATGTCTAGACCTTATCAATAGAGTGGCAGGGGGAGGCTGGATGTTTTACACGATGAGGGAACATTAAATCTCCCACCACCCGTCTCCACTCTGATTCTCCCTACTTGTTGCCTTTATACAGTGCAGCACAACTTCCTTTGGTAAAACGTCTCCACCCATGATCCACCCACTCCACCCACTCATTAATAAGGAGCATCAAGGTGTGTGGCATATGTATAATGGGCATCATGTGTGTGACATATATGTTTAATGGAGCATCACGCTGTGGGGCATATGTATAATGGGCATCATGTGTGTGGCATAAGTTTAATGGAGCATCACGGTGTGTGTCATGTATAATGGGCATCACAGTGTGCGTCATATGTATAATGGGCATCACGGTGTGTGGCATATGTATAATGGAGCATCACGGTGTGTGTCATGTATAATGGGCATCACAGTGTGCGGCATATGTATAATGGGCATCACAGTGTGCGGCATATGTATAATGGGCATCACGGTGTGCGGCATATGTATAATGGGCATCACAGTGTGCGGCATATGTATAATGGCGCATCACGGTGTGCGGCATATGTATAATGGAGCATCACGGTGTGCGGCATATGTATAATGGAGCATCACGTTGTGGGGCATATGTATAATGAGCATCCAGGTGTGGGGCATATGTATAATGGAGCATATTTATAATGGGCATCACAGTATGCGGCATAGGTATATTGGGCATCACGGACTGCACTTTTGGGGTCATGTGTATCTGGCACTGCACTATTGTGGGCATATGTGTATCACACCTCCATTTTCTATGGCCGCACCCCATGTGGCTACAGCTCTTAGAGAGCTGACCATGCCCTCATAGCGGAAAAAATGGGGGGTGTAGTCTCGCAGGAGTACCACAGTAGTAGGTGAACGCTCTAATTTTCGGCACGCGCAGATGTCTCCTCTACTCTGCCTCCTCTCCTCTGCCTCCAGTGTTGGGAGGTATGTTTGTGACATATTGGACATTGCAGTGTGTGGCACATTGTGTATCATTCAGGGACAGTGTTCTATCCAGTGGCAGCAGCAATTAACCATTGCTTATAATGTGTACTGGGGGGGCATTACGGTTTGTGGTGTAATGTGCTCTGGGCATTACGGTGTGTGCTGGAATGTGTACTGGGCATTACGGTGTGTGCTGGAATGTGTACTGGGCATAACGGTGTGTGCTGTAATGTGTACTGGGCATTACGGTGTGTGCTATAATGTGAATTGATACTACTATGTGACCACACCACTTCTCCCCCCCCCCCAAAAAAAAAAAACATGCCCTAAATTTATTGGTTGCTGTCAGAAACTCCCTCATTCTTTTTGGAAGCTTTGATACGGTACATCTCAAATTCTAAATATTTAAGACTTTCTCAGACGAAATAATCATTAACGTTACATTTGTGATACATTTGTAATATAGCTGTTTTTTTGTGGCTATAATAACTTGATATTTATCCTGGTCTAACCATTGACCCATACAATTGTGTTATACTGTATATACATAATATTGGATTGTGTACAATTTAATAAAATTGCATTTGTAAATATAATATCCTTAATTAAATATTTACATTTAAATACAATAAATTTAAATCCCAACCCACAAAGGGGTTTATTCATGTACGATTATGAAATTATTTTATTTTGTTTGTACCCGCTTCTAATTCTCCAGTTCAAATTATAGTAGCTGCTGAATTGCTTTTCAAAAAATGTTATAAATTGGGATTAGAGAAGTATACAGCGGCAGAAAGAATCTATTCACAAAATCGATGCTAAAATAAGTGGAATTTTTATTAAGCATTTTATAAGTTCATAGGAGAATACCCTTGGAAACAGCAATAAAAAGGTAACATTCTTGCAGAGAAACAATTTTATTAGCTTATGTTACTGCTGCATTACAAGGGGGAATAGGAAGAAAGAGACTAACAGCCAGTTACCATAAAGTACAGATATAATACATTAAAACACAGAAAGGTATTTAGTGCAAGTTGTTTCTCATCCTACATTATAGTATGTTTTATACTGAATTACCTTTTCCAATATGCTCCACTTAATGACACAAAGTCCCTACAGCATTTAAAAAATTGATAAATTGAGCTGATATACAATACATATAGTTAAATCTAATCACTGTGTAAAATATTAATGTTATATTTAGTGCTTGACATTAACGGCACTATGGATTATAGAAGCCTGCTTGCTCATTCACTCAGCAAGACAGTGCTTGATTCCTTAATATTTAATACAGAACAGATTAAAACACTCTGGCGCTTACTCAATTTCTTCTTAAAATCTTTTACATATTTTTATACAGACGCAAAAAATGACTGCAGCTACAAATTGGTTCTGGGTGTATTGGTTTTGGATACAAACCTGAAAGATGCAATTGTGTAACTGCGATCCACATGACAGCTTCACAGTTCTGTGATGTGAGTGTGGAAACAACCCAGATCCTAAGGGCTGTTTCACACAGTACGGTTCCTGCCGCACGGTGAAATCCAGCCGGATCCCCCCACTGGAAGGGACGGCTGCCGGGCTGTGGCCATCCCTGCCATTATAAAATTCTGAGTGCGGCGCGGCTCCCTGACCGTACGGGATTTCACCGTGCGGCAGGAACCGTACTGTGTGAAACAGCCCTTACAATGGCTATTGTACATTTAACAAAAGTTGCGAGATATTGTGACTTTTGAAACAACTTATGCAATGTGATAATTAAAAACAGGATTTTCAAAACAAAGGCTTATATATAAAACAATGTGTGAAATGTATTCACTTCACAGAGCACAATGGTGAAGCATAGCAGCTGAAAACAACTGCGATAAATTCAGTGTCATTCATCTACTGTATGTGAAGGAGTCACTGTTTTGTTATTCATCTCTAATTATAAAGGCATGCTGTGATGAAGTATGTAGGGGATTAAGGAAGCACAATCTGAGCACAAGGGAAAGCATATGTGAGTTACAGTACACCAAAGTATATGCAGGCTAAGAGCTAATTTATGAAGTTGAGCCTGCCTCTTTTAACCATGGATTGTCCCCTTGGCAGAGATGGCGACAGGGGGGGGGGGGGTCAAGGGGGACAAGGGGCACTTGCCAAGGGGACAAGAGTGACTGACCCCAGCGATCTGAAGGGCCCCAGTGCTTCCATGCCCTGGCACGGCTGCATGTACTAGCTGCCCTGACAGTGACCAGGCCATCTACTGTGCACCATCTGTGTGTGGCTGAGTCTGACTCACTCGCTGTGTACCACTGCTGTCTATTGTGTGTGATTCCTGCCACTCAACACTTAGAGCCGTCTACTCTGTGTGTGCACACAGCCTGGGGCCGCAGGCGCACAGCCATACCCACCACTGGCACTGTGGCCTCAGTCTCTGGCTCCTGTACTTTTACTGCACATACGCGGGTCATCTGTTCCACACTCTGTGAACAACCTGTGCCTGCCTGCTCGTAGTTCTCATCCTTCTTTTGTCAAAGTGACAGGCCAGCAGGACTGAGAACGAGAGAAGTCTGCACCTGAAAGGTTAAATTGGATCATGCAGAAGAGGGTTGTGTGGATTTGGGATTAGGTGGAGGCCCCCGAAATATTAATGTACAGGGCTGCAAGATTCCTTTTGCCAGCCCTGCCCCTTGGACACCCTCAATTATATCTCATACAAAAACACTATTCCCTCAATAAATGTTATACTGTGTATGTGCGAGGGTGGTAGTGGTTATCATATAAACTATAATACAGATGGCTTTTGAAAGAATTATTGTAATAAGATTATTATAATGAAAAGGGACATGCAAATGTTCAAATACCTGTAGGCAGGGCTATATTCTCAGTTAAAGTAACAGTCATTTAATTAAATCGAGGACAGACCTGGCGATACATTGGTAATAATATGGACAATATTAATATTGTTAATGATATTGCCTGCATATTGTCCAGTGTGTACGGTCAATATCGTTACTGAGGTGTTCGGCCATGGTTCGCTATTTACCCCCTATTGTCTGTACATGTAGCTCAATCTAACATTATTGTCATGGACTGCATGCATGTAGTGGGGGGGGGGGTGACTTCACTGATTCCTAACGTAAACAATATCGGTCACTGTGTATGCGCTATATTGTTCTTGCGGCCACAGGAATCACGCCAGTGTGTACCCAGCATGAAAATGACTTTAGGGAACAACTTTACCGTAATGATTTGGTCAATGCTTGTTCTGGCTGTGCACATTCCTACCTTGGTCTGTTAATATTTTGTTCCCCAGGAACAGTTTCTGATTGGATGAGCTGACATGTTTTTTCAGGCATTTCAATTTAAGCGCAGATTTTTTTTACATGAAAACATGTTTTTTTGGGCTAAAACACAGGATCTGGGATAAATTCCACAATCTAGGTCAGTTTAGCCTTGTACATAGTAAATATGGGACTCGCAGAAATTCCCAAACAGTCTGCACCTATCACATATCACACCTGCACTTATCACATGTAAACTTAAATCCTAATAATGTCCATGTCAAAAAAATAATTTCTATGACTTTTGTAGCAATGTATAGTTGTTTAATGTCAACAAATTGTTTTGGTATTTTTGCCTGCAGTTTATCAAAGAGGAAGAGCGATAGATTCTGGAGAGGTGGAAATCGGAAAGCAGATTGTGCAGACAATCCCACCTGGTTTATTCTGGCGTTTCCAAATTACTATACACCATCCAATGTATCTAAAATTTAATGTTTCATTTTCAAAAGACTCCCTTCTTGGTATATATGGGAGAAGAAATATCCCACCGACGCACACACAGGTATTTAATATGCATTCTTCTGCAACTGGTGTTACCACAGTGTATTAGGAAACAGATATATTGTGGAAGAACTTGTATCTCTATTATAGTATATTTAAGTCACTCTAGAATTTTATATTGATAAACAACATTTTTAGCTGGAACTAATAAATAAATGAATAAGGTGAAAATGTGACAGGTTTTATGCATGAATGCTAGTGTTATATCTACAAATCAGAGGTGGAATTTGGTTTGAGTCCTAATCCTCCATACCACACCCTATAATGGATTAGCCTTCATTGTTCCAGTCGTGTACATCCATCCAAAAAAATAAAAAAAGGTTCAAATGTAGGGCCTAATTCAAACCCCATAGCCAAAAATGGCTTCTTGGTGATTTACAGAGATCTGAAATTAAACGAACACAAACTGTGCTCTCACCATTACCACAGTATAAGTTGCAATGGGGAAGGGCTGCAGCATATGTGTGATGTCTCAGAAAGTGAGGAATTTGGTAAGAAATCTCCAGTTTTTTTAAAGCGGCAATCAAAATCAAACTGGTTTAGAAGTGTAAATGATTGCCGCTTAAAAAAACTAGAGATTTGCATGTCTATGCATTAACTTTATGAACTGGCATATTCCACCCCTTGCTCTGCTGTTATACTCCTCCTCACAACCATCCTCACAATGGCAAAAAACTCATATTAACCCCCTGGACAGTAAGAACAGCGCCAACATTGGATGAGCTAAAGAATAGACTTCCAACTACTTCTGTTCGACAAACATACCATTCTACTTACCCCCTCTATGACCTCAGACAAACTCCAAGTCAAATGGGGCATATTCATTGAGTCATTAACACCAGAACAGAAATTGCAAGTCGTGGATACCCCGACACCACATTAGAAGTCTTTACTCAATTTGATACGATCAACCCACCCAGTTCATCCGTATGTTTTCCAGCGTAACTATATATGCGGAATCTACCTTCCAGGTCGAACTCTACCTCACGGAGGAACACCCCTCAGAATAAAATGGAAGCTACTCCCCAAAGAAGCAAATATCTCACACAAAACATCAAGACTCATCAGCTCCAGATAACTCCCTCCAAATATTGGAGATATCTTACCAAATCTCTCACTTTTGTGCATCTCTCTGGCTTCAGTATTGTCAAATAGCAGACCAGGTCCTGGGCCACTATGCCCATGCTGAGTGTCTAATTTGCTCAAAATATGCATCTTCTTCACACAGAAAAAATGAGTGAGAGTGAGAGAACTGCATTGCTAGAGTACACAGACCACTAGCAGTATTTGTACATCTGTGTGCAACTGATTATCACTCTGTATAAAAAGGGCTTCAATGCAGGCAGCTGCTGCTGTTCTTCATCTATGACTTTGTACTGTACGTGTGTAAAACCAATTCCTGTGCAGTTAAAGTCACAGCTTAGCACCTCTAGTACACTGGGGATGACTTTTCGCTGTTCCCGCAATGTGACTAAGAGGCAAAATAGAAATTAAAATATGGTATGCTATTCTTCTCCGAAACACACATTGTATGAGGAAATATCTGTATTGTATGTTTATCTGTACAGTAGAATACCTTGCAAACTGTATGTTTTACTGAGCCTTGGAAAATGGAAAATAACCAGTGCTCTAAATTCTATACAGTAGCCCAATGAAAGCATTTACAATGAGCATTTGCTGCATATTGATACTCAGTGATCCATTTGAGTTTATGAAATAGAAATGTAACAATTTAAAACATTGCTTAGTTCTGTTGTGTTATTACAGAATTAAGAAATAGCTTTTTGTTTGTCTTTGACATCTCCAAAGCTCTAAAAATTCCAGATGTACACAATTATCAGCTTAATCAGATGTGATTTTCCTTGATCTTCACACAGTTTGATTTTGTAAAGTTGATGGATGGAAAGCATTTAATAAAGCAAGAACCAAAAAATGCAGAGAGCCCGCAGCATGCACCTCGGAGTCTAATTCTGGCATCTTTACAAGAGACAGGCTTCATTGAGTACATGGATCAAGGTGCATGGCACTTAGCGTTCTACAATGATGGAAAGAAGATGGAACAAGTCATTGCATTAACAACTGCAATAGGTTAGGATTCTTATTCCTCTTGAGTGACCTGCTCAGAACAAAGTTATACCATATAAGTGTACAGTATTAAAACATTTGTTATTGTGCAGGATATCATACAATAGCTAGCCATATTAGTGGTGTAATAGGAAAAAATATATATATTTTTGTGTTCTCTGGCTAATAAGAAATGATCTATACATGTGTTAGCTTGCAAATGAAGGCTTCGCTCTTTAGTGATAATGATATACGGAACTAGATAAGTGGATTGTCTTTTTATTTTTTTTCTGCTAGTGTATTACTACCGGTAATTATTTTTTTACACTATTAATTTAGGTTCTGCATCGATCAAACAATATGATTCACAGACTCGTTCATCTTCTCTTCCCAGTTCTTTTCACACCACTTTGGTGGTGTTGGCAAAGTTGCACAGTAAAATACTGTAGACGAAAATTGAATAGTGGCACTCAAAAAGAATTTGATTAAAACCTTAGCTTGTCTATTCCGCAGAGAATAATTTCTAATTGGTATTTTAAGCTTAAGTACATAAAAATTCTCTAACACTGCCAGTAAGTATCCCTCATTCTGCAAAATAGAATGCTGTATAGTTGATATTTTATATACAGTAAAAGTCCCTGTCATCAAGGGTGTATTTAGGATGCCACTTCAGTAACATTATCGGTCACCCCCATTACGTTACTACAAACTTGCACAAATATTTGCTACCTATCCCCCCCCCACACACACACACATACACACACACACACACACAATTACAGGTTGCGAATTAAAGAAATAGATATCCACTTCTTCATTTACTATAGCAGCCAATTTTTCTTATAAAGCAGTGGGAATGGGTCAGGTGCAGTCAGCCAATCAGAAATGGCTGTTATTATAATCAATCAATGCATAATTTGCTTCAGTGGTCGATTTCGATATGTCTTCTGATAAGCGCTTATGTTTATGTGTCAAGTTCTATATGAGTGTCAATTCCATAGAGGTTTGTAAGGTTAAGATGTGACCAAAACTTCATATGTTTGTACATGTGGAGTATGTAAATGTGTAATATACACAATAAAACAAGAACACATCAAACTTTACATGCGTCTATAAATGTATAATGAATATTTCTTATGTATTCATAAACATAGTAAATATACAAACATTACATACGTAGGTTAATTATAAGACGCATTAAATTAACGTTATTGAGTTAGAAGCTTAATTAACCAAAAAGCTTAACAATAAGATATAACAGATTTAGGTGTTACTTCAAATTGTTATGTTGCATTAAGCGCAAGACTTTAGAAAATATCTACTAGAATTACAGTATCGTATCTGTAACATTTCAGATCCAATTAGCCACAGAAACTAAGCAATTCTAACATTCTAGGTTTTGCATAATATGGCTTTTCTTCCGGAAACCCTGAGTAGGTAAAATATTTCGGATCAAATCTCCCGAGAACCCTCCCCCATGATTAATTTGGCACTTAGAAGATTTCATTTTAATTTGCATAATTTGGCCAATAATTATATCATTTTTGGGGGTACTCTGCAAAATAATTGAAAGAAATAATGGAATAACTTTGGTGGAAAACACTTGCTTTCTGACATTTTTCAGATGTTATTAAAATGCAAATATCAGACAATTAACTCAAATAATTTGCTTTTGGTCACTTAAACACTTCTATACTATTATCCAAAGTTAGTTAGCACTTTTATATGGTACAGGATAATTTTAACTTTTTACCCCACATTCAAAGCCGCTAACATTATATAAAATTATAGAGTGACCACCTTTTACTAACGGACATCAAGGCAGTCGGAATCCCGGGCCATTTTCGATCATCTCAACAAAAATTTGACGGCTGGAATTCAATGTTAAGCTGTCTAGTGTCAGAAAGTGGGTGTGTCGCTGAAAACGGCCGCTGACTGTCAAAAAGGGGCCGTGAATTAGACAATCTGCATCTGTTTTTGACAAAACATATCAAACTTGTTTTAATGTCGGATCTGTTTTGTCGGAATCTCCCTTCAATGCTGTTGGAAACAGCAGCATTGAATAGGCGTCAGCCTCTATTTCTCCTGTCGGAAATAATGGCTGGGATTGAATGCCACCCTTAAAGTCCTCTTAAATTCCATAAGAGAGTTTTGAGCACCCGTGCCTATTTCAAAGCAATGTCTCTGCGAGAATCAAGAGGAGATTGCAGCTCATACTGAATGTACTATGAGTTCATAAGAATAGGAATCACTCATGTGTGAGTTCGAAACTTGTTTAGACTGGATGCTTAACGTAAACTGTGTGTATGTATATATATATATATATATATATATATATATATATATATATAGATGTGTAGGGTCCGGCACTCCCAATGAAAATATGTAGCTTTGTCCGGTGCCACCACAGGGGGAATAATACACAAAGCAAAGGTGAGGCACACAGGATAATATAGATAATAATGAAGAGAGGCAGACAGAGCTTGAATAAATAAACTGAAACGTCTTAGCAAGACTTGAAAACAGTTGTAATAAACGGAAACATTGTCTTAGCAGCTCCATTTGCCTCTTCTTTATCATCTATATTGTCCTGTGTGCCGCACCTTTGCTTCATATATATATATATATATATATATATATATATATACACACACACACACACATCGTATAGTGGGATCCCGCACTCCACACAATAGTAAATACAGCTTACTCGCTCCACCTATGGCCCTCCTACAGCTAGCACAGCTGATGGACAGAAAAAAGGCAACGGCGACAATCAGGGATTTTCATAAAGCAAGTGATATTTTAATCACAGTTACTTCCAACAATGAGTTTTGAGGATGAGCGTATGCTGGAAACATGTTGTCAGATGTAACTGTGATGAAATTCTCACTGGCTTTATAAAAGTCCCTGAGTATATACAGTTTACAATGTCCAAAGGATGATTCAGATAGCAGCTTTACCTCTGAATGATATCAGGTAAATGTACATCATGATATATAAAGAATTAGTCTCTGTCCGCAAGTATGTCACCACCATGTATTCCATATTCATCAAGCCCAGTGTTTTCTCCATGCATTTTACTAAAGTTCTGCAAATGCTGGCATTGTGGCATTTGTGATGTATTGACAGTATTAAAGTTTTAAATACTCCCACATGCAAATGATCTATTTAACAATGTATTGAACCTTAGTGGGTAACAGGATAACTCTATAATAATCTTATTTGGTCATTTATTTGTTCACTGTTACATACTTTATACTGAATCATTTTTCTGTAATGTCACTGATTTTATGACAATTTTATTCAACCAAGAAAATTCTATATAATGAAGTACTTATGTAAGTTCTCTGTATAACAGCTACTATGATTATTTTTACGGCAAAAGGAAATATGCGGCAATTTCGCTGCAATTGAGACACTCATACCACATTACCTTTAAAGTTGAATTCAAACGGTAACTCAGTCTACTTTATGCCATTTTATTCACACACAGAAATGATGGATGATTGCTCAACCAACTGCAATGGAAATGGAGAATGTATATCTGGCCATTGTCACTGCTTCCCCGGATTCCTGGGACCAGACTGCTCCAGAGGTAAAAATCACTGATTAACATATTATTTGCATTTCTCTGTATATTCCACTCGCTTGAGCAACATATTCTGCTCTATGCATTCAAACGGAGCTTAGGATAAGTTGAATAAAATGTAGCTCGCTGCATTTGTTACAGGCTTAGAAGTACATAGTTTAATGTATTAGAAAATAGCTCACTCAGAATGTTTTGTTGCTGATAATCTGGCTCTGCAGTGCACTTCGGTATTCTGCCCACTATGGTTCCCTTATTTACAGAGCCAGATTATTTGCCAGTGGCTACTCTGTAATAGATATTTGCCTAAAATGTACTGATGTAACATAGGCAGAATGTTGTACAGTGCAGATAGACAAGCTGCAGTCTGAGAATATATACTGTACAGAGTAAAGGTACCATACCAGCAGTACTGGGATTGTCAATACATGGGTGAATAGATTAGGTTAAAACCCAAATTTACAGTATAAGCAAAATAGAGTTGAAATCTAATCCAACTCAAACGGATATCGAATGCATTCAATTTCAATTTGATCGTGATGTGCAGTGCCGCAGCATCAAAAACTAATAGAAAATTAGACTGTGCAGGCAAGATTATTTATTTTCTTGCATTTTGTACTATATAGTCTAAATCAAATGTGTACACGGCACCGTGCGATTCGATCCTGATTCAATCGGGATTGAATAGAAATTCAATTGCATCATGTGTACACAGTTTAGGAGAGCCTGCCGGTATGCAGAAATGTCATTTATATATCCTTATGAAAGGAACCTTGAACCCAACAAGCACTTTAACTGCATTCGTACCAAGCCTTTGACCTTGCAGAAATATGGGTAATCCCGTTATGTGAAAAGGTCACCCGGGGTTATCTGTGCTGGATCCTCATCCCTGATCATTCCCGAGTCCGAAACAGATATAGTGTTAAAGGTGGACCCAGGAAATGTTATAAGGAGTTCACTTACCTTTTTCACACTGAAGCATGGACCTGGGGAAAATCCTGTTCATAACCAGGGTCACAGAGCCAGGGCACAAAGCCTGGGTGGACCTATTTCACACCTACACATGACCCGACTTTTTTCTCAAGTTTCTGCAATGGTGTGAAAAAATGTCAAAACATGTTGGGACCATGTTTGTTATCCCAGCTCAGACTTGGGATTTTGGTCTAAAAAGGTACTAATAGCACAGCTTACACATTTTCAGGTAGATTTGGTACTGACAAATATTTTGATAGAAAATCCAACATATAAATTAGTACTTAGTACTACTGACCTGCACTTAAAAAATGACCAGACATTTGCAAACATAACTGCAATTCCCCATTTCTCAGTAATAAGTACATCAGAAAAGTAATTTATAAAATATTTGCTTTATAAATTGCTAAAATGTTATCACAGACTTTATAGACAGGGGGCGATATTTAATGCCGCCCGAGTTCAGAGGCAGTGCAAAATGTCCGCCGAACTTGGGCTTTTTTAAAAGGGGAATTAACGTACAAGGCATAGTTTTGCCTTTTAAAAACGTCTGATTTCAGCGGACATCTCGCACTGCTGCTGAGCTCGGCGTCATTAAATCTTGCCCTTAATGTTGCATCAAATACAGAGACACAAGTGAGATGGGGGCCTTCATTTTTGCATTAAGATTCTCCCATTAATTTATTGTCACATTCATTTAAAAAGTGTTAATAGCATTTGCACTATGCAAATACCCAATCATTCGAAGCAACAGAAAACATGGGCATGGTAGAACTAAATCAGTGACATCAAGAGTGCATGGCTCCTTGTATTAAAGAAACACAGCTCAATCCATCCTGCTGGCTGTTTATTTAGGGGATTCATTTGTCTGATGGACTTATTAAAGGTTGTATTATTTTGAATATTTTTTTTTTGTTTGTTTTTTCTCTATTACTGTTACGAGTCCCCTTTGGCCGGTCTGTGTAAATGCAGCCTGACTCCTGTATTTGTTCTGTGTTCAGTTTCACCTGTCATATAATCAGACAATTAGCACTCTGCCTTGTGTCACGCTGTGCACCTGTAGTTACTTTCCTCATTAAGGGGGCTTGTCCATTCTAGCTGTTCTGATTGGACATTGCTCCTTATATCACACAGCCTGCCCTAAACCATTGCAGAAGAGCACATGCATGCTTTCCTGACCAACCCTTATGCTGATCTCCTGTACTTAGTCCTTGTCTCTATACCCTATCCTACTCAGCCCTGAACTTGTACCTACCTGGATCCTGTTTCCCAAAGTTTGCTTGACCCTTCATGTGCCTGTGCTTGGTTTGGTCCTGTCTGTCCCTGTTGATACTTGCTCCAATAGAGCTTCTGTCTATGTACCTGTGTTTTCACCCATTTGTAACCAGAACTGCCCCACAGTCTGGTCCTGCTGTATGTACTGTCTGTATCTACCTGCCTGTGCCGGCTCTGCTCTGCAATCCTGCCCTGTCCCTTGTCTGCCTGTCCTGTTTTGCATTTAGACACTGCCTGGGACTGCACCTCTAACACCATTGTGGTTCAGTACCCAGTGCTTAGTAATAACATCTACAGTACTGTGGTGCTCAAGTATACCATCTGCTGCAGTGGTCCCGTTCTAATCGCACATGGTAGTGTGCTAAAGTTTGTATTTGTGTGTCTGGTCCTTTTTTGTGTCCCAGTCTAACTCCAGTCCTGTGTTTGCCTTGCCCAGCCTCCTGTAGCAGCCTTGTCCCCACAAACGTCCTGGGGGCACCGGGGTTGGGGTGAACCTAATATACCTCTTCGAATGTGGCTGTTATAGGTGAAGCCTTAGCCTGCAGGAGGCTTCAAGGACTGCTGGGCAAGTGCAACAGTGCCACCTATACCACCTTGGTGGCATCACTAACAATCACTAAGGATCAAGACAGATACAAGACAGATACAAGAATGCATTTAGCACAGCTTTGGTAGTCTGCCATGATAAAATAACCTGCCCTGAACACACCAGTCTGTGACTCCCTTTTTAATGGAAAACAGTCTTGGTGGACACACTGCAGATTGTGGATTGTTACTTGCATATACTAAAACTGCTCACAGGTTGATCTCACCATCCACAGAAAAATGCCCACCAAAAAATGCATGTTACCATATTTCAAATATTGTGTCCCTTTTGTACTCACCTATGATCACAGTACAATGTTATACAGCTCAATGAAAAATGTATGTTTTGCTTATTTGGGGGTAAGAAGTACTATGTGTCCTCTCACCTCCACCATAACCATACATTTGTCAGCACTCATATTTTAAAGAGGGGGGTCCAATGTTTAAATGATGTTGACACTAGTAGCTATTGTTTGAGGATCAACCATGATACCCTTTACTACAGAAAATAGACACTGGTTGAGAGGGCAAAATCAGTGATATTGATGTTGGGATGTGACAAGCGCTAACATTATTAAATGACCTTAGAATAAGGATGATGAACCCCTCAGACTTGAAGGGGTAATAGCAATTGAGACAGCCACAGAACTTATGACCAAGCACACCTTTATTTTCTTATATTACAAACGTAGCAATACTGGATATTGCTGAAATATTTTGGTGTTTGAAAAAACTGCAATGGTTTCTAAAAAACTTTGTAACAAAACACCACTAATACCTAATTAATATGGAGGTGTTCTTTGTTATTTACAGTACTTAAAATTAACGGCCACTGGCAAAAGAAGAGGGTACAAAGTAGATGAATACCAGGCTCCAGAAACTTTAAGATGTAACCTATGGAAATCAAATAACCATTTCCAGTTTCTAAATTGTACTAGAAAAATGGCAGAATGTAATTAGTTACTATGGGTTACAACAGTTAACCCTGCATTAGTTTTCATAAATGTCTCTAAAGGATTCCTGAGAAATCACAAGGGCAGTTTTCATTACATAGAATAAGGAAGACGCTGTAAGTTGGAAGAGAAAATTAAATGTTGACTATAGCTTGTACTGTTACTCTCGAAAATGCTAAATAAGCAAATAAGTATAAGGATGCATTTCAAGCAAATAACTAACATTATTAAAAGACATGATCTTTCACAGTAAATACATTTTTACATTTAAATTGCTTGAATGTCAATTCAAATTTGAATTGAAAAAAAAAAAAACAATTAGAATTTAAAATATTGAATAAGATTTGTTAAGAATATATATTAAGATTCCTAGAAGAAAAATAAATCACAATTTTTGCATCTTTATTTACACCATTACTGCTTGTTTATCATTGTCTTTCTCAAATACTGATGTGCTATGTCACATTTGCATCAGCAGCAGTAGTAGTAGTAGTAGCATCATTATTGTATTAATAGTAGTAGTAGTAGTAGTAGTAGTAGTAGTAGCAGCAGCATCATTATTGTAGTAGTAATAATAGAAGTAGTAGTAGTATAGTAGCAGTAATAATAGAAATAGTAGAAGTAGTAGAAGTAGAAGTAGTATACTTCTACTTAGTAGTATAGTAGTAAGTAGTAGCAGCAGAAACAGTATGGTAGTACAAGAAGTAGTAGTTGTAGCAGCAGCAGTAGTGGTGGTAGTAGTAGTAGTAGTAGTAGTAGTAGTAGTAGTAGTAGTAGTAGTAGTAGTAGTAGTATTAACAACTGCAGTACTAGAAGTGGAAAGTCGTAGTTGTAGCAGCAGCAGATGTAGTAGTTGCAACATTACTTTAGTAGTTGTAGAAGCAGCAGTAGCAGCAGCAGTATGATGTTCTTTAGGTCCTTCATGCCTCATTTTCTCTGACACTACCCCCTCTGCTTTCAAACATTCTAAAAAAAAAAGTCAACCCTTTAGTCTGACACTCTTTCCAATTACTGCCAATCTCTCTTTTCCCTCAAAGATTATTGAGCAATTGTCTACTTCCATGTGACTGATTTAAATGATAAAGTTCTTCTTTGCTTTTGGCAATATCGTAATTTTGTCAAAATGTTATCCATTGCAGAAAGTAGGACATACAGACATGGGGTCCTATAATACACATGCATATACAGATTAAACTTGGCCACATGACAATATTTGCATTTTAAGCATATTTTATCCAAAACTGAATTCCAGATTGAGACAGATTGGTTATCATGCAGTGGAGATTATGAATTGCAAACTGAAGTGGGTCTGGCTAGGAAAGGAAAGAGGAGAAAAGAAAGGCAAAAAAAATGTTGATTGATTATTTATTGATTATATATAAATAATTTAATAATAAATGTACATTTGCGCCTTTCTTTCCTTCTACTGTACTTCCAAACTGGCCCACTTCAGTCTGATGTTCACACTCTCCACTGTATAGAATATACAAAAAAATATAGGATATTGGCAAAAGAAAAGAAGAACTTTATCATTTAAATCAGTCACATTTGATGGACGACATTTCTGTTGCTTTAGGGTAAACTAGGCGAAATCATATAAACCTTAACAAGAGATAAAGTTAAGGGTGATAATGAGTGATAAAGGACCAGCCAATCAACCCCTAACTGCCATTCAAACATTTCTCAAACTCTGCCTGTAACATGGCAGTTAGGATCTGATTGGCTGGTCCTTTATCTCTCTGGATCGCTGTCCACTTTATCTCTTAAGGCTTAATACATTTGGCCCAATATGTATATTAAATTAACCTTTTTACATATACTGCAAACATATATAATATATATATATATATATATATATACATACATACAACAAGATAAGAGGTGCGCTAGCCTTTTGGCTTACAAATTGAAGTAACTACACCTGTGTAAGTGGTAGTTTTGGCAAGAATTACAGTCCTCCCACAGAGTCTGCTCAAACGTGCACTAGATCCTTATATATCCAGGACCGCTGCTTCCAACCAATAAAGAATCCCTGGATCCAAATGGGATTAGGACAATCTGTAGAAAAATGTAGAAGGAAGTGCTTCTTAGTGCAATAACGTTTTTAATAAAAGGCAATCTGCCACTTCATAGATAAAAGACACAATGGACAGGTACTTGTACCCCACAATTCATCAGTGTGGGCTTAGATACCACATGATATGAAATCAGTAAATAACCACGGTCACCATCAGTCCTATTGGTGTTCTGCTTGGGACTCTCACTGCAACGTCTGTGTATATCACCGGGAACCCGTGCAGGTTCGCGTCTCTCCCCCTCCTGACAGATGACCGGCTGAAGTTAGCATCTGGTGAGGCACACCCAAACGCGTTTCATCATGGACTTCCTCAGTGGGCTGTCATACCTATATATAATATATATCTATATATATATATATATATATATATATATATATATATATATATATATATATATATAGATGATATATGTATATATATATATAGTAGTGAATATAGAGTGCGCTAGTTAGCCACCACCTTCAAAATGTAAATCTTACACAATTTATGTTCAAATAAAACAACTTTTAATAAAATTTTAAATATACAGATCAGACATGGCATTCCAGTTTCTTATTTCAAGGTGGAAAGAGACCTGACGCGTTTCATCACGGAAGACTTCATCAGGGGTGCCGTTACCACTACGTCCACCGTAGGGATCAAACTTTTTAGGACAGATGTTTAATGTCCTCACTTTTATATACAGTAAACAGGATCAGAAATTTATTCCAGCGCTCTTTAGATACAATCTATGGTGTCAGATTAGGGGTTTAAACCCAATATAGCAGCCTCCCCAGAGTGGTTCCAATGTCTGAATGCCCATATATATATATATATATATATATATATATATATATATATATATATATATATATATATATATATATATATATATATATATAATATTAAGGCTTTGTATTGTTCGCTAGAATAAATTCATGACATAACAGAGTGTTTATACTTGAATTAGACCACCATGTTTTTGTTTATTCCCTTCTAACCGAACACACTGTCTGAAGAGTGCAAGGATGAACAAAAACATATGCCTCAATCCTTCAATGTAAACTTCAGCAACTCATCTGAACCTACCAAGTGAATGTAGAAGGGTAGTGGATAAGTGTAATAGCCTCCAGTCAGAGATGGACGAGTCTAACCCAGTGGAGCAATGTAAACACACTTGGGTTTGACATACAGATATTTTTACAAAGACCTAAGGAAAAAACAGGGTTGACATTGCCAAAAGTTTATGTAAAAAAGGGCTGACTTTATGGTCCAAGTGGTTCTTATCTGTCAATAAATTCTAGGTTTCTATAGTGACTCACTGTACCATAAAAATAACTTCAGATTGAGATGGAAGCCTGAAGATCTTGGCATGATCACAGTTCCAGAACAGACTTTTAATTCACCTCATGAAAGAAAACACTGTGGATCATAGAATAGTTTATTTGTAATAATAATCCTGCATTATTTGGATAATTAGGATCTGAAGGAATATAGACATGCAACAGCATATTTGTTATCCAAAAGAAACTTAAAGTGAATTTTATTAGCTAAACGACTTTCTATTCCAAATTAAGGGAGCCCTAGTAAGAAGAACTATAAGATTTACCTTCAAGTAGAGCACTTTAAAGCATGTTTTACCATTGTCTCCCTGAAGACACTTAGCTTCTCGCATGAGCTCCTTCCTGTAAGGAAAATAACCCTGTGGTCTCCCGCAACTCATTTGGCAATGTATTTAAAAGCAATGAAGTCATTTTATTGTAGTTAGTGATGGTACAGGTTAATCCATTTGAGCAATGATATATGATGATTTATTTACTAGGAGTCAATTAACAGAGAATACATATGAATAATAAAAAAATGTTTTTTCTTTCTTTTCTTATTTCAATCACTACACTTTTTAAGGTCACATGAGAATGGCCAGTAAGCCGTATAAAAAATTTATTCAGTTAGATTCATACATATATAAAAAAGTGTTTCGAAGATATATATCACTAATTAGGTGACATAATAAGTGAGAACATAGGGCCTTATTTTGGTTCACTCTTAGAGGCAAAATCCTTCTTAGATGGGTAAAACCATGTGCGCTGCAAGGGGGCAAATGTAACATGTGCAGAGAGAATTAGATTTGGGTGAGTATTTTGTTTCTGTGCAGGGAAAATACTGGCTGCTTTATTTCTACACTGCAATATATATCTCACTTTGAAGAAAAACCCCACCCAAATCTAATTCTATCTGCACCACCTGCAGTGCACATGGTTTTACCCATCTAAGAAGGATTTTGCCTCTAAGAGTGAACCAAAATATAATGGTATACTATTGCTGACAAATACTTGTCTGTCTATGTGACTGTGTATTCTTCTTTTTTTTTGAAAATTTCAATAAAAAGCATAAAAAAAAAAGAGTGAACCAAAATAAGGCCCATAGTCTTCTGGCAGTAAGCATAGTAACATTTTTGATATATTAACAAGTTTAAGTTTATTACACTCTGCTGAAGTTATATACAGTTGAAAAACTCATTAAATAGTAATGTTTTTTTTTATTTTTTCAAATAAAGACAAAGTGTTCCTGGCTTTAAAGTTTTTGTTGAAGGTTATTTAAGGGTGTTTACAGGACCGATGCTAGGGTGTTTGGCGTCCTCCTGCAAACTATAAATTTGCACCCTCCCATACTTTGCAAAGGGACAGTGCACCCCGAAAGAAAGACATGTGGTCTCACAAGGGGCATGGCCAAACAATAGTACTCCCATTCCAAATTACACCACACAATAGCATCAAAATCATATTCACCTTATACAGCACCAGTGCCCTAACAATATTTTGGTGACCTGTGCCAGAACGGGAATTGGAGACTGATGCACCACCACAATGAAACCAGGGAGAGTGCGTGCTGAAGGCGCGTGGCAAAATATAAGAGCATGGCTTCACGGGGAAGGGACGTAGTCATATAAAAGTACCAATAACACCGTAATGCCCATTACACATTATGCAACACATTGCAATGCCCATTACACATTATGCCACACACCATAATGCCCCTTACACAATATGCCACACACCATAATGCCCATATGACATTATGACACACAATATGCTACATGTAATGCCCAGAGTACTCATGCATATGCCCACAGTGGTATTTCTGCTTATACATAACACCTACAGTTGCATACAGTAGTAGTACTTTTTATATATAGATAACGCCCACAGTTACCAACAGTAGTAGCGCTGCTCATATATATATATATATATATATATATATATATATATACTGTATATATAACGCCCAAACATTGGAACTACTCCATCTGGATTGCTACACCGGGTTTATCCTTATTTGAATCTTGACACCTGAGATTTTTTTCTCTCGTGATTGCTGGATAATTGTATTGATTCCAGCCAATTAAAAAGGTTCACTCCTAAAAAAGTGACGACACAAAAATCTACCACTAAAAAAGTGACGACACAAAAGTCTACCTCAATAAGATTATTTTCCCTATGGTTAAGTTGACGTAGTGGTATCGGCTCCCCTGATGAAGTAATTTGTGATGAATTGCGTTGGGTCTTTTAACACCTCAAAATAACTCAACAATGGAACCCATGTCTGGTTTGTGTATTTAATTTTTTACACAATTTTACATTAAAACACCTTTTGTGCAATTTCACACTAAAAAGGTAGTGGTCAACTAGCGTGCTCTATATCTATCTCCATCTATCCTTTCTTTTTCCTCCACTAACAGGGAGGAATTATAGAGTGCCTCTCCTATTACTAGCACAAATAAGGGTCTTTTTTGTCTATATATATATATATATATATATATATATATATATATATATATATATATATATATATATATATATATATATATATATATGGCGGGATACCGGCACTCCGTGTTTCAAAAATATCAACTGCCCGGGTGCTGCACTCAGATAAATAGATAGATACGGCAATAGTGGCACTCCTGGGAATTTCATCAAAAATTATTGATGAAATTCCCAGGAGTGCCACTATTGCCGTATCTTTCTATATATATATATATATATATATATATATATATAGCTCACACGTCCTGATGAAAAGGCCAGTCGGCCTTGAAACGTCGACATGACGTCCCTGCAAATTACCTTGATGGAATAAACACTGTCATCTTTTTGAATCAAGCCCGCTGAGTGCCACTTTCTTTCTTCCCCTTGGGGGGCTGAAAAATCGAGACTATATATATATATATATATATATATACACACACACACACACACACACACACGCATATATATATATATACACACTAGTAAGCCCACTCAAAGCAAAAGCTTTGGACACATATATACGTATATAGATGATGGATAGGATGTGTTTTTCAGATATGTCTTCTCAATGGTTTTTTCAGATTCCTGCCCAGTATTATGCAGCGGAAATGGTGAATATGAGAAGGGACATTGTGTGTGTAGAAATGGCTGGAAAGGAGCAGAGTGTGATGTTCCAGAGGAGCAGTGTATTGACCCAACGTGCTCTGGTGGTCATGGGACATGTATAATGGGTGTCTGTATCTGCGTACCAGGATATAAAGGAGAAATATGTGAAGAAGGTTTGTTAGAATAATTTCTATATATTTGACATAAAAATAGCATTGTATACATGGTCATGAAATTACATGGCTTTTATTGTTTTAGGTTAAAATTCTTATTTTTTTGGTCCAGCATCCAGTACCATTCACATTTGAATTGCATTATGGCAATTTGCATGTTAGCAAGCCTTTATAACTACTTTGTAAAGCAGATCAGCTTTGTCTCATATGATAAACATAATGTATGCATATGTATATAAAAATGATATCTAAATAGCTATAACATAAGTATTGAAAAGTAGTTTAAAAAAAAAGTTGATCGTGCTTGTTTTATTTACACTGATTTTATGCTTCGTGATACACAGAGAATTGCCTGGATCCATCATGTTCTGACCACGGAGTGTGTGTACAAGGAGAGTGCCATTGCACTGCTGGCTGGGGAGGTGTGAAATGTGAGAATGTTCTAGCACTGTGTCAAGAGCAGTGTTCCGGACATGGAACCTTCCTTTTGGACAGCGGTGTCTGTAGCTGTGAGCCGCAGTGGACAGGTGCAGACTGTTCTACAGGTAACTATACCTTAAATGATCATTTATAATGTTATCTATTTTGCAGTCACGGTCATAATAGAGGTTTTGTATTATCATTAATTGTGTGCATGCTATTCACCTGTTGTATTACTATGAGTTTAATTCATCTAAGCCAGGCTTTCCCAACCACGGTCCTCAAGGCACACCAACAGTGCAGGTTTTGTAGATATCCAGGCTTGAGCACAGGTGACTTAATTAGTACCTGAGTGATTCTGATTAAACCATCTGTGCTGAAGCCTGGATATCACTAAAACCTGCACTGTTGGTGTGCCTTGAGGACCGTGGTTGGGAAAGCCTGATCTAAGCTCTCTCTTTTGGGTATGTAAAACACTGACAAGTGTGATAACGTGTTTCCAGATAGGAAATATCATTTTTTATTTAGTAAAAATTAACATCTAAACACATGAGATGCCGCATAACTGAGAGATGCTGCATAACTGAGAGATGCTGCATAACTGAGAGATGCTGCATAACTGAGAGATGCCGCATAACTGAGAGATGCCGCATAACTGAGAGATGCCGCATAACTGAGAGATGCCGCATAACTGAGAGATGCTGCATAACTGAGAGATGCCGCATAACTGAGAGATGCCATATCCTTATTAAAGTTTCCAAAATGTGTGACAATTTGTGTCCTGAGAGTTAGCACAATGTTCTCTATGATAGTTACAAAAAACAGCCGGATTGTAATTAGCAGTCAGTGAAATAAAACCGTGCGACTTTTGACAACTTGACAAGTTTGCATTAGTCTGTGTGCATAGATGCATACTCAGCGAGTTTCAATTCTTTTGACTTCCAGCTTATGAAAGCTTTTCAATTCTTTCCCATATCTGGGACAGATTTTTGTTCAGAAGGCAACAAATACCTTTTACATGGTACTATAACCAGCTAACTGCATATCCTGTAAGACGCTGAGAAAAAAACATTCTAGTTTCATCTATCATTAGTTCTGGATGTCACCTGCACACTGCGGAAGTTTAGCACATGTCTATGTATTAACAAAAATCTGATGCAGTGTGTTGAATGGATGGAATATTATGATGACAAAAGATATAAAATGAATATGCTGCAAAGAGCATTTGAGAATTTGGTACTTGTGTATTATCACGGCTCCCATCGCATACCGCTAAGTAAGGTATGCGATGTCATGCGATGGCATGCGATTTTCCCCGCAAAACGGGAAAATGTACAATTAAATATTGCATCGTATGCCAGCAAATGGCATGCGGTGCGATCGCATGCAATTTTTAATTGTACAAGCACCCTGATGGGTGCATACAATGTTAAATGCCCCCCCATTGACAATGCGCCCCCACTATGAACGCCAACCCAAAGCATGGCGAGCACAGCGAGCCCACGAGGGGCGGCGGTACGCGTCCTCCGATCTTTTCCTACCCCCACTTTCCACGTCGGCGTGGAGTTAAATTTAGATAGTGTGGCGAGTGGACGCGGAATACGAGCCCGAAGCGTGGCGAGCGGATGCGTAATAATGTGAAGTCATCCGTGTCCCCTCGCAACGCTTCAGGCTCGCCACACTGTCTACAGTCAACTCCAGCTTCCCCCTTGCTGCCCCCCTCCCCAAACAATGCTGTCACTGTGATTGTGGAGTAGGGTGATATACGATTGCAGCAGCAGGGGTTGGACACATACTAACCCGAAAGACACCAAACACATCTGACTGTGGCGGTCGGTACCTCCTCACTGCAGCAGACAGCAAGGTAAAGGCGCGCTCACCGGGGCCCCACCTTTAGTGTCCTGTGCTGTGCTTCCCACATCTGATGCTCTGCCCGCTTCCAGCTGGAGGCTGTGAGCCGCTTGAAATGGCAGCACGGGCTGCATTTGGCCCCCGGGCCTGACTTTGGACATGCCTGGACTAAGGGGTTTATTTACTAAGATGGGATTTCTATTCAAGATAGGATGGGCAACCAATCAGATTGTATCTATTCTCTTCTAGTGCTAAATAGTAAGAATTAGTCTGATTGGGTGCCATGGGCAACATCCCATCTCCAATAGAATTCCAATCTTAATAAATAAACCTCTAAGAGTCCAATATTTATGGAGCTACGCACATTCTCACATACAGTGATAAAGGTCTGCTTCTGGTTTGTGACATTTACAGCAATTTGATGATATCCCCATTAGACAGCGGAGTTTAGGAGTGATGTAAGAGCAGTGTAATCATTAATAAGGCATTTTGGCATAGAATTAGAAATTTGTTAAAACAGACGTCACCTGCACAGGGGGGGTCATTCTGGTTGACATGCGAATTTCCCAGCTTTGCGTGTCATCTGTGCCCCTCCCACATGAATGCCCCTGCATGCCAATTTCCCTGCACACAAATGCGAATGGAGGGTTAGCACAATCCTTCATTTGCAGCCTTGCATGCGGGGACAAAATCATTCCATGGTCTCCGACCATGGAATGATTTTGCAAGTGCTCACAGATCTTAGACACCTCTCTGGTGTCTTAGATCTGCATACGCCCTGTGTGGGAAGCGGGCAGGCAGCTGACATCCGCTGACGTCAGCTGTCTGCACTCCCCTCAGGGGCAAATTTCAGAACGTCCATGAAACACTTGGGCATACCCATGGACACAACAATGTCCCGACGCTCCATGCCCACCCACATTGCTACGTGCAAATGGGGCAGCGAATAAGCAATTCACCTAGCGGCTGCACATGCACATACATGTGTATGCGCATGCGCAGTCCCAAACCGTCATTCCCCTGTGCGAGCACACAGGGGAGAGTATGGATTAGAATGAACCCCTAAGTTTAGTCTTAGTTGTTACAGTAGGTAAGCCTATGGCCCCCTTAACCAACCCTGTATGAATTCCATCTTTTTTAAGTTGACTTTTAATGTGAGAATAAACTAAAGAGATTGAATGACCACTCCCAGGGCAGCGGTGCAACATACCATCAAGCACATACTGTATATCCTGCCAGTCTCAGTCAATTTGCATAATAAGTTAACATTGTAACTACTAACTTGGTAATAGCCAAACATTGGGATATTAAGGTATGGAAATATCTCGTCTAGTTAGGTCATACTGTATTAATTCTTTTTGGGTGGCTCTATCGTTTGGGGAGTAATATAGGTGTATAGGTGCAATGGGTGTCACCACATCCGGGGACGCCTTTAGCTCTAGTGCAGGTTAGTTCTTGCACCATACTCGTAAACATAATAAAAACCCACACCCAACTAAAACGCTACTAAAAATCTTTAAAAAATTTAAGCAAAATTGGCATCTAGAGATATTGGTATGGAGAAAAGATCGGCTATACATGCTGGTCCAAGATGCTTTTCTATCTGCCATACAAATAAACTTACCCTTAATATTTTTGGGGCTACTTTAATACGTTTTTGTACATATTATAATGCATACACAATGGGAAATAAAAATAAAAATAAATATCTGTTGAACCATTTTAGTTATAGCAAATGTTTATTGTTCTAGAAAAATAAATCTGTATAATGAAAACTACTTTAAAAATATTAGTCCTAGGTTACCAGAAACGCTCATGCCTTAAAGTTCAACTATACATGACAATTGCTAAAAACACATGCAATTATTGTAGCAAAGATTACAACTATTATATGTGTAATGATTTAAGTCTATTACAGTAACAACTGCACGGCTATGCAGGGCTTCCATAATATCCATTTCTGGCATCTGGAAAGCTGCCGTGTATGATCTGCATGTTTGCAAATTACAGCTTCAGTGCACAAACCCTGCACTTACTCTACAGCATAACATATTCATACATAGAAATAAACCTTTATCCCAAGGGGAATGAGTAATCCTTTTAAGTATTATCAATTTCCATGGCTCTGGCCTACGAAATGAAATATACGTACTTATACTTACCATCAGCAGCGAGTTCGGCAAAGTTGTATTGATTTGTTTTTTGCACTGTGAAAATTAAGTTTTGAACCACAGAGGAATAAGCACAAACTGCAATATTACATGTCTATTACATCTAAGGCATTTGGAGCCGGTATTATGTATTAGGGAATGTAGTGTTTCATTTTTTTCATTCTGGGTAGATGGAGTTTATTCTCATGCCATTTAATATTATACTGGATGCAAATTTTATTCACTACTGATATTAAGAAAATAAAGAAAGGTATAAAGGAAAAACAGAAATAGAGCAATGTAAATTAACTGTGTCTGGAACAGATCCAGTTACTGCATATAGGCAGGTGACCAGGTGGTGCACAATCCTGCATTGGATAGTGCTGAAAGGTAGAAATGATTTCTTTAATTTACTGTATCTACCGTTTCCTGCTTTCGCCATGTACCTCCACACAACTGTATTATATGCTAAACCTCCATTGAAGTGCATTCTCTGTAGGCAGAATGTACTTCCCCTAAATGTATATATCATTCATATTATCTACATGTGCAGCATCTGACTGGGTGATGTACAGGTGCCTCTCATATAGCCCAGTCCTGGCGATTCTATCACCAATCGCCAGGACCCATCATCAAACGGAAGGGGCACGTGTGCTTGAGATGCTTGCATGCTCAATTCCGTCGGAGTCTACCTCAGCCTCCCATCGCTTTCCCACTGCTCTTACATGCCTCCCCGCACCCCCCTGGCCTAACCCTGCCCATCTTCCTGAAGCGAAGACAGGCAGGAATTACACTCCCCATCGTCGAGAGACAGGGATGAATGTGCATGTGAGACGCTTGCGCGTCCCCATCAGATGGAGCATCAAACAGAGTGACCCATCCCTGTATTCCTGTGGGCCATTCCAGCCTTGCCCATGTGTCAGATTCCCCATGTCCTGTATGCTTTGGGTCCTTGTATTGCCTATCTCCTACAGTGTAACCTTCGTAGTATGCCGAACATGGCTGCCTTATCTAGTATGCTTATAGATGGTATGAAAAAAATATTCTTAACAGCTAGGGTGAGACCTACTCCTTGTGTAAGGACACTGCCACCACCCCATTTTCTATCTTTTCTTCTAGACAGGATTTATTTCACCCTTTGTATTGCACCCAATATGGCTGCCTTACCTGCTACCTTTATACAACCCATGGAAGTTATTACCCAAAATGTCTGCAATAACCATGCTATTTAGGGTTAAGGATGGGATTTTGTTATAAGCAACCAACCAGATTCTATTAGATTATCTTCAAGAAGGTGCTAAATAAATTAGAGAGGTTGATTCTGATTGCACTGGGCAACACATTTTTATATTTTTTGGGGATCCTAAAAATTACATATGTTTATCAATAGAATTTAGGGTGTTGAAAGCGAAAATGACAATGAAATTGAAAAAAGTCTGTTGCCGTTTTATAGTTATTCACATTTCTTTTTTTCCAAAACAAATAGCTTAATATACATACACAACATCAACAATAATACAAATCATTGCTTTTAATGCCGCTTTCATTTTGCAAGTCGCTCGTACACTATTTCTGGGCCATCTCTGAGAAGTGTCCAACATAGTCTGCTTGCATTGAAGCATTGCATTTCCCCTGGTATTTCTACACCATCTCAGAAATATCCTGGTGTAAATGTTTGCCGTTTTCATCATTAACGGTGACGCAGTTAACTGGGAAAAAAATCTTAGTGTGAATGAAGAAAATGCATCTACAAAGACATATTGCACCCAAGTGTCTGATATGATATGAGGAAATCCTATTTTCAAATATTTTAAAATGGGAAAATGTCTGCAATGCGTGACCACAGCATTGATCTAAGATTTAGTTCACCACTAAGGATCTTAAAAACTTGAACTAATCAACAATTTTAAACATCATATTCGTGTTCAGTGCATTTAAATCAGTAAGAATTGGTTGTTGTTACGTAGGATCCTTTTTCGCTGTTGCCTAGTGTTGGTTGCCCATAACAACTTACCATCTTCAATAGAATGCCCATCTTAGTAAATAAACCGCTAGGTTTCTGTTTTTAATGTGGTAATACCAAACACTTGTTTACGGTACTGTAACATGTTTCTGATGTTTTATAAGCGACTTTGAGTCCTATGGACAGTGTAAAAAAAGAACTATATTATTTTATGTACTGCATATCTAAATTGCTGTGTAATTGCTATGTAATTGCTAAGCCACGTACAGTAAAACTGGATTCAATAATCTGACATTTCAACAGCTGAAGTTGTGTATTTATGTTGAAAAAAAAATGTTACATACTATAAAACATTACTCTGGCAGGAAAAATGTCACATAGAATCCTTTAAGGGTTAATATTCATAATCTTCCTTACAGACATTATTAGGTGCCAGGGGATCAGCAAAAAGCTTTAGAATGGAATTCATCTTAGAGTATAACTACTATGACATGAAGCTACTTTTTGGTAGAAAATGAATACGAAATGTGTGGGATGTGTGTGAAGGATCTAGAATAACTGAGAAGAGGCTCCAGAGAATTGTTTAGATATTACTTTTCTCTTTTATGCTAGCTTTGATATTTGGATTGATCAAGCAGCGTCAAAAAGATAAATGGCTATGGATACGTAATTTCATGGAGGGTTGAAAAGTTCTGACTAGAGTATAGTAAGATTGGAAAAATGATACATTATAGGATATTATCAGCCAATGCCAGTGCTCTTTATTGTAAGACCTATCTATAACATAATAATAGATAACATAAATCAAGCATCACTCTATTTGAAAATTAAAAATAGAAAGATAGAAAGAAGTAGATAGGCATACAGTACATTAGAGAATAAAAAACGATTGCAATTTCTGTGCTCCCTTATGCTCTACTGTAGCCAACACAGCCAAGAAAAGTTATCCATGATATATACACACAAGATCCAGGTGCTAGATACATTCTAGGTTATCTCAAAATTAAGTATGTAACTAATAATATTATGTAACTATTCAGATGAAAATTCTATTCTTTTAAAATATTTTGATAAATATATATAAATTCTGAGTCAGTCTACTTATGAGAGGGATGTGGGCCCTTTGGTATGGGATGGTATCAGGTCAGAAGAGAGACAGAGGAATCCCTATGTAAAGGCCCCCTACACCTTTTAGGAATGCAGCCTAACCATACCCCCCCTATTGCCAGCGTCACGGATTGGTATATGCAAAGTGAAAAAAAAGGTAATAATGGTCACTGTGAACATGCTGTATATGTCTCTCCGGGATGAAGAAATCAGTGTATATAATAAAATATATATATATATATATATATATATATATATATATATATATATATATATATATATATATATATATATATATATAAAAGTATATTTAAAAAAAACATTATTTCAGTATGTATTCATTGGCATGTATTCAATGCTCCTATGTCGCCGTAAAAAACGGTGAGAGTGCATGTTTTTTGGAGAGTGGTGAACTTTTCTCTCCTATTTTGTGCTTCCCTCTATTCAGCTCTGTTGCTTCTCCAAAAATATTTTGCGAAGCTAACTCAGTTCACCCTGCACTTCTCCCCGGTGTTCGCAATGTCTGTTCAATGGGGATTTTAGTGTCTCTCTCCAAAAGTGTATTCAATGCACAAATTGCGAGTCCTGTTGGTTTCTTTTTTTAGAGCAGTTCTCCATTTTTCCCTCGGCATCTTTTTTAGGTGAACTGTAGGGCTATCTTTGTTAAAGTTGTTATTTTTTTTGTTTTTTATGGTTTATAAATTAAAAAAAATGTACTCTAATGTATTTATTGCAAGTGCCATAATGCTGTACTTCTATATTAATTTATTTGGAATTTAATAAGTTATTTTAATGGTATCCAATAAGAAATCAGTAATGCTCCTAGTTAGACCCCCCCCTAACATAAAACAGCATGCAGCAGGCAGGGAAGCTCAGGGAGACCCCACCTAACATAAAACCACAATTTAGGGGTGTATTAAAAAAAACTAAACTAAACCAAAGCCCCCAAAAAGGCATTTCAAAACGCTAACAATTACAAAATAAATAAAATAAAAACCCAAGGCACTGAAAGGCCAAAGCACAACACAATAATAAGAATAAATGAGGACAAAATACACAGCACCAGTCTGCAGCCACAAACCCAATTAAAATTGTCACACAGCCATGTGTTGTAATAAAAACAATGCACAAAACACTAACCTTAAACCTGTTCAGAAGCCAAAATCCACAGATCCCCCGAACACACTGCTCAAACACAAGTCTGCACACCTCACATGGGCCCTTATTCTAATCGGCTCGGTACGGCCCGCGTGCGGCCGTACCGCCGATGTTTTCTCTCTGCACATGCGCAGAGGTCACTCTGCGCATGTGCAGGGGAATTCTCCGTGTTAAAAATTTAGACGCCGCAAAGGGGGCGTATAGGGGCGTGAGGGGCTTCATCCCCTCATTTCCCTATGTGTACGCCCCGCGTTTCATGGGCGTTCCCATGCAAACGCGGGGCGTACGCATGGTAATGAGGGCATGACGCCACTCATGGGGGCGGAAAGCTGACGTCGCCGGATGTCAGCTTTCAGCCCCCATACAAGCTACCACACGGACGATTGTCCGTGTGGTCTCAGCTTGCGGGAGCTGCCGCGGCGTGCGGTCCTGCCTTCGATGGTCGTCGACCATCGAATGCAGGGGGCAGCTCCCAGCATGGTGGAGGCGTACGCCTCCACCATTTTCGTGCGGTTCGCCAGCCGTCCGTGTACGGACGGCCGTGGCGAACCGTATGGTGGGCGGGGATTCGTCTGGTGCGGTCGGAGCCGCATATGCGGCTCGACCGCACCAACCAGAATAAGGGCCATGGAGAGCAGGAGAAACCTGATCTCTCCTGCTACAGCTCACCCTTTTCCCCTCGCATAATTATGCAGAGTTCGCAAAAAGGGATGGTGAGCTGCAGAAGCGTTGAATAAGGAGACAGACAGAAAGGAGGAGATGATTAAAAGTGGTGAGTGCTTCAGCGAGGTCACGGTGACATGCAGGAGCGAACAGTGAGCCTGACTCGCAAAAAGCATTGAATACATGCCATTCAGTCTACATTGTACAGTTATTATAAAAATATATAAATATTAATTTAAAATTAGTATCCCATAATTTTTTATGTTTTGTCAATGGTATTAATAGTAGTAACCTAGAAGGAAGCATTGTCTTCTTTAAATGCACCCATTTACTTGTTCCTAGACATGTAGAAAGCAAATGCTAGAATTACCTTCTTTTGTTTGCCTCAGTAGCGTGTGATATCATTTTAGTTTATCAAGATCTCACCTTCTATATATCTGGTTAGTCAGACTCCGGCACTACAATGTCATGGAACGATCTTTTTTTTTTTTTTAAATACATTTAATTGATTTCTCATGTTTACTCACTTTGTCTTGAGATATATGATGAATCATTGTTTTTATATGTAAAATTCAATAAATTAAAATAAATACATTTCATTGGGTACTTGTGTAGTTTCACGGCGCCACTTACATAGTTACTGTAGCGTCCCTTTCAGAATCAACTGATTAGCGTAGCAAAGTGATCCCACGGTAGTCGCAAGAGCATCCCTGTGCTGTTACCCATGGACAGCGTAGCGGTAAGCAGTTAGAGTAGCCAGTCATTTCCCGCGACTACGCTGCCACCTCGTCCCTGTACTGTTCCCCGCAGACAGCGTAGCGATAAGCAGTTAGCATAGTCAGTCAGGTCCCTGTCAGATGTAGAGTAGTGTTCCCTGTCAGATGTAACGTAGTGTTCCCCCGGACAGCGTAGTGTAGTCAGTCAGCTGGTATATTCAGCGGTACGTAGTTAGCATAGTCAGTCAGCTGTGATGTAGCATAGTGTTCCCTGTCAGATGTAGCATAGTGTTCCTCCGGACAGCGTAGTGTAGTCATTCAGCTGGTATTTTCAGCGGTACGTAGTTAGCATAGTCAGTCAGCTGTTGGAGATTGTTAGAGACGGTGCTAGAGACGTATTGGAGCTGCCCAGACTGAGGAGGATGCTGTGGCATTTTTGCAGAGGCAGAAATTCCTGCCTGACACACAGATCTGCCCCAATGGACACCCTATGAGGCTTAGTGTCAGGGAAAGGATGTGGCGCAGCCATATCCATAGCTGCATGAAGGTCAGTGTCAGGGCTGCCAAGTGTTTAAGAGGCTGCCATCTGACTTTTGTGACACTGATCAGATTCGTCTTCTGCTGGGCAGAGGAGGTGACCAGCGTCCGCTTCTGTGAGAGACACCTGGGCATCTCACAGAAGATGACTGTACAGTACAACTGCTTGATGCGGAAGGCCTGCACCGTCGACCGCTTGTCGCAGCCTCACCGGCATATTGGAGGGCCAGGCACCATTGTGGAAGTGAATGGGAGCCTGTTCACCAAGCAAAAGAACCAGGTTGCTCACGTGCTATCCCAGCAGTGGATCATCGGGGGGCATCTCCAGGGAGACCGGAGAGTGCTTCATAATAGCAGTTGAGAGGCTTGACACCAGCACTCTCATGGCTGCCATCGAGAGGCACGTGCTCCCGGGGACCACAATTTACTCTGATTGCTGGAGAGCCTACAACAAACAGCAGTTGGAGCAGGCTGGGTATCACCACGCCAGGGTGAACCACCGGTACCACTTTGTGGATCTGGACACATAAAAGGTTGACACATGAAAAGGATGCGTCCTCCCGAACTTTTCATACCCCCACTATCCATGCTGGCATGGAGTTTATTTTATAAAGTATAGCGAGCGCAGCGAGCCCCCACGAAGGGACGCGGAATACATGTGAAGTTATCCGCGTCTGCTTGCCATGCTTCGGGCACGGTGGCTCGCTGCACTCACCACACTTTATAAAATCAACTCCACGCCGAAGTGTATAGTGAGGGTATGAAAAGGTGGGGGTATGCAGATACGCCTGACAGGGCATGTCAAGCACATCTGCAGCTAAGGCAGATTGAGCATCTGAGACGCTCCTACGTCTCACACAGATGGAGTGCCTCTCCTGACAGGAGTAGGAGCAGTAGGAGTCACTACGCTGTCAGCCTATGGGCAACATCAGCAGCCTATGAGCGCTGCTGCTGGAGCAGTAGGAGTCACTACGCTGTCAGCCTATGGGCAACGTCAGCAGCCTATGAGTGCTGCTTCCAGCGCTACGCTGATAACGTAGCTTAGAGCTGGCAAGCTTCCAAGATTGAAACGGCAGGATCAAAACAAAGCGTAGCGCAGAGCTGGCATGCGCCGGCACCGTGAAACTACACAAGTACCTTTTATTGTTTGCAGAACAAAAAGGTTACAACTGTATCCAATGTTTTCAGACCATAGCATATTGGCCACAATTACTAATTTTCCTAAAAGCATTGCAAAAAAAAAACATATTAAAAGACAATGAAATAAATAATTTAGACATCCTGTATAGGGAAGTGCTCCTAAAAAGTGTGCCTAGGCACCCTGGGGTGCCTCGGGACACTTGCAGGGGTGCCTTGGATTGGTGGCCTAGGACAAATTAATAATTGTTCTGGGCAAAGCAATAGGCAAAACCATAGTTTCTCACTACATAATTGATCCTAAAGATGACATATAAACACAATTTACTTAATGTTACATTTTTTTCTAAATTTATCAACTCGAAACCTTTTGACTTATGGGTGCCATGAAACATATTCTGATACTCTAGGGTGCCATGGTTCAAAAAAGTTTGGGAACCACTGGTATAGGGGATGATTTGATTACTGTTTTGGCATCCTTTTCAATTGTTCTGCCTTTTGGGTACCATCGCCAACATTGTTGCTTGCAGCCTCCCGTGGTGGCAAGCAACAATGTATGAAATGTACCTTGACGGGACTTTCTGCATCATGGATAAACTCAGTGCCCTAACCTTAACACCTTTGCAGGGCCGATGCTAGGGTATTGGGCACCCTCCTGCAAACTATAAATTTGCGCCCTCCCTCCCATACCTTATAATAGAGACAGTGCATGCTTGAGGCACGCACAATAAAAAAGGGGATATGTTCTCACAGGGAGTGTTTTTTTTATTACAGTAGCATATTACACTGCATGTAGTGTTACTTATTTACATTACACCTGGACTGGGACAAAATTCACATCATTCCACCCAGGCTGAGACAAAATTCTCATTATGCAACACGTTTTAAGCCAAAATTCACGTCATGCCATCCAGATTGAGCCAAAATTCACATCTTGCCACCCAGATTGAGCCAAAATTCACATTATGACACCCAGATTGAGCCAAAATTCCCTTCATGCCACCCGGATTGAGATAAAATTTATGTTGCATGGATTTAAAAAAAAAAAAATTCACATTTTGCCACATGGATTGAGCCAAACTTGACATATAATTTGGGGACACAGGGACCCTGGGGAGGCAGGGACAGGGGGGACACAGGGACAGGGGGGACGCAGGGACAGGAACGAGGAATGACGCATGGATAGGGACAGGAACTGCGGGATGACGCAGGGACAGGGACTGGGGGATGATTCAGGGACAGGGATCAGGGGATGACGCAGGGACATTGACCGGGGGGGCAAGGACTGGGGGGGACACAGGGACAGGGACTGGTAGGGGACAGGGTAGGACACAGGGACAGGGACCAGGGGGGATGCAGTAACAGAGAACTACCAGGGGTCCAACAGTGATACCTGGCAGATCTCCAAGGGCGGGGAGGATGAGAGCCTTGTGCCCCCTTCTAGCACAGCAGGCTTTAATAGTAGAGTCCACAGCTGACCTCCAATGCAGTGACATGCACATGCAGCAACAGTGACACTGTCACTGTCAACCTCCTGCACACTCAGTGTTTCTCATTCGGTGGCTCCTCAGTCAGGCTGCAGGCACACTGAACAGTGCAGCCTGCAGAGCGCCGAGCATAGGACACAGAGGGGAAGCTCCATGCTGATGCTGATCGGCACTCCCTCTCTGTGTCCTAGGCACGGCGCCCTCTAGTCTGCACTGTGCAGCATGCCTGACTGAGAAACAGTGAGTGTGCAAGCAGGAAGGAGACACTGTGTCGCTGTCAATATATGTTGAGGAGGGAGAGCAGCAGCGCTGCATTTGATTCTACTTTTAAAGCATTTGGGGGGACAATGAATGAGACAGTGCGCTGTGACACTCGACAGGAGTAGTGTCAATGGAGGGGGGAGCGCCTCTCAGGTCCGACGCCTACCTGCTTTGCAGGCTGTGCCGAGTGGGAAGCGCCGACCCTGCACCTTTGGTAACCTCAAGACTAAAATGGTATATTTCAAAGGTCTTTTGAGTTTATGACAATCTGATCTATGTAGCTACTGGGTCTCCAGTTGCACTGTTTTGTATCTTGGAAAAATGCTTAATTACTCACACTTAATTAAGAGGAATAAACAAGTATACTGTATGGGCGGTATTCAATGAGCTGAATCGTTGGTCACAGCGATTCAGTTTTTTCATTCGCCAGCCAATCGCCGGTTTTTTGCTGCCAATCGCCATGCATGGGGATTCGTGGGGAGTCGCCGAGTCACCCTATTCAACGTGGCTGAGAATCGCCGGCCCTAACGGCGATTCTCAGCCAACCCTGCGTTTCCCTAAACAGCTTCATTAATGTCGTCAGTGTTTAAAAAATTGCAGTGAAATGCAAGAAAAATGCAAATTACCCTGAATAAACGCTTCCAATACAGCAGACGGCAAAATCTGGGTAATCTGCACAAAAGCCAAACGAAGGAGTGAGGTGGGGAGGAGAATCATGGGTAAGTGAGGTGCACCATGGGTAAGAACAGTGCTTTGTGGGAGAAAAAAAAAATACCTCAAAAAATTAAATATATATTTGTATAGCACTTCTACGACCATCACATCACACAAGGGCAGCAAATAATAATACATTACACTTGCACAGTTAAATAGAACACTTAAAACCAATTATTTGACATGTTCCTATAAAAGTTCACCAGAAAAAGATGACGAGGGACACTCGGTGAGGAACGGCGATATGTAACAAGAAAAAGGAATCGCCAACTTCTCATTGAATACACTTTTGGCGATTCCCCTCGACTACCGTCGATTCCCCATGCAAAATCCTATAGACTAAAAACGGCGATTTGTAGAGAATAACATTTGGCGATTGGTGCTTCATTCACCGGTCCTTATCGGCGATTATAGGTCATTGAATAGGGTGATTCGCATTAGGAGCTCCAAAAATCACCGTCAGACACGAAAAAAACACAGAATCGCCATAAAACTTGGCGATTCTGGCTCATTGAATACCGCCCTATGTCTAGGAAGGTGTATAGTGAAAGCACTTGTGTACGGAATCTGAATGGCTGATAGACAATGTATATCTAGGTCTACAGTCAATAGGTTAAAGACACATGAAAAGGTTAATATGAGCTTTACATTTTTTTTACTTTTTCATACTTTACCATCCACTTGGATTCTGTTTGGGAACATTAAAGTGCACCAAGTGCAGCGCTAATGGAGAAGGCACCTGACCTGAAACATGGCGAGCAAAGCAGTAAACTAATTGGTGGTCAGTGTCCTCAGTTGTCGACATTGACACATCAACCTTTTCATGTGTCAACCTTTTATGTGTCAAAATTTTGCTTGTATCAAACTTTTTTCAATGTCGACTTTGTGCATGTCCACCTTTTAGTGTTGATTTAGACATTGTCGGCATTATAAATCACACCCCATGTATAGATTTTGGAGCCATCCACAAATTTGAATGATTTAATTCACATCTTTAAGCAGCTTTACATTTTTTGTGCTGAAAACATGACCACCCATTATTCAGAATACAATATAAGATACTATAATTGCTATTAAGATGAGCTTAATTATCCAAAAGTGGACAATTCATAATTTTAGGTTAGCTTCCAAATGTACAAATTAAAATACTTAAAACCATACTTTGTATCTTGCCATGTAACCCATACAGCTGGGGTAGCCAACCCTAGTCCTCGAGAGCTACCAACAGTGCATGTTTGCAGGTCTCCTCACAGAATCACAAGTGAGCTAATTAGCTCCATCTGTGTATCTTTTAAAATGTGTCAGTGATTAATGAGTGCAGCTGTGCAGCAGCTAGGTTGTCTGGAAAATGTGAACTGTTGGTAGCTCTCGAGGGCTAGGGTTGGCTACCACTGCCATACAGTATATCCATTCTTAGATCGTGGCATAAAGGGCCACCTGGGGAATACAGTGGTAGGCCCTGTAGGGGCTTGGCTAACCATTTGTGAGTGGCCAAAACAGCCAGGGCCACAGAGTAAACCTTCTACTTCCTATTCTTGTATCATTTAGACTGTAGTAATAGTAAGCTATAGTACAATCATGTCATGTTGGCCATTAAAACATCTTGAAGATGTCTTAATGGCCAACATTAAAACATCTTCAAGATGTTTTAATGTTGGCCATATATATTTTTATATTTGAAACTGTCACCTACACCAATTGAACATTAAGAAAATATAAAATTAGACACTATAAAAATAATGTATATACAGTAGTTGTAGGTGTAGTTCATGTTACAGCCATAAAGTCTGATACATGATATTACACATTCACATCCCCTGTCTAATATCTAGAATACTTCAGCCATTAAGCAGGAAATACAGACAGAAAGTGGGGCACATTTTAGAACTGTTTGTATAATTTTACAAACATTTTGTCTTGTAAATGCTGATTTAAAAACTCAAAAAAATTCAGAATCTTCAGCACCTCGGAGGCTCTTAAGTGGCATACACATGGGCGATAATCACCCCATTTCTAAGCGATTTCACTTTAGATTGTTTAGAAATTATGAAATTTAGAAATTAGCACTTATATATATATATGTGTGTATAGCCCCGGGCGAGGGCGATGCACAGTGTTGCGTGTCGCCATCACCCGCAGGGACTTGCACTGTCTTTCCCGCTAGATCGCGGGGCTTTGCCTATAAACAATAGAAAAAAGTTTTTATTATTGTTTTATGGATAGAACATTATGTAGGTAAAGTTTTAAATACACAAATTTACATTTCCTTAGGCCCCTTATCAAAATCTCTTTAATCCTGAGAAGAAATATTTCACACGTCTTCTGGGGTCAGCCTGGTCTACAATCCTGGAAATGAATAATAAAAGGAAGTTTAACGGAATAGTAGATTTCATAAATCTGCTAGAGCAAATGAGAAATGACAATGCAGTTTTAGTAGTTGTAAATTGCCCAGCTGCTAACACTTTGTTTTCATTTCCTCTCACTTTGTCTGAACACACTGTAATGTGATTGTTATTGATGTGAATTTTAAATGAAATTGTTAGCATGCCTGAATAAAAAAACACTACTAGCAAGAGGAGAGATGTGTCAACATACCCTGCAACATTTTAAACCGGTATAAAGAAGGAAAGGAGGCATGGTTGTGTGTAAAGGGGGGGGGGGGGGGTCACACCCCCTTTCCTATACTTTCAATGTAGAGTCAGAGACCCCAAAAATCTGTACAAAGCCCTTTTTTGGTCGGTACAGGCCCCAAAAAATGGTTCCAAAAAGGAACAGTTGGAGGGTATGTGCCAAACCTTGGAGAGAGATACATTGGAGAGAGATAAAGTACCAACCAATCAGCTCCTGATATTTTTAAACTGCCTGCCACTTGGCAGATAGGCTTTATTGGTACTTGTTTCCTAGCACGGCGCCCATTGCATACCGTATTTAGTGGTGTGTGATGCGTGCGATGCGATCTTTCCGTTAAATTAACAGGAGTGCTTGTACAATGAAATATCGCATAGCATTGCAAGCCAGCAAATGTATTTATCAGTGCTCAAAAAAAAAAATGTAACACCCATATATTAAAAAATATTTAATTCTATAGTTATCTAAATGATCTGTATGGAAAAGTTGATCTTTAAGTGTATTTTCTGATCTTGGAACCATTAAATAAGACACAGCTGAAACAGACTGTAGCATGGATCTCCCACAGTTGTTAAGCACTATTCCTATCACTACTTTTGCAGTTATATTCAAATGAAATGCCCTTAATTTAGATTCTTTATTTTTGTCATAAAATGTATTTTAGGACTACATTCTCATGGGCGAATTCTTAAGTAACTAAGTCATATATTCTATATTTAATAATTTGTCAAACAGTTGCATATGTTGTGATGTTATCTAGTTATTTACTACAAATTTTACATACTATTAGAACTTTATTGAAACAATTGATTTTACTGACATACCTTGGGCCCAGTTATAAGAACTAAGAACAGTGTTCTAACCTGTAATTTTCTGATTTAAATAGATTTCTTAGTATCTTGCTCCACATAAACAAACACATCAAGGAAATCAAGCTTTTGATGTGAAATGTATTGATTACATTACATTTAACCTTTAATTTGATTAAAAATAGGATAAAAGATTGGAGAAACGTCATTGCAGTACTCAACATGAAATAGATCATTTATATAGTTTTCATAGAACATATGAGGTGTCTAATAAAAACTGCCTGGAGCTTGTTTTATAGAGGTTAAAAAATAGAACTCAAAATGGAAAAAAGTGATTGAGTTGAAGAGCAAGTTTCCAAAACTATAAGACTTAAGGGCCCATGAATTTTTAGAATGTGAAGTGTTCCATGGATTACACCTCATTGCTACCACCATCTGAAGATGGCTGTAGCCCTTTATAGTCTAAAGGCTATTCCCCGCATAAGTAGTTTCCATAGAACCCTGCATGGAAATAGCCGCTGTGCGGTCAATGGGACAGTGAATGAACAACAACCCGAACAGTTCATTGAATGCATCTCAGGAATGTGGTTTTTTCACAGCCTGTGTACTTATTAATGGACTAGCTGACCCGCCTGCTGTTGCCCAGCAAAACCTTGGGGGTTTTTTAATTTCCAAAATTGCTATAAAATTTTGTCTTATGCTGTGACAAACGGCCAAGCTTGTAATTTGTTAAAACCTCCACCATAATGTTCAAATGTGTTTGGATTGATACTCAATGGCAGCAATGAAATCAGGTGTGGTGTTGTTGTTTGAAACACACCGCTCCTGACTTGATAGATTGTGTGTTGATGAATTCCACATCCACTGCTGAGATTTAGCACCTACAGTATCATGCATTTATTTTTGGTGTGTTCTGTGTGTTTGTTTGTGTGTATGTGTTGTACTGTTTTTCATTTCCTCTCACTTTGTCTGAACACACTGTAATGTGATTGTTATTGATGTGAATTTTAAATGAAATTGTTAGCATGCCTGAATAAAAAAACACTACTAGCAAGAGGAGAGATGTGTCAACATACCCTGCAACATTTTAAACCAGTATAAAGTAGGAAAGGAGGCATGGCTGTGTGTAAAGGGGGGGGGGGTCACACCCCCTTTCCTATACTTTCAATGTAGAGTCGGAGACCCCAAAAATCTGTACAAAGCCCTTTTTTGGTCGGTACAGGCCCCAAAAAATGGTTCTAAAAAGGAACAGTTGGAGGGTATGTGCCAAACCTTGGAGAGAGATACATTGGAGAGAGATAAAGTACCAACCAAACAGCTCCTGATATTTTTAAACTGCCTGCCACTTGGCAGATAGGAGCTTTATTGGTACTTGTTTCCTAGCACGGCGCCCATCGCATACCGTATTTAGTGGTGTGCAATGCGATCTTTCCGTTAAATTAACAGTTCTTGTACAATGACATTTTGCATAGCATTGCATGCCAGCAAATGTAATTATCAGTGCTCAAAAAAAAAAATGTAACACCCATATATTAAAAAATATTTAATTCTATAGTTATCTAAATGATCTGTATGGAAAAGTTGATCTTTAAGTGTATTTTCTGATCTTGGAACCATTAAATAAGACACAGCTGAAACAGACTGTAGCATGGATCTCCCACAGTTGTTAAGCACTATTCCTATCACTACTTTTTCAGTTATATTCAAATGAAATGCCCTTAATTTAGATTCTTTATTTTTGTCATAAAATGTATTTTAGGACTACGTTCTCATGGGCGAATTCTTAAGTAACTAAGTCATATATTCTATATTTAACAATTTGTCAAACAGTTGCATATGTTGTGATTTTATCTAGTTATTTACTACAAATTTTACATACTATTAGAACTTTATTGAAACAATTGATTTTACTGACATACCTTGGGCCCAGTTATAAGAACTAAGAACAGTGTTCTAACCTGTAATTTTCTGATTTAAATAGATTTCTTAGTATCTTGCTCCACATAAACAAACACATCAAGGAAATCAAGCTTTTGATGTGAAATGTATTGATTACATTACATTTAACCTTTAATTTGATTAAAAATAGGATAAAAGATTGGAGAAACGTCATTGCAGTACTCAACATGAAATAGATCATTTATATAGTTTTCATAGAACATATGAGGTGTCTAATAAAAACTGCCTGGAGCTTGTTTTATAGAGGTTAAAAAATAGAACTCAAAATGGAAAAAAGTGATTGAGTTGAAGAGCAAGTTTCCAAAACTATAAGACTTAAGGGCCCATGAATTTTTAGAATGTGAAGTGTTCCATGGATTACACCTCATTGCTACCACCATCTGAAGATGGCTGTAGCCCTTTATAGTCTACTCCCCGCATAAGTAGGCTACTCCCCGCATAAGTAGTTTCCATAGAACCCTGCATGGAAATAGCCGCTGTGCGGTCAATGGGACAGTGAATGAACAACAACCCGAACAGTTCATTGAATGCATCTCAGGAATGTGTTTTTTTCACAGCCTGTGTACTTATTAATGGACTAGCTGACCCGCCTGCTGTTGCCCAGCAAAACCTTGGGGGTTTTTTAATTTCCAAAATTGCTATAAAATTTTGTCTTATGCTGTGACAAACGGCCAAGCTTGTAATTTGTTAAAACCTCCACCATAATGTTCAAATGTGTTTGGATTGATACTCAATGGCAGCAATGAAATCAGGTGTGGTGTTGTTGTTTGAAACACACCGCTCCTGACTTGATAGATTGTGTGTTGATGAATTCCACATCCACTGCTGAGATTTAGCACCTACAGTATCATGCATTTATTTTTGGTGTGTTCTGTGTGTTTGTTTGTGTGTATGTGTTGTACTGTTTTTGTGTGTGTGTTGTATGTTTGTGTATCTGTGTAATGTTTAAGTGCGTGTGTTGTACTGTTTTGGGGTGTGTGTACTGCATGTGGGGTGTTATGTATGTGTGTTGTGTGTATCTGTCCAATGTGTAAGTGTGTGAGGTGTGCTATGTATATATGTGTGTGTGTGCTGTGTGCGTGTGTGTGTAGTGTGCTGTGTGCGCGCATGAAGTGTACTGTGCTTGTGATGTGTGGTATATGTATATCCATAATTTTTCCCAATTGTTGAAAGCCTCCACCATAATGTTAGAATGTGTTTGCCTTCATACTCAATGACAGCAATGAAATCAGGTATGGTGTTGTTCCTTAGTCATCTGTTTCCCAGATTGTCAATCTTTTTCTCCAGATCACCTATCAAGCAAATTGAACCTCTGTGGTTTTAAAATTTCTAAGTGAAATTTCCCAAAAACAAAAAACAAATTTGAGGTGGGTGCATACCACTGGGTCTAGAGGTCTTATTGCCAAATTTGGCAGCTCTGAGTGCCATGGTGTGCCCACAATGCGACAGAAATGCACGCACACACACAAACACTCTTCAACTTATTGTATAGATTCACCCAAAGTGATCACATATGTGATCATGGGTGTTAACATCACATCCATATGTAATGAGCCCCTTAGTATTGTAGAAAAGAGAAGAAATAGCATAATACCAGTTGCAGAAAATGGCTAAGATATTCTAAAAGCCAAGTAGCTCATACTAAATATCTGGCTCTTAACATATGTAATAAGAAGGTTGACATACCTTGCTGTCCAAATCAGGGGGCAGGTCACGAGCAGGAGCATTCATGTGAAAGATTATTTAAAATCAGGCAGGCATACCTATAATCTGAAATGGTGAGCAGCAGAATCAATAGGAACTGGTGGATCCAAGGAGAAGCCTAAATAGTAGCACCACTGGGGAGAGCCCACACAGTACACCAGACCACAGTAAACAAAACACAACTCTGATACATGGCATTAAAGGAAAGTTTATACTTTTATAATGTAATTCTCATTTTAGACATAAACCGGGCATTAACCCAGCTCGGAATCAGAACACTGAACAAATTGTAGCTGGGGTTTCAATACTAACCTCCATTCACACCTAGGTGTTCGATTCCCAGGTCAGTCTGTCTGTGCCTGCCAATCAACTACTTTAAGGTCTAACTTGGGTCATCATGATCCAGGTCATGCCTTTTTAGACCACAGACAACCCAGGTAGAGCCTCAAGCCCCAACAATATCTAATCTATTTTAGGGACATTCTTGCTCTAAACTTCCAACATGGTATATTATTTTGTGACAATAGTCTTCTATTTTCCTTATCAGTTAGTTGCATACTTTTATCATCTACTGTGTAATATATTATTTGTACTTATTGATAATTATATACAATTCAATTGATATTTAGTATAAGGTTTTATAAATTGTACAGCTTTTTGCATCAGTTTTTCCTTCAACCATTAAGTTTTAATTTATCTCCACCAAAAAAAGTGTAGATATTTATAAACAATACAATGTCATATTTCATTTTGCTATGTTTTCTTCAATTATCATGAAAACTGTTCATATATGTAGGGATTTGGGCAGAGGGCCAACTTCCAATCATGTTGAAAGTGTACACTTTCTATTTTCTGGACAGCTGATGACCATACCATCTAGATCAGGGCTGGGCAATTGCGGCCCTTCAAATGTTGATGAACTACACATCCCAGCATGCCTTGCATCAGTTTCAGCATGGCCGCATAGCAAAACTAATGCAAAGCATCCTGGGATGTGTATTTCCCCAACATCTGGAGGGCCGCAATTACCCAACCCTGATCTAGATTAATCATTTGCCAAGCAGTTTTTTGTGTTATCAAACTGCCATTCCATTCCACCAAATACAAATGGCTCCTGCACTTCTTTTGGTTGTAATCACCTGGATTTAACTAATTAATTGATGAGAAATGTGTTTCAACACAGTTGGATACAATCATAAATTAGGATGAGCAAAGCAGTATGTATGGTGTAATGGTTAGCATTACTGCCTCACAGCGCTGAGGTCATGGGTTCAATACCCACCATGGCCCTAACTGTGCGGAGTTGGTATATTCTCATCGTACTTGCGTGGGTTTCCTCCGGGTACTCCGGTTTCCTCCAACAATCCAAAAATATACTGGTAGGTTAATTGGCTCCCAAAAAATTAACCCTAGAATGTCTGTGTGTGCATGTACATGTGGTAGGGAATATAGATTTTAAGCTCCACTGGGGCAGGGACTGATTTGAATGGTCAAATATGCTCTGTAAATTGCTGCAGAATATGTGTGCGCTATATAAGAAACTGCTAATAAATAAAAAAGATATCTTGCTGAAAGGAGTCACTTTGGGCCTTATTCTGTTTGGTGCGGTAATTTCCGAATTCTTTCGGAGGGCGCTTTTTAGCCGTCTGCGCATGCGTAGGCAACGCTATGCGCATGTGTCACGCATGGTCTCCGTACTCGTTCTCACTAATACCGTACAGAAATGTCCACCGAATTGACTCGGGAAATATGGGCGTTTTTGGGCGTCATTCGGACTTACACAAGGGCGTGGTTTCAAAGTGGGAAAAACTGGGCGTAAATATGGGCCTACACAAGGGAGTGCACGAACTCTGGTAGGCGTGCATTCGGACAGCACACCGACTGCAAACGAACCAACATGCATGAACTATGCGGTCTTCATAAGCAAGTTTCACTTTGCGGAGACCACTTGTTCATGTGCTAGGCATTCGGTTCGCCCAATTAGTACGCCCACACCTGAAGCACTGTCAGCTGAACACAGTACAATCCGCTCCTCTACTCATTACTCATTAATTACACTCTTTTCATTGCTTCAATTGGAAGCATTGCTGACTAAAGGGTCCATTACTTAAAGGGGTAACAATGATTGAATAGCACTTCACATGATGTAAGGGTTAATGTAAAGTGGTAGTTATGTGTTTAAGTATCAAATAGGATTTAATTGATTACAATTACAAACAATCCCTTTTTTATGAGGTAGCCTAATTGCATAAGTGTGTCATGTGACAGATTTATGAGTTCAGATAATAGTCGTGAGTTTTGCGGAAATACACCGCATTGGTGCGTACGGCCAGCTTCCCATCCGTTCTGAGTTTGTAAGACCGTGTAGAATCTTTGTGTGGCCACCGCACACGCACGGTTTGGATGTTGTCCGAAAACACACCCTCTTCTTATAGAGCGAGTCCGTCCGAATGTGGAGGACCTGTGGGCGTTTGTTCTTACAATGTCCGCACAGCGTGGTGTGCGGTCCGCTCCGAAAGAATTCAGAAAGTTACGCACCAACCAGAATAACCTCCTTTGGATGGTCTATGTTTTGGGAACCATCAAAGATGTCTTGACATCTCATACTACCATGTTGGCTCCTTTAATGGACAGTGATATTGGTAAAGTGTGTTTGTTGAACTCTAATAGAAGGGAAAATCTTAAGTAAGATTAAAATTGTAGGGCAGGGAAATTGCTCTGTATGGACCATTAATAGAAAAATAAATAGGATAGTTAATTACACCCCTGAGCATATCCTGTAAACAGCACAATGCTCAGTGGGTGCTAGGAAAACAGCCCTGACTTTTTTACAAGCTTCCTGTAAATTCACTATTAACCTAATAAAACTAAATTTTTTGACAATGCAACTGTGTATATTGGGTTTTCATAAATAACTAAATTATAATAATAATTTCTCGTGGAGAAAAGCAACAAAGCTAATAAAAATTATTAAGTAAAACTTGAAAAATAAACCTTGAGTCTTTCTGAAGCACTTGTCCTGCTGATTAAAATATTCCACGTGAGGCAAGAGTCATTCATGTTTGACAGATCCCATCTTGGATTGTTTATTTTGTCAGGAGTGTTTTAAAATACCTGCTGTACTTGTCGTATACTAAACAACTGCATGACCATAATTTTAATTAACCTGTCCTAACTCATAACAGGATCAGCGCGGTGACACAAAGTCATTTCATACTTCACTACCCGCAGAGACTAGAACTGTTTACTCCAACTTAAGCAGTTTTATAACATTTGCACATGCTATCTGTTATGTGATTAGCTTATGTGAGGCTACAAAATAAGAAATACTGGTGTACTGCTGCTATGATTCAGGTTTTCCTTGATTTCTGCATTTTTACCTAGATCAATACATATATTCTATTTTGAGATGTGATTTCTCTACCCTCTAGAGTGCGTTTTCTGCTTTCCAATCTATCACACTTTAGATGCTGGAATATTGCCCAAGTGCAATACTTTTCTGGAACTAAGTTAATATTATAAATATAATAGACCCCTACTTTTCAAAATAAGTGGAAATTTCAATATAATTTGTTTCTTAACATAAGTAAAAAATTTACAGTACTGTAAATGAATTTCATGCTGTCAATCTGAGTTTTTTTTTATACAATGATACTCCTAATAAGGATTTAAATTGCTTTAAGTAAATTGGAAATGCCAACATGAAACGTTTCTGTGACATATTCATACTCCCTATTGCTTCTTTAGAGCTGTGCGCGGTGGACTGTGGAAGTCATGGTGTATGCTCAGGAGGTATCTGTCAATGTGAAGATGGCTGGGGAGGAGCCAGCTGTGAAGAGCGCATCTGTCACCCAAACTGTGCTGAACATGGTCAATGCAAAGATGGAAAATGTGAATGCAGCCCAGGATGGGAGGGTGAACGATGTACAATTGGTGAGTGCATCAATGGCATTAGGTTGTCTGCTTTATTTAAAAAGGAATAATTTCAAAAGATGGCTGATGTTAGATTTTATTCACTGCACAAAATCAGGGGTGTACTGTAGGCAGGTTTGTTTTCTCACTCAATAACTGACTATACAGACCAGGCAATGGAGTCGGATTTCGCTGGGCACCTGTTCGGAGGGGTGGGGGGTGGGCATGTATCCTCTGCTACACTGTTCTAAAAGCCCACGCAGCCCTCTTTCACTCCCAGAGTAGAGGAGGAAGAGGGACCTGTCAGCTGGCAATAATCTCTGCTGCAGCTTTGGTGGGTTCAGGGCTGCAGTGTATTACATGTATCAGTATTTGCTGAGCTCTAAATGGAAGAGAGCCCATCACATGCTTCTCTGACCTCTGGAGATGAGCAGTTGCAGAAGACGGGATGCCAGACTCCCCAGCTGGCACTCAACTTTCTCTGCAGTTTCTACTTGCCAGCACCCTGCAGGCACAGGAGACCCCACACTGTAAGCAGCTACCAGCCAGAGCCAGGAGCTCATCCCTCGTCATTTCCCTTGCCCATGGATCACACAGGTCAGTGGGATTAGACAGTAATGGAGCTTATAAAGAGCAGGGGAGGATCAGTGCATGGGCTACAGCCAGAGACAGATAACCTGCTACCTCCTGCAGCCTTACCCTAACCTAACCCCTAACCATAGCCTCTACTCTCACAGCCTTACCCTAAGCTCTCCCCTCCAGCAGCTTTATCTAAACTTCTCCCCTAACCCTAGCCTCCCCTTCCACGGCCTTACCCTATTCTCTCCTCTAATCTCCCATCCCGCAACCTTATCCTATCCTCTAACCTAACTTTAACCTCCCTCCTGCAGCCTTACCCTAACATCTCTCCTAACCCTAACCTCCTCTCCTGAAGCATTACCCTAACCTATCCCCTAAACTCCACTCTTGCAGCTTAACCTTGTGGTACCTGTAGCACTGGCATCATTATTTCACATATATATAAGATGACATGGTTAATCAGTTAACCTGCCTGGCTGTGAATGCATGGACACACTAGGGGCAAAGCTGTGAGCTCTTAGGAGCTTCTACACCAATAACCCACTATCTACCTATCTATCTATGGGACAGTGTCACCAACATTTATCTTGCCTCCGGGCAGCTGGGATGAAGTTATGCCACTGCAACCAAAGCATCATTGCTCCTCTTTATAGTGCTACAAAACTTTATATGGTCTGAAACTTTTACCAAAAAATGCTTACTTTAATTACATTACAGCCTCGAACTTGCAAAATGTCGAAAACTGATTTTATGTAGTCACCTGCTAAAACTTTAAAGGGATTCTGATTCCTGCAAACAAAGTTCTACATCTACAGTCAATGCATGATTTTCACATAATTATCACATTGACCATAATGTAAACAATAATACAACTAACAACCTGTCTTTATACTGCAATAGCTATTGAAATAAAAATAAAATGAGAAAATGTGTTTTAAAACATAAAAAAATACAGAGACAGACACTATCATCTTTATTTTCTTTAGACAAAAATATTACTTTTAATATTTAAATAATTACAACTTCAAAAACAATAGGTAAAATAGAAAGACATAACTTTTAGACCAACATAGATACATGAGTTATATACAACTGTTCTAATGGTAGCAAGCAAAATATTTGTTGATAGTGGTGAAATCATCATCCATATATAATAGTGTAATCAACAAATATTAAAAGTATTATTTTTTTTCTAAAGAGTTTCTGAGTTTCTCTTAGAGTATATCTATATAAACTATCAAGAAGATTCTACAATCTTCAACCCACCAGTGCTCAAGATTTTCTGCCTCCACTTCCCTTGAATAACAAATTTCCATATTCATGGTCAGAGGAAAATGTTTCCTTTAAGAACTCACTTAGTTCTGTTAGCTACTGACTCGGGCCGCAAGTATCTTCCCCATAGGATGATGTCATCTCTCCAGCGCTGGCCGGCCCTGGTTGCACGGTCGGCGGCCCAGCCAGGGAGGAAAGCGGACAAATCTGGACTGGCCCACCTGGAAATGGCCCGGTTTCCCGGTGGGCCGGTTCTGTTAATATACTATTAAATACAGTACAAAGTAGCTCCTAGTTTATTTTTGAGATAATGGAATTGGAAACTCATTAAATTTAGATTGTTGCTTTAAGAAGACAATAGGTAACTTGATGGACTAATTACATTTCTTATCCAGGAGTATCTTAGATTCTGTTTCAGAAGTAGCTGAGTCACAAAAGGGTGCATCTATCATCATGCTTTGCTGTGATTATGAAGACGTTAATTGTAAAAACCCAATTTTACTTAATTTGTGTGTCTTCACATGTTATTTTATTTAATTTATTTAAAACACTTACATGTTTGTATTATTCATATTATAGTTATGCTTTTCTGTATTTCCCCCTACAGCTCACTACTTGGATGCTGTAAGAGGTATGGTTTTTGAAAATTAAAAAGGCAATGTTTAATAATTTTATATGTGATACAATAATGAATTATGAGGAATATGAGTGATGACATTATCATCATCATCATTCCTTTATTAACATTTATAGAGTGCACACATATTCTACAGTGCTTCACATCAATCCCTACCCCTATGGAGCTACACACACACACACATACACAGATTTTTTTTTTATCAGAAACCAGTTGACCTATTGGTTTGTTTTTGATCTGGTCAAGCTATGCTGAGTAATCCTATACAAACACGGGGAGAACATACAAACTTCACACAGATACGGTCTTGTTGGGAATCCAAATGAAGACTTTAGTGCTGTGATGTAGCAAGTTAACAATTGTATTATTGTGATGCCCATCATCATTAGCTTCCTTTATTTATAATGTTTCAAGAATTTAATGCTGAGCCTGGTATAAGCTGAGATGCACGGCCATGAATGATTGCCAGAACATCTTAGGTAGGACTCTGTATAAGTAAATCAGGAAACTTGCAATTAGATTATCTGCAGTAAGGGGGAAAAGTAATTAAGTGCCAGGAGGAGTTACCAGGGGAATCCGCCCGATACTTCAGCAATTTATGGTGGTGGGGATCTCGCTCAACAGTGCTTGCTACCCCATACGCAAGAAACTGTATTGGGCAAATCCAGCATTTGGATTGCCTGGCAAAGGGGGTGAATCAGACTGCCACTGATGGCATTAAAATGCAGTGAAAATGGCTGATTTGCTAAATTCCCTCTTACTAGGCTTTACGTAACCTGTCATTTTCCTGGCTTTTTCTTGTTCCTTTTCAAACTTCAGTTTTTTCTAATCTATATATAAGGAATATACAGTAGGAGCGAATCATCAAACCTTCAAAAGTGGAAAAGTAAAGATGTTGCCAATACCAGACAAGTCAGAATCTAGTTATCATTTATCTAGTACAGTAAATTGTATATAATAATAGCTAGATTCTAATTGGTGGAATTGGACAAACCCTCCATGTGTCCTTAATAGAAGGTTTGCTAACCTTCTCTTATTGTTGTTCACTATACTGTATTAATATGTGTCTCATACACCTCTAATTCAATGCACAGATTTGGCTACACTTAGGGGTTTATTCTAGTTCATTCTTTCTGACAAAATCCTTCTTAGATGGACAAAACCATGTGCACTGCAGGGGGGCAGATGTAACATGTGCAGAGAGAATTAGATTTGGGTGAGTTATTTTGTTTCTGTGCAGGGAAAATACTGACTGCATGATTTTACACTTCAATATAGATCTCACTCTGAAGAAAAACCCCACCCAAATCTAATTCTCTCTGCACAAGTTACATCTGCCCCACCTGCAGTGCACATGGTTTTGTCCATCTAAGAAGGATTTTGTCAGAAAGAATGGACTAGAATAACCCCCTTAGTTTGACCTTTACAATTACTTGTGCATAACAAACCTCCCACTAACAACAACCACAACATTTTTTTAAAAACTTATTGTACGATGAAATTCAAATTTTTATTGAGCTAACATAAGTTTATATATCTTTTTAGATGGCTGCCCAGGTCTATGTTATGGGAATGGGCGGTGCACACTTGACCAAAATGGGTGGCACTGTGTATGCCAAGTCGGCTGGAGTGGAATAGGGTGCAATATTATTATGGAAATGGTTTGCGCTGATAATATTGACAACGATTCAGGTACTTGTTACTCCTCAAATATGTGATCTGTGTTTATATTTACATTTAATGTAGTATATAAGAAAGTTCTATTGTCTTAGTGTTGTTTAATATAGGAGATGATACATTTCAAAGCATAGCAAACAGTTGGAATTGGATGGTTTTGGAATCCCGGTGGTTGGGATCCTGACAGTCAGAATGCTTACAGCAGCATCCCAACTATCAGAATGCCAACTTATTTTAACCATACCCCTATACCTAGCCCACCCTTCATGCAGCCGAAAACTAGCCGTTCCAATTCAGTCTGATGACTCTTCCTGATTGCTCCTTTGGAATTGCTTCTAGTAACTAATTTTTGACCTTAGCTATTCTCCTAATTTTTCTCATCCACTGTTACTTTTTTTGCCCATCTAGTTTTGACACATTCATTGCAACTATGCTTTGCGGTTGTCCAGTCTCACTGCCTTTTCTCAGTTACTTCATACCCATCGGTCCATACATTTCAACACATTCAGAGGTCTGCAACATGACAAATGGGCAAAGTTAAGCGCAAACCATGTTGCAGGTCTCGCTGGTGGAGGACTACAATTCATTAGACTCAGCGCCACTATTCTGGGTTTACACCAACTCCCAGTGTTCTAGAAGCATTCACACAATTCACGAGTTTTGTTACATACATTACACTTTTGCTACTGTTTCAATATTCTGTCCTTTGTATTATTACATTGTATGCTGTCCTTACCCTTTGTTCTGTATATATTTTTGTGTATTCTCAATGTTATGAAAGGTTCAGCATTCCATTGCCAAGTTGTGCCTTACAAACCACAGATGATAATAGTAATAATAATAATAATAATAATAATAATAATTTATTTTGAAGCGAACTGTTGTGAAAAATGTGTTTTATATAAATTATTTTCCTATTGTGTCATGTAATTGGACAATTTCTTTAATGTTGATTATAGAAACCCATTAGTGGGTACACAGCTTTAAGCTAATTTACCCACAAACACATCTTTCATGCATATCAGTTTTATGCTTAAAAATTATTATAAATATTTTAAGTTATAAATTGACATCATATATAAAGTATAATGAAGCAGAAAAAAATAGTAGAGTAATAGCTTTAAGAATAAGGGAAACAATTTACAGAATAGGGTTTGGTTTTAAACGGCAACTGAAAAGCTAGATAACTGCACCTAGAGTACAAAACCCAATTAATCCACATGTAGTGCGGGAGGAGGGCGGGGTTAGCTATAAAATGGGAGTTCTATTTCACATGGGATGTTGCTATGGGCTAACAATCCAAATCTACTTCTGTATTTATATAGCACCTTCTGCAAGATAATAGATAGTATCTGATTGGTTGCCAATAGCAACATCCTATGTGAAATAGAACTCCCATCTTAGTAAATTTCACCCAAAGTGTTTCTTTTTAACAAAGCATTGCTGTTCAGATTCTTATTTCATTTGTCTATGTCAAGCAACTAGATTATATTATATATCGGATTTGACTTTAATGATCTAACACACATATTTATGCTGCTTCTATCAAGTGATTTTATACTTGTACTAAGCAAATCATAAAAGGGTGACCTTCAATACTCCTTGATATCACTAGATCACATACAATCAACCATACAATGTAGAGTATGGTAGCAGATAACTGTTAAAATGTGGTGCAGGATCTCTCAAAATGTGGTATCATATAGAGAACTCTATTTTGTATAATGTATAATATAATCTCCTTAATGTCAGTCTTGCAGTTGTGCAGTAGATCAGATTGAACACTCTACTCTATCAGAGTTCTCAGTGGCTGACAAGGGCCCTTATTCAGATCTGATCGCAGTACAAATTTGTTCTCAAAATGGGCAAAACCATGTGCACTGCAGGTGGGGCAGATGTAACATGTGCAGAGAGAGTTACATTTGGGTGGGGTGTTTTGAAACTGAAATCTAAATTGCAGTGTAAAAATAATACAGCCAGTATTTACCCTGCACAGAAACAAAATAACTCACACAAATCTAACTCTCTCTGCACATGTTAAATCTGCCCCACCTGCAGTGCACATGGTTTTGCCCATTTTGCGAACGAATTTGTACTGCGATCAGATCTGAATAAGGGCCAAGGTTAGAAGGATAGATGCACTACAGTACCCCCAGTTTCTATTTTCATTACTTTTTCTTGCCCAATGGTAAACATAGAATGAAAGTGGGGAAATTACTTTGCACATGTATGAGATTAGGATTTGTTTCCTTGATAGAACTTGACAGTGTGCAATACCCAGGGTATTTTATTGCACAAGTTGTACTGTAGTCTTGTTCTTTATTGTAGCAAAAGCACCAAGGTATAAACATGTGATACAATGTAGAATTACATTTTCTGACATTTTAACTGAGATAGATATATCTGATGTTAGCATGAAGAAATGAAGGACATTTGGGTCTGGTTAGAACTATTTTTTGAGGGGATTGACATTCTATAATTGAAAGAAATGCCCCTTACCTTGCATCGGTCTGGTCTACTTCTGTGATCTGCGTGTAAGACAGCCACAGTAGAATATTATGCTTGCTAACCTAATACATAAAGGTCAATATGCTAATTATAAAACCTTCTATGGTAATATAACTAATATAGTTATAATGCCATAGATAATATTCATATTTTATACAGAAAGACTCTGTATGGGTTTTGCCAGTGTATGTGTCAAACAGCCTATTGTGAAGTCCTACCATTGATCTTGTTGTCTGTCCATGTGATACCTTCTTTGTTATCTACATGCCTATCAAGCAATCATTCCACCATTATTTTGTTCAGCTGACTCAACTAAACTGTGTTTGATGAAATGTACATGGAAAATCTGCATATTTTATGGACCCTGGATGATACATCTGTTAATTCATTTCTTCTGTTTGACAAAGTAATTCAAATACAAATTGTCACTTTACCAGTTTAGCAATAGCACGATCGTGTCATCTGCACTGGACATTCTAATTTCAGGATTGTAATTATAATATCTTTCTTCATTATTCTCAACATGTTTGAGTTTGTCACCAAAGCAACTCCTAAGATCTGGTACCTACATGCAGAAACATGTTTTTACAAGAGCATTCTTCTTCCCAAGATTGGACTTCAAAGGATAATTAATTACTTTTACATGCTTGTTAGCTAAACAGTTGACATATTGTCAATGTAATATTTAAAGGTTCAAAAACATCCTGCGTTCATTTTAGAGATGGGCAACATGGATCATTAAGCTGAGCCGGGATCCGCCGGATCTTTCAGTGAAAAAAAGATACAGATCTTTTAGGCAAATCCACGGCTCGCTTTAAAAAAAGGGGAATATACATGACTGAGTAAAAACACTGATCGATGGCTGGGTGCAGAATCGCCATCGATGGCAACCATCTATGGCGTCTGCACCGATGGCCATCCCTGGCAGCAGCAGCTAATCTTTCTATCACTTGTAGTCACAGCACTGTACTCAGTCTCCAGAGTTAGTACATCTCAGCTGCCACAGGTGACAGCACTGAGATCAGGGAAATGCATTGTAATGGTAAACGAAACTGAAACGGATCACCTTTTAGGGATCGGCGGCTCACTCGTCCTTTAATGGGATCCGTTCAAAAGATCCGGTTAGTTCGCGAACTACCCATCTCTAGTTCATTTAGGTTGACAACACCGGGTCCAAGTGTAGACAGGAATCAGTGTGCCATCCAACCAAATTTATCTAAGAAGTCCAGCAATGCTATGTTCCGCCTAATACTAAATAGATTACATTGTCTGCAAAGTACTGTATAATACCTTAATGTGGCCATTTATGTTTGCATACTGTATATTGCCTAGTTGTCCAACAGTAGGAGTTTTTTCTTTAATGTATTTTTGATTAAGCATGAGATTCTCCTTCATAGTTCAATGACAAATTATTGGTGCTAGAGTACTGTAAATTCTCACTTTTAAGATGACTGCAGTACTTTCATATACTTAATGCTTATAAATCATTTTTGGTCTGTCTGTCTTCAGCCAGATGGTATGATTCAGTAAGATTTAGAAATGTGCTGAACAGTAGTTCAGCATTTTAGTGTTGAGTTGAGTCCTAGACTTTTACACACATGGAAATATAGCATATTAACATATCCATAAAGCAAAGTTCAAGCTGTCATTAAGGAAGATCTTACCATCTGATTTGCTTGATTTTGCCAATTCTATATTGCTAAAATTGCAATGTTGGAAAATGGGAACAGTTGCAAAATGGTATATAAAACTATGGATTCATGTAATCTACATAAATTAAGGCAGTTATCATTTATTTAAGTGAAATGCAAATGAAGGTTTTTCTTTCACTAATGGGACATTTCACCCATGTAAATTCTTCATTGATAGTAACAAGTGTGATATATATTTTTTTTATTTTATCTTTTTAATATGTGATTACAATTTTCAAAAGTGCACTGTGCAGTGTATAGACTGATTCCATTTAACCCTTTGTGTGCCAACATCTCTGTGAGAGATGCGTAAAATACACATTAAAAATGCCAGTGCCACTCACATTTGTTATGTAAATTGAAATAAAAAATGTTGTGTAAAAAAAGATTATATTTGCTATTTACGGTAAACATAACAAGTCATTATGATGAATAGAAATGTTTGCTTGGAAGCTTTCAGACCTATTTTGACAAATTCACTTGCCACTAAAAGGGTTAAATTATATTGGGCTAGGAAATGAATCTTGCGCAGCTGCCTGTGGAACTATAGTTCAGATCTCTCGTACCTTGGGCATAGGTTATTAGTTATTCTACAGACTGAAAGGTTTACTAACAAAAAAAAAAAAAACATTTGACTGACTATAGTGTTTTTTTTTTAACAATGGTAAATTGCAAACTTCACACCATTACTAGAAAGCACCGTAATTATTATGTTTCTCGTTACTCATTTTATGTAAATTAAGGAAATGCAACATAACATTGGAAATGTTGGAAATCATTGTTAAACAACAGCTCAGCGCTGATTTTGTCATAGGAAGAGTTTATTATTGCACAAAGTAGTAATCATTTGTGGCCGCCTAGTCAATCCACGGGGGGTTGTGGCCGCCGCCGGTGCCACTCATCTCCATGGGGGGGACCTGCTGCAAACTGGCGGCCTCCAGTGGCAGGCGCCATAGGCAAATGCCTAGAGCTGCCTAGTGGTGGCGCCGGCCCTGCATGTAGCCAATGATTCCAATGGCTAAAAGCAAGTACAGTGAACAAAGACTTCTTATAAAGTACACACTGCAGGTAGTATACATATTAATAAATAAATAATAATTATTAGAATTGTCAGCTACAATTAGATTATATATACACCTCTGCATTAGCAATATAGCAATATACTCTGTTCTTAAAGCTAATGAGATTTATTAAACTGCCAGTATATAGATAGCAGCAATGATTAATTCATATAGAAAATGTAGATATTTATGCATAAATTACATGTATATAGATAAGAGAGAGCATTGGATAATTAATTCATACACTGAGGTGTTTTAACATGTTTTTTTCTGCCTTAACCATTGACTGAATGGGAAAAAAAATATTATTGGTTCATATACTGTAGCAAACACATAGTTTATACCACAGGTTCTTAATCTCAACCCAACAGGTCATGTTTTCAGGATATTTGTCAGTGGAAGCAGATGGGGTAATTATTGATGAAGTTATTTACTTTCTTCATCCGCCCAGTTCAATGCAACTTATGCTGTGTACACACAGTGAGATTTCCTTGCTATTTGACTTAAGATTCGAGTGCTATGCAATCTTTGCTATCTCTGTACTATTTACATACATTTCATACTATCTACATTTGATTTGCATTATATAGTCTTTGCTGCCCTGTCTATCTGGGTTTCGAATTGTGCTGCCACGGGAGCGCGCATCAGGATCGCAAGGTAAAAAAAAACCTGTGCTATCTGCATACGATCTGCGTGCGATCCTGATGCGATTTTGACCATATAGTCAAAATCTCATGCTGATTGTACCATGTGTACACACCATTAGACCTGTTCCATTCTTTATGTAGTTTCTGCATTCCCTTTTTCAGGTGAACTTGGCTGGTTCTCCCTGCTTCAGGGTCATGATCACCACGCCAGGTTGATTAACAAACTCTGCAATGTACCTTCTTGGACCTTATAATGCTGGCCACACATCAGACCAACTTTCATCCAACCATCCAACTACTGTAGTTGGTTGGATTAAATAAAATATGCTACTGGATGGGAGAAAATGTAATTTGTAATTCTGTAATTTGCTCTGAAAATGTGGAAAACCTGTCGCTCCAACAAAGTAATGTAGTTTTATCTGTTTGATTTAAATAATTTCACTAAATGTTTTTTGTCCATTTTCCTGGGTTTGTGAGCAAATTGCTCTTTGTCATTTGCTCCCATCCAGAACCAGATTTGTATTCTATCCAACCAATTAGTTGGATGGTTGAATGAAAGTTGGTCTGATGTGTGGCCAGCATAACACACGTATAATATATATTATCAGTAGAATCAAAATGATACTGCTCCTTTCCATGTATTCCAATGATAAGTGAGGGCTCTGCCCAATATTTAACCTGACACAACTAAGATTGTAAAAATTAAAACTGCTTGTCATATTATTTTGAGGAAATTTGCTTGAATGTCTAGCCCCCATCACAAAACTAAAGTGAACTTAAGAGATCCTATGGCCAGATCCTGTGCAGTAGTCTGCCCGATGCTGCTACCGTCTGTCCATATTCATTGTACTGCCCTCACCTTCTTGGTGGATGCTGGTGGATATGCAAATGCTTGATCAGCTGCACTTGGCCTCAACTAAACTGTTGTTGTCTAATGCATCCCTCTGATTAATCTTCTACTGTAGAACTGGATTCTCCAAAACCAGTTCTCCAAAATGAGTCCTGGGATTATCCTACCTCTTGACACCAGTTATTACTGTGAAAGGACATGCTTACCTAGCTATCACACTATTCATCTTTGGGTTAGAATTTCCCCCAGTGCGTTATTGTGCCTATGGTTGATGTAGGTGCACATATTGCCTACTTCTACCACTGCAAGTGGGGCAAATATAAAGCATGCAGAGAGATTTATTTTTAAGAAGTTGGTGTCCAAACTTAAGCCAAATTGTAGTGTATAAACAAAGATGTCCAGTATTTGGAGGCAACACACAAAAGCAGCCAGTATTTACCCTGCATGCAAAATAAATAAATGACACCCCTTGCATTGTAGCATGGTTTGTCCATGTGGGAAATTAGATGTATTGCAATGTAAGTCCTGCAGCTGTGCAGGATGTAGGCCAAAGGCAGACATTTTTTAAAGAGGCATTCATTTACAAGGCAAAACAATGCCTTGTAAATGATTTCCCCTTTAAAAAAACAGCTGAGTTCAGCCAGCATCCCACCATCCCAGCACCCCTGTATTTGATGTTTTAGACACGGAATACATTTTCTATCGAACTGCAAGAGAACAATTTAATATGTTAGATATTATAATATACTAAAATCAAAACATACAAATGATATTGGTGATGTGGCTAAATTTGCCACTAATGTTCTTAAAGAACCACTAAAGCTGAATTACAAGTGTCCTTATGGGAAAATATGATATGGACATTAATACATACAGTATATAGGTAAAAAATGTCTACACATTTATTTAATTTAAGTCATATTACATTGAAAATACATTTGCTGTCCAGTTAAGTACAGTATATTGTCCACTGTTATCACCTACATTCTGACCACTGAGATTATCTGCAGTGTCCTTTCACTGGATTATAGACATTATACTGTGCGTATTGTGCATAAGAAATGCTCAATTACATCTCATCTTTATATAGGAAACTGCACTTATGTATACAGTATTTCTGAAAGCTTTTAAAAGGTATTCTATTCAATTAAACTTGTATTTTTTTTTACCTGGAATAGAGCAACAATCTTAAAGCAATTTCAGTAATATACTGTATTTCTCTCTTTTTATGTTGAGAGCAGCACACTTGCATGTCTTAACCCCTTGTTTTAACATGTCATTAGTATTGCAGCTCTGGTATATAAAATCTCTATAGACTTTTATTGGCTGATTTATGGTAATATTATCCATTGCAGATGGTTTGACAGATTGTGTGGATCCTGACTGCTGCCAGCAAGCCAATTGCTTCTCTAGCCCTCTCTGTCAAGGTTCACCTGACCCGCTAGACCTCATCCAGCAAAGCCAGCCACCCTTTTCCCAGCATCCTCCGAGACTCTTCTATGACCGCATTAGATTCCTTATTGGCAAGGACAGTACACACGTAATTCCTGGAGAAATAAGTCTTGACAGCAGGTAGATATGATCTTACTTTTATGACATCATGAAAACATAATAAACACATAAAATATGACAGCCCTTTACTTGTATGATGACAACATTTTTCCTCCTCAGAGATGATTTAATGGGTGCTTGTACTTGTTCTTGAATTGCCGACACATAAATAATTCAAACACAAACATAACAGAACCTTTTTTTTTAAATGACTTGTTATTTCATTATGATGTTTCTGTTCATTGTATTTGCTCCTCACTTCCTGAACATCTCTACCTATTACCTAATCATACCTACAGTATTATCACTACCTATTACCTAATCATATCCCACAATTTATGTTTTTTATCTTTTCATTTAGCAAAGCTATTGGCTTAGCTTCTATATCATTCCTACAGACACTGCAGTGACAATGAACTGGAGAATGCCTGTTTTGAGTGTCCAAAGGTTCCACTGCCACAACAATACTGGTTGCTCGCCAGAAATTATGGGGCAGTTGGGCTGCAATCGTTCCACTTATAGAAGTCTTCCCTATATACAGTAGGAACACTTGTACACCCCTACTTATGGCCTTGAAACAAAACATTAGTGGATTCTACTGGGATATATTGAATATTTGAGGGTATTGGAAGTGACCTAATATATACAAAATCATTTACAGACGAAGTGTATCTTTTTTATAATAAAAAATCTTTATGTAGAGCACGGACAGCAGCAGCCCCTATTTATACAGATATTACTTGATAGTTTCTACATAAGCATTGCTTGTGTATATTATAGAGATTATATAGGGTTAAATGAAAATGTCAAGTTGATTGTAATCATAAATCAAATAAGTGGAATTCCAAGCAATGGAATCATTGCTATATGGGTGAAGCTATCGGATCATGTACACGTCAATAGAAACATGTATTATTTATGAACTATGCCTGATTTCACACACTATGCAGTGAAGTACTAAAGTGTATAGCGTAAATATTGATGTAAATGATACTTGTGTTCTATTCCATTTACAATTATAATTTATATCAATGCACTTTTGCATTGTCTTGTTCAGTGCGTATGTCTTATACCATAGCACAGATCATAAATTATATGATTCAGGTGCGGCGTAAAACACCATCACTATTTAGTATAGAGGTTCCTCTTTAACTGGATGTGTTGTTTAAAAGATATATTTTTTAACAAGAGGCGTAGCATCAAAATATCTGTTTTACATAATGAACACTGGAAAAAATCAATAGAGGTGGAAAATGTTGTTTATGCTATGCAAATAAATACATTTATAGTGCGGAAGGTGGCAAGACACTTTAATGTAGATGCGCCTGGAATAAGGAATTGCATACTTCATATGAGTGTTATAATACAGCGCGGAATGTAAAATATGAGATCCAAGGCAAGTCTGTGTTCACAAGGTATGAATGATGGCAAATAAAATAAATGCATCAAGAAGCTTCAAGATAACGCAAAGGAAAATGATGGATGTGATGGATTTATCTCAGGAACTTTGGGCATTGCATTATATGTGGAATATTAAACAGTGCAACGAAAAGTCAGTTGGAAACAGGGAGCAAAATAAATGAGCCAGTGCATGGAATAATGGATAGATTACTTCTACCTGTTCACTGTGTGTTCTCTGGCACCAAAGGTTACAGAAACACTTTCACATCTGCAGACTTGCATGGAACAGGAAAACATTTGTTACAATCATTTGGGGTAATTTCTGCAGGAAAATACAGTACAGTCTAGTATTTTTAAAACCTAACAAGGTTATTATTTTTTCTCCCCAATGGTCTTTAAGGTTATAAGGTCTCAGAATCAATAAAAAAAACTAATTTAATATATGTGAGAAAACATTACAGTCTAACACATATATGAGAAGGTTTCAGCTTCACTGAACCAGGTATTAAGATGGTTGTTAAATTCAGCTTTCAGACAATCAGTGGTGTTATCTTTTCATATCTGACAGTTAATGGCAGGATAATTATCTCCTAGAACTCCCACTCTAGATGCTGTTCTGCTACATAAATGTATTGCTACTTATTAGAATATTAAGGTGACTCATCTGGGACGAGGTGAAGAACCGGATTAAGGTTTTTACAGTAGATTTATGTGCATTTTCCTATGCTCCTTCATTTGGAGGGCAGGGGGCAGTTCTAATTATTACTGATTTCTGGGATGCTTTTGATGCTGTTTTTTTCTAAAACTTATATACAGTACGTTAAGGATGTACTGTATATTTTACACACAGTTATTTATTTGTATATATATATATATATATATATATATATATATATATATATACACATACATATACATATACACACACACGAAAAAGGCTGGAATAGGTGCGCTGGCACCTTTGCTCAATCAGAGCTAGAACACAGTTCTTAGTCTCTCTGCACTTGTCCTCAATTAGTGGGCCGTCGCTCCCGATTCCCACGAGAGAGCACCAAACTTCTCTTTTCTTCCATTTTTTGTAGATATATATTGTTTTATATATATATATATATATATATATATATATATATATATATATATATATATATATATATATATATATATATATATATATATATAAACAAGAAGCTCTGATGTGCGCTCAGTCCTTTCAATTAGAATGTAGTCTGCCATATAAATTATGGATCCAATGTAGCGCTGCCATTTCTCCCACTGGAAGGCTTTCTCACAACTCCAATACGATGCACATGTAGAAAAGAAGAAAGGGAGGAGGCGCACTGTAAGCAATTTGCAATAACACTTTACAGTACTTGAATAAAAGCTGACATACATGGGGGTTTTAAAAGATGCACCATCACGTCACCAGCGTCCAAATAATAGTAGACACAGGAATCCCGGCTCAGCAGTTTTAAGCAGCATGCAGCGGCTCAGCAGAGTTTCTCTGCACTCCAGGAAGCAGACTTGCCGGTTCACCGTCACTCTGGACACGCCCTCAATGCATTTTATCCAATGGACTTTGTCAGGAAGAATGTCTGTTGGTATCATGGGTCTGTATATATATAGCCTGTACACATACTACACAGCTGTTCATGCTAATTACAAGCTCAAAATTGTTAGCTAATTAGTGCAATCATTTGGACTTCACTATGAGTGATTATTTTTAAAAAGAATTCATCACATTCACAATTTTAACAATACATAAAAACTGGTTGTAAATACAAAGAAATAATATATTCAATAATACAAAGTATAACATACAGTATTAGACATAATACATTTATCCAATAATACATAATATAGGAAGGAGACTACGATAAAAATACAAATATAAATAAAAGTACTAATACTTCACAAAAAAACTGGTCTTTAACATATATATATATATATATATATATATATATATATATATATATATATATATATATATATATATATAGATATATATATAGATATCTATATATTTCTCTACACGCAATGATTTGATGTACTGATGCGGTAACCTACATGGAATGAGAAAATAATATCACAGAAAAAGGGATAACAAGGAATAAACATTAGTATCATTATTTGTTAGATAGACATTAATCATGCAATTAACATACTTATAGTAATTTTCCACTCAGTCTTAAAACGTAGTGACATAACTTAATAGATGGGTGCGTATCCTATAATGCTTCTATTTGAAAAAATGAATGAAAGACCTGCCACTGAACTTAATAATAAATAGATGTGTATCCCATAATGCTTCTATTTAGAGAATGAATGAGAAAACTGACACTGAACCTGCACACCGAATGAGTGTGCAGGTTCAGTGTCAGTTTTTTTCATTCATATAATATACTGTAACAATATAATATAACAAAAGATGATACTAATGTTTATTCTTTGTTATCCCTTTTTCTGTTATTTTTTCTGTAATACTATTTTTTCATTCCATGTAGGTTACCGCATCAGTACATCAAATCATTGCATGTAGAGAAATATATATTATATATATATATATCATTCAGCAGTGTCCGGCACAGCCTCTTAGCGATTTTACTGGCGTGGGTGCCCTTGTCAATTTCATACAAACGACATCCAAAGAGCACAGCACTCCACGTCTTAATGCAGTAATATACTTTTATTTGCAACATTCAATACCGTAGTATCATCATCAGGCAGTACTGATGTATTGAGATATATATATATATATCTCAATATATAGGGCCACTTAGGTCCAATTAAGGGCACTCACCAAATTCCAAAGAAGTATAAAACGTTTATTACATCACCATATCCACATGCTTAATCGCAGAAAACAATTCTGGGGTCGACGTTTCGGCCATGTATGGTCTTTCTCGAGACACAGAAGCTGTTGACGACCATTCAGTTCCAGAGACAGTGGCCGAAACGTCGACCCTAGAATTGTTTTCTGCAATTAAGCATGTGGATATGGTGATGTAATAAACATTTTACATTTCTTTGGAATTTGGTGAGTGCCCTTAATTGGACCTAAGTGGCCCTATGGATTGATATTTGTGGAACATTTGGGTACTTATATGTTAGTTGGGCGCCCACTATAGTTAGTACGCTCATACCCTCACTATCCATGTCGGCATGGAGTTGATTTTATATAGTGTGGCGAGCGCAGATAGATAGAGAGAGAGGGGCATGAAGAAGGCGGCACTCAGCAGACTGAAGAAAAAGGGTCCTTTTATTCACCAACTATTTCGGGGTTACCCCCCATCGTGAGGGCAGGACAACATACACAACTCAATACATGTAAGAAACTACCATATATACCCACACATACAAAGCCCAACCCTCCCCCAATTAGCAAGCTGACAATGTTCACCTGCCGGACAGTGGATCACAATTCAATGCCTGGCAGAACTGGAAGTGTCCCACCGGCTGAAAGCAACCCCCACGTCCTACAGACAAAGGTTCCTACTCACCAGCATGCACCTAACCGCCGTGGGCTGCTTGTCTGGGAACGCGCATTGGATGTGGAGCTACACAAGCCTGTGTGACTTCCGCCCACCAGCCGCACACTCACCTAACCTGCCAGCCACCACCGGAAGTATCATGCCGGTGAGCCCTCTGATTGGAGCTTTCTCTGTAACATAGCAACACAGTACTAACAATAACACCACATGACCAATTCATTACATTTGTGAACATATATACACTGTATATATACATATACATATAAGTTGCCGACGGCCTGGCACTCTCCCAATCCTGTTAATGCCCCGGTGCCTTCCGGTATATATGAACAAATGTGCTGAATAGAAACAAACAGCGGCACTCAGAGGAAACTTGAACAGGAAAATTCAATAAGGCATTTAATAAAATGCTGGGTCACTGATGTTTCGGGGCTCTAACACCCCTTTTTCAAGGTATAAGTGAGACAATACATACATGAAGTGTTCTTCCCTAAATAGGGTGTCCTTCGCCCCATCTGACATCCCACTCCCCGTCTTCCGGGACCCTGCTGGCTAGAAGTCGGAAGCCACGTGAATTATATGCCTAGGTACACCACTTGTATAGGAGGTACTGCAGACCTCCTGTATCAGAGCTTTCAGCCATTGTTATTTGAATACAGAACAAAATCGATACCCCCACATGGTACTTTACAGGGAATCTAAGGTTGTTAGCTCACAATAGAAACCTGTAAAAGGCCCAATAAAACCTAATTAAAGGGAGAGTCTCACTAGAGGCACGCGGGGTGTGGGGGCAGTCTTGCACCAAATTCTTTGAAAACAAGAGAATACATAAAGTAGCATGTTCCGCCTCTTCCCCTTCTCCTTAATCAATTTCTTTTGGGGAACTGGCTGGCCCTGCCCCTTGGAACCCTTCTGACAGATGTGTCTAAAGGCCATTACTTCTATTGCCTCCAGGAGTTATGCCACTGCCTAAACATCACATTTATCATAACTAACAGCAGAGTAGGGTGAGAATGAACACTTTCACAATGCTATCTCCTGTCCTGCTGAATCCATCTCTTTGCATCATAACGAATACGGCTACTGTTTGCTATTACATTGCAGCAGTCTATATGCTCAAGTCATATTGAGTAGCAGGTGATTTAACCATATTATTTGCTGCTGTGGTGGATGGCTTATCACATATTTTAAAATGTGTGTGACTGAGCCCTCTGCATTTTATTAGAGCACAGAGACACAGAGCCATTTAAGCTCTGGTGTTATACTCTTACTTAGTTTGCCCATACTATTTGATGCATGCAGAACTTTTTACAGTATGAGATGAGAGTAAATACATTCCTTGCTAAGTATTAAGTACCAATGTATTATCTTTTAAATAACAGTATAAAAAGGAGATTTAATAAGTGGAGCAAGGTTATGGATAGGAGATAAAGAGGCATGTGGTGCACATTTTTAGTGGTGCTCCTTGTTATGCAGAGACAGGCCCAGATATACCAGGTATATGTTTAGGACCAGGCAGACTGTTGAGGACACAGCAGCCACCTCCCACAACAGTGGTCCCCAGTGGGGCCTATCACACTTAATGATTTATCCATTATTGATTTGTAATTAATGAATGGTTACTAGCATATGAAAGATTTGTCACTACCACTTTGTTTCCCCTTCTCTTCATCCTAATATAAAATTTGAGGCATACTGTAAATTAGGTTATACAAGCAATATTTTAGGAGTTGGATCAGAGTTTTTCTCCTCCTCACACAGCTACTGTAGGTGCACTTCTAAATTGCAATGATGTCTCTGGGCATGGAAGAGTAGATGTGCACCATGATGTAAGTGCATGGATGTGAAATAATACAGTATCATTCTCTGTACATGAAAGACCCTATTCACGGTCACTGAGGCGCCCATTCAGTATTTAGTGGCCTAGTTTTCACAAAACTCCTACAACTAAAAGTTTCAATGTGGGAACCTACGCCATGAGAAAGAGGTCCAGGTTTCCAAGAGGCATCTGATCCTTCTGCCTCATCCAATCCTTTCTTCTCTCCGACAGTGTGCATGCATTAATTCAGTTCATGCTTACGCACTAACAATGCCGAATCAGATGCAGTAATGTCAAGTTCTGCCACTGCTGTTTATCAGCAGAATAAGCAGTGATGGTATATTTCCATTGTTGCACTCATGGTGAGTTGGATACTTAATAATCATGATTTTCCCAATGGGACATTAGTTGCATATGAATATCAGTAAAAATAACATATTGTTAGTAAACACATACTGTACAACAATAAAATGTCTAAAGCTTTCAATTCAAATTCATAGATGTGCATCAATAGTAACTCCAAGGGAGCCCCTTTGCCTAATTCAGTTAGACACCCAAATCAGACAGCATGGCGATCTGGAGAACCTACGGAGTCTCCTGTTAACTTTTCTATCCTTAGGAGGCAGTTATGAAGCGGTAGCTCCTCTGATATCAATCCAAATGATAAAACATTAATTCTCTATCAAGCTTTACAAGCCTATAGCTTCTGTTCTTTACTAACCATGGTTGATCCCAATAAATAGAGGAGTTAGTTGAATTACAGTTACAGTAGTACTAAAAAGTAAACTAAGCTGACAATTAATCTACTGCATCCCCTATTGTTAGTGCTGTGTGCAGAAGTGCAAAAAAACACAATCAGGCAATTTCAAATATATTGTGGCATATCGCGGGATCGGTCATATCGCACCGCCTGCCGCTGTCACTCTCACTGCGCATGTGCAGGTGTTTGAAAATTGCCTGATCTGTTTTTGTGCACTTCTGTACACAGTACTAACAATAGGGGATGCAGTAGCTTCATTGTCAGCTTAGCACACTTTTTAGCCCCCAGCATGCAAAAGTCTGCAGTTTCTTCTTGACTTGCTGGTGTATCTTAAAGACCTCTTATGAACAAATTCCCTGCAGACACATTTCAGCTACAACCTTTCTTGAGAAAGACAGTATGCAGTCAAAGTGCATATTTAGATTTTTAGATTGGAATGACCTTGTTATTTAGTGTTCTGTTGCTTGTGTGACAGTCATAACTTTACTTCCAAATGCTAAATACATAGAATTTGAAAAACGCCCTTTGATGTTCATATGTGATTTACTCTGGGTTGCATTAGGTCATATACATTTAGAAACTAATTGCAGGAAAGAACATCCATTGTAAGAGGCCCCTTTTATATAAATTCAGTAGGAAAATTGTGCTGTCATGTTCCGGTTTAGTTTATTCACAATAGTCCCATAGGGATAGCTACTTTTTTTAACCAGATCATCTCTCCAGGATAGGATTACACCTCTGGGGAGGAATTATAAAATATAATCAGATCAGATTTGCAAGGTAACAGAATGTGGATTTGTGTTAGATTCATTAAGCAATTATTTCTGCGGGGCTTCAGTTGAAAGTCTTAAAGCGTATTAAATACTGTGTACTTTTTACATTTCTATTTTACTTTTGCTTTTGATTGCTTTATTTAACAAGCATGTATACAATATACACACAGAAGCAGGTTTTATAACCCATGGGTTCACACAGAGTTCGATCTAGACCACCTAAATGATCTTTTCTGATGCTGTATTTGAATTAATGTGTATATTTCTTTTATATTTCTTTTTTAATTCTATCTCAGTGCCATAGAGAGAACAGTTTACTCCTTATAATAGCAAATTGGTGCTTGGGGCATTCGATGATGAAGGCAAAAATTCAATTGATGTCGAAAATGCCATCTTGCCGAAAGATGGCAGTTTTCAAAATTAATAGGTTGGAAGGGCTCCGATCTATTCAATGCTAGCTGTTTTTTTCGGCAGGTCAGAATGTTCCAAACTGACGAAAACCAGGTGGATTGGCGGAATAGCCACTAATCCACCTGCTTTTGACAGAAACACGTCCAGCAATCTCAATGTGAAATGAAAAGATGTCAGATTGAGGCTGGGAGGACGGCATCAGGTGAGCAGCAGCAATTTACATGGTGCCGCCCTCCTGTCTGCTGCCTCCCACAAACCCCCCTGCCACCTCCCATACCCTCCGTGGCCCACTTGGCCCTGTCCCGGTACCCACTGCCTCCCGCTGCCTCCTGGGTGATCCTCACGCAGCTGCGCTCACCTGGTCCCTGTGCCGGCCAGGTGACCATCAATCAGCGGCCAAATTCAACATCCAGATTTGGCCGCTGCATTAAATAATGTTTTTCCTAAAACAGGCAGACATGCATGGAAAGAGAAATTATATATATTTATGGCTAAGCCTAATTTATCTCACTTTCTCATATTACATGATGTACTGTATATGGAGTAAAAAAAATTTTAACGAAGAAAATTATTTTTTTTATATTTTTTACTGCACTTTTTTACTGTAATTAAGATACCGTAGTAATCCTTTTTACTTACCAGGCATGCAATGTTCTGTATTTTTTAACAGCAAGATGAGTAAAACCATGTACATTTTATAAAGTTAAATCAATCATAATTTTTTAACAATGTATATGAAAATTATCCATTGAATGACTTGTTTGCTTATATATAATATGTATATATATATATATAAATATAAATTAATAGTTACATTATTATGCTTTCAGTCACGTCTGTGTGGTTCGTGGTCAAGTAGTAGCTGTTGATGGGACACCACTGGTTGGAGTCAATGTCAGCTTTGTGCACCATAACGACTATGGATATACCATCAGCCGGCAAGATGGAAGGTACAATTATGGTTCATTAAACAATTAAATATTCTATTATGTTTTCAGCAATAAGATGTTGTTCTGTGGGGGGGGGGGGGGGGTTTCTTTAAGGATAAATTAGAAAATTTAAATAATGCAGATCCAAAGTGCTATTTCATTTGCATAAATGCAGCTGATTAACTTTAAAATGCATTTGAAATTTTGGGCTGAAAGCCACCCATTTGAGGGCAATGTACGTAAACTGACAGCATATACTTCATAACAATTGCATGGTGTAAACATTAAAACGTTACTTAAAAGTCCAGACCACTTTCAGATACCTTTCATTAAAAAATCTTTCTGTTAGTGACACAGCAAAAAGAACACAGAAAAATACTGCTTGCATAACTTTTTATCCCCTGTAAACTACAGTAGTTCATCTCTTAATCTACAGCAAGATGGTTCACAAGCGTGAGGTCGATACCGTTAGGTCGACATGAGGAAACATCGACATGGTTCCAGGTCGACATGGGTCAAGGTGGACATGGGTCTAGGTTGACATGGGTTTAGGTCGACAGGTCAAAAGGTCGACACAAGCAATAGGTCGACAGTCAAAAGGACGACATGGGGTTTTTCACTGTTTTTTGACCGAACGTTCACATTCCAGTCAATTACCTCACTTCGCTCGCAATGCTTCGGGCATAGTGCCGTTTGACTGTTGACCTAGACCCTTTTGACCTAATGCTTGTGTCAACCTAATGATCTGTCAACCTAGACCCAGGGGAATGGGGAGGGGGAGGGGGTGTTAGGGGAAAGGAGTTCCACCACCTCTCCAGGACCACTTTAAGCCCTGTATGGCACTATCTTTCATCTGTGTAAACTTGGACTTTCCACAGCACATAGAGTAAACCTTGACCTTCCAGAGCACATGGAGTTGTTCAAGCTAAATATTTAATTTGTATCTTAAAAAAAATAGAAATCCAAAGAAGGAGGCACTCCAGTATTAGTAAGCAAAACGGCTGTATTAATAGCGCCAAGCACTTTCGGGGATGAAAGCCCCTTCCTCAGGGCTGTTGTGCCCTGAGGAAGGGGCTTTCATCCCCAAAAGCGCTTGGCGCTATTAATACAGCCGTTTTGCTTTCTAATACTGGAGTGCCTCCTTCTTTGGATTTCTATTGATTGATGCGGAGTGCACCTGGATTCATCCCTACAAACGAGTGCCGACCAGCAGTGGAGTTTAAAAAATAAATACATTTGCAGACAAATAATAAATTGTGAGTTTGAAATCTTGTTTTAAGAGCCTATCGGTTCACAATAAAATTTCGGACTGCCAATCTTTGTAAACGTCTTGTCACAAATAGTCCAAGCCTCTGCTAAATCTGGATACACACCTACTGATTTATCTGTCCAATCTGTCTTGGAAACAGACATCTGGTAATATATGGAAGCAATGGACAATCAAATATTTTATCCAAAATGATGAAAAACAGACACTAGCCATATAGGCAAATTGGTTAAAGCCAGTTTCCAGTGTTTTGGTGGGAATGGTTGATTGTCCAATGTTTCCATATATTGCCAGATATTTGTTACCACCGGACAGATTGGACAGATCAATCTTTCTGCCTATATCCAGCCGTACTCACCTGTTACACCATTCCTGATTCTGGCTCCACAGCAGGTGATCCACTGCATCTGTCCTTATCAATTCCAAGTTGCATCGCTGTCTATGTCCAAAGATCCCAGGTGTTTCTAGGCCACAATCCACGCTGACACCTGGGTGCTGCTATGACAGGCACCTGGACACTACCATGGCGGACCAGCCTGAACCATCTGACACTGTAAAGCCAATCCAAGCACAGCTAGGGGAATGAAGCTGCAGCACTGGCACTTCCAAATGGCCAGTTCAATGTTGTATTTACACAGTCCTTACTGTGTAAAGCTGTTATGATCCATGTGCTAGTTTAAAAACTAGATGATTCCCAGACCAGTGTGTTTGCACTGCAGGTTCTAGTCCAATCTAGTACACAGTATTCAGGTTGCTGTCACTATTGACATTTCTATTCCAGACTACAGAACCCAGAAGATGTCTGTGTTATTTGTATTTTCAATGTCAGCCTATGTATCCCCCGTGTCATAGTAGTTCAACTACTGTTCTGTTATTCCAGTAACCTCCTGAACTAATTTATAGCAACTCTGTAGGATTCCTAAGAGACTGTGAATTGTCAGCAGAAAGTCTAATCATTCCTCTATATGGTTCACCTGTGCTTCTCAATACCATGAATCTGAACTTCTGCAGTGCTATTACCTTTGAACTTCCACCTTTGATTCTGTATAAATATTATCTGAGCTTCCCTGCATTTCAGTGTAACTGGGCCTTATTCTAGTTCACTCTATCTGACAAAATCCTTCTTAGATGGAAAAAACCATGTGCAATGCAGGGGGGCAGATGTAAAATGTGCAGAGAGAATTAGATTTGGGTGGGGTTTTACTTCAAAGTGAGATCTATATTGCAGTGTAAAAGTAATGCTGCCAGTATTTACCCTGCACAGAAACAAAATAACTCACCCAAATCGAATTCTCTCTGCACATTTTACATCTGCCCGCCCCCCCTACAGTGCACCTGGTTTTGTCCATCTAAGGAGGATTTTGTCAGAAAGAGTGAACTAGAATAAGGCCCACATTCCCCATGCTTCTACGGTCTTCCAAAGTATCAGCATCAAGCTGCACATTCAAGTCATCAGCTAGGTCCAGTTTTTACATTAACTGCCAAACTGGGGCCCTTATTCTGGTCGGTGCGGATATATCCGCGTGCGTTCGGCCCGCCGATGTTTTGTGTCTGCGCATGTGCAGAGGCGTCTCTGCGCATGTGCGAGCAGAGCGTACGGCCAAATCCCGCATGATATGTGAACACTCCGAACAGGGGGTGGAGAGGGGCGTGAAGGGCTATTTGGGCTCATTACCATATGCATACGCCCCGCGTTTCATGGGCGTTCCCATGCAAACGCTGGGCGTATGCATGGTAATGCGGCCGTGACGCACGTGTAGGGGGCGGACATATGACATTGCCAGATGTCAGCTGCCCGCCCAGATCCCTGCTTTTGCACGGAGAAATGTCCGTGTGGTCTGAGGTTGCGGGAGCTGGTGGAGCACTCGGTCCTGCATTCGATGGTCTGCGACCATCGAATGATGGGGGAGGTTCTCTTAGATGGAGGAGGCGTATTCTGTGTAAAATACACGTGCGGTCCGTTCGGCCAGCTTCTTACCGCGTACGGACGGAGTTGGCGATCCGTATGGAAGGCGGGGTTTCGCACGCACGGTCCTGGCCGCATAATTGGATCCGGCTGCACCGACCAGAATAAGGCCCTGAGTTCTACTCCAACTTACTCTGTTTCATTTCATTTCTTGTGTAGGCCAGTCCTGCCTTTTCAGCTTCCAGGCTGGAACATTATTCAGTGCTATCTGATCGAGTCACTGGTTCTAGCCCAGTTTGTGTATGCTTCAGAGCAACTCCAGTACCAGACCTACAGTGCTCACCCAGTTCAAGCCTAGTCACAGTCTAATGATCACTCTACAAGATCACTCTACCTACAGCTAAAAGATTCCACAGGTTGCTGGTACAGCTTATTCAATAAAATATCAAGCAATGGCCCAGACATAGGATAGTATTCAATCTGCTGTACTGGACCATGGCTCATTGATAAACTGTTCCATATCTGGCAGTAAATGGGGATTTTTTTTCACCTGCCCAAAAGACTGCAAAAAACATATGGCTTTTGGATCTTATGGGTGAAATACGCGGCTGTATTGACAAGTAATGCCTCCATGGCTATACATTTTTTTATTTGTGAACACATTTGAACACTATTTTTGTACATGATAACTCAGTTTATCCTCTAAATATTGCACTATTCACTTTTCAATGAAGTCCCCATCGCTTTCGACACATACGCACCTAGGGCTGCCATTAGGTATCTTGGGGCCCTGGACTAATTTACAGTCTGCCCCCCCTCCTCCTCATATGACTTACCGTAACCTGGCTCCTGCTACCCCATCTCCTCTTTCACTGAGCTGCAGCCCGGAGGTCCCGGTGTGCAGACTTCTTCAACTCAGGATTCCGGCGGCCAATTAAAATGCAGCACCGGCTGGTGAGCAAGCTCGCATTCCAGCATTTGCTCTGATTAACTGCCGGTATGCGAGCTCTGATTGGCTCAAAAGCTGGTGCAGCATTTTAATTGGCCACCGGCGTCCTGGGTTGAATAAGCCTGCGCTCCGGGACCTGCTTTATTCAGCGCACTAAACGCAGCAGAGGCAGTCAGAGGGGGGGGGGGGGGTTGCAGTGGGTAAATGAGCTGCCGGGGCCCTTCTAGAGGCCAGGCCTGGGAAAGCTGTACCCACAGCACCCCCTATTGGCGGCACTGTATGCGCCAATGCTTAAATGAGACGGACAAACCCATCTTAGAAGAAAGCGGGTGGATGTCAACTACATCAAGACCGAACGACAGCTTTCACCTCATCGTCTGAATTGTAGTGTTGACCCTTAAGGTGCTCTTTCATCTTTGGGAAGAGGTGAAAGTTGCAGGCGCAAGGTCGGGGCTGTACGACGGATGTGGCAGAACCTCCCTGAACTGCAGGAACTGCAAATCTATGCCCAAAGATGAAAGAGCACTTTAAGGGTGAGTATGTTAAGTGAGGGTGTGGAAGTGTATATGAAACTTGTACTGTACTATGTGTACATGTCTTTGTTCTACATTTTCACAGGTGAACTACAAGAACCAGCGGGTCCATTAATGCCCCGCATGCTGGCACTTGTGGTTTGTCAAGTCCTAGCATGCAGGGGAGGCCTGTTGGGACTTGCAGTTCAACTGTATTTTTTACACAAATTCATCAGCCGGGCACCCACCACCCAGGGGTATCGAAAACAGCCCTGGGCTTCAGCCCTGGAAGGGTGAAGCATGGTGGGACCCCTTTATTGGGGGGTTCCACTCCCCCAGGGACCCTGTCCAGGGCTGACCAGCCAGGGTGATCATGGTTCGGCTGGAGAACCTTGTCATGCCACCCCGGCTGTGGCATGACACTGCTGGCTGTTGGAGCCTGGTGCTGGTCCCAAAATATGAGGGATCCACATTTTTTTTGTCCGCCGTATTTTTGGAATCTGGACCGGTCCAAGAACCCCATGCTGGTTTCTTAAATATGTGGGATCCCAAAGATTATTTCCCCCATATTTGAGGAACCAGGACTGACTCGATGAGCCCGGGACTGGTTATGCTGGGGTGGCACGCCTGTTTAACAAAAAATTTTTTACACAAATCCGAACACTTCAATTGCTAAAAAAAACATTTGTCTTAAAAAAACTGACATTTTAATTACTACAAACCTGCACTTGTCTAAAAAAACGCACATTTTTGTTGCTAAAAATCACCAAAAATCAAATATGAATTCTTACTTTGTCTGAAAAAAGCACCCTATTACATTTCAAATTTCAGCCAAAAATTGCAAATGTGACATTAGCTGTCTAAAAAGATCTCACCCTATTATATTTCACCCCTCCTGTATTTTTGCTCGAAAATGGGTTATTACTGTACAGTATATAGTATTTCATGAAAAAAAAAACTGTTATTGGATACCACGATAATGAACATTTCATGCAACAAAAAAATGTGTAGGTAATTATATACCTCTTATAGTGGCATTGTATATATTCTTCGCCATTTACTGATGTGTTGCTGTTGAAACAATAGTTGCTAAGTTTCTGATCACATTGCTACTTTAATACTTATTTGACTTAAAAGACCCATTACAAAGGGAAATGACTGTTAGAAGTAAGTCAGCAGGCTGTTTATTGATGTATACATTAAATCCACTTTATCTCAGAAGAATGTATTTCACTGTACTTGAGATAAGGCAGTACGGATGATGTAACAGTTAGTATTACTGCCTCACAGAATACTGAAGCAGGTTGGACCTTTGTGCAGCAAAAAGGGAGCATGGCCTCATGGAAAGGAGGCATGTCTTCACAAAGAGGGGCATGGTTTTACACATTAGACCACACACCGTAATGCCCATTACACATTTTAGCAAACTCCGTAATACCCATTACAAATAAAGCCACACACTGTAATGGCAATTACACATAAGACCACACACCATAATGCCAATTACACATTGTGCCACACATAATAATGCCCATTACATACCATATAACAAACCATAATGCCCATTACATATTTGACACATACAAGTGGTGCTTACCTACATGTTCATTGCTAGGGGGTTCTTGCTTGATGCCAGGGGCTTCATGCTCAATGCCAGGGGCTTTATGCTCTATGCCAAGAGGGCTTCATGCTCCTTGCCAAGGGGGAATACATGCTTGTTGCCAAGAGGGAGTTGTTAAATGCTCATTGCAAAGGGGAGTGCGGATTGCTCGTTGCTAAGGGGGAATGCAACATGCTTGTTGCCAAGAGGGAGTGAATTGTTCCTAGCCTAGGGGGAGTTAAATGCTCATTGCAAAAGGGGAGTGAATTTGCTCGTTGGGGGGGGGATTGCTTGTTGCCATGGGGGATTGCTCGTTGCCAGAGGGAAGTGAAATTGCTCATTGCCAAGGGTGGGTGGGAATTGCTCGTTGCCAAGGGGGAGGGTATTGCTCATTGCCAAGGGGGAGTGACACTGGATGCACACAATTTATAGAGATATGAAAGCCGGGCAGAAAGGGCTGTGTGCTGCCCGGCTGTATAGTCACTGTCTAACTTTTAAGCAAAGCAGCAGCTCCATCCGTGTCAATATCTTTATTAAATACTCATGCTGGACCGCAAGCCAGGTGCCAATCAGGAGCAGTATTGGTGATATTGGTGGCCACTCCTTATTGGCTGCTGGACCGCAAGCTCCTATTGGCTCACGGACCAGTGGGGCCTGCAAATCTAAGCACTATAAAAGAAGGTTTATTCGTGCAAATGTTGACAAGTGACATACAAAAAATAGTTGCTCTGCACTTTGGCTCATTTAACTTTTTGTGTATTTTTCATTTATTTCAGCTTTGATCTTGTCACTATTGGTGGCATCTCTATCACTCTACTTTTTGAGAGATCCCCTTTTATTCCTGTGAAAAGGACTCTGTGGCTTCCGTGGAATAAGTTTATTGTGGTTGACAAAGTTATCATGCAGAGGACAATTACAGAGATGCCATTATGTGACATGAGCAGCTTTATCAACCCAAATCCTGTTGTTCTTCCTTCTCCATTAACGACATTTGCTGGATCCTGTTCACAACGAGGATCTGTCATCCCTGAACTACAGGTACTTGAATTTCATAAAATAAATCTGCCCTCAACCTTTATCTATGAGTTAAGTAATGCATTTGCCTTAGACATAATAGGATATCAGAAGTATCCTGATTAATTCACTATAACACAAGTTTATATACTGTAATCAAATAATTTTTCCAAATGTCACTTCCTAGGTCACTATTTAATGTGTGCTTATGGGCAGGGCCGGCAACAGAAATCTTGGGGCCCTGTGCAATGCTATTTCTGGGGCCCCCCACCTAATCCCAAATCCACACAACACTCTTCTGCATGAGCCTCATTTAACCTTTTGCTGCTCCAGATCCTGCTTCCAGGTGCGGACTTCTCTCGTTCTCAGTCCTGCTGGACTGGCTCCTGGCTGTTGCTTCCTGCTGGCTCCTGCTGGCCTGTCATTTCCACAAAAGAATGCTGAGCACTACGAGCAGACAGGGCAGGTCTTTCGCAGAGTGCGGAACAGACGATCCGCGCATGCACAGTAAAAGTACAGGAGCCAGAGACTGAGGCCACAGCACCAGTGGCGGGTACGGCTGTGCGCCTGCGGCCCCAGGCCATGCGCACACACAGAGTAGATGGCTCTGCGCACCAAGTGGCAGGGCGCACACACAGTAGATGGCAGTGGCACACAGTGAGTCAGTCAGACTCAGCCAAAAACAGATGGTGCACAGTAGACAGCCGGTCCACAAGGGTCACTGACAGGCCAGCTAGTACAGGCAGTGGCCGTTCTGGGGTATGGAAACTCTGGGGCCCTCCAGATCTTGTCCCCCTTGACCCCCCCTGTTGCCTGCCCTGCTTATGGGTATACTTACTATACAGTAGGTCGATTTCACTGACCTATTAGTGAAATTGTTCATTGTTCCTTTGTTTGATGTCTTCACATGTATCAGGAGATGACACAGACTAGATATCTCTAAGGTCATATGTAGTGATTGTTTCACTATACTGACCTTTGCGACTGTTGTATTGTTGTATTGTATCAAAACTAAGTCAGGGTTTACTCAGATTGGGTTTCACACAAACATAAAGAAACAAGAGGGGACATATCATTAAGAATTAACCATTAATGTTTCACATCCAACCTTGGTAGTTACGTTTAAGCTACTAAGATGCAAATGGCGTACTGGAATTGCGCAGCAGAGGGCGGTCGTAATACCTTAATGGAGTAGAGATGCAATTTTGACTTCCACAATATATATATATCATGCATACATACATAGAATCTGATGGCAGATAAGAACCACTTGGCCCATATAGTCTTCCCCTTTTTTAAACATGTTACCTCAAACCATATTTTATCCTTCTTTGTAAGGATATCAATATGCCTATCTCAAGCATGTTTAAATTGTTCTACTGTATTTGCCTCTACTACATCTGATGGGAGGCTATTCCACTTATCTACTACCCTTTCTGTGAAGTAATTCTTCCTCAAATTTCCCCTGAATCTTGCGCCCTCTAGTTTCAGTGCATGTCCTCCTGTTCTGTTGCTCCTCTTCCTGTGAAGAATGTCTCCCACCTGTATCTTGATATATTTGAAAGTTTCTATCATGTCCCCCCTTTCCCTTCTCCACTCTAAAGTATACATATTAAGTTATTCTAGTCTTTCCTGGTATGTTTTGTGATGTAGGCCATGCACCATTTTAGTTGCCCTCCTTTGAACAGTCTAATGTATTTATATCCTTCTGGAAATATGGCCTCCAGAACTGAACACAGTACTCTAGATGAGGTCATACAAATTACTTATACAGTGGCATTATTACTTCTTTCTTTCTACTGCTGATACCTCTCCATATACAACCAAGCATCTGACTTGCCTTCTCTAGATCCTTCTCTTCCTCAGTAGTTTCCATTATAGTGTGTCACAAACCCCAGTAAACACCCCTATCTGAGACCACGTTCATTACCTTCCCGATGGTCTGTGCTGCGGTTAAGGTCCTTGGTCGGTACTAGTGCTTGGCACGATGTCCCCTGTGGGCCGCGGGTGACCGGCGATGTCCCTTGTCGCCGCCATGTTGACATGCCAGCTCCGGACGGCGTGGACGCCGCCATGACACCTCTGCTCTCCTGACCAGGTTGACCAATCCAGCTGACCAGCAGCCTGACCCCTGACCCGCGCACACCTGCACAGTGAGCAGGTGTGTCTGTCTTTCCCCAGCGTTGATTGGTGCTGCGCCTGGCAGCCAATCACAATCCGGCAAGGGGGATATAACTCAGGCCCTTTGCCTTCATTCCTCGCCTTGAACAATTGCTTTATATGCTCCAGAGTTCTCCTTTGTTCAGAGGAAGTTCCCAAGGCTCCAGGATATCCAGGCTCACCTGTGTCCTTATCTCCAGCGTTTCTCCAGCTGCTATTACTTACCTGGTTCTTTCCATCTCCAGAAGACTCCTGCGATACCATCCCTGCAGTCAAGTATCAGGTGCCCCACCTGAGCCAGCTATCACCATCAGAGACTTATACCATCCTGTCCTGATCCTGTCGACAAGTCCCCGTCAACACCTGGGTTGACTACCGGCTATTGTGCTCCATAGTGACTAGTCCACCATTGTCCTATCCAGTCTATACACCTGTCTACATTCCAGTCGACATCCCAAGTCGTCACTCCCGCAGTTCCCAGACTGCCCCCCAGTCACCCTGGTCTCCCAAGGCCGTTCCAGGGTTCAGCCTCCCGAGTCCCAGCCTGCGTCCAGAGGACCAGGGCAGGGGGCCGCGACCTGCCTGTCAGACGCAGCTAAGCCCAAAGTTCCTTGCGGGACTCCCTGGTGAACACCGCTGGCAGGTTAGACTCTGCGCCCCTCTTCCTGGTCTCCGTCAACACTCTGGTTCGCTGTGCTCCAGTCCCCTCGTGTATGTCAATCATCAAACCCCCTGTATTCCGCTACACAGCGCCCTCCACTGGTCCACCACGGTCACAGCCGGGAACACAACAAACCCCTGAGCTGACACAGTGCCATTTATACTATATTTAGTCTTTGGATTTTTGAGACCCAAGTGCATGATTTTGCAATTTTTGGCATTAAACTGTAGTTGCCGTGCACTTGACCATTCCTCTAATCTATCTAGATCATCAATCATTTGTTTAACCCCTCCTGGAGTGTCTACCCTGTTGCATACCTTTGTGCCATCTGCAAAAAGGCACATTTTAAGCTCAATTCAATTTGCAATATCACCAATAAAGATATTAAAAAGCACTGGTCCAAGTACAGATCCCTGGGTTACTCCACGTGTAACCTTTCCCTCCTTTGTCTGTACTCCATTTACTACAACTCTCTGTTTTCTGTCCTGCAATCCAATCCCAAGCTTTCAAGTTTATTTAAAAATATGTGATGTGGGACAGTGTCAAAAGCCTTACTAATGTCTAGATAAGCTACATCTACAGCCCCACCTTGATCTATTACTTTAGTCTCCCAGTCAAAAAAGGCAATAAGATTTGTTTGACATGATCTTCCCCCAATAAACCTTTGCTGTTTCAGATCCTGTAAATTGCTGGTTATGAGATATTCTACCACTCTTCACTTTAAGAGTGATTCCTTCAATTTCTCTACTACTGATGTAAGGCTCACTGGTCGATAGTTGCTAAACTCTTCCTTGCTTCCACTTTTGTGTAGTGGGATTACATTCACTGTTTTCCAGTCCCCTGGGATTACTCCAGTAGCTAATGACTGGTTGAATAATTCTGTTAATGGTTTTACCAGCTCCCCTTTAAGCTCTTTTAGTAACCTTGGATGTATCCCATCTGGCCCCATTCATTTATCCACTTTCAGAGTTCTGTGAGGACTTTCTCCTCTGTAAATGTACTTGTTTCTCCCTCATTTTTCTGATTATACTTGCAACTTAACTGTAACTTATACTTGCAACTTTCCCCTCTCTTTCAGCAGTGAATACTGAGCGGAAATAATTATTAATATGATCTGCTATTACATTGTCCCCCTCAAGAAGATTAGTCTTATTACTCCACTTTATGTTTTTCTCCTTTCATGTATATACCTAGAAAAGTTTCCCCCCCTTTACCCACTGACTGGGCCATTTTCTCCTCAGCCTGTGCTTTTGCGCATCATATTACCTTCTTAGCCTCCTTCTGTCTAACACCTCTTCGTCCTCATTATTCTGCATCTTCTTAAATTTCTTAAAGGCCAACTTTTTGCTTTCACAAACCACACGCTTCCTTTTCCTTGTGTTTTTCCTAACTCTTTTGACACAACGTTCTGTTGCTTTTAGTATTGCACTTTTTAATTTTTTCCACTTCTCCTACACTCCTTCCAAGTTCCTCCACTCTGCCAAAGAATCCCTTACAGAGTTTCCCATCTCTACAAAATCAGCCTTCCTAAAATCTAACACCTTTGTTTTTGTGTGTGATGAGTCGGTCCCTGTCTTTATTTTGAACCATACTGCTTGATCCCAGGTTTTCACCCACATTTACATCAGATATTCTGTCACCATTTGTAAGTATTAAGTCTAATATTGCATCCTTACGAGTGGGCTCCCTCACCAATTGCTGAAGGGATGCTCCTTGCAATGAATTCAGAATGTCCCTACTCCTTACAAAAAAATAAGGATCAAATATGGTTTGAGGTAACATGTTTAAAAAAGGGGCAGACTAGATGGGCCAAGTGGTTCTTATCTGCCATCAAATTCTATGTTTCTATGTTTCTATGAGCAAGGGGACGCGGTATGCATCCTCCCGTCCTGTTCTTACCCCCATTATCCACGTCGGCGGGGAGTTGATTTTATAAAGTGTGGTGAGCGCAGCGAGCCACCAAGCACAAGTGTGGCAAGCGGCAAAAAAAAAACGAGCCCCGAAGCGTGGCGAGCACAGCATGCTCTGTGTGGGATTGCAGAATACACGTCAAGTAATCCAAGTCCTGACTGCGCTCGCCACGCTTCAGGCTCATATTCCACATGTGCTCGCCATGCTTCATGCTGACGTGGATAGTGGGGGTGTGCTAATTCGCATCGTATGCAAATCATATGTGATAATGCACAAGTACCAGGTAGACTTTATGCTTTATTTTCACATATACTAATATATAGATAAAAGTTGTGTTTTATTTTTTACAATAAAATGTTACCTTTATGGTTATTTTTCCTTCATCGTCTTACATTTTACACACATCAGTGAAATAAATTATGATTTCCCTTACAAGCTCATATACAGTGTTTCTAGAAAAGGATCATACTTTATATGTATTTTCTGCATGTTTTCAAAATTACATGATAGCTCTTGCATAAAAATCTATGAGAAAGCTTGTAGAATGGTGCAATCCTTGAGTTTGACCCTTAAGATTTACTTTGCGTGGGCTTAATATACATCCTCTTATTCTGACACACTTATTGCTCCTTCCCTTTCATATTCTCTGCAGTCAATAACATAAATCTAGGTACCTCATCCAGCTAGAAATGTATCTGTTTACTTTCATCTATACCAGATGCCAACTTAGTGAACTCGTCTCATCCCATTTTTATTTTTCAGCTTTCTGTTGTAGTATCAATGCATACAACATTTTTTTCTATTATTGCATTGTATTTTTCAAGAGTGTTAACGTAAAAAAGTATAAAACAAAGAGAGCAAGGAAAAACAAATGCAATATGCAGGACTATAGTTCCCAAATTCAGTCTTCAAGCCACCCAACACACTGAAATATTTAGTGTATAATAGGTGCAGTGAGTGTGGTCAAAGAGGCCCAAACTGCATACGCTGCACCCATTATTTAATACTCATCTTAATGGAGTCCAACATTCCGCCAAAATCAACACTAATATTTCAGTTAATATTTTCAGGATATTCAGTGGCACCAAGAGGGGAGGTTGGGCCCTGTTGGGGGGACCAGTGGGGGCACATACTGTAACAAGCAGCGATGAGGTTCTTCAGGCAGTGAAGAAGAAGAGACTGCATCAGCACCAGCTTTTCTCCCAGCTACTCAGTTACTCAGTTTCACATAAATTGAGATTGTAACATCCACAACACACCCACTACATGCCCTGCATCCCAGAAATTGTGTACCCATCCCACTGACATGCCTCCATCACTACTTTTATCATTGCTAAATGCAATCAATACTATGGGGGTTATTCTAGTTTACTCGGAAAGGCACAATCACTCTCTAATGGATAAAACCATGTGCACTGCAGGTAGGGCTGATGTAACATGTGCAGAGAAAGTTAGATTTGGGTGTTTTATTGTTTCTGTGCAGGGTAAATACTGGCTGCTTTATTTTTATACTGCAATATAGATATCAGTTTGAAGTACACCCCCCACCCAAATCTAACTCTCTCTGCACATGTTACATCAGCCCCACCTGCAGTGCACATGGTTTTGTCCATTAGAGAGTGATTGTGCCTTTCCGAGTGAACTAGCATAACCCCCTCTGTCAGTTAATGAAAACCACATTTTTTCATTAGGCCCGATTCAGAGCTCATCGCTATTTGGAAATGTCCGATCTTCTACACATATGCACATGACATTGCTACTATTGCAGTTTCAGAGCCAGCAGAGGCTGTACTATGGCATTGCATGGTCAGGATGTGGTATTTTGTGGGAGAGGTCAGGAAAACACTGGCATGTGCGGCCCTGTCCTGTGCTGGGTCCCACTGCGAAGTGCCGGCAGTTGCAGATTTGTGAAATGCTGTAATTCACATTTGCAACTGATTCTAAATAAAGCAATGAAATGCCATTGTAATTATCTGTAGCTGCAGATCTGCCCATGTGGTGCAGAGGGGATTGCTAAGCACAGATATATACATTAAATACATGCTATTATGTATGTAATATATGTGCTGAATCCTTCCTCCAGGGTCAGCATCACAGTTCACATCAGCATAAGCCAAAATATACTCTTTCTAAGGCCTTCGCCAGATATCTATTGGCTAGTTTCCCAGGAGTCCATGGACAGGCTAAACAATGTGTTATGGCTTATGCTGATTCCCAATAGGTACTTTAATGCCGATCCCAGTGGGATCCATGTACTGTAGCACATATACTCTATATATATATATATATATATATATATATATATGGAAAAAAAGGGGGGTATCAGAGTGCGCTAAATACAACAGAAGTAGATTTTAAACAATCAATGTTTAATATAAAATATAAAAGTATAAAAAATTATAAAACGAGCCCTTATATTTAAGGGTATCTTCAAATATACAATTGATGAACAGAGATGATTTGTTGTTTAATTCAAGTAGTCTTGATCACAAATAGCCCAACGCGTTTCGTCAAAACATGACTTCATCAGGGGCGGATATAGTAATCAGCAATGACCATATATGTCATAAACACAATAAATAGCTGCTCAGTATTCCAGAGTCAATTCTGATATGACCACAGCAATCGTAAACATAATGTAAGATCACAAACAATTTTCATCGAGGTGTCTCAAAGATATTCCAATGCAATTTTCCAGTATAATTTTCAATACATTTTTTTTCGCAATCATAAAGGTAGGGTGATTCCAATAGAAGTGTCAAGAGAATTGCCAGATATATAAAAAATTAGTGGAGAGCTCTAAAACCAGCAACCAGTCAGCAGGGATTCACCAATAAACGTTGGAGCACTATTAAAGCACTTTTAAAATCCCTGGGAGTGCCGCTGCCTGTATCCCCGCCGATTACTCTATCTATCTATATATATATATATAGTCAGGGGTTTGTTCGGCACTCCGGACAAATGTAGATAGCACCGTGGTGCCTTCCTCCGCAATTAATGTACAAGTAGATGATCCAGGGGCTTGTGGTGGGGCTCCCAGAAATAAGGCGGCACTCACGGAATTTAGTAAATCAAATCAAATGTATTGAAAGTGACACAACCGTGTCATGCGTCAAGTCGACGTTTCAAGGTCTCGCAGGACCTTTTCATCAGGACGTGCAGGGGTGAATAAAGTGCTGTGCATAAGGGGGTGCAAGGCAATCTCTTACCTATTTGTAGCCTTCTAACGTCTGTGTCCTCCTCGCTGCCGCTGCATCACCGCTGCTGACTTCCGGGAGCGCTGTCAACGCCCACCTGTGACGTGCGGTGGTTGCCAGGCCAACCCTGGACGCCTTGCCACGGAGCTGCTGCACGGCCGTGCGGGGGGATATTCAATCGGACCAACAGACACACTGTTGGATAAAGTGATAGAAACGTGCATGATTAAATGGACAATTTGTGCAAAAAAATTAATATAGAAGGCTATGGGTATATTAACTGAGTGTTAAAGTGGTGTGGGACAGAATGTTAAAGATATTTTTAAGAACGGAAAAAACGGAAAAAGCTGCATAGCAATTTGCGGGCTGACTGAACCCGGGGATATTTGTAGTACTTAAATAGATAATTAGATCGCGGAGCACAGCAATTTATACATCGCTAGCATGGGGGTAAAGCAAAATATCACATGGAAGTTAGCATGGAAGTTAGCAAATGTGCATAATAGCTCAAATTCTGTTAAAGGAGCAAAATGCTCAAAGAAATGTCTTCCATAGCAATTGTTCATTCATCCCATTTGGGACCAGGGTGTTCAATTTGAAGATCCACATCGATTCCTTTTTGGTCAGCAGTTTTTGTCTGTCGCCCCCTCTGCTGAGCGGAGGGACATGGTCAATGATCTTGCTTTTGAGACTGGCCAGCGTGTGTCCACATTCCCTAAAGTGCCTTGCGACAGGCTGTTCGACTGCATTACCTTTGGGTGCATTTGTCAATGAAGATCTATGCAATGCCATTCTTTCCCTAAAGCTCCGAATGGTTTGTCCAACGTATAGTTTACCACAGGGGCAGATGATAATATAAATGATGTACGTGGACTTGCAATGTAGGACATGTTTTATGGGAAATTTTTTTCCCGTTTGTGGATGGCTAAAGTCGGAGCCGGCTAGCATATAGTTACAGGTTGTACAAGACGGACATTTGTAACAACCCGGTTTTTTCGTTTGAATGTTAAATAACGTTGGGGGGGGTTTCTTCTCAATGTTGGTCTTGATCAGCAAATCACGGAGATTTTTGCCCCTCTTGTAGCTTGACACCAGTGTCACCTATTGTCACCAGTGACACCAGCCTTCCTGGCCTAAAACAGAAGACGGTTATGTCAAGCTACAAGAGGGGCAAAAATCTCCGTGATTTGCTGATCAAGACCAACATTGAGAAGAAACCCCCCCCAACGTTATTTAACATTCAAACGAAAAAACCGGGTTGTTACAAATGTCCGTCTTGTACAACCTGTAACTATATGCTAGCCGGCTCCGACTTTAGCCATCCACAAACGGGAAAAAAATTTCCCATAAAACATGTCCTACATTGCAAGTCCACGTACATCATTTATATTATCATCTGCCCCTGTGGTAAACTATACGTTGGACAAACCATTCGGAGCTTTAGGGAAAGAATGGCATTGCATAGATCTTCATTGACAAATGCACCCAAAGGTAATGCAGTCGAACAGCCTGTCGCAAGGCACTTTAGGGAATGTGGACACACGCTGGCCAGTCTCAAAAGCAAGATCATTGACCATGTCCCTCCGCTCAGCAGAGGGGGCGACAGACAAAAACTGCTGACCAAAAAGGAATCGATGTGGATCTTCAAATTGAACACCCTGGTCCCAAATGGGATGAATGAACAATTGCTATGGAAGACATTTCTTTGAGCATTTTGCTCCTTTAACAGAATTTGAGCTATTATGCACATTTGCTAACTTCCATGCTAACTTCCATGTGATATTTTGCTTTACCTCCATGCTAGCGATGTATAAATTGCTGTGCTCCGCGATCTAATTATCTATTTAAGTACTACAAATATCCCCGGGTTCAGTCAGCCCGCAAATTGCTATGCAGCTTTTTCCGTTTTTTCCGTTCTTAAAAATATCTTTAACATTCTGTCCCACACCACTTTAACACTCAGTTAATATACCCATAGCCTTCTATATTAATTTTTTTGCACAAATTGTCCATTTAATCATGCACGTTTCTATCACTTTATCCAACAGTGTGTCTGTTGGTCCGATTGAATATCCCCCCGCACGGCCGTGCAGCAGCTCCGTGGCAAGGCGTCCAGGGTTGGCCTGGCAACCACCGCACGTCACAGGTGGGCGTTGACAGCGCTCCCGGAAGTCAGCAGCGGTGATGCAGCGGCAGCGAGGAGGACACAGACGTTAGAAGGCTACAAATAGGTAAGAGATTGCCTTGCACCCCCTTATGCACAGCACTTTATTCACCCCTGCACGTCCTGATGAAAAGGTCCTGCGAGACCTTGAAACGTCGACTTGACGCATGACACGGTAGTGTCACTTTCAATACATTTGATTTGATTTACTAAATTCCGTGAGTGCCGCCTTATTTCTGGGAGCCCCACCACAAGCCCCTGGATCATCTACTTGTATATATATATATATATATATATATATATATATATATATATATATATATATATATATATATATATATATATATATATATATATATATATATATATATATATTGTCCAAGGATCCGCACACTCATCCAGGAAAAAGTAATATATACGGGGTGCTCCCCTAAGGAAAGGGGTATTTCCAAATAATAGCAACAAGTCCGGTTTTTTAGGCCAGAGAGGGCACTCACCACCACAGCAGATAAAATTGCTTTTTATTTAGAAGATGTAAGCAGGCATGGTCGACGTTTCAACCCCGGAGGGCCGTTTTCAAGACAGCTACAAACAATCCAGTGTGTTACCACCACAGGTCAGGCATACACTGATGCTACCATTGAGGCTATTTATACCTTAGCCAATCCTGGCTGATTGCCACTTAGCAGTATTAATTAATTAGTCAACAGGTGTGTGGGACCTCTTTATACACACCCACTCCAAAACAATAGGTCAAATCCAATACCAATCCCTATCTAGCCAATGGACACACGGAACAAACAAACATATAACATAAAACATATATACATACGGCCAAACTGCCGTCCAGGTGGGTCATAAGGTGAGCCGCTGGCTACCGATAAAGCCGATCACTGTGTACGAGGCCGGCAGCACACGCCGGCGGCACCCATACCAGGAAGCTTGCGGTTTACCTGCGTTCCAGCGTGTCACTGAAAGCTCATTGGTCAGCCGGCGTCAGCTGTTTAGTGTCACAGGATGCTGCGGCGAGACCGCTTAGCGTCTGTGACAGACTCATAGCAACCAGCAGTTACGTATTCAACTGTGTTAGCTGGCATGTCTGCGCAGGCGTATAGGCATGAAACAAGCACCCAGGTATGCCAGAATTAACTGTAGTTCCCGGGGCGTCATGCGTTCCACCTGCGTTGCATATGTTTTAAAGAGATATGCTGAGCATACACACTGGGACATAATCTCATCAAAAATTGACAGACAGAAAATAAAAACAAACAACATTTAACATGAATTGTATGTGCCATTGGTCATGGTTTATAACCATTGGCATCCATAGTTAAATCCAGATCATAGGTGAATATTCATTCATTCAACATGGGGCACGGCACAAGGGTGGTATGGAATACTATTTGGAGGTCCATATACAACTATATTCAGATTTCTATGTATAACACAACTAAATATTCAATTTTACCCATAAGGCCAGGTAGAGATAGACACTCAATGGTAGTTCACAAAATAAAGCAAAATAAGGCCGCATAACACGGCTAAATTAAAAATCCGGGCAGTCTGCCACCTATGTACACCACCAACTAGTAGGGTGCTGTCAATAGTGCGAAGACTGTCCAGAGCATTTCTCCAGAAAAACGACATACTGTAAATCATATTATTGTAAAAAAATGTTTAAAGGGTTATTTTCATTTAACCCATTAGGGTCAATCGTATTCAAATCAAAAATCCAACGTGATTCCTTCTTTTTAAGGATTAATTCCCTGTTGCCACCCCTTTGTAATTTCGGAACATGGTCAATAAGCATACAGCGTAAAGTTGTGACCTGATGCTTATGTTTCAAAAAATGTCTTGCGACCGGTTTGTCTGTTCTGCCGGTCTCAAACGCAGAGCGTATTGATAGTCTATGATTGGCCATGCGGTCACGAAAGTTGCGGGTGGTAAGACCAATATAATAAAGTCCACATGGACATGTGAGAAGATAGATGACATGGTCCATAGTGCAAGTGAGTTTATACTTTATTTTGATTTTTCTGCCCGAGTGGGGATGTGGAAAAGAAGGTCCGGTTAGCATTGCTCTACAGGTTGTACAAGATGTACATTTGAAGCACCCCAACTTGGTGCTCCGCAACCAAGTATCTGTGGTCACTGTAGGTTGTAATGTTGGGCGCATCAAGAGCTGTCTTAGGTTAGTTCCCTTTTTCTAGGCACACATTGGAGAGGACATTTTCTCAAGTTTTAATGTAGGGTCAGTGGCTACAAGTGGCCAATATTTACTCACAATCTTTTTAGAGGTATTAGACGTGTGGTCATAAGTAGTAACATAGGTCATCCGATTCTTTTTTGTCGATGGCCTCGATACTGTAGTCTCGGATAACTTCATGTACGCCTTTTCAATGCATCTGTCTACTGTGGTGGTGGAATAGCCCCTTTGAAGAAAGCGATCTTTCATTTCTTGTATCTGTATTCCCGCTCTGTCAGCAGAGGAGTTGTTTCTGAGTACTCTGAGGAACTGCGACACGGGAAGGTTTTCTTTAAGCGCTGTTGGGTGTTGGCTACTGGCACACAGCAGCGTGTTACGGTCTGTCTCTTTTTTGTATAATGTAGAACCAAGTTTGTCACCATCCCGAAATATGGTAACATCGAGGAAGTTCATTTTTTCTTGATCAATATCAAATGTGAACTTGACTGGTTCATCTAGTGCATTAAGGGTATCAACCATAACTATAAATTGCTCCTTGGTGCCTGACCACAGGACGAAGACATCGTCAATATATCTAAAAATTTTTAGCTATTTGTCACCATACACCGGATAAATATATTTACTTTCAAACGCTGTCATGTAAATATTGGCATAGGCCGGGGCAATGTTGCTGCCCATTGCAGTCCCATTGCACTGGCCGAAGTACTCATTACCGTAGATGAAATAATTTTTTGTAAGAATTACTTCAATAAGTGATATCAAGAAATCAATGGGCGGGTTTTTGTGGTCCGAGTGATGTAAACTACTGCGGACTGCATCCATGCCACTGGAATGGGGAATAATCGTATAAAGGGACTGTACGTCCATGGTCGCCATCCAAACATCAGGCTGGATGTCAGCAATTTCTCAGATTTTTGTCAAAAAATGACCAGTATCCTGTATGTAGCTAGAAGCACTGCACACAATGGGTTGTAAAAATTGGTCAACGTACACAGCAAGCGGCTGGAGTACCGACCCCCTTGCCGATATAATCGGTCGGCCTGGTGGGCACTCCAACCGCTTGTGTATTTTCGGCAAAGTGTAGATAATGGGCGTGACTGGGAAGTCGACCGACAAAAACTTTGCTGTCTGTTCATCTATCATTCCTCCCAAAATTGCACCATTGATTAATTGATCGATGTTATTCTTAATAGAGGCAGTCGGGTTATGTGTCAATTTTCTGTATGTGTCAGTGTCTGACAGCTGACTGACAATCTCAGCATTGTAGTCAACCCAATCCTGAATAATAATAATAATAATAATAACGGATCCTTGGACAATATTTGGGATTACATCGTAATTTGGATTTATGGTGTTATCTATCCAGCACCCATTGGATACATTATTATTATTGTTGTAACTGTTATATTATAATATATTGTGAAATATACAAATTGTGTGTTAATAACTAACAGGCCTAGCTTACACTGAGTTTAATTAGCTCTGATTGTTTTTAGCTGGTTTTCTCTGGACCGACTATATTGTATCAAGCCCATTATCTACACTTTGCCGAAAATACACAAGCGGTTGGAGTGCCCACCAGGCCGACCGATTATATCGGCAAGGGGGTCGGTACTCCAGCCGCATGCTGTGTACGTTGACCAATTTTTACAACCCATTGTGTGCAGTGCTTCTAGCTACATACAGGATACTGGTCATTTTTTGACAAAAATCCGAGAAATTGCTGACATCCAGCCTGATGTTTGGATGGCGACCATGAACGTACAGTCCCTTTATACGATTATTCCCCATTCCAGTGGCATGGATGCAGTCCGCAGTAGTTTACATCACTCGGACCACAAAAAACCACCCATTGATTTCTTGATATCACTTATTGAAGTAATTCTTACAAAAAATTATTTCATCTACGGTAATGAGTACTTCGGCCAGTGCAATGGGACTGCAATGGGCAGCAACATTGCCCCGCCCTATGCCAATATTTACATGACAGCGTTTGAAAGTAAATATATTTATCCGGTGTATGGTGACAAATTGCTAAATTTTTTTAGATATATTGACAATGTCTTCGTCCTGTGGTCAGGCACCAAGGAGCAATTTATAGTTATGGTTGATACCCTTAATGCACTAGATGAACCAGTCAAGTTCACATTTGATATTGATCAAGAAAAAATGAACTTCCTCGATGTTACCATATTTCGGGATGGTGACAAACTTGGTTCTACATTATACAAAAAAGAGACAGACCGTAACACGCTGCTGTGTGCCAGTAGCCAACACCCAACAGCGCTTAAAGAAAACCTTCCCGTGTCGCAGTTCCTCAGAGTACTCAGAAACAACTCCTCTGCTGACAGAGCGGGAATACAGATACAAGAAATGAAAGATCGCTTTCTTCAAAGGGGCTATTCCACCACCACAGTAGACAGATGCATTGAAAAGGCGTACATGAAGTTATCCGAGACTACAGTATCGAGGCCATCGACAAAAAAGAATCAGATGACCTATGTTACTACTTATGACCACACGTCTAATACCTCTAAAAAGATTGTGAGTAAATATTGGCCACTTGTAGCCACTGACCCTACATTAAAACTTGAGAAATTTCCTCTCCAATGTGTGCCTATAAAAAGGGACCTAACCTAAGACAGCTCTTGATGCGCCCAACATTACAACCTACAGTGACCCTACTAGTTGGTGGTGTACATAGGTGGCAGACTGCCCGGATTTTTAATTTAGCCGTGTTATGCGGCCTTATTTTGCTTTATTTTGTGAACTACCATTGAGTGTCTATCTCTACCTGGCCTTATGGGTAAAATTTAAAATTTAATATTTAGTTGTGTTATACATAGAAATCTGAATATAGTTGTATATGGACCTCCAAATAGTATTCCATACCACCCTTGTGCCGTGCCCCATGTTGAATGAATGAATATTCACCTATGATCTGGATTTAACTATGGATGCCAATGGTTATAAACCATGACCTATGGCACATACAATTCATGTTAAATGTTGTTTGTTTTTATTTTCTGTCTGTCAATTTTTGATGAGATTATGTCCCAGTGTGTATGCTCAGCATATCTCTTTAAAACATATGCAACGCAGGTGGAACGCATGACGCCCCGGGAACTACAGTTAATTCTGGCGTACCTGGGTGCTTGTTTCATGCCTATACGCCTGCGCAGACATGCCAGCTAACACAGTTGAATACGTAACTGCTGGTTGCTATGAGTCTGTCACAGACGCTAAGCGGTCTCGCCGCAGCATCCTGTGACACTAAACAGCTGACGCCGGCTGACCAATGAGCTTTCAGTGACACGCTGGAACGCAGGTGAACCGCAAGCTTCCTGGTACGGGTGCCGCCGGCGTGTGCTGCCGGCCTCGTACACATCGATCGGCTTTATCGGTAGCCAGCGGCTCACCTTATGACCCACCTGGACGGCAGTTTGGCCGTATGTATATATGTATATATGTTTTATGTTATATGTTTGTTTGTTCCGTGTGTCCATTGGCTAGATAGGAATTGGTATTGGATTTGACCTATTGTTATGGAGTGGGTGTGTATAAAGAGGTCCCACACACCTGTTGACTAATTAATTAATACTGCTAAGTGGCAATCAGCCAGGATTGGCTAAGGTATAAATAGCCTCAATGGTAGTATCAGTGTATGCCTGACCTGTGGTGGTAACACACTGGATTGTTTGTAGCTGTCTTGAAAACGGCCCTCCGGGGTTGAAACGTCGACCATGCCTGCTTACATCTTCTAAATAAAAAGCAATTTTATCTGCTGTGGTGGTGAGTGCCCTCTCTGGCCTAAAAAAACGGACTTGTTGCTATATATATATATATATATATATATATATATATATATATATATATATATATATATATATATATATATATATATATATATATATATATATTATACAGGGGGATGCTCACAGGGGAGCGATGGCCGGCACTCACGGAGACTCTTCAAAGAAATCAGCAATCAACACAGCAGTGTTATGTCAACGTTTCTGAGGACTTTAAAGTCCTCAGAAACGTTGACATAACACTGCTGTGTTGATTGCTGATTTCTTTGAAGAGTCTCCGTGAGTGCCGGCCATCGCTCCCCTGTGAGCATCCCCCTGTGTATTTTCCAAGGCAAGGTCACCTGGAGCAATTGTATATGTCTTTACTGAGTGCCGGATCATACACCCCCCATCGATATATATATTTATATATATATTATAATATAATATATACAGTATGTGCATAGCGATCAAAACATGCACCCCATGGTCGGTGCTGCAACCACAGCTGATTGTAGTGCACAGTTTATCAATATTCCAGTTAAGAAATAGGCATGTCTTTATCCCAGTGACATCCACTCCTGGTTGTTCTAGTTGTAGCTGATCATCTAGGTCATTTCAGGGTGGGCATATTGGTTGAAAAACCTGACAATATAATATTTCTGCAGGGCTCTAGAGTAAGCCACCCACTGCTGCACTTTGCTAGATTTCCAAATCCAGAGCAGCATAAAGCATAAGAGAAAGTCGTGTTGTGTTTTGTCTCAAGTCATTTAACCTTGCACCTTATGATTTGGAACAATAAAAAGATGCTCTCCAGCTTGGCTTCAGTTATTTTTGCTCAATGTACTTAATGGACATATAGTGCTGTAATAGAATTTAAAAATTCATGGGATGAGCCGAGCGATATGGAAAAAGTTAGAACACAAGAAAAAAAGGTCAACAAGTTTTACAGTAAATTGGGGTTATATGGACGGCACTGCCCAGGTTTCTATGTTTGCTTTAGTATGATAAGAAAAGAGTAAAATAAAATGGGGTCAGCTGTAGCTGGTGCAAAAAGTCTTAATGCTGTAATACATTGGTACTGTCTTCAGAAAATATGCTGGCGTATGACATATATTATATACTTTAAAATGCAAATAAACTGTTTACCGCTTCTGAGCAATACACAGATACAATGTTACTCCTTATTGCTGCCCAGCAACACTCTTTGTACACAATTCTCTCTCCTGCACCCCACTCAACCAGACTTCCCGCTTGGCCTGCATACAGTACAGTTCTTTGCCTCAGTCCTCTGTCTTCATCACCCTCTTTACCCCACACCCCTGTCTACTCTGCATCCCTCTCTTCTCCAAAATTCTCTGTCCTACACTGAGCTCTGCACTGCACCCCTCCATACCTGCTCAATTCTTTACCCTTCCCCCTTTCTGTCGGTACCACCCTCTCTGCCCCAGACTGCTCCGGAGGACCAGATGTATCAAGCTTCAAAACGTGATAAAGTGGAGAGTGATAAACAGCCAGCCAATCAGCTCCTACCTGTCATTTTTCAAACCCTGTCTGTAACATGGCAATTAGGAGCTGATTGGCTGAGTGTTTATCATTCTCCATTATATCACTTTTTGAAGCTTAATACATCTCGCCCATGTCTATCTACTTCAGCCCCCTCCTTGCCTTATATCCAATTCTGATCTGGGCACTTCTGCCTCAGAATCCTCCCTGTCCTGCATCCTTCCCTGACATGAATCCTTCTCTCCTCTGCACCCTATACAGTAGGTGCTTATCTAAAAACAAAGGGCTTTCACAAACAGTCAGGCTTTCACAATCATTTGACCTTCATTTTGGCATACTGCCTCCTGCATGGGTCACTTACAGCAGATTAACCTACACTCAGAGGAGTCAGAATGCCCCTTGACAACTCTGGGCCATACACAAATCTGGAGGGTCAGTAGCAGTGTGGTAATTTGATGGCACGTTCGCATGGTTCTTTATTACAACTGTTATGTTGTAGATAAAACACAGGTATTATTAGATTAATTGTAGTTAGTCTGCTGTACAGTTACAGGATGATGTCCTGAGCAGCCGTAGGTATAGTCACTTCACCTGCTTTATATACAGCAAAAAACTCCACTCACTTCACATAGCAACAACTATTCATTTGGACAAAGGTATGTACAGGGTGATACTACGCTTAATGTGCTCCCTACAGAATGTAAATGATATTGAATTTTATGACAGTTTTTCTTTTGTTTTACTTTATAGGTTGTACAAGAAGAAATCGTCATGCCATCTAGTTTTGTGAAGCTCAGCTACCTGAGCAGTCGAACACTTGGATATAAGAGTCTTATACATATTATACTCACCCACGCAACTATCCCTACTGGCCTAAGCAAAGTGCATTTAATTGTAGCAGTGGAAGGACGTCTTGTGCAGAAATGGTTTCCTGCTGCTATTAACCTGGTTTATACCTTTGCCTGGAACAAAACAGATATTTATGGACAGAAAGTATCTGGTCTCTCAGAAGCACTAGGTATTGTTTTTATTAATACCTTTCATCATGTTTATATTCATATTTATCTATAGCTGTATTTTTATGTATTCTTCAGAAAATGTGCACTCAGTTCTTGGTCATACACGTGGCTATTGAAAAGCAGCAAACTTAGAATATAAGTATAATGTGTTCCTATATGAAACCATCTGCACTTAGGGGTTATTCAGACCTGATCACTGTTGTGCGAAATCTATTGATGAATAATTGCACATGTGCTTGGGTCACAGTGCGCAAGTGCGAGGCCACACGGTGACAAAAATCAGCAAATTCTTTTTCCATAACTCAGTGTTTGATTGATGGGAAGTCACCGTTTGGGGGTGGTAACCTGCCATTTTCTGGGAGTGTCAGGAAGCATGCAGGTGTGTCCAGATGTTTCAACACACTTGCGCAGACCAGGGAAATCATCCAATGGTGAGTGCAAACTGATTTACAGCTCAGCGATCTATTAGAAAGCCATCTGCAGACTTGCACGTGGGCGGGATATGATTCTGTTGGGTGGCGGCTATCTGATCGCAGACCTCTGCAAATTCATACAGCAGCAAGCAGGTCTGAACCAGGCCCTGAGTTTGAACTGGGCCAGCACGGTCGGTGTAATGGTTAGCATTACTGCCTCACAGCAATGAGGTCATGGGTTCAATTCCCACCATGGCCCTAACTGTTTCAATGTGCATGGGTTTCCTCCTGGTACTCCAGTTTCCTACCACAATCAGATAATATACTGGTGAGTTAATAGGCACACCACAAGATTAACCCTAGAATGTCTGTGTGCGTGCATGTGGTAGGCAGAGCTGCAAGTATGGCGGTACGGGGTGGTACCGTTAAAATAAATAATGCGTGCATATGTAAGTGGCGGGGGTGTGGTTTTCGCCGCCCCGCCACAGCTGATTGCTTTCGGAGCGGAGGGGAGCGCATCGAACTTCTCTCCCTCCCCTCCCTGTGTCACTTAGACTAGGCTGTCAGGCGACAGCCAATCAGAGCTCGCGGGCTGGCAGCCAATCAGGAGCCAGCCCGCGAGATAGAGTCAGTGAAGCCAGGCAGAAGAGACGGGAGATGCACTCCCTCCCCCTCCCCTCCCCAGGGAAGCAGAACAGCGGGGGACTGTAGGGGGGGAGAGGACCTGACTGGACCGGACACAGCCAGCACTGGTGAGTTGTGCTGCTGTGGGGGCATTTATGTGTGGCACTGTGGGGGCATATTATATCTGGCACTGGGGGCATATCTGGCACTGGAGGCATATGTGTGGCACTGTGGTGGCATATCTGGCACTGGGGGCATATGTGTGGCACTGTGGGGGCATATCTGGCACTGAGGGGCATATGTGTGGCACTGTGGGGGCATATCTGGCACTGGAGGCATATGTGTGGCATTGTGGGGGCATATATCTGGCACTGGGGCACTGTGGGGGCATATCTGGCACTGGGTGGGCATATTATTAATGGGCATCAGTTGTGCGGTGTAATGAGCATTATGGTGTGGGGAATAATGTGTAACGAGCATTATGGCATGGGTCATATGTATTGGGTGTGTGACGCGTAACAGGCATTACTGTGTAAACTTTGGCCGTGTGCCTTCGGCGTGCAATATTCCAGCCACTCCCCCTAGTGTCATATGACCACGCCCCTAGTCACACCCCCTGACCACGCCCAATTTTCGCCTTTGGCGCGCGGCACAGTACCACTAAGACCTTTTTCCTACTTGCACCACTGGTGGTAGGGAATATAGATTGTAAGCTCCACTGGGGCAGGGACTGATCTGAATTTTCAAATATTCTCTGTACAGTGCTGCAGAATATGTTTGTGCTATCTTAATAAAGAAATAAAAATAAATAAACTAGAAAATAGGTAGAAAATGAAGAGTCTGCTCTATGTTGCTATTACGGTTGTCACCTCACCTCATGGTATTCACTGCCCAGAGTTGTATAGAGTTGCATCATTACATTCTATAACATTTCACTTAAATACCAACTGGACACTTTATAGCCATGGGTTGGTGAGTTTGAATATTCATCCTGCATTTGTGTGGCTTTCCTATGGATTTTATCAGACACTACAAAAACATACTGGTACTGTAGGTCTATTGGACTATAATAAATGTCCCCTTGTGTGTGTGTGCATTTATCGGATTCTAAAATAAAATTACCCTAGTATGTGTGCATTTGTATGTTGGCAGTGGAAAACGAAGGATTTCTTCATGTGGGTTCCCAAATGCATTTCACAATCTACTGCTGGAGCAAGTGTGGGAGTCTGGGGAGGTGAACGATGAACCTAATATCAACTCTGGACATAGATGTTAACCTTGGTCTTTATAAACACTGAATAATACAGATGGAGCAGGCCTAGTCTTTGCAGGGGTTGGAAAAAGTATCACAAGCCCCCGCCAGTGGCCAGCTCCCACCAGGAGCTTTCCCCGGGCCCCTGCTGCCTCCTCCGCCATCACCGCCGGTCCCCCCTGACACCCTCCCCCGTCAAAGGGGGGTATTCAATGTTGGTTGATGTTTCCGACAGGTGGAAATATTTGCCTTTTTCGACATTCATAGGTCAAATGTACATTCGCCTATTCAATATCGGGGCCTTTTCTCTGACTGCCGAAAAAAAATCCAACAGTCCAGAAACACAGGGATTAGCGAATTACGCGCTGTGATTTTTGTCGGAAACGGACACTAATTTAAAAATTTTGCAGCAAGCTGCTGACCAACCTGCTGCAAAAAAATTCAGATCTGTGAGACGACGGGCATCTCGACAGGGAGCCTATCAGCAGCGGCTGCTGTATAAGCATTGATACAGGAGCAGTGCCTGCTGCTGCAGGTTTCTTACAGCTGCAGAAGGGAGCCAGGGGAGAGTGCTGACAACGCTGCATGGAGCTGGAGCCAGGAGAGACTGACAGCAGAAGTGACAGGACACACTACCTGCGGGACCGCATGGTCCCAGAGCTGGGGAAGATCTGTCACCAGGACTCCCTTCACTGACAGCAGCAGGCAGTATGTCCGTCCATTGCTGCTGTCAGTAAAGGTAGCCCTGCTGACAGATCTGTCAGCACTCTCCTCCGCAGGGCCGGCGAGAGGGGGGAGCTGGTACTAACTACCAGGGCCCGGGCTTGCTGGAGGGACCTGGCGGGGGCCCTGGTCCGACCCCCCTCCTTCCCTCTCCATCACTCCCGGGCAGCAGCAGCACACACCTACAGCATGTGCTGTGCTGGCAGCAGGCTCAGCTTTAGCTTCTCACTGACAGTGTGAGAGCTCATGCTGTGCCTGCTGTCAGCACAGCACATGCTGTGGGTGGGTGTGCGCTGCAGCTGAGGGGGGCAACAATAACACTACCCCCTCGACTTTAGAGTGTTTTTAACCCCCCTTAACATTTTGGGTTGCGTGGCCTAGTTGCGGGAGGTAGCCATGCCTCCTGTGATTAGGCCACGCCCATTTTTTTTTACCTGGGTCTGGCATACCTCTCAGCAGCCCTGTTCCCCCAGCTCTCCCCCCAGCAGCTGCAAGCACTCTGCAGCATTGGCCACAGCTACAGTATCAGCACTGTACAAATGATATATATTCTTTGTACAGCGCTTCATTAACTGGTTGCGCTAGGTAAGTAAATTAATGCTACAATAGCTGATTTCCATTCTTTTTAATTTTTTTACCAGATGAGTCGACAGATATACCGCATATTCATTGTGACAAATATTTTTAAAACCCATAGAAAATTACCATATTTTAATTTACAATATATAGTTTACAATCTAAGGCTTATAATGTTGTGGTATTGCAGATGCAAACTGGTATTTTGAGTGTAACACATAAGTTACTTGACACATCATTTGGGAACATAAATCCTAACACTTCCATATTCGAGTAGGTAAGAAAAGCTTGTCCTCATCTTCCGCTAATAATGCATTAGCTGACAGCATTAGGACAGAAAGGATGTGTATTGATCTAAATCTTGTATTAATCAAATTAAATTATATTAAAGTATTTATTTACTAAAATGGCAATTGTTTAAAGTTGTGGAGAGGAGAAACCACTGTAAATGTTATGCAGAATAGGACTCTTCTCCCGTTTTTCTGTGCAGAAACTTGGGGTGACATTTAATAGGACGAGAGATTCAGAAAGTGAGAGATTTGGTAATCTCATGGGGTTTTTTAAAGCGGCAATCATGTACACGGCAAAACCAGACTGGTTTTGTCGTGTACATGATTGCCGCTTTAAAAAAACTGGATATTTATTACCAAATCTCTCACTTTATGAATATCTTAACCTATTAAATTTCCCACTTATGCTCATTCTCCCCCTTGCACTTGTCATTACTGGCCGGAAACTGCATGGAAGAATATTACACTGTCAAAACACAGAGTAAAGACAGTATAAACTTGGTCAATGGGTAACTGCAGGGGGGAATATATATATATATATATATATATATATATATATAGATATATAGATATATATCTATATATCTATATATATATATATATACACACATATACATACATACCACATGAACAGCCTGTGTTTGTCCCTCTGCACCTTACTCTGTAGGACTGTAGGAGACCTCACATTCCCAGTGCTGCCTCTGATTAAAAATCCTCCCATGACTAGGCTGCTGCTGCTGTCCTCCATGGGCCTGAGAAGCATGTAATGAGCTTCACCAATCAGAGCTCAGCACACCTCTCAGCCTCTGCCCTCTTTTGCAAAGTGTCATGGGACTTAGTCAACTCCCAGTAATGCACTGCACACTTGTGCAGTCAGTGTGTCTTCGCACCCCATGCTCAGCACCATTAATCATTGTCACATTGGCAGATAGGTGAAGCTGCAGCACTACCCCACTCCCATGCCCAAAACCTTTAGCTAAAAAAAAAAAAAAAAAATACAGTACATGCCAACCACAGGGGGCCTCTAGCTAGAGGGGGGCCAAGGTTACCCTTTGCCCCTGCTTTAATCCAGCCCTGCTCATATGTCAGCTGTACCCATTCTGTTTCTTTTAATAAATGCAAGCATTCCTTCGTTATAAAGCTCCAGTAAAAGATGCAAGGTAGAAGTAGGCTTATCTAATCAATTCCATACCCACCCATCTGGTCAAATTTTATGCTGCCAATTTGCACCATTGAAAAAGTTACCAGATTACGCCCCAAACTTTAAATAGTGTTTAAATACATACATAAGCTGCTTACACATATATACAGTATGTAGAGAAAAAAGTAATAATTATTAAGCCTATAATATTGTAAAAGCTTCAAAAAAGTAAGACGATAAATAAAGTGTGAGTATACAGCCAATTGCAGAGCCAGATTATAACACTTATGCATTGATAGCTACAAAACTAGAGTTTTAGCAGTCATGTGTTAAACCTGAATGTGTTCTTAGGCATGGTGCTATTTTCAGATGGCCTTATGCTTAAAATGACCCCCAGCCCTCTATCACTTTCCTTTATTTGCAATTCAATTCTTTTAGACTCTTCCTCTTGACTTGAAGGCTGTCATACAGCTATTTATAAAAGACAGGTTATATGAGGATTGCACTTAGAAACAGAAACATTCTTCATTATTCTTGCACTATGTCATATTTAAATTCTGGAGCTGGCAGATTTATTACCTTCTTTAATTACAAATTCCTTTAATCATTTATCTCCTGATCAGTTTCTTTAATGAGCAACTTCTAAAGGTGGAACATGTTCTTTTAAAATTGTAACCAGCTTCTTAATGTATGCAAGAACACTTATGTTTAAGAATAAATTTTACTTTAATTACAGTATATTACTTGTCAACAGGATTTAGAAGTTGATGACTTCTTGATATGTTTGCATTTATTAGGTATGTTATGTCTGCAGAATTATCAAACTCATTTCACTCATTTCACTGCTGTGTGTAGGGGTTCAGCATGTTGGCTATAGCACAGGTTTGAAATGTCCTTGTAACTTACATCAACATAGAACAGTGACTTTTTCCATAACACTGTTTATATACATTTAGCAGGCTGTGTTTGTTGAGAAAAACAAGATAACTTCCTTGTGTCAGTTTCAGCTGTCGCTTATATGGGCATTACAGCTGCCATCAGAAATTGTAGTGCCCAGGACTGATAATATACTGTAGGTAGACATGGCAGATCATCCAGCATGTCCAATATGATATTTTCAAGTTACAGATGGCTGGACATTTCCCCTGTTCCTTCACTCAGGAGGTACGGAATATGTCTACTCTACACGAGAAGGAAGTAGATAATGTGGGCCATGCACTATGAGATATCTCACATTATATGCCCATAATATTTGATGGATGTGAAGCTGCTAGATAAAAGTGCTAATGCTTGGTAAACAGCGAGCATCGAGTGACTGAGATGCCACCCGCCGCCTGGCCGAATCCCCCCTGCCAAATCCCCTCGGTACCATGTGACAGGATGTCTACAAGAACACATCCCCTCCATCAGTGACGTGCGGTGAGGTCATTGCCTGGGGAGGCACTGACCTCACCGCACGTCACTGCTGCATACATACATAGGTATGCAGCGGCCGCCCACCGCCGGTACATGCGCGCCCCACCTGCCCTCCCACCACCCGGCGGACTCACCTGTCATCTTCTCGGTGGTGACGGCGGCCGGTCCCGGTGAGTGACAAAGGCAGTCTCCCAGCAGGCGCCGGACTCCGCGCTGCTGCTGCATCCTCTCACGGTCCTGCATGTGTGATTGGGCCAGCAGATCCAGTGCTGGATCCGCTGTCCAATCACATCTGGGGGCGTGCGTTTATACTGGTGCCGCTGTCATTGCGGCACCAGTATGAATGCCGCTTCCCCATTCATATTCAATGGGCTTTTACAGCCCATTGCTGCACCCTGCCCCCCTGCTCACCCCTTCCCGCCCCACGCTGCCCGGAATCTCAATGTTAACAGCGGGAGGCACCTCTCCCGCTGCCTCCCACCCTCACATGCAGCAGTGTAAGAGGGTGGGAGGCAGCCGGAGAGGGAGAAATTATGAAAATAATAAAAGAAGATATATAAATATCTTCTTTTTATTATTTTCATCATTATGACAGGGGAGGCTCTGCCTCCCCTGCCTCCCCTGACTGCACGTCCCTGCCCTCCATGCCTCTGGCAGCAGGAGAAATCCTTTGATGGTCACCGACATGTCAGCTGTCTGCCCCCCCGGCAGGCATCGGCCCACCTGTGTATCCATGGGAATGCCTAGTATTTTCATTAGGACACCCATAAAGTGGTGGGTGCTCCCATGGGCACCCCTGTCTGCTCTTGGCCCTCCCTCCCTGCAACGTATGGCCCGGTGAGTGTGTAACTTGCAGAAGCCATTTGCTGTTAGGGTTTGCATATGCATAGAAATGCAAACCACAATCATCAGGTCTAGAGCCGAATTCAGATCACTACGAGCGACCCTGAATCAGCCCCAAAATGTCTGTTGGTCCGTCTGACAGACATTTTAGCTGACTGTGTAAGGACAGCTTTAAAAATGCTAAGTAAGCATGAGAGAATGTTGCAAGCTGATTTGGACACAGGTGAGTCTACTGTAAAGAATATTATAATGAGCTCATTGTAGTAAACACTGGGTATACTGTACTGATTTTGGTTATAAATTCATCCTCATGTTTTGGGTTTGCACAAGTACCCTCAATTGTTTTGGCTCAAATTTGGATCAATGAAAACAGCTAAAATCATGTAATTTTTGCAATCCAAAACCCAAAATTTGGATTTAAAATACGAATTGTGAAACCAAACCGGGACATAGACTATTTTTTAGTTTGGATTGGATCTACAAAATTCAGGGAGATTCTGATTCTAGAGAACAAAACCTGGTCAGTTCAGCCCTGGAGCTGGAGACATAGGCTATGGCAGAAGAACCTACTGTAGTAGTGGCCCTAGATATATGTACAGATTGGTATCTGCATACATGGACAATGGCCCTCATTCTGGTTGACCCACCAAATCCCCCCCCCCCCCCCGCCGTGTCTCCTCGCAACCATGCAAGGCACATCCCCTCGCATGTCCCGCTGCTGGAGAAATCATTCGATGGTCGGCAACCATCAAATGATTTCTCCAGGGCTCGCAAACATAAGTCAGGTTGGGCGGTTCATGTCACATGTCCTGCCATATCAACTGCCCCCCCATGTGAGAGCCATATCGACAGTGCAGGTCTGCAAGGGCACTCACACAGAAGCCCTGCAACATGTGCATTATTGATTATGTGCATGCGCAGGGAACAAACATTGGTCACCTGTGCGAATGCGTGTTGGACTGAATGAATCAAAATCAGAGCCAATGTATGTAATACTGTGTTAGTAATTAACCCAATGATGGTCAAAAGTATAGGCTGAAGAGGAACTAGTTTAAACAGTCTCTGTATTAAAAATACTTATCTCCAAAAGATAGCCATGCCATGTACATTTAAATACTTTACATAGTACATTTAATAGAAAATAGAACCAAGCTTTCCATGCACACTGTCTCTCACCTTGTCTATTAAGACACCTGTCTTTCTGCTGACATCTGCTCCCTGATCTTGTATGTCTTTTGAGAGGACTGAGTGTTCCTACTGTATACTGTACATAAAGTAGACTGTGTAGGAGAAGCTGGTACCACTAGGCAGGCAAAGAAACACCATTCTTTGTTGTTTAGCATTGTAATATCTAATATGTTGCACTGTTACTCAAAAATAACACAAAACACTGACTTAGCATATATACAATGGTGCTTGAATGGTTGTAAACCCCTCAGATTTTTTTATATTTCTGCAAAAATTTGGTCTAAAATTACGTCAGATTTCCACACAAATCCTAAAGCAGATAAAGAGAACCAAATCAATCAAATGAGACAAACAATTTAAGGTGCTAATTTTTTTATTGAGGGAAATTATCCAGTATCACATATCTGTGAGTGTTCAAAATATGTGACCATTTAGGCTTAGTAGATAGTTTGAAGGAGAAGTTAGAGTCAGGTATTTCCAATCTATGGGATGACATCAGGTGTGAGTGGACAACCTATTTAAAAGAACAGGGATCAAAGTCTGATGTTCACAACACTTGTTTGTGGAATAATACAATGCCACATGAAAATTAGATTTCTGAGCACCTTTAGAAGATAAGTTGTTGGTGCTCATCAGGCCGGAAAAGGTTAAAAAAAAAACACTTTAAAGTGATTGGACTATACCAATCAACAGTCAGACAAATTGTTTACAAATGGAGGAAATTCATTATTATTACCATCCCAAGGAGTGGTCGACCAACAAAGATCATGCCAAGAGCAAGGCGTGACTCAGAACCAGTCTTACCTGGGAACAGATGGTACAGAATTATTGTTACCTCTGAGTCAAGCAATGGTCTATGCCATTCAAGATGAACTGATAGTGGGTCCCTAAGTTCCTAGGAGCTTCTGTCCATTTCACCTGCTGCATCACCATTAGTTCTGCCCTTGTTGCTACCTTTTGTCTCTTTCATCTAACAGAAAATGCAAAGGACAATTAAACACTGAATGAATCAAAATCAGAGCCAATGTATGTAATACTGTGTTAGTAATTAACCCAATGATGGTCAAAAGTATAGGCTGAAGAGGAACTAGTTTAAACAGTCTCTGTATTAAAAATGAAGGAAATACTCGCACAAGGCGAGTTTAGGCAGCGCTTAGGTCTGTATTAAAAATACTTATCTCCAAAAGATAGCCATGCCATGTACATTTAAATACTTTACATAGTACATTTAATAGAAAATAGAACCAAGCTTTCCATGCACACTGTCTCTCACCTTGTCTATTAAGACACCTGTCTTTCTGCTGACATCTGCTCCCTGATCTTGTATGTCTTTTGAGAGGACTGAGTGTTCCTACTGTATACTGTACATAAAGTAGACTGTGTAGGAGAAGCTGGTACCACTAGGCAGGCAAAGAAACACCATTCTTTGTTGTTTAGCATTGTAATATCTAATATGTTGCACTGTTACTCAAAAATAACACAAAACACTGACTTAGCATATATACAATGGTGCTTGAATGGTTGTAAACTCCTCAGATTTTTTTATATTTCTGCAAAAATTTGGTCTAAAATTACGTCAGATTTCCACACAAATCCTAAAGCAGATAAAGAGAACCAAATCAATCAAATGAGACAAACAATTTAAGGTGCTAATTTTTTTATTGAGGGAAATTATCCAGTATCACATATCTGTGAGTGTTCAAAATATGTGACCATTTAGGCTTAGTAGATAGTTTGAAGGAGAAGTTAGAGTCAGGTATTTCCAATCTATGGGATGACATCAGGTGTGAGTGGACAACCTATTTAAAAGAACAGGGATCAAAGTCTGATGTTCACAACACTTGTTTGTGGAATAATACAATGCCACATGAAAATTAGATTTCTGAGCACCTTTAGAAGATAAGTTGTTGGTGCTCATCAGGCCGGAAAAGGTTAAAAAAAAAACACTTTAAAGTGATTGGACTATACCAATCAACAGTCAGACAAATTGTTTACAAATGGAGGAAATTCATTATTATTACCATCCCAAGGAGTGGTCGACCAACAAAGATCATGCCAAGAGCAAGGCGTGACTCAGAACCAGTCTTACCTGGGAACAGATGGTACAGAATTATTGTTACCTCTGAGTCAAGCAATGGTCTATGCCATTCAAGATGAACTGATAGTGGGTCCCTAAGTTCCTAAGAGCTTCTGTCCATTTCACCTGCTGCATCACCATTAGTTCTGCCCTTGTTGCTACCTTTTGTCTCTTTCATCTAACAGAAAATGCAAAGGACAATTAAACACTGAATGAATCAAAATCAGAGCCAATGTATGTAATACTGTGTTAGTAATTAACCCAATGATGGTCAAAAGTATAGGCTGAAGAGGAACTAGTTTAAACAGTCTCTGTATTAAAAATACTTATCTCCAAAAGATAGCCATGCCATGTACATTTAAATACTTTACATAGTACATTTAATAGAAAATAGAACCAAGCTTTCCATGCACACTGTCTCTCACCTTGTCTATTAAGACACCTGTCTTTCTGCTGACATCTGCTCCCTGATCTTGTATGTCTTTTGAGAGGACTGAGTGTTCCTACTGTATACTGTACATAAAGTAGACTGTGTAGGAGAAGCTGGTACCACTAGGCAGGCAAAGAAACACCATTCTTTGTTGTTTAGCATTGTAATATCTAATATGTTGCACTGTTACTCAAAAATAACACAAAACACTGACTTAGCATATATACAATGGTGCTTGAATGGTTGTAAACCCCTCAGATTTTTTTATATTTCTGCAAAAATTTGGTCTAAAATTACGTCAGATTTCCACACAAATCCTAAAGCAGATAAAGAGAACCAAATCAATCAAATGAGACAAACAATTTAAGGTGCTAATTTTTTTATTGAGGGAAATTATCCAGTATCACATATCTGTGAGTGTTCAAAATATGTGACCATTTAGGCTTAGTAGATAGTTTGAAGGAGAAGTTAGAGTCAGGTATTTCCAATCTATGGGATGACATCAGGTGTGAGTGGACAACCTATTTAAAAGAACAGGGATCAAAGTCTGATGTTCACAACACTTGTTTGTGGAATAATACAATGCCACATGAAAATTAGATTTCTGAGCACCTTTAGAAGATAAGTTGTTGGTGCTCATCAGGCCGGAAAAGGTTAAAAAAAAACACTTTAAAGTGATTGGACTATACCAATCAACAGTCAGACAAATTGTTTACAAATGGAGGAAATTCATTATTATTACCATCCCAAGGAGTGGTCGACCAACAAAGATCATGCCAAGAGCAAGGCATGACTCAGAACCAGTCTTACCTGGGAACAGATGGTACAGAATTATTGTTACCTCTGAGTCAAGCAATGGTCTATGCCATTCAAGATGAACTGATAGTGGGTCCCTAAGTTCCTAGGAGCTTCTGTCCATTTCACCTGCTGCATCACCATTAGTTCTGCCCTTGTTGCTACCTTTTGTCTCTTTCATCTAACAGAAAATGCAAAGGACAATTAAACACAGTGGGTGGAATGTAATGCCGCCGGAGTTCAGTGGCAGTGCAGGATGCACGCCGAACTCAGACATTTTTTTAAAGCGGCAATCACTCACAAGGCAAAACCATGCCTTGTAAATTATTGCCCTTTTAAAATAAATTCTGAGTTCGTTCTGCATCCCGCACTGACTGCTGAACTCGGGTTGCATTACATTACACCACATGGAGGAAGTCATTTTGCCAATGAACTTGCAATCATTGTGATCTAGCCAATTTTTAACTAATAGAATTGCTAGTTTTGAGTCTGTGACACCATGTTAGCAGTACCTCCATACAGAGTGCAGGGCTGTGTGGACAGGACTGTCACAGCTCAACAAACTCTACATCAGCTTTGCTGCTGCAGTGCAACCAAGACCATACATTGGATGCTCCAGGCATCCACACCAAAGTCTGTATGCACAGCCAGCCTGGAGCATTCTGAGTAGGCACCAGGCAGTGCTAGTCTTTCAGTCAGCTGGATGACCCGCCCCCCCCCCAAAAAAAAAAATAGTGTCATGCATTTAGGGGTGCATCGTAAAGCCCTGTTATGGCTCTGCACAAAGTGGTTGCACACAATGATTGGTCCACACCACCACATTTCGCTGGTTGTGGGTGCACATTTAAGATAATTTATTTGTGTATGTGCAGAACAGCCCTTTGGTTCATTTGTATGTTCCTCACAACCATGTTAGGAACAGTATAAATGAAAGTATGTGGCGGTGCGGCGAGGGGCGGCGATGTATTTTAATACACCCCGCCCACAGAGAGAATATTTTGTTTTTGAATTTGCAGCATACTTCCTTTCAAAATAACCCCAATAAAAGCATTATACTCACTGACAATGGAAATAAAAATTATTTCACTTGGGTATCTAACTTGCACATCCAAATGTTTGATCAACAAAATCCTGGACACCATGTATGGTTATGAGATCACAGAAGGCGCCTGTTCCCTTCAGATGAATGCTTAATCGTTATTCTTATATCCCACAAAATGAATTGATGGTTTATGAAATCTGAAAATGAACGGTAGTCAAGTTATTAATAGAGGATTTGGAAATAAGCCATGAAAGGAATCAATACTTTATTTTTCAAGCTAATTTAATCTGGCTGCCTTTTCTGCTAGAGAGCAGTCTGATTTTATCTGGAGACTGTTTTCTGCCACATCCTGAGCATTCTTACAATATGTGAAGGGCCCATTTCAATGTTATTAGCTTAAAATAAGCTTTCCTGGATCTATATTTAAAGTTCAGAAATAATGAATTTTTGTTCAGGTGAGGTAAAGGATGCATTTTATGTATGACTACAGTAAACATTTAAATCTCAGTTCTTCAGGCATACAGTATTTTGCAACAGCCATATACTGTAGGTAGACAGTAAAACATGCACTAGATCAGTGGTCAGGGAACTCGGTCCTCATTACCCCACACAGTGCATGTTTTTTGCTGGTAACCCGGCAGGTGCACAGGTGTACTAATTACTCACATACACATTTTATAAGGTCCACAGGTGGAGTTAATTATTTCACTTGTGATTCTGTGATGAGACCTGCAAAATATGCACTGCGTGGGGTAATGAGGACCGAGTTCCCTGACCACTGTGCTAGATGTATCGTGATGAGGGACACGGACAGGGTGTGAATACTGTATGTTTCCCTTGTCCGTGTTCCTCATCAGGATACCTCTAGTGCATGTTTTACTGTCTACCATTGTTTTACTGTCTACCTATTTGGCTGTTGCAATCACCAAGTGGCGCCACTTATTGGCTGCCTGGTGCTGTACAGCTCAGTAATTATATGTTTCCCATGTCCATGTACCTCACCAGGATACATTTAGAGCATTTCTGTACGTGTGATATATATCTGTACTGTCACTGTTTTACTTGTTCCCACCGTGGCTATTGCACAGCAATCCAAGTCAAATTCCTAGTGTACACAAGTGTACCTGGCCAATAAAGCTGATTCTGATTATTGTCAGGCATTATCTCATTATCTCTACCCATTCCCCCTTAGTATAATACCTCAACTTCTTATATCATAGTCAAGGAGTGGGAGGTCGGAACAGCATTAGGTGCATCTCAGAGTGATGGTGTGGTACACTGAATCCTAGTCGTGCCACACCTTATTACAGATCTCCAAAGACAACAGCTGTCAGCGTGATACATCCTGCACAATACATTAAGCAATTAAGCAATGATTGGCTGAATTACTTGATCCCTCCCACTTTGGTGCATAAGTTCATTTTAGCCACTCAGAGGCATGTTGGAGTTTGATGCAAACACCCACACACACACAAACCTTGATAAATAGTGATCTCACTGGGAGGATGCACTGAACTGTCAGGGTTCCAGCTATATTCTGTGACAATGGTCAGTGGTTTGGGCTTAGACTCATGGGATTCCTCCATCTGCAATATACAGGATCACCATTCACTGGTGGATCCCATCTCCTAGTCCAGCAGAGGAGTCCACCATCGTTTCTTGTATCACAGGCCTAGTTTTACCAGGTGTGACATTGGCAGGACAACTACAATAGAGGCAATTGACTCTGCAGTGGGTGCACCACAGAGCTCTGTCGGAAGAGCATTAGTCACAATGCATCCTGCTGTAATTCACACAGGTGCTGCTGTACATGCATGTGCCCCTTCAGGGCTTGGAGCCCCAAAGCAGGCGTCTCCTTTGCCTCTGGGAGTTACGCTCCTGCTCCCACTGATATTATATTAGTCTGTTTGCTGTTTTCTATTTGCATTGTTTATTAGACATTTGCCATTGGTCTGTGGCAGGAAAGCACTTTTTGGGGGGTTTTAACAAAAGGTTAGGATGTTCAGGTGTAACAGCTTGATTAGTACTTAATAATTGGATTTGTGCCTACATTTAATTGCATGCTATAAAGTAAACTCATACTTGATGACTTTCAGGCTGCTCCCACCGAAAGGGAAAAGCCAAGTCGCCTCAACAGGGGGAGGTGTAATGTGATCTTGTCATCTCAACCCAACCCCCACTGTACACATAATCGCCTTTTGTTTCTGGTAGATGGCAGCGCTCAGTGAGTGGGGGACAGTGTGGAGATGGGGTAAGCTGGCTCCAGGAGACTTGCCCACTATTCCAGGTGGGCAGATTCTGATCTCCAATTCCAGGAGAACAGAAACGTTTACTGCTGTTCTCTCATGGGCTAAAGATAATAGAATTAAATTGGTGGCTATGGCCAATATACCATCTTCAATAGAACTCCCATTTTAGTAAATGGTATAAAATGGGCACATACAGTATGCAGGCTAAGTCCAGCTCTGAGGTGAGCAAACTGCATCTATTTTTGTTTTTTTTGGGTGCATTTTACGCCTTACTTTTTGGTGCACTCATGACATAAGCGCCTTAATGACTGCTGGGCTGATTCAGTGCTGTAGAATATTATTTTTTTTTAAACAAACTACAGTAGAGTGCATTGTAATGATAAGGAATACTCTGTTTCTAAGTTACTTTGTATTTTCAGCATTTCATAAGCTGAAATATGACTTTTCTGTGCTATGGGCAAGCAGTAATAGAGGCAATTTAGCTTGGCTGCTTTTTCATTTGAAGATAACATGTCAGCTTTCTGGGGGAAAAGAAAACTGGAAGTTCTTCATAAAGATATACAAACCTTATTGATTTTTTTATACTTATAATATACAACTGTCCTTAGTCGTCATCAGATTTAAGCTATGACTGATCTAGTTATATGTTCATCAGAAAAAAAGTGAAATTATAAAATGCACAAAATGCATAGAAAGCATAAAATGTATTTATAAATATATTTATTTCCTATCTGACAGTGTCGGTTGGATATGAATATGAATCATGCCCAGACCTTGTGCTATGGGAAAAGAGGACGGTCACCTTGCAAGGATTTGAAATGGATGCTTCCAATCTTGGCGGATGGTCCTTTAACAAACATCACATATTAAATCCTCAAAATGGTAAGTGCAGTTATGAGTGCAATGGGCCTGATTCAGTGATTTTTACAGTTCAGCGATCATCATTCTGTGCATGCATCTAAATCACAGTGCACGCTTGCTGTGATGTTCTTGTGACATTGGTCGCAGAGAATATTGTATTTATGACCAAAGTGATTGACATTTAGGGACCATTTGGGGCAGGTAACGGGAAGTGATGGCAAATATGCAAGTGAGTCACAACTGTGTAAAGGATGTGTTTGAGGCTACAACTACGAACCCATATAGAGGTGCAATGTCTCCAATGTCTTGCTTCCTGCAGTGTTGCTACAGGACTATAGGCCTTGTCTGAACTTCAGTAATAGGCTGATATGTGTTGGATGCATGTGTAGATTTGCGTAGGTGTCTCATAAAATCAACAGGCAACAACATTTGCATATTTTTGCACAGCTGCTGCATACGCATTAACAGCTGCAAATGCATATCCATACATCTCAGAATCAGGCCCAGTGTGTGGAAATTTGGTGCAAAATCAAATTATTTTGCGTTGGTGCAAAATTACAGTTTTTAGCTATAGATTTACTTCACCATGCCATACAGCATATTTGACAACACTCCCACAAGTTGTGGGAGACTCCTATTTTTTTGGGCAGTTCCCCACACTTGCAAAAGAGTAGCCGAACTGCCCGTCTAGTGGTGGAGGGAAGATAATAACCATGATTCGCATTACCATACATAGGGTGTGGGGAATGATACAAATATGAGCTATTTTAGTCCCACCTCCTTCCCAAAGACACGCAAATCACTGCATTTTGCATAAATGGGGGCAGGGCTACTCCCAGAGAGGAGACCATCAAGGTATTGTAGGCGCATATGCCATACAGTGATTTTAAAATTGCAGGTTGTTGAATTTATAGTCTTTGAAAAGAGATGGGATGATGCAGGGCAATTCATTCTACAGTGTTGTGTGGTTGGAGTAGGACTGCAAACACTTGCCACACTACTTCACAAAGTCCTACACTGGCTCTCAATAGTCTCCACAATCCACTTAAATTATTTGCCCTCAACTAAAGCTCTGTCTACAAAACCACCTAGTGGTGAAAATGTTGCCATTGTGGTGTTGTTGGCTTTGGAGACAACATATATGCCTGTATTCAGTTTTGAACTGACTTAACATTGTTAAGCTTAATACATTTGTATTAAAATCCACCACTAATCACAAAATACAAATTCCATCGCTGTTATATCCGGTGTGATGAAGCCTCAAATATATGTCAGTTTCTCCACGGCTCAGTGTGACATATACCAAATTGTGTAAATCTATAGAAATGTTCACAGTAGAACCTTACTTATAAGAATGAGTCAGTAACACAGGCTCAGGCTTCTTTTCTGTGTCACACGTTCCTCCATATTTCAGAATTATTGTCAGGGACGAGCTATCTGTAAAAGCACAGATCTCACTTCTGCACCTGAAGCCTTGCCGTACAAACTAATAGAAAGATATTTTCAATGCTGTTACTCTCCTCCAGGTAACTAATTCATAGGCGTTGATATAAATTCACCTACAACTGTTCATTGGTTTATGTTTAGTGTATTTTTTTGTTTTGAGTTTGTGTTTTTTAAAACTGTTCAAAATTGGCAAAATCATTAAATGTTGACCTTTTTTTCTCCTGCCATTAGTATTTATATCATTAACAATCATTTATAGTAAATGTTGTAATGATTGCCTTAAAACTTTCAATGTTTTTCCCAATATTGGCCAATGGTTGCATTAACATGGCTAGCTAAAATTAGCAAAGGACACTTCCGGTTCCGGAGCTGGAGGAGCAAGCAGCTCAAGCCTAGAGCTCCGGACGCTCCCCAGCCTTATTCCACCACAACCGGCTCTAACCTCCCGAAAACCCGCTACAACAGCAGGAGGTGACTGCAGCTACATCCCTCACCCACTACAGAGACTCCGGGCGGCTTCCTCCCAAAGCTACGGGCCCCGAACAGCTGAACCCGGCACCCGCCATTGCTGAGCTCCGGGCGCGACCACGTGACCGGCAGCGAGGCGCATACATACCTCGCAGACGCTTGCTGAGACGGCTGGCCGGCACCGCAGGCACTCTCCCGACTCAGTGAAACGATACCTTGCCGCTCCCCCTCACAGCTGGAGCCCCCGGACGACTGACACAGCAGCAGCAGCCATTGCGGAGATCTCCGCACAGACACGTGCCCGGTGAGAGACACGCACGGTCCCCGCTGATACCTGGAATTCCTGGGACCCTGCACTCATTCAACTTAATCACTCCTGGCTCTCCCCTCTTTACTCCCTGGCATCATGGACAGAACAAAGGAGCTGAACACCATGGCTGACACCCCCAGACACCGTTCATCTAGCAGAAACGCTAGAGACAAGATGGCGCCTACCCCTGCAGCCATGCCACAATCGAAACAGCAGCAGCCGATAGGAAGAGGAAGGAAAGGGGCAGAAACAGCAGAACCCTTGAAGCTTACATCTCACGAAGTAAGTGACAATCCCTCTGATTCAGAGGAATCCCCTGATGCCCCGACACCTCCCCCAGACACGGCAGCCCTCTTTCCCCCGGCTGAGAACACAGCATCCCAGTCTCAACGTGCACATGAAGTCCCTATAACCTATTCTGATATGGTTAAGGCCATTCAGGACATTATTGGCCCCATTATGGAGGCACACGCTAACAAAGTCTCACAGGCGGTGCAGGACCTTAAATCCCAATATAAACAGATCTCTAAGAGACTTGCTGGCACAGAACAGGTGGTGGGAGGAGTATTTCAAGATGTCACAGAACTGAAAGATAGCTCCATTGCCATGCAAAAAACACAGCACCAAATGCAAGCAAAACTAGACGATCTCGAAAATCGTTCACGCAGGAACAACCTACGTATAGTAGGTCTCCCTGAAACCCTGAAAGCTCCTGCCCTGTTCACGTTTATTCAATCCACCCTCCCGGAACTCTTGGAGGTGGCCGACGAATGTTCTGGGATGATAATAGAGAGAGCCCACAGAATTGGACCACAAAGATCCTCAACAGATGCCCGTCCTCGCCCTGTGATTCTTCGCTGCTTAAATTATATTCACAAGGAAACACTATGGTCAGCCTCACGCCGAAAGCGTGACTTGACATGGAATGATACGAAACTTTTTATCTTCCAAGACTATTCGGCAGAAGTAGCCAGAGCTAGAAAAGAATTTGCCCCTTTGTGCTCCCGCCTAGCAAGAGGCAACCGTAAATTTGCTTTGCTATATCCTGCTCGTCTCCGTATCTTCTCCGGTTCGTCCTTCAAAGATTTTTCCACAGTTAGAGATGCAGAGGATTTCATAATAGAAGAAGACACCGAGACAACTTCCCCCTCCTCCCCTCCCAGGGATCAAAATACTTAAGAACTTGGGCTTATAAATGAAGATGGACTCAGTTATCCTACTGGACATTCTGCCTTAGTCCAATTAACCGAGATTTCTGAGATTCTAATCCTTAAGATTAAGCGGGTTTAGGAAAATTATATGTTATAAGATTGATACTACCTAATTTAGAGCGTTAAAGGTTGATGATATCTGATCCAACACCGTATTGGTGTTATTGTTTATTTGTTTGGCAAGGCTGGGGGGACCCCGAAGCCGCTGGTTCGGATCTAGGGCCCTATGCCTGATCTTGCCACACTTGTTAATAACCGGAAAGTACTAATTAGAAATGTTATTGTAGTCAGAAATGGCTGCTTTTTTTGTTTTTGTTTTTGTGTTGTTGTTGTTTGTCTGTATGTCCCCCTCCTTTCCCTCATGTTTGTCCCTTCATGTCTCAGAACCTGTCTAACGTCAAACTGTTTTTTCAGTTCTCTTGAGTATAGAACACCTAGCATGTTGGATCTCACGGATGACGCTTTGACCTCCAGGACCTGTAAGGTATCATCTCTTTTGGTAGATAAATGATCTCTCTAAAATTTGGCACATTTAATGTTGGGGGCTTTCATTCACCGGCTAAACGCAAAAAAATACTTTTGTATCTATCCAGATTAGCCTTAGATGTGGTATTTATACAGGAAGCGCATTTGGTCCCTGCAGAAATGCTTAAATTAAACACGAGGGGTTGGACAGTATTGCTGTCTGCCCCATATAACTCCAAAGCAAGAGGGGTGGCCACATTGATTAGAAATAATATTCCTAATATGACCCACTCATCCCAAATCGATATAGAAGGAAGGTACTGTATAGCAGATGTAACCTTACATGGAACCCGATATGTCCTAGCGAATATATACGCACCAAACTCTAATCAAAGCCAATTCTATATTAACTTGGCTACTAAATTACTTCCCTTCACACACCAAAACTTGATATTGGCAGGAGACTTTAATCTCACGGCATCTCCTACTCTAGATAGAAATATACAGACCACTACTAGGCGATCTAATCCAAAATATGGATTGACATATCTCTTGACCCAATTGCATCTCATAGATGTGTGGAGAGCATGCCACCCGATTGAAAGAGAATACACGTGCCTCTCAGCCGCCCATGGCTCTTTATCTAGGATAGATTATGTTCTCATGTCTGCCCCATTATTCCCGAAGGTCATAAACGCGGAATTAGAGCCAATCATATTATCCGATCACGGGGTGAGCTGGGTAGAGGTGGCGACAGAGCTAGACAAAGGCCCTAACAGACAGTGGCGATTCCCATCACAGCTTACAGATACTCAGAACTTTCGAAATATGTTAGAGGCATCTTGGATGGAATACAAGCATAATAATATACAGGCAGAGGAAGAATCCCCCTCATTGTTTTGGCAGGCCTCTAAATCTGTATTAAGAGGAAACATTATCTCCTACACTTCTAAACATAAAAAAGATGCCCAAAAATTATACTTAGATGCCCAGGGGGGACTAACCGAAGCGTACCAAGCATTCCAAAACAACCCAACATTGACCAACAAAGCTAAATATAATGAAAAAAAGACTTTATTTGATGCCCTTTTAACCCAATTGGAGTCCAAAATCACATTCCTGTCACAAGCCAAATTCCATAGATTTGGTAATCGATCAGGCAGGTTGCTATCTAATTTATTGAAAGGCCAGCATCCCCCTAGTGTCATCCAGGCACTTAAGACAGTAGATGGCTCAGTAGTACACTCTGGACAGCAGATTACAGACACACTTCATAAATTCTATGAGACATTGTATGCTCCACCTTCGGGGGGGGACCAGCGAGGGGAGACTTTCTGGGAGTCTCTCACACATCCAACCCTAGATCCAGATTCCTCAAATTCTCTACTGACACCTATAACGGAGGAAGAGATATTAGCTACGATTAAGACACTTAAAATAGGTAAATCTCCAGGCCCGGATGGATTATCTAATGAATATTATAAATTACTGGCCCCTAAAATTGTAAAACCCCTTTCCATATTATATAATTCCATATTACAAGGAACACCACCTCCATTATACTTTAATTCGGCCCTCCTTAAAATTATACACAAACCTGGTAGAGACCCTTTACTCCCGGGATCCTACCGACCCATATCCCTTTTAAACTCTGATTATAAAATTTTTACAAAAATATTAGCGGATAGACTCAAACTCAAGCTTCCCTCGCTGGTACACCTTGATCAGACAGGTTTTGTTTGGGGCCGCCACTCAGTTCTTAACGTTCGTAAGGCCCTCACAGTTATGCAGTGGGTGGAGTCCACTGGGGAGCCCGGACATCATGCTTTGCTTTCATTGGATGCTGAGAAAGCTTTCGACTTAGTCACATGGCAACATCTATATGATACCATGGAGAGGTTTGGGCTACCAGGGGACTTCATCCGCACTATTAGGTTATTATATTCAGACTCAAAATCCCATATCTTAACGAACAACTATTTATCGGACCCGGTTTCACTATATCGAGGCACCAGGCAGGGTTGTCCTTTGTCACCCCTGCTATTTGCACTCGCAGTAGAACCATTAGCAATAGCTCTGAGAGCTTCGAGCGAATTTACTGGAGTAAGGGTGAATAATATGGAGGTCAAACTTAGTCTCTTTGCGGACGACATACTTTTATTCATAGCCAATCCCACGACTTCGATCCCTGCCATACAAGAGATTATATCTCGTTTCTCTACCTTCTCGGGCTTTAGGGTAAATTATGATAAATCACGTTTACTACCACTGAATTCCTCCTCAGCATATTTTAACTCCCCCTCCTTCACTTCTCAGTTTGCCATATGTCCGCATTCGCTTAAATACTTGGGAGTCCAAATCCCTAAAAAACTAGATGACTTATATAATATAAATATTAACCCCTCATACCTATCGATTGAAAAACTTTTGAATGGCTGGATGGGATTGCCGCTGTCTCTAGCGGGCAGGATAGCTGTAATTAAAACTGTAGCCTTTCCCAAGTTATCCTACCTTATTCAGATGTTGCCACTACAAATCAGAAAGGGAGATCTGCAAAGATTCAAATCATTGTTTCTTAAATTTGCCTGGGCGGGAAAGGGGGCACGTGTACCCCATACTAGATTAAAACTTAACAAGGCGGATGGAGGTTTTGGCATGCCTGACATACAAGCATTTGCTCTGGCGGCACATTTCAGATATATCACGGACTGGTTCACAGCTAGGGCAGAATATACTTCCCCCTCTCTTGAAAAACAATTATTCCACCCTTATTCACCAGCAGCGTTATTGCATGCCCCAATAAGGTTGATACCCAAACCAATCAGAGATTTAGTTCTATTTAGGGACACTTACAGGTCCTGGAGGCAAATTAATAAAATATTGCATAGACAATATACATCATCCCCATTTACAACTTTATGGGGGAACCCCCAGTTCCTCCCGGGACTTGATAATGCGGAGTTCCTTGGCTGGAGAGACAAGGGTATATCTAATGTTCGTACATTATTTGACCCGGGGGGCTCAATACGCCCATACACTGAACTGGTAGAAAAATTCGATCTACCTAACAGACAATTTTACATGTATCTCCAGTCGAGGCACTTTGTGCAGTCTCAACCACCCTCCATGAGTTTGACCACTCAGACAGACCCAATTGTATCTTTAATTCGCCCCGATTATGTGCTGGGCTATAGGATCAAATATTTATATTCAGAACTCATTTTGGCAGGGAAGGATGTGCAACTTCAGAAACTCCACACTAGTTGGCTACTGGATATTCCCGACCTTCCAGAGCCAAATACTTTATATAACAAATTGTCACTCTCCATGAGGCATCTGCAGTCGGCTGCTTTGCAAGAAACCCATTCCAAATTTATAAATAGAGCATATATGGCTCCAGCGCAGAGAGCGCACTATGTCCCCACTGATACTGGGGCATGTTACAAGTGCCAAAAATCCAATGCCTCTTACATTCATAACTTTTGGGAGTGTAGGAAAATTAGATATTTTTGGGACAAAGTCATCAATTATATAAATAGTATTTACTCCCTGAAACTGCGAAAGCACCCGACTGCATGCCTATTTCTATGTTATCAGGTCTGGGACCTCGGCCCTAGGAAACCCCAGATCATACCTGTTTTGTCCATTATTCTAACTCTAGCAAAGAAATTGATTCTTACACATTGGATTCATGGAGTTGGTCCCTCTATTACTGAGTTAAAAAAATCCATCCTAAATACCCTGTTTTACGAAAGACAAGCAATGAGATCAGATTTGGAGAAAGGGGCTCCGCGTTTTTATAAAAAATGGGAAATTTATGTACTGAGTCTGGACCAGCAGGTACAATTACAAATACAAAAAATGTTTGAGTCCACTACCTGGTTTCTTCTTCGACAGATATAGCTTTCATCCCCACCCTAATGTGATGTCTGTGGACCCAGAGAGATCTACTTATTAAGAATTGATAGATAATATGGAGAGAACTGAACCTTATACTGGAAATTATGATAGGTTTTGTCTTATGTCTCCCCCCCCCCCCCATTCCTCCCTCTTCTTCCCTAACCTTATTTAACCCACTTGTTACTATTGTTAGAGTGATGTATAGAATAATGCTAATATGTTAAGAATACTTCACAGAAATGATACTATTATTTTTTTACATTTTACAATTTCTTTATTGAAAAGTATGTATACTACAACACTTGAAAACTCGTCACACAATCGTGTTCATCTATTTCTGACATTTGTTGTATGTATTGTTCTATTTTGCTCTACTTTGCAAAACAATAAAAATCGTTTATAAAAAAAAAAAATTAGCAAAGGAGCAGCTGCACAAATACATGATAATTTAATTAAATATCTTCAACACCTCTTGATGCTAAGGTGCTAATTAGAAAAAAGGATATTCCTTTAGGTGCGATTCAGTGCAAATAAACTTTATATAAGCAGCACGTATCTATCGTGTCAGTGTCCACACACCAGTTTTCCCTTGGCTGGCCACATGAACTGTGGCAACCTACGTAACCACTTGATAAACCACAATGAACAAATGATTACTGTGCTTATTTAAAAAATATGTGCACCAGGGCAGGGCTGAAATTTCATCACCACATTGATAAATTCAACTTCAATATATAATATATTTAAAAAATGTATTATTAGTACAACACTTGCATCAATCAGTGGCCACCTACAAATTACTCACATATATGATCTTGCAAATGTACTACAAATAAATATAAAATAAAAATGCAAATCTATATATACTGTATATTAAAAATGTATGTATGTATGCTCCAGCATAATTCTGGAATGCCTGGAGTAATTTACACCGAACTTGGTACACATATGACTTAAATACTGTGGGAGTAAGACACCTCTAGCACCCCTGTGGATGTCCCGGGGGGGGGGGGGGGGCAAAAAGGGGTCCAGCCACTGCACAAAGTGGGTCAGGGATGCAGGATATGGCAGAGTTTCATAACATAAAGAAGCTAGAGGACATGGAGTTTAAGAAAAAACCTGTGGTCAGATCCGGGAGCCCACCATAGAGAGTGCATGCCGGTCACACCAGGGGCATGGTGAGCGGTTAAGCTTAAAACAAGGATAAAGTTCAAGTAATGCTAATTGCACAACCAAACCGGGGCAACACCGGGTACTTCAGATAGTAAATAACATAAAAGACTATGAATGCTCTAATAATTGAAGCAATATTCTTATTAAAATGGATCTAAACTGTGAATGAAACAATCTATAAAGTCATATAAATTATATGTTTGCCTTAATTTTAATAAATATAACACCTATGAAAAAAAGGGACATAGTATTAGCAGAGGGCAGGGGCTGGCTGGCAACTTTTAGTCTACAGTAGGTCGCAAGTCTAGAGCACTGGCCCATTAGTAATGACCTACTGTATCATAAACTTGTGCAGAGGCCTGCATGGATGCTGCCTATGCACAGCACCTACTGATACTGTATGTTTAAAACAATAACCTATAAAACTGCCCTATTGTTTTCCTTTGCCATACAATAGTATGGTGACAGCAAAATTGTTAAATGTTTACAGTTATGGTAGAGAAAAGTTATTTTCTCTATTTTATCTGCTGTGCTACATCTAGGCAACAAGAGAAAGAAAGGTGCGCTCCATAGTGCATTAAAAGCATTTTTAATAGGGTGTAATAAACAGCCCGGGTACATCACAGTATGGCCTCGTACCAAGTATATAGACACTGTGGGCTGGGTACCACAAGGTTTAAAAGTAGAAACCAAAAGGCAAAGCTGCTCACGCTACTGGATCAGGATCTGTCTGGTATCCCTTTAGACGCTCCGCCAAGCTGGGTTGCCGTGCAGGTAGCCGTGGGGGTCCCGAGATGCACAGACACCTGGAAGGTGAGTATGCCACAAGAGAGTACACCTATTAAAAAGGTCGTCGAAGTCCAAGTGACGAAACGCGTCAGGGCGTGGCCTACTTCCTTCATTCTAATGAGAATGATGCTATAATTTATGTTGATTTATAATCAGCACATTTGTCCCTTTCTATGTACTCCCATACTGCATCCACACACCGCTAAAAAATATTTGGTCAAAGCCATGCTGTACCTCATTATCTGTCAGTTGTCTTAAAAGCTTCATAGTTTTCTTCTTTACCTCAGTAACTCATGCAAAACATGTTGCCATGAGTACAGATATGACTTTAGGTAAAATAAAGAAATCACACAGTGCTAAATCTGATGAGTATGGATGAAATTATAGTACTGCAATCTGTTTCTCAACCAAAATCTGCTTCACAAAGAGTACTGTGTAGACTACAGGTTTCTTGCATCCGCTATTGCACCTGTATGCTAAGGATGCAGCCAATCATGATCCTGCTAATATGCCACACAGCTGCAGTACGAATCTGCCAATGTATTTGCAAAGACACTAGCAGTGAACCATCTGCCGGTCCATTGGACCCTGCATCTGCCTAGTCACACCCACAACGTGTTCGCCATCAACCTAGTCACTGCCCAGATATGCTCTGCAAAATTGTGTGTATGGGATGTATTAACAGTACATCTTGGATGCATGCAAAGAGAGAAACCATAGGGCGCTTGCATACTAACTAATGACTTTGTAACTATATCTGATCAAGTACATTCTAGAAAAAAATAGCTATAAGCTGATTGATTGCTTTAGATAGCTTCTCAAAATCTCCTATCTAGAAGCTTTGATGTATTTCAGCCTTAAGGCCCAATACACTTTTGTGATTTGGCAATTTTTTTTTCTCTTTTACTTGTGCGATTTGGCCTGTTTTTATCCGATTTCGAAGGCTTAGCCCGATAAATCAGCGAAAAGTGACCAAATCGCAGGTGTTTGACATCTGATCGGATCCAATAGGCATGCCCGTGTGCATCGGATCGCAGTCAGAGGTCTTATGTGCAGAACATAGGATAAATTGTAAGCGTTCCCATCAGCGGCAAAGCAGCGGTGCTTTTTACCACCTGTGATGTACCCCATCCAATCTTCCTTGAACTCCCCTGGCAGCTCCCTGGCAGTCCTTTTATTTGCGATAAATCGCATGTGGTTTGTTACCTGTAAAAAATGGCCCATCAAGTGCCAAGTCAGAGATAAGCCTTCCCGGAGAGCTGCCGGGAAATTAAAGGGAAGTCGGGTCCGACTTGTAGGAGGTACAAATTGGACTAGTGTATGGGGGACTTTACACTATAGTGAGGATTCTGTGAACACCTAATTTCTTCTTCAGCCTTTGTGTATAGTACATTTATTGTATGTGTCTGTATTGGTGGTGACTCACATACTATGTTAGCAATAATAATAGATGGAGATACAGAATATGCACTACTATGTTAATGCTCAAATCAGAAGCAGATACTTTCTACGAGACTGTCAACCCTTTCCTACTCTTTCTTACCACACATGACCTTTGTTATTACTAGAGGTTGAAAGAATACTAATGTCAGTACAATTACTGGGATCCACCAGTCAATGGGCGGTATTCAATGAGAATACCTGCGAGGTGCAGCGAATCCTTTTTAGGATTCGCTGCACATTCGCCACGTTCCGGAGCCGGCGGGCTAAGGTATTCAATGTGTCAGGGGCTCGATGCCCCTGACTGGCGAATATGAGCTCCTGCGGCGATTGCCGCAGGGAGCCTGAGGACGGTGCCAGGCAGAGAGATGGTAGTCTCTCTGCCTGCCCCAGAACTTTGTGGGGGGTAGGTGGGCTCCCCGGGTGCCAGGCAGCACAGGCTGCCCCCCGGGGGTGCCAGCAGGGGAGCGTATATTCACTACACCCGATCGTAACGATCGGGTGCAGTGAATATATGAATATGTAATGAGCGGCTCGGCTCCGGCGCCCCCTGCTGGATGCTGTGTAAAAAAAAAAATGTTTTTTTTTTTAAAATTAAATATATATTCATGTGCTTACAGCACATGAATAAAAATAGCATGCCCCTCCTCAGAATAAAATTCCTGATTTTTTGACACCAAATGTAAAAAACAAAACACTTTATTTTAAAAGTTCACATTCCACTTCACCATAAAAAGATAGCGATTTTTACTCGGTGAATCATGGTGAAAAAAACCTTGAAATGTATTCGCCATGTGGTCATTGAATAGGGTGATTCACCGTTTTAGTCAGAAATTCGCCAAACAGCACAAATTCGCCATAAAAACATGGCGAATCAGGCTCATTGAATACCGCCCATAGACTGATCTATGATAACAATAGTAAAGCTACTTGAAGTTGTAGCAACATTACTTGCAGCTACTGTAACACCACCGGTGAATGAACAATGAGATAGGGGAAGAGGGAATGTTCCCTTGTACAATCAGCTGCTGAATCATAATACTGTATAAATGCTGCAGTTTTTTGTTTGTTTTTGCAGCAGGACGGGTATGGGTCAAGCAGCTCCTTCTATTTTTCCCACTTGCAATCAAATATCTGATATTGTCCCCCACATAACACCCTTTACATTTAACAACATGAATTTCAAAATCAATAAATACTGTGTTATATGGTTTGCTGCTCTAAGTCAATCTGCAACCTGCTTTTTATGCTTCCTATGTTCAGATCAATGAACTTGAGTGGTGTATTAAAATAATGCATTTTTTCCAGAAGAAAAATGTTACATTTCAACAATCAATGGACTTTTTTTTTCTACTTAACCCTCCTCCTTCCCATCACACATTTGTCTGATACTATAAATATACCTTTAAATTCATTATAAAATCATTAATGTGCATTCCTAATTAATAACATACAAATAATACTTGTAGTCATTGATTGAATTTCTAACACACAATTCTACTCTAATCCACTTCATTTCTGCATAAATCCTTATTACAATTTATCCAGGTCTCAGTTCTTCATACAGTAGTTCATCCAAAATGTGGTTCTGATGGTATAGTCATAATCTGAACCTATTATCGATGCTTTCAATTTAGAGGATTACTCCCATAACACATATTATATTGAAGAATAGTACTAATAAAGTACCCCACCCATAGAGTAAATCCTCCCCCAACTAGAAGTTAGAATTTTATTCCCACTGTATATCTGGAACACTCACCAGCACTAATGCAGGGTACACACCAAAACGATTTTGGCACAATCCCATCAATCTGGATCCAATTCAGACTTATTGGATGCAGATTTGGTCAAAATCGTTTGGTTGGATCTGAATTGGATCCAAATCCGATCCTACCTGCTGCAGGTAGGATCTGTAAAAGATCCATTCATCTGAATACAGAGGGGATCAGATCGTATCCAAATCGTATGCAAATCATATGAAAATCGTACGATCTGATTTGCATACGATTTGCATCCAATCCAAATCGTTTTGGTGTGTACCCAGCATTAGAATTTTGCGTTTCTGCCAGGGGTGTAACCACAACATTATGGGCAGCATAGAAACATTTCGAAAGGGCCCCCTTCTCAATGCTTTTAGAGCGACTCCTCTCACTGTAGCTGTTGTTCATGAACATAGTAGTGTCCTAGTTAATATTTTATAAAGGCTGAAGACCAGCGAAACGCGTCGGTGACCACAAGTTCTGCACCAGTGCCCACTATACCCTGTCCAAGAATACAAGATCATTGTGACCGGACCATTATTGAACATCTTGGGAACACTCCATCTGGCTTCATTCCATCTCAGGGACCTTATCCGAACAACGCCATCTTCTGGGAGGCATGCCACCTCTATAAAACTGGTAAATAATTCAGGTACCCCATCTTTCTAGTGGAGTCGCTATACTTTCTTCATCTCCTTAAAGGGACATACCTAGAACAGACACTTCCACTATCCACAAGCCGTGGACACAGGGTGACTATAACATAAGAGCCGATGCACACTTTCATATGGTTATATATCTTTAATTTTATTATACAACAATTTTTGGTACTCTTTACCTAGCACGGCGCCCACGATGTCCATCGCGATCATCGGGGGTAAAAAATCGCGGGCATCGCGGCCATCGCATGCACTAAAAAACAGGTGCGACGCGATGGCCGCGATGCCCGCAATTTCCCATAGGGATCAATGTTAAAAGTGTGATTGGACGCGATTTTACTGTTCAATGCCTCAATGCCCGCGATTTTTCCATAGGAAACAATGTTAAATGGGCCACAGAGCCCTAATAGTCCCCCTGAAGTCTGAAATGGCCCCCACAATTGTTAACGCCACCCCACGATCAACGTGAACCCGAAGCGTGGCGAGCGCAGCGAGCCCGCGAGGGGCGGCGGTACGCATCCTCCGACCTTTTCATACCCCCACTATCCACGTCGGCGTGGAGTTGAGAATAGAATAGTGTGGCGAGCGCAGCGAGCCACCGAGCCCGAAGTGTGGCGAGCGCAGCGGATACCTGTGAAGCCCACGAAGGGATGCGTTTACCTATGAAGGTATCCGCGTCCCCTTGCGGGGCTCGCTGCGCTTGCCACGCTTCGGGCTCGGTGGCTCGCTGCGCTCGCCACACTATTCTATTCTCAACTCCACGCCGACGTGGATAGTGGGGGTATGAAAAGGTCGGAGGACGCGTACCGCCATCGCTCGCCACGCTTCGGGTTCACGTTGATCGTGGGGTGGCGTTAACAATTGTGGGGGCCATTTCAGACTTCAGGGGGACTATTTGGGCTCTGTGGCCAATTTAACATTGTTTCCTATGGAAAAATCGCGGGCATTGAGGCATTGAACAGTAAAATCGCGTCCAATCACACTTTTAACATTGTTCCCTATGGGAAATCATGGGCATCGCGTCGCACCCGTTTTTTAGTGCATTTGATGGCCGCGATGCCCGCGATGGGCGCCGTGCTAGGTAAAGAGTACCCAATTTTTATTTTGTTCTTTTAATATTAAATTGTTTATTATTTAATCACACTGCACACTGTTATTTAAGTGCAGCTAAACCCTTTTTACCTTTCTTTGCATATATATGTGGGATTGATCCCCAGTTTTTCTTTGCTGCAGCTTCACAATGCAGTCTTAAATACAGCGCCCCCTGGATAACTTGTTATCTACCTCCTGCACCTCAAAATGAGATCTTATCCAGAGCAAAAATCCAAAATGTTTAGTCATATGAGCTGCTACAATTTCACTGACCCTACCCATTGCATGGATTAGCCAATTCACCCAGTCTTTTTCTGTATAACAACAACTTCCAAGCTATTAGTCATTCACAATGGGCCAAATTCAGATGTGGGTGAAGCTGAGCCCTGTCCGGCAAAGTACAGATTATCGGAACCTCGTGCATGTGAAAGACCCATTTTGGTGAGTGGGTCCTGCATGTCAGTGATTGACTGATGCCATGTGGTGGGCAGGGAGGGGGTGGCAATGGCCTCAGTTTGTAAAAAATGGAGGCATGTTGCTGCTATTTAGGGAGACAGTGATTGCCTGTCCTCAGGCTGCCCGATGGTGAGTCAGAGATCCAATGCTGCATCTTAGGACATGAGTCAGAACACTACAGCAGTAGGAGGCTTCTGCTTGTAATTACACCTCCTGATTCATTACCATAGAGGACTATCAACTGCTAGTACCTACAACCACATATGAATCATTGCCAATATGTTTTGTGAAAAAAAAAAACATGTCCAACCGAATATAGCAATGTGCAGAAGAGATTTTTTTTGTATGTATAATATATATATATATATATTTCAGGGGTTAAAGTTGATCTTTAATATCTGATAATATTGTATCTTGATGCTGTATTCAGTATATGTTAACTGTTAAACATGTAGAAATTTGCGCAAAGTAATATGAAATTGTGTTTCTCTTTTGCTTATCTCTGTAAATGACATCGTAGATAGTTCTGTGGAAAATATTTAACAGATTGTCATAAACAATAATGATCTCAGTCAGCAATTTTACAATGGTGGTGCTGACCAGTGTTTTCATGGGAGGAACCATATGTTCACACTGAACCATGGTGAGCAAGCTTGAAAAAGACTTGCTAATAAAACACATCACATTTCATGTGTGCTTGAGCGGTGTCTAGAAGGATATTGTCATGACTGAAGTTATAAAAAGCTGATGTGGTTTACAAAACAACATCTGGAGACATGCTCGTGAAATCAAAAGTGCTTTATAGTTTGTTACATCAGGTTCTATTAATGGTTAATTCGGCTTTTTAATCATGAAACATCAGGATTAGCCATTCATTTTTTGGTATTCCATATTTTTTTTGTTTACTAAAGAAACTGCTTATCCCAGTAGTTAAAAAAGCTGTTCTCCTCACAATTCTCTATCACTTCTCTATAAAATTGATAAAAATGGATCACGCTCTCTATATGACTGCAAATGGTTCTCCAAGTTTGTGTATACTTTTATGCCTCAATGTTATGGAGCTATTTTTATTTTGTATTGTAATTCACCAATAAACAAACGTAAAAAAAAAAAAAGCTGTTTTCTTTACAGCGAATTCAGTGGAAATCCTTTCACAGTCGGAACACAGTGGAATGTTCTTGTTGAGAGTGGGCTATACTCTATACATTATAATATTTGTGAAACAGAAATTGCATTTCATGAATTGAATTGCACATATGGGGCCTAATTCAGCATGGATAATTAATCTGAGAAGTTGCAGTGAACTGCAAGCAGTAAGCTGCTTCTGCTGAGACAGAAAGAGAGAATTCATTGTGCAAATTTGTGAATGGAGCACAGATCACTATCCACTCACAGATCTGTGCACAAATCAGAATCAGCTTTATTGGCCAGGTATATAGTACTTTTGTTTACTAGGAATTTGTTTCCAGTTACAATGCAACTGCCAAGTGACAACATAACTGAGGAAAGTATACAATATACATAGACAACGTGGATCAAAGAATTGTTCAGTAGGTGGACTGCTTGGGAAAAGAAGCTCTTTAAGCTTCTAGTAGACTCTACAGGGATGGCATTGAAGCATCTACCAGATGAAAGCAATTTGAGCAAGTTGTTGCCAGGATGCAGGTGGTCTGCTGCAATTTTACTGGCCCGTTTCTTGACTCTGGACAAGTACAGGTCCTGAACATCAGGTAGGTCAGTACCTTTGATCTTTTCGGCTGTCCTCACCACCCTTTGTAGCCTGCTTCTGTCCCTCTCAATTAGTAGATCCATACCAGACTATGATCAAGGAGCTTAGCACAGACTCAACAATCAGGAAGTAAAAGAGGAGCAACAGTTTCTAAGGAACGGTAAACTTCCTGAGTTGTTTCAGGAAGAACAGCCTCTGCTGTGCATTTCCAATGATGAGTTGGGCCCCCATTTTGGGTTTCAGGAGATTTTGCAGTCCAGGAACTTGAAAGAATATACGACGACACCACAGTGTCAGCAATCATGAGTGGGGGCATGACAGTCTCTTTCCTTCTGAAGTCTACTACCATTAGTTGGTCCACTTCCTGTCTGTAGGCAAACTCATCCAATTCATTGAATATCTTTACCAATTGATTCTCTGAGGTGCAGTCATTGGTGTATAGGGAGAATAGCAGAGGGGAGAGTAGACATCCCTGAGTGGGGGGGCTGTACCACTCGTACACTTGAGAATAATTTCCCAGCTTTCACCACCTGGCTCCTGTCTGACAGGAAATCCACTAGCCAGGAGCAGGTGGATCCTGGGACCCCTAAATGGAGTTGAATGCAGAGCTAAAGTCAACAAATAGAATTCTTGCGTAGGTGCCCGGACTATCCAGGTGCTACAGATTATAGTGCAGACCCATGTTGACTGCATTCTAAACACACCTGTTTGCCCGGTAGGCGAGCTGTAGGGGGTTCAGATGAGGGCCAGTTATATCTCTGAGGAGGGTCAGCACAAGACGCTCAAATACTTTCATGACTACAGACGTCAGGGCAATTGGTCTGTAGTTGTTCATGGACATGATAGATGATTTCTTGGGGCCGGGACAATAACAGAACATCTGAAGCAGGAGGGGACCTTGCACAGCTCCAGTGAGGTACTAAAGATCCTGGTGAATATGGGGGCAAGCTGGGCAGCAGAGATCTTCAGCACAGAGGGTGACACGCCGTCACTGACCCCAAAATAAGAGTCTTTGCCATCTGAGGCTGCCACTACTCTGCAAATGAGACAGAGTGGAAGTGGTCTTCACTGACATCAGAGATCCACTCTAAAAAACCCTGGGCAGCCTGCATTTTTTTTCTGACACACCAAGAAAACAGCTTGTTTCCACCCCCAAACACTGGCTTTCTGTCACTTAAAATGCAGAATCACTGTGATTGCATAGTACTTTTGTTGAAAAAGAATTGGTATAAAGATGCACTTTAAGCACAAAGATCAGCCGAGGATTTTATGTATAGGCTGCAGGACTAAAGACCCCTCCACCGCAGTAAAATCTTCGACCCTCAGGTACGGCCTTGCAATGGCAGTGACTTACCATTGTTTTCTCTCTCTGGGACAGCCAGTCCAGACTGCAAAAGCTGAGAAAGCAGTTCCCATGGAAAGCCACTCCTCTACTATACTGTCAGGGCTATCTAGCTTCTATGGGCTGCAGCTGATTCAAAAATATTTTGCACGAGGCATAGCAAGGGTCGCTTTTATCAGAACTTTTGCCTATTTTGCAAGATTGAGGACTATACACCTTATTCAGAGATGTATTCAAATCCAATGGTTTATGTAAAATTCTTATTGTGGGAGATCTGTGCATGTTAAGCTCTTGTTTTGTGGGCCACTTGGGGACATGACAAATCACATTTTCAGGGCATACTAAAGCCAGTGGCTGCATAGACCTATGTGTTTATACCACCTAGATGTAACAATGAACACAAAGGAACAGAAATGATCCGGCTCCTGCATTGTGCTTAGAAAGAAGAGACCATAACACCAGTTTCTTCACTCCTATATTAGGACGCCTGTGCATGTGCTATCTACTGAGTTATTAACTGGAGGAACCCTCTTCACTTTTGGAATTATAGCTCCAAGGCTACAGCAGCACAGCACAATTTGCAGGGGCTGAGCTGTGGAATTTGAGCTTGATAAATCTGCTAAGGTTGCATCTCCTATAGAAACTTATGGAGGCTGTGGGCACTGATGGATAGAGCTAAAACTATTATTTCAGTAGGTACTGGTAGTAGGTCATAGTTTCTTTCTCCTGTGAGTGCAAAAACATCCCAGCAATTTGGGCTCCTTAAATAAGGTCCTTACCAGACACTTTTCCCAATTGAATCAATAAAGTAATTAATGTACCTTGTTTAACAGGATCTAAATGTATGAAAAATGAGTGATGAGGCAAGGACTCACTAAGTATAAAGCACACATCTTAACTTTACCTATTACTTTTAAGACATCTATGCTGCAAGTCTTTATAAGGCTTCCTTGGGGAGATCAGGGTGCCCTTGTCAGTCTATTTTTTAAAACACAAAAGCCTTTACTACAATGCTGCCTGCAATCATTTTTATGAGTTGCATTAATTCTTGGTTAGCTGCCGTTTTCTTCCGGATCTGTAAAATGGCTTTTCAAAAAAATTGTAAAGTTGATATTTAATGAACCTCTCAAATCTGAGAGATTTTTATAGTCAAGTACTGCTGCCATTTGATTAGGTCACTGTCAAGTGTACTATACTGTCACCTCTCTCCACTGCATGTGAGGACTGTTTTTTTTATTGCTAAAAGGCTTTCTTATAGTAGTGCTATTTTTTTATTATTATTATAAGCTGCAATTGCTGCAACTATAAATTATCATTAATATAATATATTCATAATGTTGAAAAATTTTACCTTGATCAATCTGCCCCAAAGTACAGTAGATGTTCATTCTTTGGAGAGGTTCCATTTTATAGCTCTAAAGAAATAAATACAGGTTGAGTATCCCGTATCCGAATATCAAAAAAAACTAAATATTACAAAAAAAACACGTTTTTTCGGAATATTTCATGTTTTTTTTTCTCCCCTTCCCCCCTGCCCCTTTTTGATACTAACCAAGTCCCCCAGCATCCACGGTGGGCTTCAGGATCCTCTTGTGTGGCATCTCCGGTCTCAGGTGTGCAAGGCGTGAGTGTGCGGGTGCACCAGTGACATCACCGGTGCGCCTGCAAAATTCGTACAATGCACCCCTGGGACCACTGAAGAAGACCCTGAAGGCCACCGTGGATGCCCGGAAATGCCGGGGGACCATTGGAGGGACCAGATAAGTATGTTAAAAAAAAATCCATTAAACCGGAAAAATCCCTTATCCGGAATGCTCGTCGTCCCAAACATTTCGGATAAGGGATACTCAACCTGTATGTATGTATCTGTATATATATATATATATATATATATATATATATATATATATATATATATATATTGACAGAATAAGAGTTAAAGTACATTACTGGTTTATGTCGCTGCTGGTAAACAAGGTCGACCAGCTTAGTATTTCATTGTAATTTACTATTAGCTACATGTCTGCTAATTGACACATTTCTATCTATCATTTCTATCCATTTCCACTGAACCTTATACCAGTGCACACCTCAAGAGGGACAGTGAAAAACGGTCTTGGGGACTAAATTCCACTTTATACCAGTTATACTTGTTCTTGAGTGCAGATCGGTTGGCCTAAAATGAGACTGTACATCAGACAGAGAGAGAGGCACACCACATATAGTCCATGATGATGCATAGAGCATATCCACATTTTACCATTTAATGGTGTCCATCTAATGGAATACCTCCACCTTCCCAATATTGAAAACCTATATATCCTCCTGGAGATTTGTATTCAAACTCACAATCACACAAAGCTGTCCACTCAATTACACGCAGATAAAGTCTGTGGCAGAGAAGTGAAGACCCTAGCACCAGCACAGATTTTAATAGAAACTTCCAGAATAAGATTGCGCAGCAGTGCTTATAAAGGACCCATTGTTATAAAATGTCTAGTTGGAGACTAACCCCATTTGAAAGTGTCGTGGGAATAGTTTAAAAATCATTTGCAAACCCCTGATGAAGTCCTTGATAGGACGAAACGCGTTGGGTACGTTTGTTTGCTAATTTGAAATATACTTTTGAAATCTTTTTATGGTCTGGAAAACCACCAATACCAAGTGGAATAAGAGACTTTTTAATAAATGTTTATAAATTTTGGACTTTACTTTGATTTTCTTTGATTTACTTTGGAATTAACTAAAGGCTATTACAGAACCAATCACTGAAGGTTCAACAAGGGCGCCAATTTACAACCAGGGCTATTTTTGAGCAGGCTCCAGCAGGAACTGTGGCCCTTATTCTAGTTCACTCTTTCTGACAAAATATTTCTTAGATGGACAAAACCATTTGCACTGCAGGTGAGGCAGGTGTAAAACCCCATCCAAATCTAATTATCTCTGCACAAGTAACACCTGCCTCACCTGCAGTGCACATGGTTTTGTCCATCTAAGAAATATTGTGTCAGAAAGAGTGAACTAGAATAAGGGCCACAGTTCCTGCTGGAGCTTGCACAAAAATAGCCCTGCTTACAAATATATATATATATGTATATATATATTTTGACAGAATAAGAGTTAAAGTATGTTGCTACATGTGGTTTTTCGGTTTTACGGACTGGTTTATGTAGCTGCTGGTAAACAAAGTCGACCTGCTTAGTATTTCATTGTAATTTACTATTAGCTACGTGTCTGCTAATTGACACTTACATTTCAATCATTAACATTCTAGGACTATTGGTGCTTTACTCCAGGCAAAGCTATTTCAACCTTTAACTTTATATGCTTAGCTAACGATTACATATTTGCACTGGATATAATTTTGATGTTTCACGTGAATGAAGATTATAAACTGTAAAATGTATGCCCCAAGACTTGGATACACTTTGAAAGAATTTAATTTAGCTTTTGATGTGGTCTATGTTTAAAGATGTATGTTTGGGGATAAATGTGAAAAATGTCTGCAGCTCAAGCCAAAATTACAGTACAAACCTAATAATGCAGGTTTGCAAAATTGGGCTCATTGAAAATGTCTGCAATTAGACCGCTGATTCTTATGGTTTTTCAAAAGTGACAGTTTTTTTTCTATTTGACAAGGTTTTATCACAGAGCGAATGTGATTTTAAGGGAAAATAGCATAATCATATGTATTTAACACATTTATTTGTAAAAAAAATTGTGTTTTATTAACAAAATAATTAGTAAATATCTATTCCGTCATTGTCAAAACTATAAAAATAATTTTACATATGTTTAAATCCTCCTGCCACACCCCACACCCTATTACCTCTCTTTGTTCGGGAATGCTCCTTCTTCAAAACTTGATCAACTAATAGTATTAAAAAAATGTTCTCAAAGCACTACAATGTCAGATTTAATTTAAAGCTCAATACAGTAATTCTGGAAATTCTGAGAACACTTTTTGTACGTTTTCTGAAAATAGCAGCCAAAACCCTATAGCAATAGACAATGTTTTCATTGTAACCATCAGCATGAAGGTGAAATACTTTTAGAAATGAACAGTTTCCTGGTCAATATCCAATATTTGGCTGGTCAATATCCTGATGACGAGATAATACATCTCAAATGTCAATTTTAAAAACAGGCTTCTGTTTTTATTTCTAAGACACTGAAGTGCAACCTTCACTGCTGAATATATATATATATATATATATATATATATATATATATATATATATATATATATATATACTGTGTGTATATATATATATATATATATATATATATATATATATATATTTGCAAAGCTTATCGAACAGACAGCAATCATTCACATTCCTGTTTATTTTGACTAAGGAGGATGAGAGAAGTCCATTTTGTTTATACTGTTTTATGAATCTTTTCATTTAATTTTTTTTTCTTAGGAATATTGCACAAAGGAGATGGAGAAAATGTATTCATTTCTCAGCAGCCCCCAGTGATCTCTACACTGATGGGCAATGGTCAACAGAGAACACTCTCCTGCTCTTCTTGCAGTGGACCGATGCATAACAACAAACTCTATGCTCCTGTTGCTATGGCAACTGGACCTGATGGTAGTATCTACATTGGAGATTTCAACTTTGTAAGACGGATACACCCAAATGGAAATGTCATCAGCATTTTAGAGCTTAGGTAAGGATATTAAATGTCATCAATATTTTAGAGCTAAAATACAAATAGGTTTAAGGGATTTATAGGGAAAAAACATGATAAAATACTGTTTTTTTTCTTTACGCATTGTAAATATGTTGTCTCTAGTAGGTCCTCATTACAATGTTCTCATTACAAATGAGAGAATTAATGTGTGAAAAATGGCACTATTTTTAAGCAACAGTGACTGCTTATTTATTTGCCTGCTTTCATTTGCTTATATCAGAAGGGTATTGCTAGTCTGTAGTATAAAGCGATGTTGTGAAATTTAATGGGAATGTACAATACTGTACATAGTATGCTTTCTTTTTTAGCAAGAAAATCCATGATCAGATCCACTAAGATCAGCCATGTTTTTTGTACTGAGGGGGTGTGGCCAAAATACAAAAATTCAGAGGAGGCAGCAGCACAAGGGGCATTTGGAATTTGTCCACCTTAGCAGCACTTGGGCAATGTTGCCCAAGCCCTTAGCAACTGACCTGGCCCAGTCCAGGCTACCACAAGGCCTCACCAAAAAGCCATGCTAATTATTTAGTCCCTTACTGCCTCATAGCACCTGTGCATGATGTATTAGCTTTAATAGCTGTTCCAAGTTGGAGTTTAGATCAGTGTTTCCAGAACATATCTTTTTATTTTACCCAGTTATGTCCTTTTTTTCCTGAACACGAACAGTTGTGTCAGAGACAGAATGTTTTTGTTATCAGCCAGGAATTTTTTTCCCTCTACATCTCTATAGAACACGCAATATTGATTTAGTACTACCTGACACACCAAATAGTAATAAATCACTATCATTAGGAGGTGGAATAGTCTGAAGTGGTGCAAAAGTTTAAACACCACATTAAAAGTCCAAATCTAAACCACTCATGACCCAGGGAATGAATGTGATTTATTTCAGAAGTTATTGCGTATGCAGAAGATATAAAGGACTATGGTTTTGAGGGTCTCCTGTGCGAGCGCTATGCTTCTCAAGATGTTAGCCAATGATGGCACCTCTGGCAGGAAGTGTAGGCTACTGCTGCATGGTCATCACATTGAAACTGTCCTGGGTGCAGTGGGTGCATTATGAGACCCCCATAGATAGGATCCTAGAATCATTCATTTCATTTAACTTTTTGGGGGGTTGTTTGCTCACTTTAACTGATATATGGTCTCAATTTATTATGAGAAAGGAGATCTCTATTATTCTTGTTATATTTTTCGAGTTTCTTATTTTTCTTTTTACATGTGCCTAGAAATATGGTTCTGTAGTGCAACTGGGAAAATGAAGTCTCTACAATAGTACTGCACAAAGGTACATGCATTTGCTCAGCAGGGAATGCCTTTGGTCTGCCCAATTTCTCCAATTGCATTTCATGCTCAATAATTTCCAGGTTCACCAGTGTAAATTATGGAACATGCCATTGCCAAAGATTATTTTGTACTCCACCCCAGGCATGTTGTACTGTATAGGGGCGCAGGGATAGAAACCTCCCGAAGAGCAGGAGACACAGTAGCATATGGGTAGCAATAACCGAGGCATATTCTCCATTCCACTATACCTAGGATCATGGTGCTTTCAGAACAGGAGATGAAATTTGTAGACTAGAGGTGCCAGCCTACAAAAGACCCTATGTATAGCACTTTGCAATGTTATTATATCTTTTTTTATAACTTCTGTTGTAGTAAAGCAAAACGTTATTCATTCCTTCTAATTCCTACCAATAATTTATATATGCAGATACAGAGAGAAGGCAACTGAGCATTGTACAGTGAATTTGCATTAGCAACCCATACATTACAACTGGAGTATTCAACATAATCATCACACAGAACTTAATATTTCCAATTTTCCATCAATGCATGAATGGTTCATTTACGATATTAACATTTTTACAGTACCTAATTTTACGTGCTCAACATTTACCCAACTCAATCAGATTTCTGCCTCTGGTGATATAGAACTTTCAGAAATACTCATGTGGATACACTGCACTTTCTCAACCAGAACAAACAGCAACATGAGATTACATTTCATGAAGCCTTGAGATTGTTTTTGTATAAATAAGCAAATGAATTTGAACTTGTACTAAGCAATGCAATTATTTGTTAATGACGAGACACTGTTATGGTTGCTGTAACACTAATTTAAAATGATTTGCGGTGCACCTTCAAAACAAGATGTTAAATCTAGAAAGTATATCCCGGGGCTAAGTGTCAAAATAAGTAAAATTAGCATTTGTAACATTGTACACAGAAGAATAGAAAGTAATCAGTGCCCTGTCAACATATTACCTTTGTATTAGTGGTGTTAATGAAACACCAATGAAAACCCTATGGAATCCTACATGATTAGTGTGCACACTGTATTAGTTCTTAGTATGAGTGCAGTGAGCACAATCTCTGATTTATGGCTATGAGAAGGAAATAACTTATTTAAAGATTAAAGAGCCTATTTATAAAGGGCTTCTTATGGGCATGACTAATGTAGAGTATCAACATCAATACCCATTACTGGGGATCACCAGTACAGCCTATTTATCAAACACAGGGGTGGTATCAAGTTGGAGTTAGCTGAGGATCTGTAAAAAAAAAATATCGACACACAATTTTTTTTCTATTTTGCACACATATTTTTACATTGTTTTAATAATTAATTAATTTAACCCAAAAGGGCAACATATATCCTGCTTGTAAAGTATATGAGCAGAATGCCCTAAGATTATGGTTAGGTACATTCAGCAATAGGAGGGAGGAAATGCTAAGGTTCAGTAGGTTTACTGGTTGTTAGATGGGGATTGATACAAAATCCCGACGGTCCGAATCCCGACGCCGGAATCCTGACCGCCGAAATCCTGACAAGGGGGGGAAGGGGTGTGGATCGCTCCCCCCCCCCCCCCCCCCTTGTGGGCCCGGTGCCTCGCTACGCTACGCTCGCCACGACACCCATAGAGGGAGAAAGTGCCGGGATTTCGGCGGTCGGGATTCCGGCATCTGGATTTTGAACACAGGGATTTCGACTGCCGGGATTATAATTGCATCCCATTAGATGGTGCTTTGTCATCACTGATAGTGGATGCTCCGTGGGAGAGTTAAGTTGCAATCTGTGACCATGTTTTTTACTTTAAAGTAAAGGGCTGCCAGTATTTTCTGCTCCTACGATGCGGGGCTATGACCTCGCTCATGACAAATTGATAGTCATTTCATCTACTTCTTCTTATGGGTATTCGATTATGGACATTTTTTAAGGCTAGTCCCAAAAGAACGGACATGCCTCTTCAATTACTGATGTTTTTGCACACTTTTTCCACTAATGCAGTTTCACTTTGTTAAAAAGTCGGCACAAAAATTTCAAAAACAGCCACAGTTTCGACTAAAACATGATGATCGGCAAGTGATTTGCCAATCTACGTGTTTTGCGACTGTCAAGATTTTTTAAAAAGTTGGAAAATCATTACTTTAGTTGAATAGGTTGAATCAAACCAATACAACCAAATATTGTGAAAAAGTGTTGATTTTTTTGACTGTCAGTAAATCATCACAAACTGTTACTAAATGAGTTTGTAGGTTAGGTGCCCCCACTATTAGAGTCCTAAGCAATCTTCTAGGTTTGCCTAATAACAGCAACGGCCCCAGGGGCAGTTTAAATTAGGAGAGGGCCTATCTATCAGTTGCCCTGCAGCCCCCTACTCTTGCCAATGTATTCTCCAAAGAGACGTTGGAAATATTCCAATGTCTACTGTGCAGATTTTTGGGAACACAATGAAGTAATATTCCTGGTGACTTCTGTTATGCTCATGCGCAGACCTTTAGGTAAATGGCACCTATGTTATTTTCATGACTAAGCAGAGAGTTTAATGGTTCATTGCTTCAGTGTGAGCAATTCCCCCATCCCCAGACTCAGACCTGGTGCACAACCTGCACCAATTGTAGGTATGCACCACCTTTATGCACTACTAGAGAGAGTTATTGTTTATTCATCAATACTACTGGGTTTTGAATTGCACACTGGTTTTACAGTTGATTATGGCAAGAGAATTCTAAATATTAACATAGTGGTCTGCTCTATATTGACTATCTCTTTCAGGTTGTAGTTACATAAGATGCAAATATTGACATGATGCTCGATGCTCACCGTGGGTCAGATTAAGGTGCTGATGTAGCTGTTGCTTGTGCTACCGATGTTTGGTACTGTGTGCATGTGCTGCACCCATACAGCACATGCACACAGTGCGGTTCTGTGACATTGTATGCAGGAGTGGGGGCAGTGTTAACATTAAAATATTAGTGCTATTGCTGCTGCTTCCATGTAAGCAATAGCAAATGCAACTCCAAACATCAGAATCAGGCCCCATCTCTCCCCATTTCTCTGTATGAGAAAGGTTGAGGATTAAATAACAAATTAGGATAATTGCTATAAAGCTTTAATCAAGGAGAACATTTTATCCTATGCACAGCAGGCTCCTGTCTGTAAATCTATTGAAGAACTCTGCAGCTAGCCTCTTAACTCGAAAAGGCCAGCAACAGAGAACAATAGCCTGTACTCAATGTACGCAAAATGTCAAACACCTCAAGTGTTATTAAGGTAAGGGAATATTTTAATATACTGTATGCTTGTTATTATTTTCATATGGCATCAAGCTGGCTTTCAGAGATTGCATAATAGACTAATCCACTCTTAGACCTCTATTTTGGGTAATCAAGTTTTTTTCAATGATTTTGTTCTGTCTCCAGCATCTGAAGTCAATACTAATGCTGTGAATAACCCTTTGTTATGCTTAAAGAAATTGAAAAGGTCCAATCGATGGTGAAGACACCCGTTTCACAGGGATGGGGGAATCTTCTTTTATTTTGTTGATTACTAAATTTTATTTATCTACTGTTTCAAACAAGTGTATATTTGGAACTGTTGGACTGTTACTATGTTGCAGTTAAGAAGTATATGTATTATTAACAGTTTCTTATATAGCGCATACATATTATGCAGCACTTTACATAGAATATTTGAACATTCACATCAGTCCCTGCCCCAGTGGAGTTTACAATCTATATTCCCTACCACATGTAAATGCACACTCAGGCATTCTAGGTTTAATTTTGTTGGGAGCCAATTAGCATACCAGTATACTTTTGGATTGTTGTAGGAATCCGGAGTACCCAGAGTAAACCCACGCAAGTAGGTGGAGAATATACAAACTCCGCACAGTTAGGGCCATGGTGGGAATCAAACCCATGACCTCAGTGCTGTTTGGCAGTAATGCTAACTATTACATACATCAATGTGACAGATTATTACTAAATTATTGGCAAAGGAAGAATAAAATAATCACTAAAGACAAGAACATTCTAATATTCTTGTTGTTTATTTACCAATAATTATTGTTCTATGGAACCTGCAAAAAAAAAAAAAAAACATTCCATGAAACTTGAGATTGTAACAAAGGCTAACTTTAAAATATATTTCCACTAGCCTTATAAAGATACATTTGCTACTCTCTATACATGTATAATAGGTTCTCTCCCTTGGGGTCTTTCTTTCTTTTGCACCAATATAGATTAAAAGCAAGATCTTCACAGAACCAGATGTAGAGCTCTGAGTGCGCTTAGTTGGCAGCCCCCAGCTGATTGTACTGCCACTTCATTTTGGCAACATAGAGAGATCTGAAAGTCCAAGGACAAATTGATATCATGCTGGGGTTTTCAAATCATATCTGACCATACAATGAGACTTGACAGAAAGAGAACTGTCAATGGTGCCAGGTCACGCTCTGCTGTCTGGATTAAATCAATTGTACTCATCCTGCCCAGCTCAGGCATGTCCGTTTTAAACTAAATTTAATGTCACTTATGGCAGCAACTAAGAGCATCTAATGGTGCTTATTCTCAAGCAAAAAAAACACTATGATCCATAGTTGCCAACATATTAAACAGTTTCCAAGATTACTCAGATGCCCAGAAACCTGCTACACCCAAATCCTGTTTTGGCATATCTTGGACACGATGCCCATCACATCATAATGATATTCAGAATACAGTAGCATACATTTCTAGATTTGGTACTTGTGTAATAACTGGGCTCCCGATTTTGAGATCGGGTCGGAAAAATCACATCGCATGCATCCAAATCGCATGCAATGCGATGCGATCGACGCGATTTTCAATATGATTCAATGTTAAAATGGTCCTGTTCATTTCTCCACTATCCAAGTGGGCATAGAGTTGATTTTATATAGTGTGGCGAGCGCAGCGATCCACTGAGCCCGAAGCATGGCGAGCGCAGCGTGGCCCGCGAGGGGACACAGAATACATTTGAAGTAATCCGCATCTCCGAGCAGGGCTCGCTGTGCTTGCCACGCTTCGGGCTCGGTGGCTCGCTGCACTCGCCACGCTATATAAAATCAGCTCTATGCCCACTTGGATAGTGGGGAAATGAACAGGACCATTTTAACATTGAATCCTATGGAAAATCGAGTAGATCGCATCGCATGCAATTTGGTCGCGATACGATGCGATTTTGACGAAAATCGTGTCGCATCGCATCTGATTGTATGCCTTAAGTTAAGGCATACAATCAAATAATCGGGCGCCCAGATATTACACAAATACCCTAGAATTTTATATATTCTCAATTCTAAATTTCAGAGAATTGCAAACACATTGTAAGGCCAGTATTCAATGCTGTGGGCGAGCTGTGACAGCGAGCTGGGTCAGTATCCAACTGACCCCCTGCATACACCGATCCTCCCTCGCTCCATTTTTAGAATAGGATGAGCGGCCGGCACGTGGGTTAATCAGCGAGGATCGCTTGTTTCGGCAATCCCCGCTGTTTAACCCCCTCGCCGGCCGCATTGAATACGGGCCTAAGAATGACATGTCACATGCAGAAAAAGGGGGATTCTTTATGCATTTAGCCAATGCTGAAAACTAGAGATATAAATCTTTAACGCTTGGGACTGTCTGTGAAAATTGGAAACTATTATTTTTATTATACATAACAGTTCCCAACAGATATCAGAAGCATCGTATACTACAAATTAATTCTAATTATGCAATATAGCATTAGCTTTAACCATTTTATAAAGTGTAAAAATACATTGATGCTTTGAATATTATACTAATATTGATTTCTCTTTATATTCTATTTCTCCCTTTTCTGCCACAAACCTTATTTATTGCATCAGAAACAGAGATACAAGACATAGGTAAGTGAATCACCAGTGCGCTCATTTATAACTTTATTGATTTGTACATAAAAAAAGACAGGACAGCTATAATATATTACAAATGTGGTTAAGATTTGGCAAAAAATATGTTCGCAAACAATATTCAAGGCACAAGGGGATTTTCATCTAATTCCATTTTATTGTCATGCTCCAAGTGTGACATTAGGCAATCATGTTTTCCTCCATTAATCAATCACTAATATAACTTGTCCAACAATAATTCTGTTTTGCGGAATTAGCAGAGGTTCCACTGCAGCATATATAAAGTTTTGTATGCAAGTCAATCGTTATAAATGGCGCTGCAAGTTTGCTGAATGTTGTGTATTTGTATGGGCATTTTTTTATTTATTTTATTAGAATCAGAAAGCATTGTCCATTGATTTTACTGCAAAGGATATTTAATAAGGGGAATACTGTACATTCATAGCAGTTCCTATCTTCCTAAGTTCCTTGCCTCTTCATCTGTTAAGGAGATATGGCTGCAGCACAGGGTTTATGGAGTAGACTTCCAGCTTTTTTTAGCCAAACAATAAGAAAGTTACTGTCTGTATTGGACAGTGCAGGAGTTACTGGTGGCACTGGCCGTATGTGTGCAGACTGCTCTCTCCGGCATCTGATCTATATGCTCCACGGGCTAATTGCCTGGGATATCTCAGCCTTTAATCAGTAACTAGCACAGATGGCATACTCAGCTGCTACAGTAGCTGCAGGTCATCGAGGTACAGTGCTCAGTGGACTGTTCTGCCGAGAGTAAACGGGAATCAGATCTCAGCACCAGTTACAGCACCCATGAGTTGTTCATGTTTCTTTCCTCTCTTCTCCACTTCCCCCTGTCTGGAAGGCAAGGATGGTAACAAACTTGGCAAACGCAAACAGTAGATGTGTGGCAGGGACTGCTGAGTGGCGTGTGGCTGGGGCTACTGAGGAATTTGGGGCTTGAGCTGTGGCTGGGTGCCCACCTGCTAAAGGATTATGGTAGAGATGATTTTCACCTGCATATTGTCTTCTTACATTGTGTACCAAAGAAAACACATAGGAAGGGCAGTGTATCCCCATCATAAACCTGTATATTTACTTCCCTCATTAGTCCATCCCTTTATACACATTCATTATTCCCATTCTGGAATTATGCTTATAACACTGCCTGATAATATTAATATAGTATGGCATATTCTACATTTACAGATCATAGCCCCAATGAGTTATCTTAAAATATTAAATTCAATGTCCTGACACACTTATTAACACTCAGACCAAACCCCTGAACCTAGAAACCTGATTTACTAATCAACACCAAAAGAATCAAATCTGGATTTGGGGGTGACATTCTGAACCCCCAGAGTGACAAGGCTGCTTTCATTAATCACACCTTACTTCAGTCGTTGGGACAAAAATGAAATAAAAGTCTGTGGATTCTGTGCTGCAATCGATGATGCTTATCCATTATGAGAAACCCTTTCTCTGTATTCTTAAAGGTAGTTAACATGTGCTACTAATCAACTTGGCTGCAGTTCATTAGTGACCTCAATCAAAACCTGGGCTGGATAAATGTTCAACTGCTGTTATCCTGCTTTAACCAGTTTGGAGGTGATTTGCCTTGGTTACTACTTTTTGTGTAATCCACCTGGGAATAAGGAGGAGAAACCTATCCTCCGCTTTAGCCAGAAATTACTGCCCAGAGAATGCAAATGCTCTTCGGTGGAACAGGAGTGTTTGATGATTTAAATGGGCGGTAGAATCATCAAAATTTGCTGGAGTGTTGCACACAAAGCAAAATACTCATGCAATTCATTGGTTTTTGGCCTTGCAGCCATTTAAATTTGAAGTGTAGCATCATCCTGGGAAGCAACACTTACATGCAGATGCCCTTTCAAGAAAGCTTGTGGGTCCTGATATTCCTCACAACTCTGTGGCAAAGCTAGGGGAGGTGGAGGAAGAGGATAAAAAAACAGCATTGACTAGCATCCATCTGCAATATACTGTAAACTGGATTTTGAACTCAGGAGCCTGCAAACTGGAAAGGTGTGACTCATAGTCAAAGCTAAAATTGACTATGCTGTGGTGTGTTCTCTATGAGGCCGGATCAATTTGTATATAGCTCTTTCGAAAGTTGTAGAAGCTCCATGCAAACCAAAGACAGTACTTACTGGAAAAGAGACCATGTGGGGTGGAAAAGGTTGTTTTGGCCTCAGCAGTTTCAGTCAAACTTTTCAGTCTACTTTTTCCAATACCCTTCTATTAAGTCAAGAGTCATAACTATGCTTTTGCTGCTGCTGAGCCCTGGACATGTGCTTATTCAGAAGTGGCACAATCAGCCCTAAATACTGTTGAGCCACAAACTAATTGATGTTAGGCTCCTGAATTTTATTGGGGCAACTGCAATAGATTATAAAGGGCAGAGACATCTTAACAGCATTGTAGAACCTGAAAATTCAGAGGTAACCATTTAAAAAAATCATACATTCCCCCCTGCGTTCTTGCGCTATCTCTCCACATGCTTCCAGTGAATGGCTATCAGCACCCTGATTTGTGGAAAACTCCAGATATTTACCAATAATCATGCTGATAGCCATTCTGTGGGCCAGATGCACTAAGCTTCAAAAGTGATAAAATGGAGAGTGATAAACAACCAACCAATCAGCTCCTGCCTGACATTTATCAAACACATAATTGAAGGAATTTCTGCGCTTTACCCCTATATACAATGATAAATGGAGATAAAAGCTTATTTCTCAAAAAGCTTTTTATTGGTGCAAAAAACAAACAAAAAAGTGATATAGACTGATCGGTGTCAGGTATATACAGTGGATTGAAAAAGCACGTAAGAATGTCTGTGTCACAAGGCTGTGACCCTTGATGCTTAATTCTGAGCAGTGAGGGCTGGCCTGTCCCGGTAACCTGCTGAGGGTATCCCCTGGGGCTCTCTAACTACGTCACTGTTGATGTAATGCTAGTTGGGACGGTAGTTAGTCTGCACGGTTAGGGGTTCAGTTGGTTGGTCGGGACGCCCCCCCCCACTGATCAGTTTGCTCCTGACCGTCCCGACCAACCAACTGAACCCCTAACCGTGCAGACTAACTACCGTCCCAACTAGCATTACATCAACAGTGACGTAGTTAGAGAGCCCCAGGGGATACCCTCAGCAGGTTACCGGGACAGGCCAGCCCTCACTGCTCAGAATTAAGCATCAAGGGTCACAGCCTTGTGACACAGACATTCTTACGTGCTTTTTCAATCCACTGTATATACCTGACACCGATCAGTCTATATCACTTTTTTGTTTGTTTTTTGCACCAATAAAAAGCTTTTTGAGAAATAAGCTTTTATCTCCATTTATCATTGTATATAGGGGTAAAGCGCAGAAATTCCTTCAATTATCTCTTACCTCTGCAGTCTGATCTTCTGCACTTTTCTAGCAGCTAACCCCGCACATCTGCACTTAGTGCGCAGTCTCACAACCAACTTTTACCTTGACTCATCTAAAGATCAAGTGAACTGCAGCAAAAGTACACACATGGGCCTCACTGATATAAGACTCAACAGGGAAGGGAGAGCTGAAGTACTCTTCTCCTCCCTAATAGAGCACAACCCCAACACAGAAGCGACCACTTTTTGTGATACATTTCTAAACTTAGAAAAACTCATAAACAAGGAAACTAAATTATGGTGGGACACGTACACACTAAACTGGTACATACAAAATAATTTAATACCAAAAGGACTTACCATCAGCAAAGCACCGACACACAACCAGGAAAACCAAACATGTATGCACCAATGGGAGAAAATCCTCAAAGATTGCTCCTTTAAATTGATGCAGCTACTCGTAGACGACAACCACACCAAGTTAGAGGCACTAGACAAAGAAATTAAAACTCTAGACAACATTCTAGATCCCTACAAAAAAGAGGAACACTTTATTAATCTAACAGAACTCACGAGTTCAAAACTTAAAAAGACGGAAAGCACAATTATAGAGAAAAAGAGAAACAAAATACTCAGGGACAAATTCCACATAAAAAAAACCATTGATAGAAACGACAAAAAGAAAAAAGCCCACACTACCCTGAAACATAGACACCTGCTACCCCTACCAATACAGAAAGAATCACAGAGACTCACCAATAAGAAGAACCTAACCTACCAACAATATATGTCCAAAATCCACAAACACATAGTTACCAGCCCAAACCCACCAAAACCAACTGAAAACCCAGAAACTAACGACGAAAACAGCACAACAGACTCAGAAACATCGTTCTCCACCCACGAGACCGAAGGACTTCCTAACTACCCCAGACTAGCTAGGCTATCACTAGGCCTGGGGTGGAACACCAGTGACATTTCAAACATTTCAACCCACATAGGAGAACCACAGAACCCAATCAGCCCGGCACAAGCACAATTACCTGACAGAACAAACACATTGGATTCTGACATAGACAAAGAATTAGAATCCCTGACAAACTTTTCAATACATCACAATCCAGAAACTGACAACACTGATATCCCCGCGATAATTCTTACTGAACAGACAGCTGTAACCACCACAGCAACCACATCTGGGAACGACACAACACCAAAAACATGTGTAAAATACCATCCGTTTTTTTTAGGGAACCCACCAGCCAGGGCAACACAATCGCAACGGAAAACCGGCAAACGCACAACTTCAACAACAAAAAAACAAGGAGGGGGTGCAGGGGAGGAGAAAAAAAACAAAAAGAAGCAGAACCAGGACACAGAGGCACAACTAGGCAAAGGGATTTTCAACCTTAGCAACCACACATTAACAACTGACCATTTACGCTTACTGGACAAAGGGTTGAAATTTGCACCCACAAACAAACTGGATAAATTCCAGACCTATTTAGACCTTCACAACTTCACCCGCAAGCTAGCACTCAAAAAATACTTTTCATCAACAATACCGACACAAGTTAGAAACGAAGCCGACCAATACAAACACACCAATTTAAAACCCCCATCTACCTTTTATCCCAGTCACATGAATGGCCCACAAATCAATGCATTCACAAAAATGGTCGAAAAAGACCTAGAACAATTACACCTCCATAATACCAAGAACAACCTAACCAATAAGGAATTCTCCGCCCTTAAAGAACTACAAGACCTACAATCAATCATAATTAAACCTGCAGATAAGGGCGGAGGAATTGTTGTTCTGAACAAAGATGACTACCTTACAGAAGCACACAGACTACTCAATGACGAACAGACATACAGCAAACTCACAAGAGACCCCACAGAGCAATTTCATAGAGAGCTAGAAAAACACATACAAAAAGGACTACACACAGGAATACTAAATCAACAGGAATACAAATTCATACAGAAACATCACCCGGTAATACCCGTATTCTACTACTTGCCAAAAATTCATAAAGACCCCATACACCCACCAGGCAGACCAATAATTTCGGGTATTAATTCACTAACCACCAACCTGTCAGAATACATAGACACACTACTCCAACCGTACGTACAAACACAACAATCACACCTAAAAGACAGTACACAAATCCTCAATAAATTAAAAGACATCAAGTGGGAGGAGGACATGTGGTTGGTTACATCAGACGTAACCTTACTATACACCATAATAGACCATCAACAGGGAACAGACAGCATTGACTACCAACTTAGGAACGACCCCAGCATGACAGCAGAACAACGCAAATTCATCACTGACAGTATACTATTCATTCTGAAACACAATTACCTCTGGTTTGAGGATCAATTCTACATTCAACACACTGGGACCGCGATGGGCACGAGATTCGCCCCAAGTTATGCCAATCTGTTCATGAGTTGGTGGGAGGACAACCACATATGGCAGAGTGGGCACCTTGGGACGAATCTCGTGCTCTGGACACGCTATATAGATGATGTTTTCTTTATATGGCGCGGCCCAGAACACACCCTACAGCAATTCCTCACAAACATGAACATAAACAACAACAACCTGAAATTCACCAACAAGTACAGCAGAACAGACGTAGAATTCCTTGACTTACACATATTCATAGAGAACCAACAATTACATACTAAAACATATAGGAAATCAGTAGACGTCAATAGCTTCATACACTCCACCAGCTGGCACCACCCCAACTGGTTAATGGCAATACCCAAAGGACAATTCATCAGACTAAGACGCAACTGCTCAAGAACCACAGACTTCCAGACACAAAGCGCACATCTTACCACACAATTCACAGACAAAAAATATGACCCAACCTCAGTAGAAGTTGCCTACAAAGAAGTACACCAATACAAGAGAGAAGACCTTCTAAAATACAAAGATAAACAAGACAAACCCCAAGAAATACGTTTCATAACAGAATACTCCCAACACTCCAAAGAACTTCAACACATACTGCGTAAACATTGGCCACTGCTCAAAGAAGATGACCAAATAACAGACCTCCTCCCAGCACACCCCAAGATCACATTTAGAAAAGCACCAGACATCAGAAGTAAACTAACTAACAACCATATCCCCCCACAACGGACAATACAAACCACAATTGATAAGTACAATGAAACAGGAGGTCACTACTACTGCGGCACATGTATAGGCTGCACCAACGCAAACAAAAGAAGCACCAAGCCTATAACCGAGTTCACATCCACAAGCACACAAACCAGATATAAAATAAAAAACCAAATAACATGCAACAGTAAAGGAATAGTCTATTTATTAGAATGTCCATGCCACAAGCAATACATCGGCCGCACCATTAGACAACTTAAAATACGTATAGGAGAACATATCCGCAAAATCAAAACAGGGTCAGATGAACATAACTTATCCAAACACTTTAAAGAACATCACGGGAGCAACCCAGCAGGTTTAGAATTCATAGGCATACAAGAAGTACCACAGAGCTGGAGGGGAGGAGACTATATTCACCGCATAAACAAAATAGAACTGAGATGGATCTACACCATGAAAACTTTCTCCCCACGGGGTCTTAACATAGACAATGAAATCAAATCCATAGTGGGTAAAAAGTAGAAATAAAGAAAAAAAGAAAAAAACCACACCCAGCAATTTTTTTTTTTTCTCCATACTGTAGCACTCCCAACGATACCACTCACTCATTCCGTGAATTAACCATTTAAAAAAAAATTTTTTCACAAACCTAAGCATTCCATTTTACCTCAACAAGTACCAGCATATTCTACTTTCCTAATACCACCCAAATGCTACCCAGGCACTTTTATATACAGCAACCAATCTCCCACAGAAAACAACAGATCTAGCTACCTAGACAATTATCACCAAGACTGACTGATGCACGAACCAATCAGTGAGCCAGAAACGAACCAATAGGAGGATAAACACCGGGCCAAGTCCCGCCCTCCGTCCCTATATACTGCCTGCTATCCATCCAAGACATTTAACTCCTTAGAAGAAGGCCCACGGGCCGAAACGCGTCGGAGACATACCCATTCCAGCACTTTCTTACACCCAAGTCTCCTCCAACCCCCAGGAGTCGAGCACACGGAGCTCCGTTTGGACAGGTACGCTCCCGGCGGACGAGATCTCGCGAGATCGCCCGACCCGGAAGTCACACCAGCCAGCGTAGAAGCACCGTGTACCCGGAGCTGCAGGAGCAGCCCGGGACTTCCAGCAACCAGCACCAGAAGCAAGCCGCCAGCAACGAGGGACCGAGACGCAGCCAGCGCGGGTGCACCACCCGAGGTAAGGGACGCCGTCCTCCGGTGCCACCCAGCGCAAACGCTCACCACCCACCAACGTACTGTACTCACCCCCGCTGCCGTTTGCCTCAGGACCACGCTCACCCTAGCCAGTCCTCCACACCAGGAACTGAATTGGGCAATATACTAAACCCCCCCCCACTGATCAGTTTGCTCCTGACCGTCCCGACCAACCAACTGAACCCCTAACCGTGCAGACTAACTACCGTCCCAACTAGCATTACATCAACAGTGACGTAGTTAGAGAGCCCCAGGGGATACCCTCAGCAGGTTACCGGGACAGGCCAGCCCTCACTGCTCAGAATTAAGCATCAAGGGTCACAGCCTTGTGACACAGACATTCTTACGTGCTTTTTCAATCCACTGTATATACCTGACACCGATCAGTCTATATCACTTTTTTGTTTGTTTTTTGCACCAATAAAAAGCTTTTTGAGAAATAAGCTTTTATCTCCATTTATCATTGTATATAGGGGTAAAGCGCAGAAATTCCTTCAATTATCTCTTACCTCTGCAGTCTGATCTTCTGCACTTTTCTAGCAGCTAACCCCGCACATCTGCACTTAGTGCGCAGTCTCACAACCAACTTTTATCAAACACATGTCTGTGACATGGCAGGTAGGAGCTGATTGGCTGGCTGTTTATCATTCTCCATTTTATCACTTTGGAAGCTTAATGCATTTGTCCCACTATCTGATTGCAGGCTGTAAGGCAGGTAGATATTGATGCCTGGCTGTTCTGATTGTGTAACACCCCCCTCCCCACCCCTGCATGAAGGCCCCAAAAATTGTGGGACACTGGGAAGCTGCTCAGTGTGTCTATACAGTACAACATTAAGGTGGGCCTAGTACAGGGGGGCCCTAACCAGGTTGCCCCAGCTTGACTCACTCATTTAAAGCTTGCAGTATTTAGTTTGGTTCCTGTTAAGTTGCGATCTTAAGAAAATGTATCAAATATATGTTGTCCTTTGAAATACATTTTAGATTTCAAGTAAAATTCAGGTTTAACAATGTCATCATAAAAAATGTACTTGCATTATTATCCAATTTTCAACTTTGGGTGTATGAACTTAATAAAAAATATTTTTATAGAAGTATAAAAAACATGCAAGGTTTTGTTTATGACGGGTGAGCTCTTGCCTTGTTGTGATTTGCCCGCATAGTCAACTTGCATACATTTTCTTTTTCATATTTAATGATAGACTGCTGCACATTGTTCTGTGTAGAAATCAAGGCCCAGGGGATATTGAAATGCCTAAATACACCAAACAACTACTAAGCCCCTGAACAGTGGTTCCTGCTGCTAGGAGAGATTAAAATGTCTGCAAAGCAGAAACTCTAATTGCAAGCAAGGCATCTCCATGGCAACGTCAATCAGTTTTCTGTATTTGTACATGGAAGTCTCTATTTTGAACCCAAAATTCAGACAATTGCCGTTTTCTGCATAAACAAATGTATCTTTAACGTTATAGGAAATGTTCAACCAGCCTACATTAATCAGCGACTAATTATCTATTATCTTGGTCTAGGGGCATTTAATCATATATTATTTAGCACTGGCATAGTTCTTCTTGAGTACATATATTTGGGCATGTTCAGCCACATGAGAAAATTACACTCCAAGAGTTTTAGCATATGTTGCAGTGCAAGTGAGCAATTGAAATTCAAGGATACTGTAGGCAAGCAATATCTGATAGATTAATCTTAGATAAAGATGATATAAACAAAAAGCATAAGCTTAAAAAAATAAAAACACCAAAAAATTGTATTCACAACTATTTTCTGTATAATATCTATAAAAGTATATATCCCCTTTATGTTGTGGTGAAAATGGACAAGGAAGATCAGCCTGTTTCACAGTATATTGTAGTTCTTTCATGTCTAGAGATGTTTGAAATTTGACAACCAGGGCTTGATTTACTATGTTCAAAAAGGAAGACAAAAACAAGCAATTAGGCAAAACCACATTACGGGTGGGAAGGAGGTAATATGTGCATAGAGATTTCGATTTAGGTGGGGGCTGGTGCTCAAAATAAAATGTAAATAGCAGTATAAGGTACTCTTTACCTAGCACGGCGCCCGCGATTACAATCGCGGGCGTCGGGGGTAAAAAATCGCGGGCATCGCGGGTAAATCAAAAACGGGTGCGACGCGATGCCCGCGATGCCCGCGATTTTCCCATAGGGATCAATGTTAAAAGTCAGATTGGTCGCGATTTTAGCGTTAATTGGCTCAATGCCCGCGATTTTTACATAGGAATCAATGTTAAATGGGCCACAGAGCCCTAATAGTCCCCCTGAAGTGTGAAATGGCCCCCACAATTTTTAACGCCACCCCACGATCAACGTGAACCCGAAGCGTGGCGAGCGCAGCGAGCCCGCGAGGGGCGGCGGTACGCGTCCTCCGACCTTTTCATACCCCCACTATCCACGTCGGCGTGGAGTTGAGAATAGAATAGTGTGGCGAGCGCAGCGAGCCACCGTGCCCGAAGCGTGGCGAGCGCAGCGAGCCCCGCGAGGGGACGCGGATACCTTCACAGTTATACGCGTCCCCTCACGGGCTTCACAGGTGTCCGTGGCGACGCGGACACCTGTGAAGCCCGCGAGGGGACGCGTTTACCTGTGAAGGTATCCGCGTCCCCTCGCGGGGCTCGCTGCGCTCGCCACGCTTCGGGCTCGGTGGCTCGCTGCGCTCGCCACACTATTCTATTCTCAACTCCACGCCGACGTGGATAGTGGGGGTATGAAAAGGTCGGAGGACGCGTACCGCCGCCCCTCGCGGGCTCGCTGCGCTCGCCACGCTTCGGGTTCACGTTGATCGTGGGGTGGCGTTACAAATTGTGGGGGCCATTTCACACTTCAGGGGGACTATTAGGGCTCTGTGGCCCATTTAACATTGATTCCTATGTAAAAATCGCGGGCATTGAGCCAATTAACGCTAAAATCGCGACCAATCTGATTTTTAACATTGGTCCCTATGGGAAATCGCGGCCATCGCGGGCATCGCATCGCACCCGTTTTTTAGTGCATGCGATGGTCGCGATGGTCGCGATGGGCGCCGTGCTAGGTAAAGAGTACCCAGTATAATAATAAATCAGACTAACATTTGTGATCTACATGCAAAAGCAGCCAGTATTTACACAGCACAGAAAATAAATGTTTTTGTTCCCCTTGCAAGACACAACGTTAATTACTTATTTTTGCTTTACTTACAAACACGAATCAGGCCTGTCCCATGAGGCCAAATTGTATATACTTTATAGATCTATTCATTTAGCATTCATGTAAATTACCACTTTGTATACGGGATGTTTGGGGTTTGAGCATGCGCATTTATGCGCATGTGCAAAACCTGGGAGCAAACGGCTTCAGCGAGTTTCACACTCGCCCAGTCGTTTGCTCCAGAGGGGGTGGGTCAGAGCAGGGGAATGCGCAGTATTTTATGGGTGTGCCATGACAACAGTGGGTGTTCCCCTGGGAACGCAGGCAGGAGATGCCTGCTTGGGGCGGGCGGCTGACATTACATGACACAAGGGCCTGCCCCCTTTTCGGCCATCTCTGGCTGAAATAAAACTGAGGGGTAGATTTATTAAGCTCAGAGAAGTGATAAACTCTCTGGTTTTTATCACGACCAATCAGCTCCTACCTGTGAAGCTACAGGCTTGGTTTGAAAAATGACAGGTAAGAGCTGATTGGCTGGTGATAAAAAACCAGACAGTTTATCACTTCACCAAGGCCGGTGGGGGGAGTATGGCTATGACACATTGCAATATTATATTACTGCATCTATCACTTGAACCAAAAATACTTGATCACAACCCAAAATACAGACTTACTGTAGTTTACCACAACTTCACTTAATTGGAAAGTATTGCTTCAGCATTTAATGCTCCTACTTTATAATGTCTTCTCAAAGCAGAGCACATAATTGACTTCAAAACAAGGAGAGCCTTATAAAGAGGTTGGCATACAGTTTAATGAAACTAATATGCAGAGTGCCTGTTGCCCTCCCTGCAGTTTTTCTAAGTGCAATACACCTGCTGGTGAGCAATGGTGGTGTAGTGTATAGAAAGAGTATTGTATCTATGGGGTAGATGTATGAAGCAGTGATAAGGGAGGAGAAGTGATAAAGTGCCTAGTTTAAAAACGGCCAGTTAGGCGCTGATTGGCCGGTGAAAAAGGCACTTTATCACTTCTCCTTTATCGCTGCTTCATACCTCTATATGCCATATTTATCAGCTTCCATGCACATTTGCATATTTTCCTACCCTCTCAGAAGGGCAGAGAGGCTCCCGAAAATCATCTCCCCCTCCCAGGCCCCTGGAAAGGTGGGCAAGCCTCCCGCATGCCCCTGGACTCCCCGCATCTCCCCCACTCTGTCATTTAAATACTGCAAATCAAGCTCTTCGGGGAGGGGCTAACATGATACAAACTTGCCAACAGTTTGATGAGATGGATATCAGTCCCCACCGGTGCTCCTGACAGTCTCCTCTCCGGGCTTCTCCTGGGGAGGAGAAGGGAAAAGTAGGTATCGATGCATATACAACAGTGAATACTAATAGTGCAAATACGTTGTACATAATAATAAACCACAATATTATTTCTTACAGCACTAGCCCAGCTCACAAGTATTACTTGGCAGTGGACCCTTCTTCAGAAGCTGTTTACCTGTCTGACACCAATACTAGAAAAGTCTACAGAGTGAAATCTCTCACAGATGTGAAGGAGCTGACAAAGAACTTTGAAGTGGTTGCAGGGACAGGAGACCAATGCCTTCCTTTCGACCAAAGTCACTGTGGAGATGGTGAAAAAGCAAATGAAGCTTCACTGAACAGTCCAAGAGGTAAATTAATATAAACAGCATATGTACTAAGCTTTGGAGAGGGATAAAGTATCAGTGAATCAGCTCCTAATTGTATACCTCCCAACTGTCCTGATTTTTGTGGTACAGTCCTGTTTTTGTACATTGTCCCACTCGCAGGACATAGTGTCCCAACATGGCGGGGAAGTTCACCAACTTTCCCCCCACAGCAGCAAATAGATGCTCTGGGCATGCCTCGCGATTTAGGGACTGGGGGCATGCCTTGCGATAGAGGGACTGGGGGAATGCCTTGTGATAGAGGGACTGGGGGAATGTCTTGCGATAGAGGGACTGGGGGCATGCCTTGGGATAGAGTGACTGGGGGCATGCCTTGGGATAGAGGGACTGGGGGCATGCCTTGGGATAGAGGGACTGGGGGAATGCCTTGCGATAGAGGGACTGGGCCTTGGGATAGAGGGACTGGGGGCATGCCTTGGGATAGAGGGACTGGGGGAATGCCTTGCGATAGAGGGACTGGGGGAATGCCTTGTGATAGAGGGACTGGGGGAATGCCTTGTGATAGAGGGACTGGGGGCATGCCTTGGGATAGAGGGACTGGGGGCATGCCTTGGGATAGAGGGACTGGGGGAATGCCTTGCGGTAGAGGGACTGGGGGCATGCCTTGGGATAGAGGGACTGGGGGCATGCCTTGGGATAGAGGGACTGGGGGAATGCCTTGCGGTAGAGGGACTGGGGGAATGCCTTGCGGTAGAGGGACTGGGGGAATGCCTTGCGGTAGAGGGACTGGGGGAATGCCTTGTGGTAGAGGGACTGGGGGAATGCCTTGCGGTAGAGGGACTGGGGGAATGCCTTGCGGTAGAGGGACTGGGGGAATGCCTTGTGGTAGAGGGACTGGGGGAATGCCTTGCGGTAGAGGGACTGGGGACATGCCTTGTGGTAGAGGGTATGGGTTTATGTGGTAGAGAAACTAGAGGCATGCCTTGGGATGCATTTTGCTAATACCCTTTCCCCTTTTCTGTGAGCAAGCAGCAGATACAAGTCACTGAATGTTGAGAAGTATGCCATGTTAAGAGCTGGTTGATTGATATTTTATCTCTCTCCTCTGCTTAGTAAATTTCCCCATATATCTTTTGCTAGTTCTTGTTAACGCTTTTTTTTTACAAGAGTAAAAGAATACATACAAAAACACCTTGATGGTAAGAAAACTATATGAAAAACAAAAACAAAATGTACATGTGGTTTTGACGGGTTTGCACTATATAAAAAGGGTTCTCATTAAGCTGCTGCTGCTGCTGAAACTTTTCCTCCTGCTAAGTTCCTTTGTGCCTAATATTTGGCTTTGTATGTATGTAAAACCAATTCTTGTGTAGTTAATATTTTGCCTAGTCTCTGTCCTGAGCTACTCAGTTATTGCTGCTACTGTGCCCTGTAAACTCCAAAGGGTGTCTTCGAGTCAACACATTAAATACACCCTCTGGGGCTTACTGCTCAGGGTAATCCACAGATTCTGCACACATCGCAAAATCTATGGGATAATACATGTTAGCTGTGGGTTTACCATGTGGGGGAAATTGCCTTTTTAGAAAACATTCCCATACATTTGTCATGAGTCAGAAGAAAAGACTTGGCTGTGCGGCAGAACACATTTGGACATGAGTGCTCTGTCCCTCCTGTTTGTCCTTCACATCTAGTCAAATATTGTAGCAATTTGAAATCATTTTAAGACAGACGATTACGAGAAAAGCACATTTTAATTAGACTTGGATAAACTTTTGAGAATAATTAACTATTCCCCACTCGTGGAAAGACAATAACAATGTGTTCATCAATAAATCATGATGTAGACAAGATAATTAATATTTATTTAGTACTTGAAGCCATCACACAAAAGTTTAATTGCATGTATGTATGTATGAAATGAATAATGTGCATGTGATTTGTGCAATTCTAGAACAATAAAAAGCACCCTTCTTGTGTTAGTAATATGGTAGTCATACCGGTGTAAAATATGAATGAATCTATATTAAGACATACAATACAGCATACGGTAATAATACAATAAATAGTAAAGAAGTGGTTGACAACAGTCACAAGTCCAGATGCCCTAGTGTCTGATGCAGAATGCTGTTCTGGCTCCACTGCTACCCAGAAGCAGAGAAGAATATACCTCCCAATGATCCGCAAAATGTAGTCCTCATTGTAACAGATATTCCCATCTCATAGAAAATGTTGGCAACAGCCTCTCCTACCATACTTACCTACCCTCCTGGAATGTCCGGGAGGGTTCCGAAAATTGGATCCCCTCTCCCAGCCCCCCAGAAGGGTAGGCAAACCTCCAGCATTTAGCAGGATCAAATACCAGCATTTGCAGCTCTTTTGAGGAGGAGACAGTGCTTAAATCTCTTCATTTAGAACCTCCCCGAAGAACCCCGAAATATAGCATTTGTCTGAAAAGCTGCAGAGAGTCACCTCTCCAGGCTTCTTCAAACAAACAAAAAATGGAGATTTCAATAACTGAAAGTATGTGACACCTGCAGGGTTGTCAAGTGTTGGTACCATGTACAATTATTTATGGCCAATGTGCTAGGAAAAAACAGTGCTGGTGGCTTCCAATCATAAAATACAGATGGGGCTCCCATTGTGCCGTCTGTCATTCCACGCCATCTGTCCTGAACCTAAGGATGACATATAAGCACAATATACTTAATTTTTTTTTATTTTGGGGGAATTTCTTAATTAGAAAATTTTTCTAAGGGGTGCCATGAAAACAACGCTAATAACGGCTCCATTATTCACTAACGTTTGTGAGCCATGTTATATTATATTAGTACAGTATATGGTCAATAATGTTGACAGTGTCTAGTTTGACAATCCATAGGTTGACCACTATTTGTCGACAGGCATGCACATGAAATAGGTCAGCATGACGTATTGACAGAAGTCAACAAAGACAACAAAATGTAATAAAAACTCGTGTCAACCTTTTCCTGTGTTGACCATTTATTACTTTTCGACCAATAGTCAACCTATTGAATGTTGACTTAATAATACTCACCAATTACTACATACATCTATGAAGTAAAGCCCTGTACACACAGGGTGATTGAAACCATTATCGATGGCAAAATGGTCACTGAGCTACTATAACGCCAGTGGTTTCTCGTGTTGTGGGAGATAAATCTCTAGGAGCGCACTCCCGCAGCCAGCCTTTAATGGTCACTGGTCATAGGAACATGCAAAAAATTGCTGGTCACTGGTGCACAATGCACTGTGCACCAGAGACCAGCGATTTCTAGTCAAAATGAAGTAGATACAGAATGAGACAGAACAGCATGCAATTTACAGACAAAATCGCTGGTCCCTGATGAAAACGATACTGAGCAATATATTGCTGAGAGATATTAAATCAAAATTGCTCAGCGACCATATTGCACCTTGTTCAAAGCTTTGCCAGAAATTGGAATCCAGGAATATTTTTGTGAGTTATATTTTTAGTTTTGGAGTGAAGCATATGACAGCAGCACGTCTCGGAGTCACAGCTGTGCCTCTGAGTTCAAAACCAAGGCCAATTTTGTGAGACTTTTGTTACAAAGCACTGACTTATCAAAGTGCTAATTAGCATAAAAACAATCTCCCTCGTTACCTAGCATCCTGGAAGTATGACCTGTACTGTAGGTCATTTTATAGAATTAGCCTTGGGGAGCCCATTATTTTAGAGCACATTGTTCACTGGATAAACAGCTATTTCAATTAGTAATGTGTTAGGGAGAAAATGATAAAACATGGATTTTTTTAAAAGCAGCATATTGAGAGTAAGATGAATTATGGAACTGGTTTTATAAACCCCCCCCCCCCCCCCCCCCCCCAACATAATAAAAGTCAGTCTATTCTGACTTTTATTTCCGCCGCTGTTTGCCGAAGACGGGGCAGGAGCTGACATCATGTGATTTCAGCTGCATGCTTCTACAAGAGTTTTTATGGGGATGACCCCTGCATGCCCCCGATGCTCCCTCCCCGCAGCGAATGGCCTGGTGTAGCTCGCCAAAGCCGTTCACTTCCGGGGTTTGCATATGCACAGAAATGCACATGCTCAAACCCCGACCATTGGCGCTGGGACCGAATTAGAATCACAACGAGTGATCCTGAATTGGTCCCTACTTGCAGCAATAGAAATAAATGTTATTGCTCATATTTAAAAATAAAATGAAAAATTGTCTGGTTTGTTAATGTTCTGCCTCCTGGCGTTATTATGGCAGCAGAAGTAAGTTGTGACTTCCTACCTTACCAGCCATATGGTTATTAGGCAGCAGCAGTAAGTGGTGACTTCCTACCTTACCAGCCATATGGTTATTATGGCAGCAGCAGTAAGTGGTGACTTCCTACCTTGCCAGCCATATGGTTATTAGGCAGCAGCAGTAAGTGGTGACTTCCTACCTTGCCAGCCTTATGGTTATTAGACAGCAGCAGTAAGTGGTGACTTCCTACCTTGCCAGCCATATGGTTATTAGGCAGCAGCAGTAAGTGGTGACTTCCTACCTTGCCAGCCATATGGTTATTATGGCAGCAGCAGTAAGTGGTGACTTCCTACCTTGCCAGCCATATGGTTATTAGGCAGCAGCAGTAAGTGGTGACTTCCTACCTTGCCAGCCTTATGGTTATTAGACAGCAGCAGTAAGTGGTGACTTCCTACCTTGCCAGCCATATGGTTATTAGGCAGCAGCAGTAAGTGGTGACTTCCTACCTTGCCAGCCATATGGTTATTATGGCAGCAGCAGTAAGTGGTGACTTCCTACCTTGCCAGCCATATGGTTATTAGGCAGCAGCAGTAAGTGGTGACTTCCTACCTTGCCAGCCTTATGGTTATTAGACAGCAGCAGTAAGTGGTGACTTCCTACCTTGCCAGCCATATGGTTATTAGGCAGCAGCAGTAAGTGGTGACTTCCTACCTTGCCAGCCATATGGTTATTATGGCAGCAGCAGTAAGTGGTGACTTCCTACCTTACCAGCCATATGGTTATTATGGCAGCAGCAGTAAGTGGTGACTTCCTACCTTGCCAGCCATATGGTTATTAGGCAGTAGCAGTAAGTGGTGACTTCCTACCTTGCCAGCCATATGGGTATTATGGCAGCAGCAGTAAGTGGTGACTTCCTACCTTGCCAGCCATATGGTTATTATGGCAGCAGCAGTAAGTGGTGACTTCCTACCTTGCCAGCCATATGATTATTATGGCAGCAGCAGTAAGTGGTGACTTCCTACCTTGCCAGCCATATGGGTATTATGGCAGCAGCAGTAAGTGGTAACTTCCTACCTTGCCAGCCATATGATTATTATGGCAGCAGCAGTAAGTGGTGACTTCCTACCTTGCCAGCCATATGGTTATTATGGCAGCAGCAGTAAGTGGTGACTTCCTACCTTGCCAGCCATATGGTTATTAGGCAGCAGCAGTAAGTGGTGACTTCCTACCTTGCCAACCAAATGGTTATTAGGCAACAGCAATACGCAGTAGATTCATACCTTGCAAGCCATATGGTGATTGGGTGTCAAAAGTAAGCAGTGATTTCCTACCTTGCCAGTGACTATTAGTGTTTGTGAGCAATGACTTTGCCCAGCAATGCCTTTGCCCAAGGATCTGTGGGCGGCACCATCAATACCCCATAATACCTTAATGTGGCTTGCAGGGTGCCTAGAACGGCACCATGAAGCCAGAAGCACTACTGCAGAGCTGCCTGTATAGAGAGATACTGATTTGAGAGGGACATATCTGAAGTCAGTATGATTTTTAGTGTAAAAAAAAGTCTGTCCAGCATTTGTGGGTTAGGTAGAAAAGCTGCCAATATTGACCCTGCATTCAAAAAATAAAGGTATTTGCAACTCTTGCATTGCACCATGGTTTGTTCTTGTACACAGGGGATTATATAGGCCTGATCGCAAAGCTGTTTTTTTTGGTACTCTTTACCTAGAAGGGCGCCAGCGATTGAAATCGCGGTCGTCGGGGGTAAAAATCGCGGTCATCGCGGGCACCGCGATTTTCCCATAGGGAACAATGTTAAAAAGGCTGATTGACCGCGATTTGACTGTTAAATGCCTCAATGGACCCGATTTGGCCCTAGAAATCAATGTTAAATGGGCCACAGAGCCCAAATAAGCACAATTAACCCTTAAATGTCCCCCCCAATTTTTAACGCCACCCCACCATCCATGCCCTACTATCCACTAGGGCGTGGAGTGAGAATATAATAGTGTGGCGAGCGCAGCGAGCCACCGAGCCCGAAGCGTGGCGAGCGCACGCGGATACCTTCACAGTTATACGCGTCCCCTCGCGGGCTTCACAGGTGTCCGTGGCAACGCCGACACCTGTGAAGCCCGCGAGGGGACGCGTCTACCTGTGAAGGTATCCGCGTCCCCTTGCGGGGCTCGCTGCGCTCGCCACGCTTCGGGCTCGGTGGCTCGCTGCGCTCGCCACACTATTATATTCTCACTCCACGCCCTAGTGGATAGTAGGGCATGAAAAGGTCGGAGGACGCGTACCGCCGCCCCTCGAGGGCTCGCTGCGCTCGCCACGCTTCGGGTTCGCGTGGATCGTGGGGTGGCGTTAAAAATTGGGGGGGACATTTAAGGGTTAATGGGCTCTGTGGCCCATTTAACATTGATTTCTATGGCCAAATCGGGTCCATTGAGCCATTTAACAGTAAAATCGGGTCCATCGCGCCTTTTAACATTGATTCCTATGGGAAATCGGGAGCATCGCGTCGCGGGCATCGCAGGTACATTTATGGCCGGCCGCGATGCGACCGACACGATTTCCATGTTTAACATGGGTTTCAATGGGAAATCGCGGGCATCGCGTCGGTCGCGTCGCGGCCAGACATAAATGTACCCGCGATGCCTGCGACGGGCGCCCTTCTAGGTAAAGAGTACCTTTTTTTTTTTTTAAAGAAAATGTGCACTGCAGGTGGGGTAGATGTAACATGTGCAGAGAGAGAGAGAGTAATTCATACTTGCCCTCTCCATGGGGGAGAAAATGCTCTGTTCCTGGACTTCCCTGGTAATGTAGGATTGCCATCACCTGTGGCAAAACACCCTTATCAATTAACCAGCTCACCACAGGTGATGGCAATCCTACATTACCAGGGAAGTCCAGGAACAGAGCATCTTCTCCCTCAAGGAGAGGGTCAGGTAGGCAAGTATGAAATAATTTTGTTTCTGTGCAAGGTAAATATTGACTGCTTATTCTCACGCTGCAATTTAGATTTCAGTTTTAACACACCCCAACCAAATCTAATTATCTGTGCACATGTTGCATCTGCCCCACCTGCAGTAGTGCAACATGGTTTTGTCCATTTGCTAAAAGATTTGCGATCTATGGTCTAAATAACCCCCATAGTTACTTACTATTTTTTGCCTTACAATCCAGCCCCCGATGCTTAATGTTTTCTGCAGCCTCCTGACGTTATCTTAGTTTACAAGCTGTCTTTGCTAGTCTGCTTAGAAAACTTTAAGAGAACTTTTCTTCAATTAACTTGATTCACTTTGACTTTGAACTTCATTTTGCATTCTGGGTGTGACAGACAACAGGCAGTAATTGAATGTGCATAATGCTGCACCATGGGCTACTCCGTTTTGCGCAGTGGGATATTTGATTATTACTTAAATTCTTTAGAGCTTGTTCTTAACTCTTTTATATTTTGTTTCATTTATATTTAGGATTCTAATTAGAATCCACAATCTGTCTCCAGTGTACCATTGATTTTTTCCCAAATTGAATGCCTTTCCATCTTCTAATTGTGTAAATAAATAAATAAGTAAATAAGATGGTATGGCAGTATTGCAACACTTTATTTGTGAGTAAAAGTCTCCCAGCGACTACAGTAAACTGCTGCTTCATCACAATCTCTTCTTAACCATTATCCTTTAAATGTTGAACAGGTGGCAGAAGGCAGATGTAAACCCTTAAGGAGAATTAATGCAGACACCAACTGTATAAATGAAGTACAAATGAGTGACAACAAAGTCCCTTTAACAGAATATTCTTTGTATTACATCTCAGTAAAGTTATGTACGGAAATCTGTTAACAAGGTGTGTGGCAACCTTCCTTAATAGAGGATCGAACCGGTGAGGCATACTATACAGAATCACCATAGTCCTCTGAAAAGGTTAATAATTCAGCTTTAAAATCCCCCAGCATTCGACCATGGAGGTGGATGGAATTATTAGATGGTCCGGATAAGCTATAATAAATGGCATTCTTAGTAATAGGGTGTTTCCACAATTCTTTATTTTCTTTGTAATCTCCGAGAATGCATCTCCCCGAAGACTGAGAGCAGGCCACAATGGAGAGATTTTCAATTTAGATTTCTTGTCTAGAAAGTTGCAATTCAACCTGTTTTCTAAAGGCTGCTGAGAATCCATGGCAGAATCACACAGGAAAGTCTCCCTTGCAGATGTTTAAAAGCTGCATACAGTACGACCAGCATTATAACAAGTACAACTGCTCTGTTTAGATGATAGTTCTTTGACTCATTGGCTGCCTTAACGTACTGTATTATAGCCTGAAAGTCCAGTTGCCTGAAACCTAGTTGAATGTAGAATAAAGCCAGTTGCTCTTAAATGCAAGTAAAAAAAGACAAAAAAGAATCCTGTCCCATTTGTCAATCCCCACTTGTGCCTTACTAATACTACTTTCAGACCGCAAATGCCGTGTCGCACACGGGATTAGGACACGGGTCCCATCCCCAGAGCAACACGGCAATGCGGTCTGAAAGTTACGACACCGACACGGCATATTGCCGAGTCGGTGACGTCACATGGGGCGGTGCTGGGCGGCGGCGCGTCATCGGGGGCTCGGGAGGAGGCAGTACTTGGAGCTGACAGTGCTGCCTCCTCCATACTGTGAACGGGACATGGGTCGCTCGACCCAGGCACCCGTTCACACTGCACTTGACACGGGTCATAGCCGTGTTCAACCCTGGTCATTACCAGGGTTGAACACCCGTGTTGCTCGACCCATGGTGGCCTTTTCAGACCGCACCGTGACCCATGTTTAGGCCCCGCGAACACGGCAATAAGCCGTGTTCGGAGTGCGGTCTGAAAGCGGTATTACTGCTTGCATCTTAGAACATTTGTTTTAAATGCTGTTAATAACTATAAATTAACCCTTTGAGTAAATTTGTCGAAATAGGTGTGAAACGTGGCTGTGAAAAGTTTTAAATAATGACCTGTACCTTATATTGAAAATATAATATTGGAAAAAAAATGTATTTGAATTTATATAACAAATGTGAGGGACACTGGGATTTTTAGCAGACATTTTGAACATCTCTCACAGAAATGTGACACTCAAAGGGTTCATATTAAAATTCCAGGTGCTTCTAGCTTTTCTTGGGTTTCAGTCAATGAAGAGACAGTGTCTAGTGAATAGGTCGACTCTATGTGGTCAACATGCAATAGGTCAAAATGTCAACATGACAATGGTCTAAACAGGTTTTGGGAGATTTTTTTCTACTTCTTCATAATTTCACTTGGACTATGATTGAGAATAGTAACCTGTCTCTGAAACATGGCGAGCGAAGCGAGGGTCCACTCTGGCACCTAAGACCTAAGAAATAACATCTGTGGCTATTTATACATTTTGCACTGATAACAAAGATGTAATTTATCACTGCTTCTTACAGTAATAGAAAATCATTGTGGGAAAATGTAAATAAAATATCTGGGTGGTCCAGTCAGTATAAGGGGGATACTCCATCTGGACTGCTTGTGTAACATTAGGCTCGTTCTGCATAGATCTCTGCTCAATGCTGTCAAGGAAGACAGCATTGAATAGGGCCCCCGCCACTATTTCCCCCCCTCGGGAATAGCGGCGGTAGATTGAATACCCCCCAAATTCTAAAATACAATGCAAACAACCTGTCCAGTATGTGCAGAAGCAAGATGGTTCCATAATTTGCAAACTCTATACCCTAGCAATTATTAATTCTAAATATAGACCAAGGACCTGGCCTCCTTAAGGGCCAGACCACAGCGATGCTAGAGCATATGTATTAACATATGTGGCTAGCATCGCAGTGCAGTGATGGAGGCCCCCCGCGATACCTGTGATGTGGTGTGCAGGGGCTCTCCATCACTTCCCTGGGCGCCACCTCCTCCCCTCACGCAGGGAAGCCTAAGCAGGCTGTCCCTGGAACTCCCCCCCCCCCCCTGCAACGGGATAGACGTCCGGCTGCATTGGCTAGGGGGAGGAGGGGTTTACTTTCCGGGTCCAGGGCGCCTCCTCCTCCCCTCACACCGGGAAGCCTAAGCAGGCTGTCCCTGGAACTTCCTCCCCCCTGCAACCGGATGGACATCCGGCTGCATTGGCTAGGGGGAGGAGAGGTTTACTTTCCGGGTCCAGGAGGACCAGCAGGAAGGTAAGCCAGGGGAAGGGGGGTCGGCGGAGGTGGCAGGTTTGCGGCGGGTGGCGATAGAAGCCCAAAGGTGGCAATACCCTGCCCTGCGATGACGTGGCGGCCGGGTATTAGTACATTAGAAAACGGGGTGTTTACCGCATTTTTAGCTTAGTACATCCCACCCTAAGTCTTATGCAGGGTACACACTTTATCAACTTGTCCACCAACCCATAGATCCAGCAACCAAGTGGCCAATTTTGGTAATCATACATACTTACTGATCAGCTGCTCAATATATTTGATGCCATACGTCACAACTAAGCAAACAATTAAATTTGCCAACCCAGTAATGATGTCATTGTCGGCAATTACTGCAGGTCAGCTTATGGGTCGATTACTGGGTCGGCTGTACACACAAGCAGATGTTGTGATATAGCTACAGGATAAATTGGCTGTGCTGCAGTGCCACTGTGATTTGTCTGAACAATGTCATTCACATACTGCATATTGCATATTGGTCCTGATTCCTATGCCAAAGGATCTTCTGTACTGTAAGGGCTGAATGAGACTGAATTGCAGGGTTGCGAATTTGCAGGGCAGAGCATGCGCACATTCCACAGTTCGCAAGTGTGAGTCCTCCGTGTGATCACAGGCCAAACGTCAGAGCGCTAGCCATGCCACCACAGGGGCGGGGATATTGCATTGCAGGAGTACTGTGATAGTAGGTCATTCACCCTGACAATGAGGCCATGTCCCCTATTTTTAGGTGTGTCCCTCCTTCACAGGAAACAAAGTTGGGAGGTATGGGAAGAAAGTAACAAGACATTGAATATACTGACAGTAGGAATAATTCTAAAGAATTTGGCAGTGTAAAATAACAGGCAACTAGAATGACTATGCATATACCACATTTGTCTCTATTTCAATTAATAATTTATTTCCTGGACATATTTTGCTATTTTTCCCTGCACCACCTGTATTTACAAATATAGCTTTTAGTTTCATTTACATTGGGAAATTCTCTTGCATTTAGAATTGTCGGATTAATGTGGGCAGCTGGACATCTGTGCTCTAGTGATGTGAAACAGATAAAATTAATTGCATAGTCCATAAGAGATTTCATTGCAATCTGTTTTTTCTTTCCTAAATTAATAAACCCCTTAATTCAATACAACTAGGGAAAGAGTCTGTAGACCCTGGGCATTGAAATATTATCATGCATCATCCTATGAGTTCTAGCCAATATTCTGCAAATCTTACAATGCAACTAGTATGCCTGCTCAAAGCAAATGCTTATATATACAATTAGAGCAGCACTCCTCAATCCGACTTGCTGGTCGGTGCCTCCCACTAGCTCCCGATGCCGGGGCAAAACATACATCCATGGGGTGGTGGTACTCGATAAAAAAACTCTCTTACAGGCGGCCTCTCATAGGTCGATGATGTTACATACTGTAGACAAAAGTGTCCTTTTACATCCATGGATATGCATTGCAGAAAGCAAAAGGTGGCATAGCAGGGAGCGTGGGTTTGTCACTATGCCATTGAAGTGAATGGGAGCCAGCATGTGCATACGCCCATCTCCCACTGACTTCAGTGGAAACCGGCAGTGATGCAAATGACTGCATCGTGCCACAGCAGCAATGTAGCAGGACACATCTGTATAGCAGTGAACAATGGCTGCAGCATGAAAATCCTGCAGGAGGGATGCTATAGAAGGTGCTCAATAAGGTCCTTTGCCACTTACTAGAGCAGGGCTGGTGTAAGGGGATGCAGTTGAAATCCCGGCGGTCAAAATCCCGTCGTTCAAAATCCTGACGCCGGAATCCCGACACTTTCTCCCTCCGTGGGTGTCCACGACACCCATAGAGGGAGAATAAATTAGTGTGCCGAGCGTAGCGAGGTACCGGGCCCGCTGCGTGGCGAGCACAGCGAGCCAGCAAGGGGGGGGGGGGGCGATCCACGTCCCCCCCCTTGTCAGGATTCCGTCGTCGGGATTTTGAACGCCGGGATTCCGACCGCTGGGATTTCATATGTATTCCGGTGTAAGGCTTCTAGATACCCTAGGCAAAACTTCAACCTACTGCCCCAACCCCACACTGCCACCAATACCCACTTTCCAGCCACACAAGTAAAGGGGAGGAGGTGGCGTCTTAAAAGTTCTACAGCTGACACCTGAATTATGTGTATTAACGCGTAGGGACTTCAAGCTTTCCTTTTATGGAAAAATCATCTGTACTTAGCATGTTTTATTGAATGTTTTTATTTGAATGTAATTCTTATTAAAATAAAAATGCAGAATTCCTCTTTACATAAGAGGTTTTAACCTTAAAAGGTGGTGGTAGTACTATTATTTAATATAAGGGCACTCTATTACTTCTTTCTATCTACCTATTCACTGCCCCTTACTAGCAGGGAGGCTTAATAGAAGTGCTGCTTGTACTATACAGCGCATTCAAAGGTACAAATACAAAGGTACAAATAATATGTATATGTAAAATTCTGCTCTATACATTAAGATGGCAGGATTAATTTTATCAGCAAGGCTAACTCTGATCTCCTTCAACAGGCATTACTGTGGATGCACATGGCTTCATATATTTTGTTGACGGTACCATGATACGGAAAATTGATGACAGAGGTATAATTTCAACAGTCATAGGCCTGAATGGATTAACCTCAACTCAGCCCTTAAGCTGTGACTCAGGGATGGATATCAGCAGGGTAAGAGTCATTTATTACATTCTCTTAACAAACTCTACTTTTGCATTGATAATTGAAGCCGGATGATTAGGGAGGAAAGGGAACAGGAGAAGAAGCACATGTGAGAAATGAAAATCAGAATTTGATGGATTGTTTTTCTTAAAGCAGTAATAGTTTCACTTTAAGTACATTTCAATTTGTTGATAATTGCTTACTGTTGGTGAACATCACCTTAGTTCTATGTTCATAACACACATTGGTTTACACTAGAGATGTGCACCGGCCACTTTTCGGGTTTTGGGTTTTGGGTTTTGGGTTCTGATTACCTTGAGGTTTTGGGTTCTAATGGGTTTTGCCAAAACACCTCCTAAGTGTTTTGTGTTTGGATTTCTTGGGTTTTGGGTTCTGATTTTTTTGTTAAAAAAGCATAAAAACTGCTAAAATCGCAGAATTTGTATTTTTTTTTTTGCTCCTACGCTATATTAACCTCAATAACACTAATTTCCACTCATTTACAGTCTATTCTGAACAGCTCACACCTTACAATATTGTTTTTAGGGCAAAAGGTTGCACCGAGGTAGCTGGATATCTATGATAAGCCACACAAGTGTGCGGCACAAACACTAGACTGATATGGCACACTTAGCATACCCTCTAGGCTGATACTGCACACCTAGAATTACCCCTGGACTGATATGGCACAGGTAGCATCACCCCTGGACTGATACGGCACATTTAGCATCACCCCTGGACTGATATGGCACACTTAGCATCCCCCCAAGTCTGATATGGCACACCTAGCATCACCCCTGGACTGATATGGCACAGGTAGCATCACTCCTGGACTGATACGGCACATTTAGCATCACCCCTGGACTGATATGGCACGCTTAGCATCACCCCTGGACTAATACAGCACACTTGGCAGCACCCCATGAATTATACGGCAGACTTGGCTTACCCCAGGAATTATACGGCACAGATGGTGGCACCCCTGACCTGATACAGCACACATGGAATTATACGGCACAGATGGCGGCACCCCTGGACTGTTACGGCACACATGGCGGCAGGCATGGAATTATACGGCAGACAAATTCCTGCAGTAAAAATAAAAATGTGTATTCTTTTAATTATAAAAAAGAGCAGCACACCTTACTTAGCAACACCCCATGAATTATACAGAACTCTTGGCTCACCCCTGGACTACAGCGCATTTAACAGCCCTTGCAGTAAAAAAAAAAAAACACCTTAATTTTATTTTCATTAAAAAAAAGGGCAGCTCCCCTGGTCTGATATGGGACACCCCTGGAATTATACGGCACACATGCGGGCACCCCAGGACTGATACAGGGCACATGGGGGCACCCATGGAATTATATGGCACACATGTGGCCACCCCTGGACAAATACAGCACACATGTGGGCACCCCTGGATTGATACAGGACACTGGGCAAAGCAGCTGGACTGATATGGCACACTTAAGTTAACACCCCTTGCAGATTTAAAAAAAAAAAAAACCTTTTTTTATTTCAATTAAAAATTTAAAACAATATCTCTTAGCTGCTATTATTACCAAAGTTGAATTATTTATCTCTCCTCTGTTTCATACAGTGTGTTATTAGCATTGCCTAATTGATCATGTTGAAGACACTGTTGTGCTCCAGTCTAGATGGGTGTTACTCGCATAGACATTTGGCAGCAAATTAAGCTAATTGTTCCTGTTTAGTATTTAGCTCACGTTAATTCTCTCAAGTGTTAAAAAGCAAAGTGAAAGATTAAAAGCAGGTTATTTTCCTGAAAAATACTCAGCCGTTACAGATATTTATGACACATGACTCACGTTAAAAGTACATTTAAAATAGATGGCTGCAATTTTTCTGCCAATTCTTGGTTTTAAAACGTCATTAACCCTTCACCCGTGCAGTAAGGAGAAGCTGGAGTTCCTCGATTTTCTGCCCTTTGTTTCAAGTGATCTCTAGCAATTAACCTGGACTTTCATGAGATACAAGGATAGGCAGTATCTGTTAAATAGATAGTGACTTAGTACAGACAATCTTAGAGTTTTGCCTTACCACCTGTGCGCACAGACAGCACGGACACATCCGTGCTGTCTGACTTCTACATGCCGAATGAAGATGACGCCGGAGCCGGACCTTTTATAGAGATCCGAATCCGACGCAGGATGATGACGTCTTGGCCTCGATTTGGACTCCTGAAAATGGCGGGACCCGGCGAACTCCTCGGATCCGTCCTCGGATAAGGTAAGTTCTGGTGGGTTCGGATCTCTAGGATCCGAACCCGCTCATCTCTAGTTTACACAAGCACGTTTGTGGAATTTTCTTTAAAATGATGGACGTGTCATCTTTACATATTGTTAGATATTGGTTCCTACCAGTACTGTTGAAGCAGTACTTGCTGTCACATGCAGGCCATCCTTGCCCACTATCAGGCTGCCACCTACACAAGGAGGCAGCCAGGTCAGTATTGCGGGGTGCATGGCATGGCATATAGTACAGCATGCGGACAGGCTTGAAATCACATAATTGTGGCTATCAAATTCATCTCAAAGCCACTACAGGGAGTTTTGTACTTCCCTCAGCATGTCAGAAAATTCCATGATACTGTAACTGTTAAAGTCCATTTACATGTTATTTTGAAGGATGCTAAGTTAACAAGGCTATTGGGTGAAAAGAGGTATACAATTGAATTCACCACAGTTACTTGAATCCTAGCAGCATGTAGTACATAGAGAGAAGTTGGTGGATCTGCATTCAATAGTAGTGGCAGCGCTACACACAGGTATAAATGAATGCAAAAGTAATATGTAGGAATAAGATGCTTATTTATGAAAAACAGGATAAACACAGACCTTCCAAATGACGCATATTCAGAGAGCACCCTTTGTAATTCTCCTGCATTTCCTCTTACATTTGGAAACTTTGTTTCTATACTGTTTTATATATATATATATATATATAGACTTGTAATTATGCCGAGCACTGCCTCCTATTACGATTGCTTGTCGGGTGCCTTGGTCCAGGGAATCATATAGACTGCATGGGGGTAGACGAAGCACTCCAGACTTAGTTTCAAAATCCAAAACGATTTATTGAAGACACAGCAACGTTTCAATGCTTACGCATTATCATCAGGCTCAATTCACATCTAAAAACACCATCTTAAATACCCCAGTGAGCCCTGCGGGAGGGAGGAGCAGTCAACGCCACCTCCTCTCTCACAAGGTGTGTAGACAACACCTGTCTCCCATGTTATCTCGTTAATCAGAGTACACCATAGGAGGCAGGCCCGTGTCCCTTCGCCGTGCATACATCTTAGACTTATATCGAATGTGGAAAATACCTGGTCATATTGTACATAGTGATCCCCAGTACCTAAATACATATACATAAATACTGTACAATACAATTAATCTAATCCAAAATCTGTACAAGGAAGAAAAAAGTGTATATAGAAAAACATACAAAAATTATTTTTGTAAAAAACATATACACAAACATCTATATATAGGCTAAAAAGATAACTCTACGTACTAGAGAAATAGTATAACATATATCTCCCACAAATCAGTCCCTGGGGGGACATCTATGTGCACTCAATTTATATAGTGTATCTTAAGTGTTATATATCCATCAATTGGACCCCTAGTTGAATGGATCATCGTGTCAACCTATCGACATCCAATCTTGGTGTCGGAAATGTGTGTGTGTAAGAATGATGTGACCAATAAAGTGCAAAACTTCTCCCTTGTTATCTATATCATAAACAGAATTCCATGAGGTTGCTGAATTACATTGAGGGTGAGGAGAATTGTGTCGGATCCTATTTTAGCAGAGACTCAGATGGACACGATGATATCGCGCTTTAGGGAACGGGGATATCCTATGGATGAATTACAGGCCACTAAACATAAAGTACTCACTCTAGATCGTAATAAGTTACTGAATAAACCTAAGCCAATAACTGACAAACAAGAACGTCTACCCTGGGTGTCGACATACAACCTCGACAGCCCCCAGACTACAGCTGTAGTACGTAAACATTGGCCCTTGATACAATCAGATTTGTCCTTAGGCCTTAAACAAACCTCTTTACTCCCCAGTTATAAACGGTCCAAAAGTCTCCGAGATATATTAGTCAAATCAGACGCAGCACCTTCCAATATACGCAGACCCCCTCAACGTGTGGGCTGTATCAGATGTCTATGTACAACTTGTAGCTTTTTGATCCCGGGAGCATCATTTAACCATCCACACACAGGCAGACCTATCCCTATAAGATATCCACTCACGTGCAATACAGCATACACCATATATCAAATTATTTGCCCATGTGGATTATCATACATAGGGAAGACGGAACGGCCCTTTAAAGAGCGGATGGCGGCACACAGGTCGTCCATCCGCAAGGCCATAACGAAAGGCTCTAGTGACCAGCCGGTCCCTAGACACTTTATACAGGCAAAACATAGTTTATCATCCCTTAAATATAGGATGATCGACCACGTTCCACCGTCCATACGGGGTGGGAACCGGGGACTACAATTATTACGCTGTGAAGCCAGATGGATAGCACAACTTGATACCATTTCCCCTAGGGGTCTAAATGAACATACTGGTATCAATGTTTTATTATAGCATAACATATACCTAGACTGGAGGTCCATCAGTCCAGGTGTAATTCAGCAACCTCATGGAATTCTGTTTATGATATAGATAACAAGGGAGAAGTTTTGCACTTTATTGGTCACATCATTCTTACACACACACATTTCCGACACCAAGATTGGATGTCGATAGGTTGACACGATGATCCATTCAACTAGGGGTCCAATTGATGGATATATAACACTTAAGATACACTATATAAATTGAGTGCACATAGATGTCCCCCCAGGGACTGATTTGTGGGAGATATATGTTATACTATTTCTCTAGTACGTAGAGTTATCTTTTTAGCCTATATATAGATGTTTGTGTATATGTTTTTTACAAAAATAATTTTTGTATGTTTTTCTATATACACTTTTTTCTTCCTTGTACAGATTTTGGATTAGATTAATTGTATTGTACAGTATTTATGTATATGTATTTAGGTACTGGGGATCACTATGTACAATATGACCAGGTATTTTCCACATTCGATATAAGTCTAAGATGTATGCACGGCGAAGGGACACGGGCCTGCCTCCTATGGTGTACTCTGATTAACGAGATAACATGGGAGACAGGTGTTGTCTACACACCTTGTGAGAGAGGAGGTGGCGTTGACTGCTCCTCCCTCCCGCAGGGCTCACTGGGGTATTTAAGATGGTGTTTTTAGATGTGAATTGAGCCTGATGATAATGCGTAAGCATTGAAACGTTGCTGTGTCTTCAATAAATCGTTTTGGATTTTGAAACTAAGTCTGGAGTGCTTCGTCTACCCCCATGCAGTCTATATATATATATATATATATATATATATATATAAAATATCGTATTCCCATATGTCACCATCTCCAAAAGATGAGAAGTAGTTCTCATGTATTCTTTGCAAGAAAGGGTGCATAGAGACTTCTAGTTCCAGAAAAGCTAAAGGCCGCAGGTTTCATTATCTTCTTTTAACTTAATAGATATCCTTTCCCATGATTAGACGGAATTCACAATGGTTTAAGAAACGGAATTCAGCTATAACAATCCAGCAGAATTTGCTGCATATGGTGTATGTGTGCCTGGCCTTCAAAAGATTGTCTGCTGTTGATTTACCTTTCATCCGGAGAAATGGTCCTTATGTTTGTACTGAACTATGAAAGCAGGCATAACATCAAAACCATTCTACAGGAGAGCAGCTGTAATAACTGAAGAGGATGCTGGGGAATATAACATGGACAGCCGCAAGAGTTTTGATAGGGAAAATGCTTCTGAAATATGGGCTGAAGTAGCAGCTTAATAGACATGGGAGGAAACAATCAGCCTGTTAATGCAATGCATATAGATTAAGGAGATGATTTACAGTTGTACGCAAATCATTTGTTGATGCTGCTGCAATAAGTTCTTAGTAATAAACATGGATTTCAGCCATCATGCAGAGTTGGTGGCACTGGCTCTGTCCCTCCACTTGGGAATGTAGCCAAAATCACTAAGTTGCACCAGTCCTATACTTGGCAGAGGATATATAAATTAGACACATCTTTACCTATGCACAACTCTGAAAAGCTACAAGTCTTCTAATTCACCAACAATATGCCCTCATTCTCCATAACATAGCCAAGCGGCAGCCAAGTTGTAGTCAAGCCCTGATAAAATGGTCCCTAGTGCAGTGCAGTTACCAGCATTGTAGGCCCTAGGCAAAGCAATGCTCTGAGGCACCTACCCACCCATTAATTGGAAGTTGTTTAAAAAAAAAAAAGTATAACTTGCCCGTCCAGTGGATGGCTGCACTCTGATTGGTGGATAACTCCACCCATCTACTAATTAGCATGTAGACAGTATGTCTGGCAGCAGGCTGGGATGCGGGTAGAGAATTCTGCCTGGTCATCAGGGGGCTGCAGTCTCAATTCTCTGTTCTTGGCAGGTCGGCAGTGATAGGCATATTCAGCCACAATAGCAACCGGTTGGTCATCAGAGTGCTGCCTGCAGGGCTCCGCAGGAAGGTGTCCACAGCACTGCTCTCTGCAAGTCAGCAATGACACGTGTACATGCTTCAGTAGCAACTGATCCGAAAATAGAGGCACATGTACTATGGGCCATGATATATTTTTTTGTAGGTAAGCATCATAGCACCCTCCACCCCACCTTATATATTACGAACATATTAAACCTTAGGTACCCACCGACTCTGTGTGCTGATAAGGGGGTGTGACCTATTTGAAAGGGGGTGTGGCTTTGCAGGGATGCCTCTCCTGTGAGGCCACCACCTATTTTGCCACCATGGGGGTATGGCCAGAGCTCTGTTAGCTGTTGGCCATACCCCGTTAGCTGTTGGCCATACCCCGTCCCCCTGCCTGCCGTGAATAGATGTTGTGTGCATGCAGCATGTGACTCCCAACTGCCGTCCCCCTACCGTGGGACACTGCCGGCCCCGGCTAGGATGCAGGACCGTCCCATAAAAAGAGGAAAGTCCCACGCAAATAATGACATTTGGGAGGTATGTAGATGTAAGATTATTCATTATTGTGGAGAAAAAGTATCAATACACGTTATATGTGCTGATACCACTTCTCCTCCATGTATTTCTGTGCCAGACTGCAGTAAATAGCAGGGGAGCTATGCTATCTAAAAGAGTGCAAAGCTATGCATGACATTGCCAATTATAATTTTCGACAGTTGCAGGTGTCTTTGCACTATCTCCACAGCTGGGACAGTGCTGACCCTGGCTGTTCCGGTCCAGTCTCTGGGCTGCATGTGAGATCTCAAGTGAAGTAGCAAGATCTGGTACATCTGGAGTAGAGCTGGCTGGGCAGAGAGACTCCGAGTTTTATCAGCAGTAAAGGCTCATAAACACGGTGCGATTCTAGAATATAACACCAGGGATATGGTCGGTGAGCCACCATCTCCCCATTTGTATTGGGCGACGGTCACCGGAAGCACACTGTTTAGCATAAACATCTATTCGCAGCCTTGGGTGCGAGGGAAAAATCATCTCATGGTCTGCGACCATCGAATGATTTCTCCAGTGCTTATAGATCTGAGACACCTCTGTGGTGTCTCTTATCTGTGGGTGCCCTATGTGGGAAGCAGTTGGGCAGCTGACATCCGCTGACGTCAGCTGCCCACTCCCCACATCGGCATAATCTGGGAATTACCATGAGAATGCCCAGCATTTTCATGGGAATGCCCATGAAACACTGTGCGTTCCCATGGGCAGATCCCCCAGCCCACCGCCCTATGCCCCCTGGCCGCTCGCACACAGCTGCTGAAGATATGTATACATGACTATGCGCATGTGCAGTTGTGAGTTCACGCAGGGGAACAATTAAACTAGAATAGGGCCCTAGTATGTTTGGAGAGTAAGATGAGCTGGGCAACAGCATTGAGGATGGCTTGGAGTTGAGAGAGGCGTATGTGAGGGAGGCCAGGCAGGAAATTACAGTAGTCCAACTGGAAAATGTCCATTGAGTGGATGAGGGTCTTTGTAACATTCTGGATGAGAAAGGTCTGATCCTGGAGATATTTTAGGTGGATTTTAGGTGGCAATGGCAGGAATGTGAGAGGTACTGAATGTGCAGTTTAAAATAGAGAGGGAGGAAAAATGAAAGGAGCTGCTTTCAGATAACAATTGAATTTGATGTTAAATATGCCCCTTTATAAGATGAGGCATATGGGGCATCTCAAGGTATTCGTATACCACTATCAAGCTAAACAGATACAAGAAGGAACGTCAGTGCAAAGTTGTAGGTAATACTTTACCTCTATTAGGAGATGATGTAATCTCAAGCATTAATATTGGTCATGAAGGCAGAATGACGTTGTAGACAGAAAGTCCCTTATCTCTTTCAAGTTCTAAATCAGTCTACCCCTCTCCCCAGATAAATAATTGCCAGTGTTATCTATGCCTTTCTGCCTTTAGTGACATGCTTCAACTTATACTGTCTCAGATAGCATAACAGTTCCTGTTCCCAGTGCTTAGAGATGTCTCATGAGTTAGTAATTCACGTCATGGTATGAAGTGTGGATATAAAAGATTGACATTTGTGGTCTTAGTAAATTATATCTTTTATATTTTACTGTCATGAATCTTCAGATATAAACAGGAGTTAGATTCAGTGACAAAGGTCACCTTGTATACAGTATGTGATTCTGGACAAATATCCTGTACAGAGAAACAATGAAAGTAATAAACCTATTTATACAGAGCCTTTAGAGATATTTATGTAAACAGACAAGATGATTTTGAGTTGGATGCATAGAATAAGGTTTGTACTGTATTTGTAAAACCCCACCGGCACTAGGTATGCATAACTGTAGTCACTGTGTATGGTGCATCACACTTACTTTCCTCCGGCTGGTCATGGATAAGGCACAGGTACCAGGGGGTTCCTTGCATAATCAGGAGTTTAATTACAGTTGCATTGTGGGTGTGGACTACAGGTGTCACTGCAGCGCAGAAACAATTGGGCGCCAGGCCATCTCATAAAACAGCATAAACAGTTTAACATACAGCAGGGATATAGTTGGCATAACTTCTGATCACTCTCCTCCAGCACACCGCATAATGATTACATTAGATCACATATCACGCCATCTCCTCCAGCACATTAACCGCATCGGTTACATCAGGGCACCTCACATCACTTAATTGAAGCGGCATAAATATGGTGAACAGCAGTATGTACCAGGGCATCCTGCACCCAGTAGTGCTACACATAACAGGTTACAGTCTTTCTCATCCATAACAAGGACTCTTGTCAATGGGGGGCTACTAAGCATTCCACGTGGTTTCCAGCTACTTACCCAGATACATCCTCTTCTGAGACTCACCCAGATACATCATTTCCTGAGACTCACACCTGGCACACTCTTCTAGGGCAGCCCTAAAGGTGGGCATCACCCTCTCACTGGACTCAGTACTGCTGCTATCACACTGGGGTCTCTGTCAGGTGCCTTGCTGGGACTGGCAGCACTCCCTTCATGTTCTGTGAGGGGCTCTCACTGAGGCTGCATTCTCCTCATATTACTCTGCAGAAATGGGCTCTATTCACAGGGACCCACGTGTGCTGCCAGTAGCGCACGCAGGGGGGGTTTCTGAGTACCCAGAAACCCCCCAGGAGTCTAAGGGCCCTAGGCTGAAAGCTGAGGGTCCCCTCTTTCCATGGGTATAAGAATTTTAAAAATCGGCCCATGGGAACTGGAGATATCTGACTTCAAAACAGTGGACCCCATCCAAGTCTGTTAATTGCTCTTCTCAGTCAGATATTTCAGGTTCTGTCTAACTTAGAGTTTTTCTGATGGTATATTACAAAAGCTGGGACTCCCCCCCTTTGAGGGACATAAGTAGCTTGTCTCTACTGTTCCCAGAACCAGAGATATCAGCCTTCCAGCAGCTGGTTACTGCTCCAGCTCCACACACCTGGTATGTAGTATTATATACTCGTTGGCAGATTGCTCTGCCTCCTGAACTCTGATCCCCTAGTCCCCAGTACCATTTTGTAGGTGGGATTCTCTAGTTTTTAATTTCATTAAAATCTAAGAAATCTATTTCTGGGAACTGGAGATATCTGCAGTCAAGCGAGCTGTCCTCCCACCAGAAAATTATGAATAATACGCCCACTCCACTATACACCCCTCCTCTGCGTATTAAACATCCTCTACCACCCTGGAAGTTACTGTATGTATCAGGGCCCTTTCGTTCAGCCCAATGCCCCCTTCCCCCACCCCATCTCCCACCATCTGTGCAGTAAAAGTGTAATTAGTGGATATTACTGATCCAGGCTCTACATGCTGAGCGGTTGATATAATACCCCCTACCACCCGGGGGACATCAAAGCTTCCCCCACCCCTACCGCTGGAGGATCGGTAGATGCCCCAATGCATTGCTATGCCCAGGGGTCTACACTGCTGTTGATGCCCCTGTATGTATATATATGTATGTATATATATATATATATATATATATATATATATATATATTTTATTTTTATTATTATTATTATTATTATTAATATACATTTGGTCTATCTATAATACTTTAACTGACCCGGCATATACTGGGTCACCTAAGTGTCCATCTCTGTGCTTTACTCCGCCCCTCTGGAAACCCCCTTCTGAAAATCCTGCGTTTGCCACTGGCTGCTGCTCTCTCCATAGAAGGAGTGCAACTCACATCTGCTGTTTCCAAAGCTGGGGACCACGTAAACGACGGCTGGCCATCCCATGGTCCCAACAAACATGCTGCTTCTCCTGGCTAACACTCCACACTTGTGCTCTTTTCTAACTTACACTTCCTGTTTTCCCCTCTGCATGAGGCTTGCACATGAAAACTGGCTAAGCTCCAAACCGCCCCCAATCATTGCACAGTAAATAGCCCTTGTTATGCATGATAAAGCTACATAGTTGTTAACCCTTGCAATTACATATTTATGCAGACAATGCATACCCTCCAACATGACCCATGCCATTAGGTACAAAATGATCTGTTCCTGGACTTCCCTGCCACTGGCAGTTACAGAGGTTGGACTCAAGCACAGACCAAAATTCAAAGAGGGGGGTTACATCAACTGCCAGTGAGTCCAGGACAGTGATGTTTGGAGTGGCATTAGGTGTGGCTCCCCTTTTTGAATATTGGACTGTGCTGCAGCCCCACCTCTGCAACTGCCAGTGGTAAGGAAGTCCAGGAACAGAGCATTTTGTACCTAATGGAATGAGCCATGTTGGAGGGTATGACAATGTATGCTAAGGGAATCCAATTAGGCACATTAAAACACTCTGGGGGAAAAAATATCACAAAAACACAAAGGTGCTGTGAAACCTGTGTGTTTTTGCAGCCACAGTCCTGTTTTCACATGAAGCAGGGCTGCTTTTGAGTATTTTGTCTTGCTTGCATAAAACAGTTAAAAGAACATCCCTGATAAGTGGTGCCTTGCGCTGGCTTATCAGAGCTAATTAGATAGCTCCGGGCAATATAATTACTGTTAGAATTGACTCCATGGCTCTCCAAGGACACAGCTCCCAGCTGTTGCCAGGTGACCAGGATGCTGCTTCTCCTACAGATGGGGGGCTGGTGGTTACCGCCCAGTACATAGCAGCAGGGACGCAGCTATGCCGGGGAGCTGCCAGGGGAGCTCCCTAGCAATGGGGAAGCCAGAGACAGATGGCAGGGGGGGGGGACATCATCTTCTTATTTAGTACCTCTAAAGGTCATTGGTCAGGCTTATATCAAAACTACCCCCTGTGCGCAGATCTGTGCTGTGATAAAATCCTTCACATCTGGATGAACTGCTAGCACTGCATGCTGTGTACCATTGTCTCTGCTGACATTGTGTCCTGCACTGCATGTATTCCTGCCTGCAATCAGGTGTCATTATGATTATTGTCCTGTTCTGTTATTTCTGTTTTCATGTCTATATATACTAGTGTTGGGTTTTAACCCCTGCATTCACCTTACCATGTTAGTATTGTATGCCCAGTATCCGCTTATGCTTTGCTGGTCCCCAAACCCACCCATACCCTTAATCATATCCTGCTTTACCTCTGCCAACATCCGATATCACTTGGTACCACTACTCTATGCTTCCCACTTCCCTCATCTGTCTACAGTATCTCTCTTTCACCGACAGTTGACTCCGGTCACTTGGGGGTAAGCTTGCACTGGTGTAAGTCATGGTGGCATCCCAGTACCTATAAGCATGCCTAGCATTATGAAAAAGTGGCAATTATAGGCTAGAAGACCTGTTGGTGTCCTCTAAGTTTCTTAATGTTGTGTGTACAGGGGTTAATGTCCAGAAGGTTTGCTGTCAAGTGACAATATTGCTGTGAGTTATCTGCCATTTGAGCCACTCCTGTCTATTTCCACAGTTATTACTTCTGTGAGTCTAACAATTACCAGCAGTAAAATGACCACAGGTCATTGGACACAGCCTTAGATGGAACCATCTCACTGTGACTCCAGCTGTGCACTAGTAGCATCCGCCCTGGGGTCACATCACACATATATCAGATACACTTGCACCAAATTAATTCATGAGCCAAATATTTTTTGATATGTGCTTTGAAAGTAAAAATAAATGAAATTAAAAACTTTTTCAACATAGAAATTATTGTCTTCCTTCTTGTAAATGGAACTAAAGGCCTGATTCAGACCTGGTCAGTAGGATGCATACACTTGCCGCCTAGCGAATGTCACACCAGGGGTCTGAGTCGACGAGACTGAGACCTCTGGTGGGGACCTGGACCGGTACCTGAACCGGGGAGGTTGGAGAGGACCCTTACGCATAGAATGCGTGACAGTGCACCCGAAGCCAATAAACAGTCAGTGGTAAAATACAACCGAGTTTTATTTAGCAGATAGTTGTAAATAGACAAGCAGTAAAGTATGCAGGAGATAGGATACAGTCTATGTAGATAGCGATACTTTACAGCTGGATGATGATGATATGGAATCGATGTGGAACATCGGATACGGAGTAGTAGACTGTGGGTCCGGAATGACGAACGGGAACTGGAGGATGGAGATCCGGAGTATCAGATTTTACAGACGATGATGGAACATCGATGGTGAGCGATGATGGAACATCGGATATGGAGTAGCAGACTGTAGGTCCGGAATGACGGACGGGAACTGGAAGATGGAGATCCGGAGTATCGGACTACAGATGATGATGGAACATCGATGGTGAGCGATGATGGAACATCGGAAGGACCAGAGTCCCGGAGCTAGGCTTGAGTGCTGGGCTGTCGAAGCAGGATCACAGGAGATGGAATAACCTGGACTTCACAGGAGATGGAATGCCTGGAATACACTGCAGCATAAAGGAGACAACACCAGCAGGAATACACTTGCACGGAGACAAGGACAGCTGACCATACACTGGAGACAACTGAAGCACTAGCAATTGTTCTGAGAGCTCCCAGCATACTTATACCCACTGAGTGGCCAGGATTGGCCGGGCAGGTATGACTGGGAGATCAGAACCATCAGGATTGGACAGAGCAAACATGTGACTGGGAAAAACATGGCAGCCCCCATGTCTGCTATGGCGGGAAAGTATGTTTGTGGACGCCATGCTTGAGACTGGGAGCAATGGCGGCGGACAGACGGATTGCCGTGCACTGGGTACTGTCACTAGGAGTCAGGAGAGCGGTGCGCCGCGCAGCCGCGGACTCAGCAGCGCTGAGAGGACTGGAAGGTAGCAGCAATGATGGCGCACGGCAGACAGGACGCCGGCAGGGATGACACTTGAACCGCAAGCTGAGCCTGCGGAGGCACTTAGCCGGTAAGATAGTCTGTCTGAGAGCTCGGATCGTGACAGCAACCCCCCTTTAAGGGTGGCCCCAGGACACCTTTTAAGCTTGCAGGGAAACTTGGAGTGGAACGACCGGATGAGTCTGGGAGCATGGACATCGATGGCATTGGTCCATGATCGTTCTTCGGGGCCGTAGCCCTTCCAATCGATCAAATACTGCAGACGACCATAACGGATGCGAGAGTCCAAGATTTTACTGACCTCATATTCAGTTCCACGCTGGGTGCAAACCTTGGGTGCCTTGGGGAGCTTAGAATGAAAGCGATTCAGAACCAGCGGCTTGAGCATCGAAATGTGGAATGTAGCTGGCGCTTTCAAATAAGGCGGCAACTTGAGTTTGTAGGCCACCGGATTGACGACTCGCTCAACTGGAAATGGACCAATATATCGGGGAGCGAACTTCATAGATGGCACTCTCAATCGAAGATTCTTGGTTGACAACCAGACACGATCTCCTGGACGGAGGGCTGGCACAGCTCTGCGTTTCCTGTCGGCAAATTTTTTGTACCTGTTTGAAGCTTTCAGGAGTGAAGAACGAATGAGCTTCCAGGATTTGATGAATTGCCGGATGGTCGTGTCGACCGCTGGAACAGAGGACACAGGTTGCAGAGTGAAGTCAGGAACTCGAGGATGAAACCCATAGTTGGCAAGGAATGGAGTGACATTTGATGAAGAGTGATATTGGTTGTTATGGCAGAATTCTGCCCATGGAAGAAGTTGAGCCCAGTCATCTTGGGAGGAAGAGATATATGTGCGGAGAAATGCTTCAAGATCCTGATTCACCCTCTCCGTTTGGCCATTTGTTTGAGGGTGATAGGCTGTGGAGAACTTTAACTTGATTTGAAGCAGGGAGCACAGGCTTCGCCAGAATTTGGCTACGAATTGGACCCCTCTATCGGAGATTTCTAGAGGCAGTCCATGAAGCTTGAATATCTCTTTAATGAAGAGCTGGGACAGCTTGGAAGCTGACGGAAGACCGGTGAGGGGAACGAAGTGAGCCATCTTGGTGAACCGGTCAACAATCACCCAGATGGTAGTGAACTTGTCAGACTCTGGAAGATCAGTTACAAAGTCCATAGATATATGCGTTCAAGGACGATGTGGCACTGACAGTGGCATCAATTGCCCAGGAGGAGACTGACGACTGGTCTTGTGCTGAGCACATTTAGCACAAGAGGAGACAAAGTCCTGTACATCCTGTTTGAGGGACGGCCACCAGTAGGACCTGGTGATAAACTCGTAAGTTTTCTGAATGCCTGCATGGCCAGCAAATTTTGAAGAATGCGCCCAACAAAGCAGCTTCTTTCTTAGGGCTGGCTTTACATATCTTTTCCCTGTAGGGGGCGTGAGATTTGAAACTCCTGTTGCGGAGAATGCCACTGGATCAATAATGAAATGTTGATGTGTGGACTTTGACTCACTATCTTGCTCCCATGAGCGGGAAAGGGCATCAGCTTTTCGATTTTGTGTCCCCCGGACAGAATGACAGCTTGAAACGGAACCTGGAAAAGAAAAGTGTCCATCTGGCTTGACGGGGATTTAAACATTGAGCAGACTTGAGATACAGAAGATTCTTGTGGTCTGTGATAATTGTGATCTCATGGACAGCGCCCTCTAGAAGATATCTCCATTCTTCTAATGCCAACTTGATGGCGAGGAGCTCTTGATCGCCGATGGCATAGTTACGCTCTGCAGGCAGGAACTTACGGGAGTAAAACCCACAGGGATGAAGACGTCCATCAGGCGCTTTCTGCGAGAGAACTGCCCCAACACCCACAGAGGAGGCGTCGACCTCGAGAATAAAGGGCAATGTGGTGTCAGGCTGTCTTAGGACAGGAGCTGAAGTGAACCTCTGCTTCAACAGATGGAAGGCTTCGATGGCTTCTGCCAGCCACTTCGCTGGATTGGACCCTTTTTTTGTTAGGGCAGTGATGGGTGCCACAATAGAAGAGAAGTTACGGATGAATTTTCTGTAATAATTGGCAAAACCCAGGAAACGTTGAATACCTTTCAGCGAAGAGGGAATTGGCCAATCTTGGATGGCCTGCAGTTTTCCTGGGTCCATTTGTAGACCAGAACCAGAGACAATGAACCCAAGAAGGGTATAGACTTCACCTCGAAGACACATTTCTCCAGTTTGCAGAAAAGATGATTAGCTCGCAGCCGGGACAGGACCTCTTTGACCCAATAACGATGTTCTTTGATGTTATTGGCGTAGATTAAAATGTTATCGAGATATACGACTACATGTCGATACAGAATGTCCCGGAAAATCTCATTGACATAGTGCTGGAACACGGCTGGGGCATTGCTGAGCCCGAAGGGCATGACGAGGTACTCATAGTGGCCATCTCTGGTATTAAACGCCGTCTTCCACTCGTCGCCCTCTCGTATGCGGATGAGATTATATGCGCCCCTCAGGTCGAGTTTCGTGAAGATGGTTGCACCGCTGACACGGTCAAACAGCTCGGTGATGAGGGGCAACGGGTATCTGTTCTTTACTGTGATGTCGTTGAGACCGCGATAATCGATGCAGGGACGTAGGCCTCCATCCTTCTTCTTTACGAAGAAGAATCCTGTGCCAGCAGGAGAAGTCGAAGGACGGATGAATCCCTTTGCCAGATTTTCCTTGATGTAATCGGTCATGGCCTGAGTCTCTGGAAGAGAGAGAGGATAGGTTCTACCTCTTGGTGGTTCTTTGCCTGGGATAAGATCAATAGGGCAATCCCACGGTCTGTGAGGAGGCAGAATATCAGCGCCAGACTTGCTGAATACATCTGAGTACTCTTGGTAGGGAAGAGGCGGAAGATCTGCTGCATCGGCTGAAGAATGATGAGTACCTTTTGGAGACAGGTACCGGAGCAGGAAGGATCCCAGGAAAGGATTTCAGATGTCTTCCAATCGAGGCGAGGATTGTGAAGACGGAGCCAGGGCAAACCCAGAACCAGAGCATGAGTGGCTCGGGGTAATACCAGAAAGGACAAGAGTTCGGTGTGCAGGACTCCCACTCTCACTGTAAGTGGCAAAGTTCTGCGGGAGACTGTCGCATCAGGAATCCTACTGCCATCCACAGCAGTAAGGAAGACAGTCTTGGAAAGACTTTCAGTGGGCAACCCCCACTTGCGGACCAGTTCAGCAGTGACGAAGTTGCCAGCGGCACCGGAATCAAGAAGTGCGGAGACAGTCTTGAAATGCTGACCAACTTGTAAAGAAACTGGAAGTACACAATCAGTTGCTGATGGAGAGGCCACTGGAGCAGCAGATAAAGAAGGCGGAGGAGTTGGCACTTTAACTGGAGCGCTCTTGTGACGTTCTACAGCCCTTTCATGGAAGCGTAGGTCTACTTTGATGCATAATGATATAAGGTCATCTAGACCTGAGGGTAAGTCTCTGGTAGCGAGTTCATCCTTAATACGGTCGGATAGACCATGCCAGAAAGCTGCGTATAAGGCCCCATCACACCAGGAGAGTTCAGACGCCAGAATCTGGAATTGGACCAGATATTGCCCGACGGAGCGGGATCCCTGTCTGAGACGGAGGAGTTCAGTGGAGGCAGATGCTGATCGCCCAGGCTCATCGAAGATGCGCCGGAATGTTGACACAAAGTTCTTGTAGTTAGACAAGATGGCATCAGATTTTTCCCATAAAGGTGTTGCCCACTCTAACGCTGCTCCACACAGGAGGGAGATGATGTAGGCGATCTTGACCCTTTCAGTAGGGAAGTTAGTGGGTTGCAGCTCAAAGTGAATCTCACACTGATTGAGAAAACCTCGGCAGGTCTTGGGGTTCCCATCATACTTAGTGGGGACAGACAGATGAAGGCGAGGTGCAGCAGCCATTACAGGAGGATGAACTGGACTTGGAAGTTCACTGACAGGCTCAGGGCCACTGAGAGTGGTCTGTAGTTTATCCAGCCGGGAAGACAGATCTTGGAGACAATGAATCACTTGGCTCTGCGCAGCCTCTTGCTGATCCAAGCGAACAGCCAGTTGCTGTACAGGGCTGGATGGTGATGCTTGGCTTGCGGCTGGATCCATTTGGCTAGTGCTTACTGTCACACCAGTAGTCTGAGTCGACGAGACTGAGACCTCTGGTGAGGACCTGGACCGGTACCTGAACCGGGGAGGTTGGAGAGGACCCTTACGCATAGAATGCGTGACAGTGCACCCGAAGCCAATAAACAGTTAGTGGTAAAATACAACCGTGTTTTATTTAGCAGATGGTTGTAAATAGACAAGCAGTAAAGTATGCAGGAGATAGGATACAGTCTATGTAGATAGCGATACTTTACAGCTGGATGATGATGATGATATGGAATCGATGGTGGAACATCGGATACGGAGTAGTAGACTGTGGGTCCGGAATGATGGACGGGAACTGGAGGATGGAGATCCGGAGTATTGGATTTTACAGACGATGATGGAACATCGATGGTGAGCGATGATGGAACATCGGATATGGAGTAGCAGACTGTAGGTCCGGAATGACGGACGGGAACTGGAAGATGGAGATCCGGAGTATCGGACTACAGATGATGATGGAACATCGATGGTGAGCGATGATGGAACATCGGAAGGACCAGAGTCCCGGAGCTAGGCTTGAGTGCTGGGCTGTAGAAGCAGGATCACAGGAGATGGAATAACCTGGACTTCACAGGAGATGGAATGCCTGGAATACACTGCAGCATAAAGGAGACAACACCAGCAGGAATACACTTGCACGGAGACAAGGACAGCTGACCATACGCTGGAGACAACTGAAGCACTAGCAATGGTTCTGAGAGCAGGATTGGCCGGGCAGGTATGACTGGGAGATCAGAACCATCAGGATTGGACAGAGCAAACATGTGACTGGGAAAAACATGGCAGCCCCCATGTCTGCTATGGTGGGAAAGTATGTTTGTGGACGCCATGCTTGAGACTGGGAGCAATGGCGGCGGACAGACGGATTGCCGTGCACTGGGTACTGTCACTAGGAGTCAGGAGAGCGGTGCGCCGCGCAGCCGCGGACTCAGCAGCGCTGAGAGGACTGGAAGGTAGCAGCAATGATGGCGCACGGCAGACAGGACGCCGGCAGGGATGACACTTGAACCGCAAGCTGAGCCTGCGGAGGCACTTAGCCAGTAAGAAAGTCTGTCTGAGAGCTCGGATCGTGACAGCGAACAGGTCAGCGTGGCCCACTGCCCTGCTCTGGAAAATGTAGCTTTTCAGAGCTTGATACATATGGAGAATGCTGTTAACCCTTTGAAAAAAAACACTACCACTGATTATATCAATAGCAAAGAAAGAACAGTAGTGTAACACGTTTTAGAAATAAGTGTTCAAATAATAATGGTTCACTGCACACAGAATGTGTGTGTGTATGTGTGTGTGTGTGTGTGTTTGTGTGTGTGTTTAATAGGGATAGTGCAGTTGGCACAGATGAGGATAAGTGACTTCACTAAAGTTCAATAGATGGGGGGTTCTTTCAGCGCTCAATCGCTACTGCATAGTGGCTAATGTGGGGGTGTTGAAGTGTATGAATGGTAATGAACAATCAGATTCTGTGTGTTTGACAGTTTTACTGAAAAGTCATTACACAACATTACATACATTATCATGGATGTCAAATTAAAAAAGGGTGTGAACATAAGATGTGGTGAAATGAGGCGCCATAGCATGCAAGACTGGTTTTCAAGAGAGTTCAATAATCAAAGTACAATGTACCAAAGTCCAGTGGCTCTATGTTGTGGTAGGCAATAACGAATTGGGGCAGACCTAGGGGCAGCATCCCACTTACGTGTCTGTGTGTCCTGTACAAGTAATCACAACTCACTTCCACAGGTTGCCTGCTAAGGCCCTTGATGGGGTATTGAGCCTATATGGTGGATGTCTATATGGAGATGCACACCACCGTCGCTGCACACCCTTCCAACCGCAGCAGACAGATGGCTAATGATGTGTGTGTACTGTAATATGAATAAGGGTCACTACAGGTTGAGTATCCCGTATCCAAAATGCTCGGGACCAGGAGAATTTTGGATAACGGATTATTCCGTATTTTGGAATATTTTAATATTCCAATGATGTATTTTGAAGTATCTTGCATTTATGCTGTATAAACACATAAAATAAACACAAATATATTTTATTACCACATAAAATACACACACATATATTTTATTTGTTCAAAAAACAAGGTTGCAAAACATGAAACAAAATTTGTGTACTATCTCAGATATTGAATTTGAATGCTAAGCAATCATTTTCTTGTACAAATACAGTGCCAGTTACATATCATGTCCTCAGTAGTGCTGTTACATATGTCCCAGGTGAGTTTTTAGCTAAAAAAATTTTTTTTTCCACTTTCTGGAAAGTATGGTTTTCGGAATAATTCGGATAACGGATATTCGGATATAGGATACTCAACCTGTATTATGTGGTGAAAAATGATTAAGGGGCAATATTGTGTGGTCCAATGTGAATAAGTGATGCAACTGTGTGGCATAACATAATAAGGGGCACTACTTTGTGGTGTAATGTGACTAAGGGGCATTATTCTGTTGGGTAACATGAATAAGGGACACTGCTGTATAGTATGATTTGAATTGAGGGTACTATTTTTGGCCACGCACCATGGCATGCGCTGTCCCTATTTAAAATTGGTGAAGGGGTGGCATTGCTATTGCTCTTTCAAAATGCTTTGTTACGGTTCTGCTCAAGCTCTCAGACACTCATCAGTGATTTATTTATTTACTGTATATGCATTCTGCATGAACATACTTTTATTGTGCTAGGTCTGTAGCTATACAGGCCTACTCCTCTCCATTTCATATCTCCAATATTAAAGAGGTGTAAGTGTCATATTGGCATGCTGATGTAGCTGTTCACTTTTTGTATTCATACACTAAGTACAATACACAAATTTGACACAAATCAAACATGTGTACCACTAACTAAGTGAAATTACCAGTGTCACTATAGCTAGACAAAATGGTTTTGGCCATGTTTCCCAATCTTTGTATCGGTATTTTCCTACAATTTCTTAATATTCATACCTTCAGTTTGGAAATTCAGTGCAAGTTCTTGAAAGTTCTACTACTTGTCATTAACTTCCGTATAAATAACATTTATTATTCAAAAGAAAAGTATTGTTCAATATTGTGGGTGAAATTTAATATGATGAGAGATTCAGAAAGTGAGAGATTTGTTAAGAAATCTCCATTTATTTTAAAGCGGCAATCATTTACACTGCAAAATCAAACTGGTTTTGTAAATTTGGTACCAAATCTCTCACTTTCTGAATCTCTCATCCTATTAAATTTCACTCAGGGTTTCTATACTTCATGTCCCAGTTTTCCAATGACAGGCCATGATTTCCACCTAGTATATTTGCAGCATATTTTTGCGCTACCATAATTCTGCTGAAACCACATTAATAGAATAAGTAAATATAGGTTATTACATTATAACGGTTTTACTAATTTGGGACTTAAAAGGAAGTGTGGGATTGATTTTATAGTCTGAGTAAACTTAAAGTTACATGGTTGTCCCAGTTTTGCTGACAAAAGGATTTAAATGAACGAATGGTTATTTGGGCTGCAATGCAGAAAATAGAGTTTAACTCGCTATGTTTTGCACAGCAGGGCCCTTATCAAAAGATATTTTAATAGAAACAAGGAGCAATCAAACCAACACAAGGAAATTGAGGGGAGTGTAAATTGTTTATGAGTTCTGGACATTGCACAATGGACTGGTATTCAACAAGAGAAGCCAGAGGGCAGTTTCATCTCATGAAGGGGAGAAAACAGACAGAATGTTCTATTCATATTTAGAATAACACATTGCAGGATTTTATTAACTTGCAATTCTGCAAGTACAAGTCAGCAGCACAAAAATATAGAAGATTATTAGATTTTAAACTTACTTGGATCTGATTTCCTTGTCTAAAAATGTGTCCACTTTATTCTGCTTTTTCCCCTACTTATTGTATGCCTAAATCAAAAGAGAAGGTGGCAGAAGTGGAAAAAGATTGTTGGTAGTAAATTCATTTTATGACTTCATCGCATGGCTATTTCAACTTCTGTCTAAACTGTTATTGGAAAATAAGCATGAGCAGGAAATAAAGGAGCCTGTTTATCAACTAAATATTCGTCTTCAATCATGTGAAAATGGCTGTTTCATAAATGTTTATGGAGAGTGCAAACACATGGTTTCTCAGAAAAGCTTAGCTTACAGCCCATAGGCCTAAATGTCCTTCCCTGCAGCCCATATCATGGTCATGCATACACACTAGCTAAGTAGGGTCAGATCTCTGCAGTAAAGTTATAGGGAAATGCTGTCGCTCTCAACAGCATTCAACAACAGCATACAAGCAGTCGGGCCCATTCTGCCGAGAACGGCTGTGGATTGTCAAGCTCACGGCCACAGTTTGAGGATCCATGGGAGTATCTCCCGGCCACACCCCCTTTTCGACATTCAGCAGGTGGGACATTGAATCCGTCGAGCCAGACGAGAACGGGACAGGGTCACGGCTGTCGGGCCAGCCCAATAGTGGTGACCTGGGATTGATTATCCCCCATAGTGAAAGCTTACTGTATCTCAGTGTTCTTTCGCTCATCGCCTTTATTGCAGCTACTATCACAGCAAGACCATTTTCATAGCCCTGCAAATACATTGCTAATGGCGATATGGAACAATAAACAATTACAACTTTTTACTCAAATGCTAAGGGTGAATATACTAAAGTGTGAGTTTTTAGAAGTTAGTTATATTGCCTGTAACAACCAATCAGATTTTATTTATTATTTATCTAGCACTTTCTAGGGTATAATAGCTAGAATCTCACACTTTAGTATTCCAGGGGTGGCCAAACCTGTCCCCAAGATATGCTAACAGTTCATGATTTGCAGGCAACCTGTGGATATATAGTAGAAATTAATGCAGCAGGTTTGAAAATGTGATAGTTGGTAATGACTACAGCTGTGCAGCAGCTGGGTGATTTAGACAACCAATGAGATCTCATGGACCAGTTTAACCAGCTCTGCCTTAAGGTGTCCACAAACGGTGCGATGTGCTCCATGCGGTTTGAACTACATTGCATCTAGTTAAAAAAACATGCAATCAGCTACAACAGCATGCGTTTTGAACTAGATGTGATCTAGTTAAAAAAGTACGTGCTGCACATACCTGTACTTTTTGTACTTTGGGATATGATGTGCATGGAAGCGCACATCTCACCGGAAGTCCAAAACGCACCAATTGTGGTCACCTTTAGGGTCTTAAGAAAGTAGACAAACTATAGTGCATGTTTACAAAAATTGCATGGAGATTCATGAGAGAGGAAGAGGAGAGTTTAATTATGAAGAGCATGGTTGTAATACCCGAAACTTCTGATATTTATTTCTAAAATTATTGTCTTTTTAAAAATTTGTGGCATAAACACAATCATAAGTTTCATATTTTACAACCTGATGCTTTGTAAAGAACCCCACTGGAATAGATTTCGTACAGACAGTGCTGGATAATGTTGGATAATGTTAGTGGATAGTGTAGGGGTGATAATATTATTATTGGTGAGGGGGGAGGTATTTGGGCTGGAACCAGATGTCTTTAGCGAAACCATAACAAATAATCAAAATGCATAAATCATTTTGTTCACCATAAGTAAGAGGACAATAAAATATAAAAATTGGTCTCAAATAACTTTAAGCCAAAGATTTGTTCTCTTAGATTAGTGTGTATTTGCTGCTCACTAATATACTACAATAGCTTTTAAGAAGGAGAACCTTAGTTCCAATTAATTAAAAATGATCTACAGCTATTGGAGTAAGTGCCTCCGCTAAGCCACTTACTGCTGCTTGTTCTACAGTGAACACTTCATGCCTGATAGAAAACAAAGGTGTATATGCCTGGATATTCCCAGTGCCTAAATACAGCAGAAGCCAAAAGGGCAAGCACACAGCATGAATAAAGATTTGCTTATCCAGGATTCAAAATATCATGGGCAGCCAAGCTCATCGATGAGAACATCCTGTCTGCTGCCTTTTGTTGCAGACATTCAATTAGATAAGCTCTTGAGATTTATTTTTAGGAAAGAATTTCCTAATGTGTTCTATCCATTTTCTGGGAAAATATAATGGAGGAAAGGTTTATCATGGGAAATTAATTTCAGTAAATAAGCACTAAATTGTATGCAAGGCATATCTCTGTAGATGGTGAACTATGACCTGTAGAATGTAGACGTCTCGGAAATACACACACTGCAAGCTAATACAATGATCGTATATTCCAGTTTTATGGGAGGGAGTTTTGGGGAAACAGACATTGACAAAACTGCTAAGGTCACACCATAAATGTCCATAAATGTATTAGTGCAACAAATAATTGTACATTCATGTAACAAAGAATTCCAATTCATTTATGATAACTAAAGATAATTTCATATATGTATGAATGGATTTTTGAAAAAATATTTCCAACATTCATGTATGAATAATGTGGTAAAGTACTTACAAAACCAACCATAATGTTGGCTGGAAGCTAGCATTTGTATATCAGGTTAATTTGCAATGCTCCATGCGCTCATATATTTGTCAGACACATGTCCCCTTTGTGACAGATTGCTCTACATGTCTGTTTTATGACATAAGGCTTCTTCACATGCCCCATTCATGTCAGACACAGGCCCCTTTTATTTCAGAATCCTCAGCGTCCCTGTCAGAAGTAGCATAGTGTTCGCGCGTCCAGCGTAGTCAGCGTCCCTCTCAGATATGTGTTCCTGAAACACCCCCCACTATCCATGCCAGCCCGAAGCGTGACGAGCGGATGCTTTATGTGCCCCCCCCCAACCTGTTCATACCCCCACTTTCCACATCGGCGTGGAGGCGATTTTATAAAGTGTGTCAAGCACAGCGAGCCACCGACGTGGATAGTGGGGGTATGAACAGGTCAGGGGGACGTGTAACTCGTCCCCTCGCGGGGCTCGCTGCACTCACCATGCTTCGGGCTGACGTGGATTGTGGGGGTTTGAAAAGGAGGCTCTCCCTGAAGCGGACACGGGCAGGGTTGCCGTACCCTACCGCAATAATACTGAGAAGCAGGAGCATCTGCGTCTCAGACAGATGGAGCGCCTCTCCGCCGGCACCCACATGATTCCCTCTACGCCAGCTTCCGCCAGCGCAGGGGACCTGGCAGTTACCGGCGCTGTATGAGAGGCGCTCACTAGGCTTGCCATGGACGCCGGGGACAGAACCATGGGTGCCGGGGACAGAGCCGGGCTGCCGTGGAGTCACTATGCTAACTATGCTAGGCAGCCGTTGGGCTACGCTGACAGCGTAGCTTAGCCTACGCTGAAAACATAGCGTAGCCGGGCGCCGTGCTATTACACAGGTACCTAAAATACTTTTCCAGTGCAGTTTCTAGCTATCCCTTCCCGCAGTCTAACCCTATATCCTGCACCCCCGCCCGGCAGCCTAACTCACACCCTCACAGCTAGTGCCAAACTTTAACCCTGGTACACTTCTGCCTAAACCTAACCCTCCTGGCCTGCAGCCCAACCCCCACCACGGCAGTTTAACCCAAAGTTCCCTTTAGTGCTTTAACAATTATCCCAACCCTATTTGAAATTACTATATAATATATAATATAATAAATATATAATGCAATATACATTAATTGAACAGAAACCACTATTATTGTGGAGAAAGGGTTTACTTTCATACATATATTTTGGCACATTGTATACAGCAAATCATACAGGAGCTGGTGTTATTGCTGGCAAGGACACTGTTTTATGTTAGACGGCCTCCTGATATATATTTTATTCACATGGTGTGCCTTTGTTTTCTTTGTACTAAGCAAACTCTCAGAATCAAATGAGTAGATCCCTGTTGTTTGCAGTAGTTTAGTCTAATAATGTACTGTACAGTAAAAGGTAGAGGTCAGATGGGTATTTATAGTGAAGTAAATTGACTTTGCCTAGAATATGTGCAAGGAAAAATGAAATATGCAACTATTGTAGCCATCTATTTTTCAATCTGTACTGGTGTTTGGTCCTGATTCTGTCATGCGGCACATGCAAAGGTTCCAATGCCAGACCTGTACAATACCTCCCAACATTTGTAACACACTAGGAGGGATGCTCCCAAAATTGGGGGCGAGATGTAGTGGACAGGGGAAGTGGCCTAAAATTGCATCACTCCAGCAAGGGCACACACCCGCTCTGTGAGCTGCTGGCCATGCCCCCAGCTACGCTGTCTCCAGAAATAGATGCGCACAGTGTCTATTAACAGCTGCTCTGCTCCACAAAGCGGCATTGGGCAAGGGATACGCCCAACTTCCCCCCCACCAAGAGAAACTGCCAGCCGGGGCGGAAAGTGGGACTGCAACCCTCAGACCCCCCCCCCATAAAAAAAATGGGACGGTCCTGTGAAAATCAGGACAGTTGGGAGGTATATAAGTAGTGAACATGAGATGATATAATACAGGTCTTATTATCAAAGCAACATATTACAAACATCTGTTTGCAATGTAAGGCCAATATACCTGGACTAGAGACTTTATATACCTCTGGCAACAAAAAACACATAACATCCCATACAATATATAAATCTTATAGAAAAACACAAAACATCAAGGATGGGAAGACAAGTAGAATAATTAATGTGATCAAACATTGAAAAATAATTCAGATTGGTTAACTGTTTTAATATAGGAAAATTAAATTAATTAGATGTTCTGATTTGGCAAATTGGATAGCAATATGTAGTCTCGAACAGTCTTTGAATGTGTGTTTGAATTGATTCCTCTAGCCTGTCAATATAGATGCTCCATTACCACTGGTGCACATGTTTATAAATAATTTCTACATTACTTGTCATATGCTTCCTTTTTTCAATACCGCTTAAGTATAAAGACATTGTCGACCCTGTTAATGGATCAAGGCCCTTATTCAGATCTGATCACAGTACAAATTTGTTCTCAAAATGGGCAAAACCATGTGCACTGCAGGTGGGGCAGATGTAACATATGTGAGAGAGTTAAATTTAGTTGGGGTGTTTTGAAACTGAAATCTAAACTGTAGTGTAAAAATAATGCAGCCTGTATTTACCCTACACAGAAACAAAATAACTCACCCAAATCTAACTCTCTCTGTACATGTTACATCTGCCCCACCTGCAGTGCACATGGTTTTGCCCGCGCCCGCCCTTCGCCGCTCATCACTGACATAATTATTGCATATGCTCTAACATATGCAATAATTATGGCAAAGGACAGCTCTTGCGTTAAGAGCTGTCCTTTGCGGTGAGTCAGCGGGACCCGGCGGCTCCCCCTCCCTCCCTTACCCGGCTTGTGCTGCTGCGGGGGGCTGGCTCTCCTCCTCCTCCCTGCACCCGGAAGAGGATTACAGTGCTGGGAGGAGAAGGTCACAGGTCCTGGCAGCACAGCTCTGTGCTGCCCAGACACAGATGAGGGGGGAGTCATTGCGGGGGTCGGTGCGGGGCGGCGATGGGTCGCGGTAGAAGCCCATAAGCTTTTATGGAGCTGGCGATGCCCCGCGTCGCGGTAACCCGGTGGGGTTTTTTAGAGAATCCAACAGTGTGGTAAAATTCTTGATAACGGGGTTTTTACTGCATTTTTCCTTTTAGAGAATCTCCCCCAAAGTCTTTTATCATTGACTCATTAACTCAATGCTGCAAGTATGCCCTTTCCAAAACAAAGTTGGCTGGTGGTGCGGGTCTTGCTATGTATTTCAATGACTTGGCGAGGTGTGCTATTTATAGCAAAATGTGTAGATTAAGCTAGGTGCATATATTGAAGCAAATGAGGTGAGCCAAATGTTGGGGCATATCCAGCTAACTGTTGATACTGCCAGATTCTGCAGAGGCAAGATTGTTCTTTACAGCCTCAGAAGCTAGCAGGAAAAATCTGCATCAGTTGTATGCAAAACCCACAATATTCCAAATTTGACTCTGAATCAGTGTATTTCTACGCATTTCCTCAGATATTATTGTTTAGGAAAAACTGGGAGCTATTCCTGTGCATGAATACTCATTTTTAATTGAATGTGCCCCATTGTGTGTATTAATAAAAATGTAACTGAATGCAGTTGCTCATTCTTCACAATTATGAATGCTTGCAGTGACAAATGTTCAAAGCATGGAAAAGGAGAGTTTTCTAATTGAATTGGAGAAGTGGCAAATTGCACCAGTTTCTGCAATCACCTTTATAATTCTATCTACAGTACAGTAAAGACTTGGGAAAGCTAATTAGTATTATATTTGTATCAATTTAAGGGTTTTGCATTGAATTACCAGCCTCAGTGTTATTAAGTTTCTGTTTTCTGGAAGAAAAAAGTGCATTCTGTACGAAGTTACTTAGGTAAAAAGACTATTACAGTTCATTGTAAATGTCTGTGTGTATCATAAACCATTGTGTTGGCATTTGACCCATTTTTGCTTTTTTGTATTCACTGTATTGCAGGTTCGACTAGAATGGCCGACTGACCTAGCTGTCAATCCTATGGATAACTCATTATATGTCTTGGACAATAACATTGTGCTCCAGATTTCTGACAATAACCAAGTGAGGATCATTGCTGGTAGGCCCATACATTGCCAAGTTCCAGGTATAGACTATTTCCTTGTTAGCAAAGTAGCGATTCACTCCACCCTGGAATCAGCTCGAGCCATTGCTGTGTCGCACAGTGGGGTAGTCTACATCGCTGAAACAGATGAAAGAAAGATCAACAGAATTCAGCAAGTCACCACTAATGGAGAGATCTCCACTTTAGTTGGAGCACCCACAGACTGTGACTGCAAGATTGACCCAAATTGTGATTGCTTTTCAGGTCAGTGCTAATAGTTCATTACATCTTGTACATTCTTGGTGCAGTAATAACAGTATATAGTATACTATAGGGCTCGCATAGTGTCAGACAATTTTTTCATGAGTAGGACAGGCACAAAATGTTTGCAAAATAATACACAATACAGTGTGTATACAGAGTCAGGTGCATTCCAAGATGCCTCCAGCTCTGTAACAGCAGCATACAGTATGTGTGAGGCTTTTGCTAGGATTAGCCCTTGGTTTATGCCAGGGCTGATAAAAGCATAATGACCTGGTTTAATAGTATTATTAGTAAACTCTATAGTCAAATTACCCAATTTGTACACAATATAACCAAGTGTGTATACCATATAAAATACAAATGTCTGTTTCCTTTTCCAATAAAACTTGAGTATGACAATTCGTAACTGTAGCGTTGTATTATATATGCAAATACCAGTCAAGGCAATAAGAGCCAGCTGATAATTGTCATCAGTATCATCATACCACCAAAAGAAAAACACCCCATGACCGGCACAAATGCGTAACCAGACTACTCATACAAATACATCCCCTTGCCTAGCCATTCTGTTTCTCTAAGCATATGGGAGGGGAGAATTCAATAGCTTTGAATATGGGTGTTCATTTTGGGCATGCCATGAAGCAATTCAATTGTTGATCTGCTTGGGTGCGAATAGCTACCACTACTTACAATTCAGCTTGCTGCCCCCAGAGGCGGCAACCTGAAATGTGTAACAATTCAGCTGCTTGGGTGTCAAAAAATAGCTTTTCTGTTAGCACCCATTAGTTTAATTGTGTATAGCCACATTTATGCAGCTAAATCCTGACTAACTGGATACAAAAAATTGAATTGCAACATTTATCGTAATTTATTTTAAAAAAATAGAATCCCCCCCCCCCCATGGAGTTGACATGAGAGATGTCACAAAATCTGTATATGGACAGAGGTGTTTTTTTGACGACTTGCACAATATAGTGTAGATTATATATTTGCAATCAGTGAGTAGTTACATAATTATTTGTGAAGTATAGGTAAATTCACCAAAAATTGCACTAATATTAGTGTCACGGTACATTGTTGTGGAAGATGGTGGCAATCCATGCACCTGAAGTACAGCAAGAGACCTTTATATTCAAAAGAAACTTCACCCAAATACATGTTTTACCTGAGGGGTTTTACTTTTTATATGATATTTAACCCTCTAACAAAATAATAATGTAAGCAAAAACTGCATTCTGTTTTGCTAAACAAGTCTCTATTTACATGCAAGTACAGTAGTACATTGAGGATATTGCTGTGTAGGGAAATTCGGCAGATGTCCTGGCACTGTACATGTCGGAAAACAACAAACAAACAATTTTTATACCAGCAGGGCTTTGGATCTTCAGAAATTGCAATTGCTGAGATAAATGTATAATAATGCCAATCTTTCCTGATTCACACTTAAATTGATAATATTGGGAGTAATGATTTGTGAAATGCACTGCATATTACACTTGTGTCTATATACTTTCTGCCACATATAAAAAGAACATATACAATTTGCTAATGAATTAATTTGATACTATTTGTCCCTTAGGTGATGGTGGATTTGCAAAAGACGCCAGGCTGAAAGCGCCCTCCTCGTTAGCTGTGTCTCCAGATGGCACACTGTACATAGCTGATCTTGGCAACATACGCATCCGAGCAGTCACCAGAAACAAGCCTCATTTGAATGCCATGAATATGTATGAGGTTGCCTCTCCGGCAGACCAAGAATTGTATCAATTCAGTACCAATGGGACCCATCTACACACTTTAAACCTTATAACTAGGGACTATGTATACAATTTCACCTATAACGGTGATGGGGATATTATATCCATCACCAGCAGTAATGGCAATTCAGTACATATACGAAGAGATGCTGGTGGCATGCCTCTGTGGCTGGTGGTTCCTGCAGGACAGGTCTACTGGCTCACTATCAGCAACAATGGAGTTCTGAAAAGGATTTCAGCCCAAGGATATAACCTAGCCTTGATGACGTATCATGGTAATACAGGACTGCTGGCAACAAAAAGCAATGAGAACGGCTGGACTACTGTTTATGAGTAAGTTGAATATAGTTTGAGTTATACAGTAGTTGTATCATTTGTGTATTTTTATGTAAATTTTTCACAATGGGGAAAATTAAGATCCTCAATAATCCGTACTTTCCAAATATTTAAAATAGTTGTGTAAATGCGCAATAAGGCATCAGTAAGTGAAGGCTATTGTTGTACAGCCAATTCCAGATATACTTCCTATACCTCAAATAAAAGCTTTCAGGCATAACGAAGGCAACTCTGAGTTGAGCGCAAGGCAGACATAATTGCCCCGTGTCTCCATATTTGTCAAGCTTGAAATTAATCTTCTATTTTTCTAATGCACTATTTTTGAGATATTTTTCATTTTTATGAATACCTGGAATATTTACTCCTGGAGGAACCAGATAGATATAGGAATTAAACACATTCTGCACACACTTGTTTGGCACACCCATTTATCTCATTGAAGTAAGCAGAATACATAAAGGGTTTTACACCCCCTTTTCCTCCATCACAGTGTCATTGTTCATTTCACCCAAGGTATAAAAAATAAAGAGATTCCTTTAATGTATAATAACAGTGACTTAAACTAAACTACATGCTCTAAACGGTTCACAATGAATTCTAGGTAATATAATCAATATTTGCATAATATATATAGAGCCCCTACCGTTTATTTTTAAAGGTGTCGATGTTTAGTGTATATTGTTTATTAGATTCATTTTTAATTAGTCTTATTGTGGTCACATTCTCTCATGCACCCTGTTTTAACCTATAGTACATAGCTTATGTTAACCATTTCCCTAGATGATTAGTGACAGGTGTGTTGGTAACTGCTCACCTATAAAAGCACAGTCTGCTGTGAGCTTTAGACCAGATAGCATGCCTGGATTCAAACATTGATGTGATAGCTATGTGTATTGTAGCCATATTGAGCGATAGTGCTAGGACCTGCAGAAAAGTGGGGTCCCTTGAAGGGGGCTGCAGCTTAAATGTATTGATCAATTCATGAACTAAATCTCCACTATTTAATAATATCAGTTAATTTAGTGAGTGCAGAGCCCCAACTATATATATTTATATATATATATATATATATATACACATATATATATATATATATACATACATATATATATATATATATATGTATATATACATATATCTATGTGTGTGTGTATGTATATATATATATATATATATATATATATATATATATAGTATATAGTAACATAGGAGGCCCTGCGTCTCCGTATCTACGGCATACTATTAATTTACCTGGTTGTCCAGGGGCTGGTAGGGGGGGTGGATGCTGCCCGCCTGGTGTATCTGCCGGCAGAGATACTTGGCATCGGCTTGCGGTGGATGACTGGCAGCCGGAGTGGCATCGGAGGCCGCAGCAGCAGCGCTATGGAGGAGATGACGGCGAATGTTGTTTGGAGTGACCCGGCGGTTACCATGGAGCCGGAGGTCACCCTTCCTGTCTGGCCGGGCAGTGTACGGAGGAAGCGGCGGGACAGGAAACAGAGGAGTGGGAAGAGGGGAGGCCTGCGTGAGAGGCTGAGACAGGCACCCTCTCGGCTCCCACTCCCCACCATATTTCTGGCTAATGTGAGATCCCTGATAAATAAAATGGAGGAGCTGCAACTCAACATCAGGCACAGTAAGAGGTTTTCTGACTGTAACCTTACCATCTTTACAGAGTCATGGTTAAACGATGGCATATACCTGCTCGATGTGTTATTAGGGCTGACAGAATTTCCACTGATGCTGGGAAATCTAGAGGAGGAGGGCTATGCATATATATTAATAATGCGTGGTGCAAGGACTTTGTTGTTACAGAGAGACATTGCTCAGCTGACCTCGAATTCCTTATGAATAAATGCAGGCCCTTTTATTTACCATGGGAGTTTACCTTCATTTTCATTATAGCAGCTTATATTCCCCCGGATGCTACGGCAAATGTGGCTATGGAGGGCCTATATAACTCCATCAATAAATATATGACTGCTAATCCGGAGGCGGTGTTTATAGCCGCTGGTGACTTTAATCACACAAATTTAAAAACAGTTCTGCCAAAATTCTATAAAATAAGGTGGCTGCTCTTCCCCATCTGGGGCAATCGGATCATGTATCTTTATTTCTCTCCCCAAAGTATATTTCATTACGACAAAAGACGGAGCCAACCGTTAAGGACATTAAAGTTTGGCCTGTGGGAGCTGATGTATTATTGCAGGAGAAGTTTGGACTTACTGACTGGAGTTAATTTAGACCGTATGAACCAAGGGGGTCATATGTAGTTGCTGATTTAAACCTGTATGCTTATTGATTATATTAGCGTTACCACTGATAGTGTTACTACCTGGAAAAAGATCTCGTATACCCGAACGAGAAGCCGTGGATGAATGGGGAGGTTCGGCTTCTGCTAAGGGCTTGTAACATTGCCTTTAGGAAAGGGGACGCTGTAGCCTATGGTAAAGCTAGGGCAGATCTGAAGAAAGGCATTATCAGGGCTAAACGGTGTTATAAGTTAAGGCTGGAGGAAAATTTGGAAAGATCCGACACCCGCCGTTTATGGCAGGGCATTCGGGGTATCAGTAATTACAAAGCTGATAAAGCTAGTTCATCCCTTCATCTATAGCACGTTTTATATACTGAGGAATAAATGCTAAACTAATATCATGTATCTGTTCCTAGACAAAGATCAGTACATGACAGAATAAATTTAGAGATAGTTCTACATAAATGTTATTTAGAGGAAGAGCAAAAATTGAGTGTACAGTATGTAAATTGTGAGGATTTTTGATATGAGTATTAATAGTCTTTGCATAATATTTAGTCAAGATATTCTGAAATGCCATTATAGTGAAACAAGCAATTTGATATCCTCCAGAGTAAGGAGAATTGAATAGGTATAACACAGAACCTAGAGCAAAGGTCTAATCTCATTTCAGTGCAAGTATCCACCAGCTGGAAAACATCAGGAAATTTAGCAAAACAATAATACTTTCCCACTGTTATAAATAGCTATAGCATTTTAAAGATGAAATTCCCTTTAATAAAGTTAATGTTGATTTTCAGCAAACTTACATGATTATATAATAATATTATAATGTTTGCAGTGATAATATTAGATAGTAATAATATTAGTTAGCAATTATTTTATATTATTACTTATTGAAGTTCACACAACACTGATAAGAAACCCAAGCATAAAGACCTTTTCATTTCCATGTCATCAGCAATTATTGTGGTGTCTGAGAAGAAACTTTGATGAATCTTTGAAGTTAGGTTGATTTTATCCCTACATTTCCTTAAGCTGCCACATTGCTAAATGTCTGTATGTAACTTCAAAGACCATTATAATAAGTCATTGATGGTTCTTGGTTGCAAGGACTTTCAACATTGTCTTAAGTGTATTCTGGTGGTAGAAACTGGGGGGAAATAAGGTCATTTAATTAAGCAAATAAAAGACTTGTTCAATTATATAGCTTTGCACTTGTAATGTAATGTATTATGACACACAGTAGCTTACTGTATGACTCAGTGTACAGTTGGAGAAATGATAGTACAGTGGCCAAGTGAAGTATAAATGACACTGCTCATTTAGTGATGGTATTGTTATCAACAGTTGTCCTTCAAGAAAAGTAATACAGGTTGAGTATCCCGTATCCAAAATGCTCGGGAACAGGAGAATTTCGGAAAACGGATTATTCCGTATTTCGGAATATTTTAATACTTCAATGATGTATTTTGAAGTATCTTGCATTTATGCTGTATAAACACATCAAACACATGAAATGCACATAAATATATTTTATTTGTTCAAAAAACAAGGTTTCAAAACATAAAACAAATTTTGTGTACTATCTCAGATATTGAATTTGAATGCCAAGCAATAATTTTCTTGTACATATATAGTGCCAGTTACATATCATGTCTGCAGTAGTGCTGTTACAGATGTCCCCAGTGAGTTTTTAGCAAAAAAAAATTATTATTTTTTCACTTTCTGGAATGTATGGTTTTCGGAATAATTCGGATAAGGGATATTCGGATACAGGATACTCAACCTGTATTTGAAATGATATTGGTTTGTAACTGGTGTTGTGGTTTCCCTCAGGGGTGTGTAATAGCAGCAGCTGAGGTCTTTCTTCATGTGTATTCATCTTCCCCGCTTACTTAAAAGCAGCTGCATTTTGTATAGGAGATAGTTATTTTTCTAATCAGATGTGATGTTATTTGGCACTTGACTTTTTTATTCTAAGCAGTCTCTCTGTCATAAAGTAATTGTAGTAAACATTGTCACATAGGACTTAATTTAATGGAAGACATATGGCAATATGCAGCAGGGAGAAGTTCTAGCAAAGTAATGATTATACCAAGTACACTAGTATCATGGAAAAGGGGCTTTATAAAAATAAGGTTAGGATATGATAGTGTTTAAGGTGACATTAAATTGTACTCTATATACTCCTTTTCAGAAGAAATACAAGGGTACAGTAGATGTATGAAGCAGTGATAAGAAATTATAAAGTGCCTTGTACTTTATCACCAGCCAATCAGCTCCTGACTGTTACGTGACAGGCTGGGTTTCAAAAGGGATAGTTAGAAGATAATTGGCAGGTGATAAAGTACCAGGCACTTTATCACTTCTCCTCCCTCATAACTGCTTCATACATCTACTCCGTAATGTCTTATTGCATAAAGCTACTTATTGTAGCATTTACACATCTCACTTTAAGGGGCCTATTAATATTTGCGGCCTTGCCACGATTATTAACATTCCATATTGTGGCAGATATTTTCATTATTAATAAATATCCTTTCTATGTACTTAGGGAAACTGGCAGGGACAGTGATAGCAATAACCACTTTTAATTCCTATTTTAATACCTTAGGAAACCTGCATGGACAGCAATAGCAGTAACCGCTATCCTGCCAGTTACTTCAACAGCATTTTCAAGGAGTTTTTCAGGTTTATGAAAGGGGAGGAGTCTTTGGGATGGCATTTTAAGATGGTGTAAACTAACATTGCTACATTTTGGAGAAGGTTGTAAAATGAAATGGTCAACATGAGTTTTTCACTTTTTTAGTGTCAATGTTGACACCTGAGCCTGTAGAACAGTGGTGTCAAACTCATGGCCCTCCAGCTGTTGTGGAACTACAAGTCCCAGCATGCCCTGCCACATATTTTATATAATGGATTGCTAAAACTGTGGCAGGGCATGCTGAGACATGTAGTTTCCTGCTGAAGGGCCAGGAGTTTGACACCACTGCTGTAGACCCTCCATTATACCCATTTCACATTGCTTCTTATATTGCTGGGTTGTTACTGAGTTGACCCGGGTCAATGTGCAGTGTGAAAGCATCAGAACTTATTACCTGGTCGAACAACCCTGCAATTCGATCTTGGATATGAGAAGGGTTAAACCCGGGTCGCCCGGTGTATAATGGGGGACTTAGGTTTAATTTTAAAATGTCAGACCCAGGTTGGAACCAGGTCTGACCTGGTATAGTGATGTGAAAGCAGTACCAGTGTAACGTTAACCCTCACATGGTCCGCTTCATTCACCATGCTTCAGACTATGGGCTAGATTCTCTAAGCTTCAAAAGTGATAAAATTGAGAGTAATAAACAGCCAGCCAATCAGCTCCTAACTGTCATGTCCAGTTTGTGTTTAAAAAATGTCAGACAGGAGCTGATTGGCTGGCTGTTTATCACTCTCCATTTTATCACTTTTGAAGCTGAGAGAACCTGGCCCCAGGTGCCTCGCAGTGCCTGACACACTTTATCGTTCCCAATCATAGTCCACATGGATGGTAAAGTATGAAAAATTAAAAAAAAATGGAAAAAAATCAAGGCGACCATTCCATGTGTCAGCCTTTTTTTCTGTCGACCTTGTGCATATCAACCAATTGACTGTTGACCCATCATTCATATCCTGTGCCAATTAGCATTCTTCAGCCAATTTCTGTGTATTCTCCTGCATTATGCTATTAGTACAAAGCCACAAACTACAGATATGTAGAAACTTCAGTTTCTACTTCATTTTATGGGAGAAACTTTTTAGAATTATTCCCCTAAATCTGAGGATGAAAAGTTGTATAAAATTGATGTCACAGCAGCTGCCACTACCTGAATGCTTGTCTGTCTATCAAGAATATTTGGCCAATAGCTGGGTCACTTGGCATTCAGCAAGGGAAGCCTGCAATAGTCATGTGCTATAAGCATCTGTACTGTATGTAACTAGTGTCAAATATAAAAGACAAATATTTAATAAATCCATAGCAATCACTAATTTAGACTTTTACAGAATATAAATTGTATTTCCTGATGAATGTCTGGATTTTGCATCCCAAATAGTTAGCAACATAAATAGAAAACTCAGGTAATCATTATATGTGCATAATACCACCAGATTTCCTTTCCCTGGCTTAAAGTGGCCAAATACTTTTCTTCTCTGAGGAAAGAAGTTGCATGCAATCACCCCTTGAGCCACTAGAGAACCTCCTGGGTGGCAGAACTGCATATGATACATTGTATGCAGTCATTTTGCATACAACATATTGTATGCAATCCCAGCAAAGCCTGCTTGATTTTGGCTCGTGATGCGACACATTTTACCTGCAGCCATGCAATTCTCAGGCTTCATACACTAGATCAGTGGTTCCCAACCCTGGTCCTCAAGTACCCCCAACAGTGCACGTTTTCCAAGTCTCCACACAAGTGACATAATTAGCTCCATCTGTGAATCTTGTAAAATGTGCCTGAATAATGAGTGCACCTGCTGGGTGACCTGGAAAATGTGCACTGTTGGGGGTACTTGAGGACCAGGGTTGGGAACCACTGCACTAGATGATTCACATGTGATTTGGTCACTTTTCATGCGATCACGACAATAAATAGCATGAAAAATGTCCAAATCGCATGTGATTGACATCAGGTCTGATGCGACGCATGGTCTTGTGTGCATCGCATTGGACCTGATGCCAATCACATGCTATTTGGACACTTGTCATGCGATTTATCAATGCAATCACATGAAAAGTGACTATAATGCCTGTAAATTGCCCAACTGCAGTAGTTCCTAAACATTTTTTAATAACAGCTCCCTAGAGTATCATAATTTTTTTCAAGGCAACCCTAGGCCAAAAGTTTCTGAGATTTTTATAAATTGTGTTTATATATAATCCTTGGGATTAATTATGTGGTCATGGACTGGATTAATTTCTGTTTGTTCCCATATGTTATGACTGGCAGCCACCAGCACTGGTTTTGCCTTAGATTGACCAATCCAAGGCACCCTGCAAGTGCTCTAAGGTACCCCAGAGTGCCACAGCACACATTATAGGAACCACTGTCCTAGTGTATGGGCACCATTAGTGTAGATTTTTTCATTTTATCAGCACCAGCACTGGAGCCTGGCTGACCTGTACACGACAGGTCAGCCAGGCTCCAGTAAAATGGAGGGGGCATGGCCACCAGGTGTGGGCGGGGCCTCCAGGAAAAAAGTAAATGAGAGGGAGAGAGAGGACAGGCTGTCGCTGCAGCTATCTCTCTCCCCAATTTAGCACACGGCATTGAACAGAGTGTGCTGAGCTGGAGAGAGATAGGCTGGGCCATGGCAGCAGCCTGTCATCTCTCTCCCTGCTGCCTAGCTGCCTGCAAAGTCCCTCCACCAGATCCAGGCACAGGTTAAAAGTGCTTGCCCCCCCTCTTGACACCAATGTCTGTTGGTTGCTAACATTGTATATTTTCCTGGCTGGCAGGAAACACCTAAAACACCTAAAGATGGATTATAAGAAGCTGCAAAGCAGACACAATTAATGTTTCATGCTAAACCAGTGCAGTATAAGAACATCATGATAAAAATGTGGTTATACATTTCCAAGGCAGATTTAGGGATCAGGCCAACCCTATGTACAGCATTAATTGCAACATCCCCATCTTCTTCACAACTACCCTCAGCCTCATTGACCTTGGGAAGTTAAGCATAGCTGAACATTTAACCAACAGCAGTAATAGGCGGCTCCCTAAAGACATCATGATAGTGGCACTGTCGGCTCAAGCTTCTCCCACTTAGTTACACATGGTGGCAGCTAGTCCAGAGGTTAAAGCCTCCCAGAAGACCACGGTTAGGCAAGTAGCTCTGTCACATCCTCGCACTGGTGCAACATATAAAAAAGATCAACCAGCTCTGATGTAGTTGTGGCATTGCTGTGCCTCCCCTAACAGGTGGCACCCCTAGGCACATTCTGCATGTTCTTAGTGATTAATCTGGCCCTGCTACACTACCAGTTTTATTTTGGGTTTTGCAGCATGATTTGTAATATTGGGCTCTTTCTATTTTCTGGAGATTCAATTATTTATATTTTTATAATCAATTCCAACAGAAAGAGCTCATTTAATCTATCTGTATATGGTATATGTATATACTGTATCTATATTTGTACAATGTATACATACACACACGCATACACACACACCCACCCATATTATTATTGAGCTATTATTGAGGCAGTAGAGATATGGCCTACTTAAATGTCTTTTTATGGAACTTTATAGACATAAGTACTTTAAACAGGGGACTCCAGATGGTCTTAGAAATATAACTATCACAAAAGAAAAGGAGACCTGGAGGAGCAACTGCAGGAGACAAAAAAAATATTATAGCAAGGTTATTTGTCTTCCAAGGTTGTCATGGCAACATTAGAATGGGAATATTGAGGACTATTGTAGGTGGGGGGTACCTCTCAGCTCTGGGTTTCAAGCTGTAATACTACAGTATATTATGTTCTACTGATCTTTGTTGTTTGCTACTTGTAGCGTAAGCTTTTTTATGTTAAATTGGGTTTGTTTGCATGCCACAGTGTGCATGCATGTGTGTACAAGAGGCATATATGTATGTGTATATGTATATGTAGAACATATGCATTCTGCACTATGTATCACTATCAATGCATTTATGTCTAATATACAGACATAAAATTATATCTTTAGTAAATTAATTTTGCAATTATCTGTTTATTACACACATTAAGATGTGTAATACTCTACATGCACCTTAATAGTATTAGTAATGTGCTTTGATGATGATAACCAATGTTTTACTTTATATTAAAAATAATTAAATAGATGTATAAATAATGTAAGAAACAGCATGCATGTTCTCCACAAGTGATCTGGATTTGTAGCACAAGTGCAGAGGAACGCACAGTACAGTGTTCTTTGTGCCATAGGGATTTGATGTTGTGACCTCCCCATGTCACAGTGTTGCACAGCCATATTCTTTTCAGCATTTGGCTGCAGTATATGGACAAGTAATTTGTGGGACACCTGAACATCACACCCATTTGTGCTTAGTGAAAATTGTATTTCAAAACATGTATCATTGATTTAAAGGTGTCCCCCACTGAACGGCCTCCATTGCCCCGGGAAGGCTAATCACTAGATTAGCTAGGCCATCACGGACGTTGGTAATATGGCCCAATTTTCCAATACATCTCTAAGATGTTTACTTGATGTGGTCCAGGCTATGCACAGGCCAGTCAAGCTGTTCCACTAAACTTGTATAACCTTTTTGATGGATCATGCTTTTAGCATGGGGCCATTGTAGTGCTGCAAAAAGCATACAATTCATTAGATGGACAGTGTTTCTGGTAGCATTTTAATTTTCTGTTACAAGGTCCAAAAATGAAAAGTACCAATTTAAGGGCCTGATTTAGCTGCGAACGCTTGTGCGATCTGCAGCACAGTTCCCAATGTTGGGGTAACTGCTTACGCACAGGACTCATCCTCCACATGTTCAGAACAGGTTCTGGGATCACATCGAAAAATTGCCTGAGTGGCCAGACCGTGACTGTGTCAGGAATCAATCGCATGGCTTATTTGAACTCTGAATTTGTCCATTAGTCTGTCAGAAAGTGAAGTCCTATAACTGTGTGTTTGCCACCGCCCCGGCATTGAGCAGTGTCACCTGTGGATTTGTATGACTGCTTGGACTTGGAATCCCAATCGATGAAGCTCATGAGGAACAGCTAATATTGCTTATTCTGTACATGTAGTGAGTGTGTAATGAGTCTGGCAACTGAGATGATTTTTACAAGTGCAATGTAAACAGGTGAGGAGAAAAGCACTCTCTTTTTTTTTTTACAAGGTTCCATGTTTTAAAACTCAGTGGTTCTATACTGAGCTTGTGTGGCCTACAACTTCACATCCTGGCTGTTGTTACTCTGTGACATTTCCACTTCACAATAACAGTCCTTGCATTAGATTGGGGAAGCTGTAGCAGTGCAGACAGCAACATACTAAACCTTCTTGCTGGAAAGTGACATCCTATGACATTGTCACATTAAAAGTCACAGAGCTCTTCAGTAAAGGTCAACTTACAGTTGTACTGCTGGCGTGTGAAATGCTTTACTTGCTGATCTCATGGTGCTTGTGTTCTGGAGTTCACATACTGCTTATAAACATTCAAATTGTCAACAACATGTAAGAATCTCCATAAAATGTTCTACACACACATACATACACACGTTTTGCAGTTTGAAAAAATAAACCTATAAATGACACATACTTCTCCAACAGGAGCCTCATAATGAAAAGACAAATCTCTCAGTTTGTGAGTAGCTAACCACACAGCTTCACTCTGATTGGCTAGTGCAAAATAAAGTAATTTTGATTGGTTAAGGGCAGATAAATAAACATTATTTAATGGCTCTATATAATGTATTGATACATTGTAGTTAATTTCATAACATGTACTGTACTTGGCCTTTCTAAGCATAAGAGATTGCGTGTAATAGGGCGTACACGCGGTGCGATGTAGTCAATTTTCTATTTGATTTTAATTAAGGAGATGATAAAGTTAATGATGATAATTTATGATGTTGAAAGTTAATATTATGGCAACACTGCACGTTTTAATGAATTTGAGGATGTGTTATTTAATGATGAGGGGGAAATATCCTGTGGCAGTCATAACAATGTTTTTGTAATATATTGTGGTCAGTAAGATGATCTTATATTGTGTGGTTGCTTTGTAGTTATGGCAATCATATATGTGGTATATGGTGGTCATTATTGCTCTCTGCATGATACAGCAGTCCGTGATCTCTTCTATATTAAATGGTGGTCACGGTGATACTCTGAGTTATAGAGGCATATTTGTATGTGAAGGCCTGGAGCTGTAGTCCCATCCACCCCATTGTTGATGTCCCTGTTCTTAATAAATGATAGGAGAAAAGGAAGGTTTTCTTATGTTGCACTGTTATACTGAGAATATTAATATAATGGCATTAATAATAAATAGCTTTGATTCATCTTATTTTGCATACATTATTTATAATTGTATTTATTAACAGTTCCTTCAATAGCGCATACATATTCCGCAGCGCTTTACAGAGAATATTTTAACATTCACATCAGTCCCTGCCCCATTGGAGCTTACAATCTATATTCCCTTCCTCATGCATACGCACACACAGACATTCTAGGGTTAATTTTGTTTGGAACCAATTAGCCTACCAGTATATTTTCGGATTGTGGGAGGAAACCGGAGTACCCGGAGGAAACCCATGCAAGCACGGGGATAATATACAAACTCCACACAGTTAGGGCCATGGTGGGAATCGAACCCATGACCTAAGCGCTGTGAGGCCGTAATGCTAACCATTACACCATCCGTACTGCCCCATACATATTGTAATATGGTAAAGATCCCTATATAGTGTATTACAGCTATGTGTACCAAGTGCTTTTTCGGTGTATAACACATCACTCAAATCCCTGAAAAACACAGATGGTTGTCAGTGTCTACTACTGCCGAAGAGGGGGTTGCCCAATCAGAGCCTGCACACCGGCCCCTCCTCTATTAAAGCACTGCTGATTGTTAACATTAAATTATATACATATAGATATACTGTATCTTCCCCAATAGTGGTATAGCGCCAATAGATTAATGATAGTCCATGTGTTCCAATGTTTTTCACAATAAAACAACTGCAGAATTCTTCTCAGTGATGCTTTTAAATATATATAACTGTGCGGAGTTTGTATATTCTCCCCGTGCTTGCGTGGGTTTCCTCTGGGTACTCTAATTTCCTCCCACAATCCCAAAAAATATACTGGTAGGTTAATTGGCTCCTATTAAACTTATCCCTAGAATGTCTGTGTGTGCGTATACATGTGGTAGGGAATATAGATTGTAAGCTCCACTGGGGCAGGGACTGATGTGAATGCTCAAATATTCGGAATATGTGTGCATTAAGAAACTGTGAATAAATAAATAAATAGATAGACAGATAGTTTGCAGCATATATATCACACATTGATTTTTACTCTGCACAGTATGCAATGAACAAGATTTGACCATCTTTAGTGGTTAAGCAGTGCCATCTAGAGGTAGACTTGAAGAATGGCAACAGTATCTAGTAAACCTCTTAAGCAAATTGCAGTAACCTGTATTTACACCTTCAGGTTTATTGATTTCCCTGAAACAGCAATGCAATAAATAAATCAAACACTCTAAAACTAATACACTGGTGGCATATGAATGTGAGATACAACGGTAGCTTATTTTCCTTTGTTAGATGAGCTAAAGTGACTGCCAGCCATTAAGACCTTTCTATGAACTGTGTTTCAAAGAGCTGGAAGATATGTGATTTGTGCTTAAAAGCATTTCCTGGTAAAGATGCTTGCTTAGAGTAAGGTGAGACTACAGAGATTACATTGTAACAATGATTATAGAGTAGTATAATTGGGCTGTATGGGTCCATAGTCTGTGATAAACAGAATCCAACCAAACGGTAAATTTTGACTTATGCAGTATTCATCATGGTACTGGATCTGATCACATCTGACATTTTTACATCTCAAATCAAGACACATCAGTCTGCATACTGTATGCTGTGCTTTGTCGAAAGGATATGAAACCATTTAAAAAAAAACTGTATACAGTATGTCAAAATTCTGCTAAAAAAATGTCATTATCTTTCTCATTGTAATTTATTGCAGACACAAAATCAGACGATACGGTACCATACAAAATGTACAAATAAAGTAAAAAAAAAAATGTTATTATGATTTATATTCCTGAAGAGTCATATCATTCCAGAGCAAGGTTATGACATTCACTTTACACAAGAGTGGTTAGTGAAATGTCTCCTGGCTGTTAATCCATGTGGAGACCTACAGGGGATGTGACATTGTATGCCCCGGCCTAAATGTATGATGTTATCCCTGTGAGGGCACTGTTCTGTATAGTTACATTTAGTAAATGCAGTGGGGATAATTGCTGGAGAGGAACTGGCTCGAATCAGAGACAGATATACAGGTTATATGTCAACGGAATTCTGGGACAAATGATACTATATACACACTGCCCAATATTGCTAACAATAGCATTCAGTGATGTCCCCCGGCCACACTCAGAACATACCCTCATTGACAATATAATCAAAATTCGACTGCCTGTTCTAACAACAGGGGGGTCATTAATAACCCCCGAGAGCACGCATCATTAACTATACAGTGTGTTTACGCTAGACAACATGCACGATAATATTGTTAACAATATCGTTATCATGTATATCGTTAACAATTATCACATACCTCCCAACTGTCCCGCTTATCGCGGGAACGTCCCGATATTTTGGGACATTCCCGCGTCCCTCCTGCCGCTGGCAGTGTCCCGCGGCGGTTGGGGCAGTTGGGAGTCCCCCCCTGTAGTCCGTGAATAGACGCTGTGCGCATGTGCACAGCGTCTATTCTTGCAGGCAGAGGGGCTGGGGGCTGGCCAGCAGCTCACAGAGCTGCTTGGCATGCCCCCACCACGGCGATAAACGGGGGCGTGGCCTCACAATAGTGCCGCGCGTATAGGCCACGCCCCCTTTCCAGAAAGGCCACGCCCCGCAAAATTTGCCACGCACACCGTCCCGCCTCAGCCAGCCCACATGTTGGGAGGTATGTTATCATATAGTGCAGTGGTTCCCAAACTGTGTGTCATCACACCCTGGGGTGCCTCAGGACACTTGCAAGGGTTCCCTGGGTTGGTGGCCCAGGACTAGTTCAAATTATTTATAATCAATATAACAGGCAAAACCAGTGCTTGTGGCTGCTAATCTTAACATATTTCGATAAAACATAGCAAATATTATCCCTTACCACATAACTGACTCTAAGCAAATATAAACATTCATCCTAGAGGTGCCAAAAAATATTTTGATGCTAGGACGCCGCAATTCAAAAAGTCTGGGAGCCCCTGGTATAGTGTCTAAGCAGCGTAAGTGTGGAAATGGTAGGCAGGCGAGGCTTCACCTGTCATACCCATTTTACTCCAGAATTACAAAGAAGAAATATCATTTATGTATTTTTTATATAATCTATATCTATAAAAGGCTAACTACGCCTCACCTCTGAGCTGAAGTACCGCTATTGACCACTAGAGGCCACCCGACTCAACAAACCAAATCACTCCTTAACAGAAAGTGAAAGCAAAATTATCTGTTTCAAACTTGCTGTATATAGAGGGGCAGATGTATAAACCAGCGTTAAGTGTTTTTTCTGCAACTGGGGGGATTACGTTTGTTCACATGTATGAACAGCGCACCTAACATGCGCTATGGACAGCCCGCAGAGTAGCGCTCGGCAGGGCTGTCCCCTGCAATTCCCCCCCCAGTGTTTAGCGGCCGGGGCAATGTATTAACAGACGCTTTCGCCAGCTCAGGGCTAGCGTTGTCCTATCCCCCACTGCAGGGACAATGCTAGCCCTGCTTCTGGCTCCGGGCTGCACTGGAGATCTCGCGCATGCCCATTACAGCCGGCTGGGGGGAGAGAACATGTGCAGGGTTGCCTGGGAGCTGATAAGGAGAGCCATTATTGCTGGGCATAACGACTCTCCTTATCGGCGGAGGGGGAGGAGCATTTGCTCATAACGGGTGCCCGATTCTTCACGTTAAGCAGGAGAAGCGGGACCCGTAATTTTAAAAACGTTAGGGGCGCAATAATACATCTGCCCCAGAGAGAGGGAGCTGTGAAGACAGAGATTGGAGGTAGGAGCATATAAAAAACATTTAACTAGTTTTATATAATTTTACAGTCAAAACCTTGGAGTATACTGGAGTATGTGAGGCTCTGCCTCACTTCACCAAACATCAGTGGTCAAATTATTTCTGACAGCCATCTGATTTTATTGCTGCTAGTCTGATGTGAAACCAAGGCAAACAATTTGTAAATGCAGAAGTAATGTATGAATTCTGATATGCTTAAGCTATAATATTTGGACATCCATATCCCTGAGTGGGCACTTTCACTGTTACTGTTACATAAATAGAGCAATACTTTTAAATCTATAACATAAAGTAATTGGTTAATCAAATTAGTGTCATAAAAAAACATGACTATATTTAAAAGCTTTGTCATTTTAAATTGAGTTATAGTAAAAACAAAAAAGGAAGAAAATAATAATAATAGGGATGGAAACTAAACCTCGGTCATTTTTAGAAAGCTAATGTCATGTATGTGTTTTCTTGTACTATTTTAAGGTATGACCTTGAAGGACATTTAACAAATGCAACCTTTCCAACCGGAGAAGTCAGCAGTTTCTACAGCGACATGGAGAAATCCACTCGGGTCGAGCTAGACACTTCAAACAAAGAAAATGTTATCACCACAACTAATATCTCTGCAACAAGCATTGTATATGCTTTAAAACAAGGTATTGTAAGCAAAGCAACAAAAGCGTTCAATTCAAACAACTAGAGATCTTTGTCACCTTATTGAGTAGCAGGATTGTTTTTTTTTAGCTTGAACTAATCACTATTAGAAGCAGTAATATTACTCAGTGCAGCAATGTGGATTCTCATGCATGCCAAAAGGTGTGTGGTCGGGTGCAAATGATGCCATTCCCACATGGTGTGTGGCATTTTGGGGGTTACACCCCTATACTTATTACAATTAATCCATGCTCCCTGGTGTGTGGCATTTTAGGGGTCAGACCCCTATTCTTGCTACAATGAAGACATGCCCCTTGGTGTGTGGCATTTTGGGAGTCACACCCCTATTCTTGTCACAATGAAGACATGCCCCTTTGTGTTTAGCATTTTGGGGGGTCACACTCTTTTTGCAGCAGCTGCTGGGTAGCCCCCATCCACTACCCAGTGTCCACGCACAGTTTGGCTGCTTAGTGAGACCATTACTAAGGTATGACATCAAAATAGCATAGCAGCTCTGCTATTCTGCTGTCACCACCTTGGATGGTGTCACCCAGTGCATCCACACCCCTAGTGAAGTCAATGTAGCTCTAGCTTTTTTCCATTACAAGTTCCGTTGTGCTCCATATACAGACTCAGTTGCACCAAATACTGTATAACTGTGCAATATCAAGAAGATTCACTTGAATTGTACGATGATGAAGTCAGAGTAAGGATGCACAAGTTATCATCATCATTAGGGGCTGATTTATCATCATATTTTAAAACTCATTGCATATGATAAATGGAGCACCAGTCAATCAGCTCCCAACTGCCACTTGCTTGGAAAATGGTGGTTGGGAGCTGTTTGACCAGAGCACCATTTATCATACAAAACCAGTTTGATACTATGATAAGTGTCAAGGAAATGCGATATCAAGATATTGATGGGACGCTTGATAGAAGGAGCTGTTTTAGACCCTAGCAGCAGCAAGAAAAGGGGGTGTCAAGCACTTACACAATATAAACGTATAAAAGAAGGGTGTTTTTTGCTGCACTTTAAGAATACAATGATACATTTTAAATAAAGAAAAATATACCTGGTTTTAATAAACAAACAAAACAATAATAAAAATACATGGTATTTGTGTAGTACCATGGCGCCCACTAAGCAATTTGCTTAGTGGGCTATTCTGCGTAAGAAAATCGTAGCATCGCAGGCCCAGTTTTAGTGCCGTGCGATGGGATGTGATGCAGTTTTCCTATGTAATTTATTTACTGCTCTCTTGAGTGATCGCGCCTCACTCAAAATCTCATGCAATCGCATGCGATTTTATAGGGTGCGACGCCATTAACTTTATTATACACTTCTATGACATGCAAGGAGTTTTAGTTACCCCCCACTATCCACGCCACCCCAAAGCGTGGCGAGCGGCAGCGGAACGCATCCTCCCGACCTTTTCATACCCCCACTATCCACATCGGCGTGGAGTTGATTTTATATAGTGTGGCGAGCACAGCGAGCCCAAAGCGTGGTGAGTGCAGCGAGCCCCGCGGATTACTTTACATAGATTCCGCATCCGCTCACCACACGCACACGCACTATATAAAGTCAACTCCACGCCGACGTGGATAGTGGGTGCGAAAAGGTCAGGAGGACGCGTTCTGCAGCCGCTCGCCACGCTTCAGGGTGGTGTGGATAGTGGGATTGTTTTAGGAACACATTCACACCTGCCATATCATACATCTGACACAGTAATGGCGACATCTGTTAACGATTAACTTGAAATTTACTTAATAATTAATACTAACATATCACATTAATTACAATTATAACAATAAATCAAGTAAAAGAACATGAATAATGACAATTAATAATGAAAAAATATATAATAATAACAAAGTTACACTTCACTCAGAATGCGGAGAAACGCATTATCAGCGCCCAGAGTCTTACGCCACATAAATTCTTGTAGGTAGGAGTCTAAATGTTTGCGTGACGTGCCTCTTTGGTGCTTGTTGCACCATTTACATGCCCCCTACAGGCGCTCAATGTTCTGGATGTGAACACCTGACTCAGGGTCGGCAAAGTTTACATGAGCATGTTCGTATACGGCCTGCTCAAGCTGCTCCGTATTGTAAGCCCACCAGCAATCAGAGTAAATCATTGTTCCTGGTTCCACAAAGTGATTGATGGTGGCCATCAATGTAGTGGCATCACGCTTCTCGACTGGAGTCACAAAGCAGTCACCAGTCTCCCTGCAAATCCCTCCGAAGCTTTACTGCTGAGGCAGCTTCTGTCCCACATGACTTTTATGTTTCACAAACAGGCTCTCATCCACTTCTACTATCTTGCCGGGACCGCCAATTTGCTGATGGGGCTGTGCAATTAGGTCCAGAGTGCAGGCCTCATGCATTAAACTGTTATACTGCACTGTAGTTTTATTAGACAACTGCAGTTGACGGTCACAATAATTTACAGTTGTAAACTCCTCCGCCCAGGAATATATAAAGCGGACAAGGGAAGGGAAGGGTAAATGGCACCCCAGGAAACAATGCGCCGCTCAGAGGCTCACCCTCTTGTGACAGGCTTTAATGTGGCAGCGCCACATGCATTCTTTCATGGATAGGTGTATAGGGTGCCCGTTCACATAATTTTGCGTGACTGGAAGCAAATTGTGCTGCTAGAAATAACAAACAGCCTCCTCCTCTGTATTTGGCAAGGTGAACATGCTCACAGGTTCACCAGACACTACTGTCACTTTGTGCACATTTTCTGCTCTCCCCGATGCAGCCATTGCTGTCAGTTATTCAGCTCTGGGACCAGGAACACTACACAAGTTCTGGCTGACTACGCTATTTGTGCAGCCTACGTTGATTTTGAAAGCACAGCTACGCTAACTGCCTAATGTCCATGCCATATTCACTACTGAGATCGCATCGCACGCATCACACAGTACTAAAACGGGCCGTGCGATGCGATTTCCCAACGCTAGCATACATATGCTAATTGGACGCCCTGCAAATACACAAGTACCAAATACATTGATATATCATGCTGATGTAATATAGAAAGTATTAAAAATAATAATAATATATATGGGAGAATACAAAATTATAAGAGGTGCATATTCAGATTATTATATTCACCCGTTGCCTCTGGTTGAACTGTGTCCCATAGATCTTGTGTAATGTCCCAGTGGTTTCTCCAAATAGCTATTTGGGTACTGAAGAAATTAAACATGTATTGCTGGCAAGGTTGCTTTTCCTGTGGAGAGATGATAGGCACTGCATGGTTGCAGCAGGCTGGATATACCTGTCTTCTCATATTAGCCAGTTACTGTTAAAGCCGTAGATGTTGGTAGCAGGTAAGATGGAAAACATCCGCAGTGGAGTCCCAATTGTTGATGGTGAAGGTTGACTGGTCAATAGTCGGGCCAAGGCATCTGGGTGTAGTGGAGACTGAAGTGAGCACCTCTCCACCTGAGGAGCGCCTAAGTTCAGAGTATATATTCTTTTATTTTGACATTTTCCTTATAGGGATCTAGGGGTAGATCCTGCTTTACTCATACAGGCAAACCTCCACTTATAAAAGAGCCACGTTATCCTTCAAACCATTGTTCTATAACAACATACTACTAGAAGCTGGTGGCCAAAGATGGAGATGAGTATGTGGACAAAGATGGTCACTGAGTGTTTGCGTATGGGAGAGCTGTGATGGAAATGTGAAGAGAAGAGGGCTTTGACAACAGGAGGGAAAAGGGCCCTTCTCTGAGGAGTTTACAGGCTAGTTGGAAGGGGAGACAGACAGATTACATGAGGTGCAAGCAATTGGGAGGTGGTTTGATAGCAGGATATAAGCAGGCAGGGATGGTCAAGGCATGAGGCAGGGGGTCGGTGGACCAGCCTCAGGACTAGGTTATGCAGCGGAAGGGTACCCGTTGATGAATAGGTAAGTTTTCAGTGCCCATTTGAAGCTCTGCAAGGTCGGGGAGAGTCTAAGGGAGCAAGGGAGTGTGTTCCACTGAAGGGGTGCAGCACGGGCAAAGTCACGAACTCTAGCATGGGAAGCAGTGATCACTGTGGAGGAGAGAAAACAGTCTCTACCATACCAATAGAGCACACAGGGGTCTTCAATGTAAGCCATGCCCCTCTGGAATTTGGTCTTGCCCCTTAATAAGCTTCTTGAATCACAGGTTGTGCAATGTGCACCCTCCACTCACTGCTGCTTCCTATCATACCAGCCACCAACTGATCCTCTTCCTGGAGGCACTTGTAAAGGCCCCCATACTCTATGTAACTTGGGCCTGATTTCACCTGATTCCAGCGGATTGGCCCGAAATCAGTCCAAATAGCATGCATGTGACATCAAATGTGCGGTCCCTTGTGCATCAGATCAGAGCGAGATCATACATGCTGCATGTAAGATATCTGGGTCAGACCCCCTCCCGGCAGCAGTGAACGGGTATCACATGAAGTAGCACCGAATGTGATGAATCACATGTGATCCTGCCGGTCGGGGAGGTCCCAGGCTGCTCAAGGAGGATTTGATGGGACTTCTCTGAAATGGTTTTCGAGTTTATCTTATTCCAAAAATACTTTTATATCTAGTTCCTCCTGCATTTTATTAGGGGAAGGTTGGTCATAAGACATTGGTGTTTCTCATGTGTTGACTCTAATACAATTTTTGGATACAAGAAATCTCTGAGTACCACCATCCATTTCAAGATAGATAGATAGATATCAATATTTTACATGGATAATGGTTTCCTTAGCCTGGCTTTTGGTTAACTCCATCAATGTCTAGCCCTTGTCCTTTTTCTATTCAGCAATGATTTTTAGAACGGAAATATCTCTATGACTATTAGAAAATACATTTAATCTATCTGTCGTTTCATGTAGGTCTATCTCTCTACACTAGTTTAACGGACCCAACATGTACTGGGTCACTTCAGTCTCCACCCCTGTGCTTAGCTTCACCTCTGTCTGGAAACCCCCTCCTGCAAATCCTCCATTTGTCCCTGCATACCATGACCCCTTTGTTACTACCTACACCCTACTGACTGCCAAAATATAAATGTCTTGGGAATATCTGAATTGTTGGGATGTATAAAATGTAGGATTCTTTTAGATGGGTGTTTAACATGTCATTACATTTTAATTACTATCAATTGTCATCTTGTGTTTATTGTGTGGTGTTTAAAAATACATCAAGTACTTAGAGCCTTCAAGCAAGAGCAAGAAGTATAACCTGGAAAACTTTCATATCTTTACTAACATAGAGCTTAACAATTAAATATAAAACTTAATTGGTTACAATGTACTGTAGGCGTCATATACTGTACATACAGGTCAATTACATGGGAAGTAGGGATGTCAAGTGTGAATCTTGTGGCCTCACAGAGAACTAATTTACTACAGCATAAGTACTGAAGCATTGCAGCCTTATTTACTAGCATGCTTGCTTCTTCTAATTAGCAGCTGTTAAATAATGCAAGAAAAGTACACACTGGCATTTCGTATATGCTGGAACAAGTTCACTCAGGGGGTTATTCTAGTTCACTCTTTCTGACAAAATCCTTCTTAGATGGACAAAACCATGTGCACTGCAGGGGGCAGATGTAAAATGTGCAGAGAGAATTAGATTTGGGTGAGTTATTTTGTTTCTGTGCAGGGTATATATTGGCTGCTTTATTTTTACTCTGCAATATAGATCTCACTTTGAAGTAAAACCCCACCCAAATCTAATTCTCTCTGCACAAGTTACATCTGCCCCACCTGCAGTGCACAAGGTTTTGTCCATCTAAGAAGGATTTATCAGAAAGAATGAACTAGAATAAGGCCCTCAATTTGTAAAGCATTATTTGCAAGAGCAGTGCTACTTCCTGGACTCTGCACACCTAAGGATAATCCAAGTTACCCGGCAGCCCTAATTAAATAATTGAGATTGTGTAGCTGCAGCCTGTCTGCTCCAGTCAGTCTTGTTGTAGAAAAAATGGGTGAAAGTTAATAGAATGGCAGATTCAGAAATTAAGATATTTGGTAAGAAATCTCCAGGTTTTTTTTTTTTTTTTTAAAGCGGCAATCATTTACACTTAAAAACCAGTTTGATTTTAAAGTGTAAATGATTGCCGCTTTAAATAAAAACTGGAGATTTTTTACCAAATCTCTAATTTTCTGAATCTCTCATCTTATTAAATTTCACCCTGTATGTGTAGACAAATCGGCAGAGAAAACTGATGGAAGAAAGACGAGCAAAGTAGACAAATAGATACACGAGTTTGCCAAACACTCCTATCTGCCTTATAGACTAACTGATGACAGACAAAATAGACCTCTTAGTAGGTTACATAAAATGCCTAACCACTATATCTGGCATAATGTAAGGCAGTTATTTTCAACAGTTTTCAACTCGTGGCACACCGAACAGGATTTTAAAATTGCCAAGGCACACCATTAGTCCTCCCAGAGAAAAACACACAGACACTTGCACCCACAGGAAAAACAAACACACCCATTGGCTCCCACACGAACAAAACATTAGCCCCCACATAAAAAAACAATAATTTATACTTACGCCCATAGAACACAAAAATGAAACACATTGGCCCCCAGATGAACACAGTAAAGTATAGTACAGAGTCTATGCCAGACTTATCTGCTTGCAGAGTGCAGAGTGCCCCAGGGTGTAGAGTTAAAAATGCATCTCTGGCTCCAGCGGCAGACTTGAGAACTGCTCACGGCACACTAGTGTGTCACTTCACAGTGGATGAAAAATGCTGCTGTAAGGTATTATTGCTGTCACTGCATTCATCTTTTACAATAATACGATTTAGCTACTGTATACATACAAAACAAAATGTGTAATGTTATTGTGTTATTCTCATAGCCACGTAATGATGAGGTTTTCCACGAGAATTAAGTCATTTCACATATTACATGATGAGCTAAATTGAATGTCTGTAACATTCAGGTGCTTGCCCTGTTTGTGTAAATAGACCCAATATTAATGCTATGCGACTCTAAGAAATAAGTTAGGTTATAAAAGCATTACCTTTACAAACCACTAATCATAATGTGATCAATCGCTAAACAATTGTTCCCTATCTGTTGGCAGAAAACACTCTTAACATTTATCGTGTTAATCCTGATGGCTCCCTACGTGTCACCTTTGCCAGTGGAATGGAGATCAGCCTTAATGCGGAACCCCACATACTAGCAGGAGTGGTCAGCCCAACTTTGGGTAAATGTAACATCTCACTACCTGGGGAGCACAGTCCAAATCTTATTGAGTGGCGACAACGTAAGGAGCAGCACAAAGGCAATATTTCCTCTTTTGAAAGACGCTTAAGGGTAAGGCTTTTTCACTGTCATATTACTACCTTCCTGTAATAAATTACAATGCTTCTTGTACATTCTTACTGTGTGGGAAGAACCAATTTGTTTCATGTACTGTAATTGCAAAGCAGAAATCATACAGCGGTTTCACATCCTGAATTCACTTTGAGAACTTAAAGGGAAACTACCATTTCAGAAGCACATAGGATTATATGTTATCATAGCTACACTTTTTAACATGATGCTTCTTTGGAAAAAGCAAAGCGAAATACATTACTTGCCAAAAGTATGTGGAGACCTGTTCTAATTAGTGTGTTTGGAATTTCAGCCACCGCCATTGCTATATTCAATCACGATCACCACACGGTACAGTGTACCCATTCGATTTTGAATATATAGTACAGTTCTGTACTATATCTAGTCTTGCCTGCACAATCTACTAGTTATGTTTGATATAAACTGAACGGGAGCACACATCAGCATCAAATCTAATGCAGCTGAAAACCGTTCAAGTTTGATTCAATTTTGACTATATAGTCAAAATCAAATCGAAAGTGACCCTGAATTGCACCATGTGTAAAGGGCATCAGCCTGGCCCACAAGAGAAATTCCCAATGGGCCCTACTGCCTGAGGGCCCCAACACTACTTCAAGTGCCAGGGTTCAGACAGTACCCTCAAATAATACATTGCATTATACAGTTACCTGGTAAAAGCAGGAACATTGATTAAACAGACCATGCACTGTAGTATCCATGTTCTCTACATAATATGTCCTATGAAATGGTTGGCCAAGCCTTTGTGGTGGTGACCAAAATAAACACCAATCAGAAGAATATAACATTACTTTACATAATTATCATGCCATTCATGAGTGATAGATTAGATTAGATTTCTTTACAAAAGTGTCTGTAGGCCAAAATGAACCATTGTAATGAATAGTTTTACTAAGCAACAACTTTTAATGTGAATGTCAGCAGTATCAGCAACTGTAGCAACCGTATTTATACTTCAGAAAACAAGCAGAGTGTGTGTTCCCCCCGGTGACAGCGATGCTCGGTCCCGTGTGCCACCATTGCCTGACTTTTATACTGCATCCAATATAAATCTAGTCATCGCCAGTGTAATAAGATTGCTCAGCACAAAGGCACAGTCGCCCCTTGTGTGTGGGGCATAAGGATTCATTATAATACCAAAATGACGTTATATGCATATACAGGTTGACTATCCCTTATCCGAAATGCTCAGGACCACGAGCATTACGAAAAAGGGATTTTTCAGTTTTTTGGAATATTTTTTTTACATACTTACCTGTCACCTGGTGGGACCCCGATGGTCCCTCGGCGTCCATAGCAGGCCTTCAGCTTCATCTCCGGCGTCTCCAGCGGTCTCAGTAGTGCATTGCGCGAGTTCCCAGGCGTGCCGGTGACGTCACCAGCGCGCCTAGGAACTCGTGCAATGCACTCCTGGGACCGCTGGAGACGCCGGAGATGAAGCTGAAGGCCTGCTGTGGACGCCGGGGGACTAGGTAATATTAAAAAAGTACATTATTATGCAATTATATATACACTGCACTCACTGTATTACAGTGTAGAGGCACAGTCAGAAACATCTATTATTTTGACTTTGAGAAAATAAGGTCATTGCTGATTTATGTTTTTTTACATCTGCAATTATTTCATTTGTGCACTCTGCACATGTGCTGTTTTGCTTGCGGTAAAGGCTATCTCTTACTATGAGGTCATACCCAGCATAATAATTGTTTTGAAAAAAAGCACACATAAGCATCAGCTTGATTAAACTACTTATGACAGGGATAGTGGAACTGAAGCTTCAGCAAGAATGCAAAGTGAAGGAAACAGACATTAACATTAGTTTGCTTCATATTCCAAGCACTACACACCAATGTGGCAGATTAGATAAATTCCCCTGCCTAGGCATTTGACTATGAATTATGACTTGAGTGGAAAGTCATAAATCAATGCCATCAAACCCGATCCTCTGTCTCCCTATTTTGACCCCTTTGAAATTAAATACTAACGCATCTTTATGAATTCCACATAGAGTTCCTGCATTTGAGCTGTAATAATTCTTTACCACCTACAGAATAAAATAAATATCTCATTAGCGTTCCATCTGTGTTCACTTTACCTTTATCTCTCCCTTCCCCCTCTCTGTCTCTAATGCGGCATACACATGGGGCGATTTAAATCCCAATTCTAAGTGATCTGACTAGATTGCTTAGAAATGAAGCACAGAACGCTCCGTGTGTATGCCCCATAGCCATGGCGATGCACATCACCATTGCCGGCAGAGATAGACAATGCATGCATCCTACTAGATTGCCGTGTTTTGACTAGCAAAACACTGCTCAGCGCAGATCGCTCAGCACACATCTTAGGTGCATCGCTTGTGTGCCGCGATGTGGGCCGAGCGATCTGTGCTTAAGCACCTCATTCATCACGGAGGTGGTGGCACCTTGTGTGTACTGGGCTTTAGACTTTCCCATTTCTCAGCTTTCAGCCCCCTACTGTACCTTTCAAACGCTCATTCTGATACATTGTTTACCCTGCTCACTACCTTTCTCTCTCTAACACAACCATTTCTTCTGTCTTTCTCTGGAAAAGAACATTTTTCTGTAATTTAATCGTCTCCCCTTTTCCATATAAAAATTGTAAATGCTTATTGATTTCAATAAGTTACAGGTGACAACAACTTTAAATTTTTAGGAACATCTTAGTACATAGGCAGGCATGTCATTATATTTGTATTTATATTTTATGTACACATATAATTGAAATGCTATACAATCTACCCTTGAGTTCTTCCTGTACAATAGACATTTCAATTACATGTGTAGTCCTCTGCTTTGGGGAAAAAAAACATTGTTAACAGGATGCCTTCGATGGTGGAAAATCATTGGATCAACACCATTAGTGGCAAAAACATTTGACCTTCAGTGACAAACTTTCGATAAAAGTTAATAATTGGTGGTCGATGGCAATACTTAAATCCTGGTGCTGGTTCTTAAAATACTACTCCTACAAAAAATGTTCCTGGTATTTTTGGAAGCAGCACACACCCAAAGAGCCTGGGGATGGTTATGCTTAGGAGAGGGCTGGGGGGAGGGCATGGTGGATTTTGACATTTTAACTCTTTCTTTTAAATTTTACCCAGAGAAGCACCGCACACTTCTAAATGACTGATTCATTTCAGCAGCCAAAAAAGTGGAGCTGAATTAACGGCTGCGTTTGCTAATGCAAACTATAGTAAATATTGGTGAAGTCGTGAGTGCATATGGAAAGTCCTGCTGAGTTTGGCTGATGGACTTTTTATTCATACTTGTGTGTGTGTTCTGCCGTGGTTTATATTTGTATTTGAGCAAATGCTGCCAATTACTGTGTTTAGTAAATTTAGGATATGGGATTCCTGGCTGAGATTACCTCATTAGAGCTTGTTTGATTTTTTAATAAATGTACCCCTTAGTGTCAATCCACAAATGCCAAAATACACTTAGGGGAATAAGCTAAGTACAACTCATAGCAGTCTTTTCAACATGTTCTGTTCTTACCACATTTGTAGCACAGCTAATATTTTAAGCACAAAGACTGTATGATGTGTTAGAGCGCTTCAGAAATGAACCTTTATCATAACCTTTATCATAGAGGTGGCATTTTGAAGTACTATCCAGTCTATGAATTCACTAAGAACAAGGGACTTCACTGACATCATGAGAATAGTGGTGTAGGCCACTAAATGATTTTCACACAATAGAATGGTATGTCCTATTACCATTGGCGGATCCAGTGCAGTCAAAATTCAAATAGGTGAGACACACCAAGTGCCAACACAAATCGGCCAAACTTCGACATCCAGGCTCACTGGCAGTTGGTTTGGCTCCACTATTTGGATTTAAAATTGCACTGCAACACACCAATGGATCCGTCACTGCCTGTTACATGTGTCGCTATATGGTATTACAGTAAATCTCTCTCCCAGACTGTCAGGACTTCTCCGTGTGGTAACAATGAAAAGATTATTTATTTTCCTCATTTGGAGCCAGCACTACTGAATTATTAATGCCTCCATCTTACCTGTGATCTGATTATTAATGTCCTACCAATCTGTAAACTGATTCACTGCACATGACAATGGTGACCTATTAGCACACAGGGGGCCCTATACAAACCTCTTTTTGGCCTTTGCCAGAACAATTCCTGGTAAAACCTGCTTACTAGCCTTCAGTCAGAAATTGTTTCACAGTTTGGCTAAGCAGTCCGGTGTGGTTCATCTGTTGCTTTGATATCCAGATGCCAGTGTTTAAAACTTGGTGCTCTCATAGTTTCCTATGTGTTCCTATGATACTCCAAATGCCAATGTTTAAAACTTGGTGCTCTCATAGTTTCATATGTGTTCCTATGATACTCCAAATGCCAAAAACTATTAAAGGTTTCCAGTGTGTTGCTGTTGTGCTCCAAGTGCCAGCCACTACTGCTGGAAACTGTCCACAGTTTCTAGAGTAATATTGTTATTCACCCAGCACCAGTCACTACTAGTTTGGGCTCTTTCTAGTCCCCCATGTATTCCTAGGTACTTTCAATTAGGGATGTGCACCGGCCACTTTTCAGGTTTTGGGTTCTGATTACCTTGAGGTTTTGGGTTCTAATGGATTTTGGCAAAACACCTCCTAAGTGTTATGTGTTTGGATTTTTTGGGTTTTAGGTTCTGATTTTTTTGTTAAAAAAGCATAAAAACTGCTAAAATCACAGAATTATTTTTTTTGCTCCTAAGCTATTTTAACCTCAATAACATTAATTTCCACTCATTTCCAGTCTATTCTGAACACCTCACACCTCACAATATTGTTTTTAGGGCAAAAGGTTGCACCAAGGTAGCTGGATAACTATGCTAAGCCACACAAGTGTGCGGCACAAACACGTGGCTCATGTAAGAGTGACTCTGCAGTGGTAGATATGGCAGTACTAGGCACCAGACAGGTAGATACAGCAGTACTAGGCACCAGACAGGTAGATAAGGCAGTACTAGGCACAAGACAGGTAGATACGTCAGCAATACTAGTATGTGCACCAGCAGAATTTATAATAAGTAATTTTATTATTAGGTACTGCTTGGCAATGGCACTCAATGGCACACGTCAGTGCACCAGCAGCATGGAAATATTTTTTACAGTCCCACGCAGCACAAGTATTATTTTTTTAATTAAATTATATATAGCAGCCTAGTATGTAGTTGTACTACTAGGTAGGTACACTGGTCTGTGTAAATAATACTGGCAACCTCTATTCACAGTATTCAGTGCAGGCAGCACCATTGGACTATATATAATTAAATTAATTAAGTATTAATAATAATATAGCAGCCTAGTAGGTAGATAAACTAAACTACTAGGTAGGTAGGTAGGTAGGCAGTAGCACTGCCAGTGGTCAACACAAAAGGTACTGTAGTTACACACCACCAGTAGCTTTATGCAGTGCACCAGCAGAATTTATAATAATTAATTTTATTATTAGGTACTGCTTGGCAGTGGCACTCAGTGGCACACATCAGTGCACCAGCAGCATGGAATTATTTTTTACAGTCCTACGCAGCACAAGTATTATTTTTTAATTAAATTATATATAGCAGCCTAGTATGTACTAGGTAGGTACACTTAGGCAGTAGCACTGCCAGTGGCAACAGTGGACTGAGTAACAAAATAATACTGGCAGATTCAGTGCAGGCAGTACCAGTGGACTATATATATAATTAATTATTATATATAATATTACAGCACAGCAACAGAGGTAGGCCCCAGCACAGAGGAGACAGTAGTATTACAAGTACACAGTTAGACTGTCCTCCTTGCTAGGGAGATCCCAACCTAAGCAGAGAGGAGAACAGAGTACACAGCAGCACTGAGGGAGACAGCTCCAGCGAATAAAATAATTACAGCACAGCACACCAGAGGTAAACCGCACAGAGGAGACAGTAGTACTACAAGTACACAATTAAACTACACAGCAGTACGGAGAGACAGCCCCAGCGAATAAGAAATATTGCGTTCAAGGTCAAGCTCAAGTTTAAGCCCCAGCAGCCGCACCAACACACCCTCTCCCAACCCACTACTAGACTGAAGTGAAGATGGCGGGCGCAGTAGCCGCTATTTAAAGCCTCGAGAAATCCGGCGCCGGGTGATGATGTTCTGACCACGCGGATGGACCCGAGTCAGGCGGGAATCTCTGAGCGCTGCTCGGAACCGGGCTCGGAATGATGATGTCCGTGGGGGCTCGGATCTCTGGAATCCGAGTCTGCACATCTCTACTTTCAATATCAGTATACTCTGCTGTCAAACAACACAAGTTCCAGAATACCACATACTGGTTGGGTTCCACGTCAATTGTTATTTAATCAATTGGCACAAGCACAACCTCCAAGTTTGTGTACATCTTGACAATCAATGTAAGGGAAAAGAAAAATGAGTAAAAACAACAAAAAAACAAGAAGGGGATGTAGAGGGGGAAAAAAAACAAGAAACCAAGGAAAACAATGAAGTAGACACAACAGAGATAGGTAAAGGGGTATTAATCTGAGAAAGCACACCACCTCAAAATTTTGGACAAAGGCTTAACATTTCCCCAACTAATAAATTGAATACATTTCAGACATATTTAGACCTGCATAATTTTGCGAGAAGACTAACCCTAAAAAAACACTTTCTGAGCACAGGTACAACTATTGCCAACAGCACAACCACACAGACAATACATAAACACACAGACCTACAGGACAACAAAGGCCTAATTATAAAACCAGCGGACAAGGGGGAGGGACAGTTATCCTAAACAAACAGGATTACCTGCAAGAAGCACATAGGATCCTGGACGATACAAACACATATGCAAAATTAACATGTGACCTGACACCAAATTTTAAAAAGAAACTAGACCAACATCTGAGACAAGGCAGTGAAAAGGGCATTATTAATCAACAGGAACTGAAGTTCATTCAAACACAACACCCAGTGATACCCGTGTTCTACTATCTACCAAAGATTCATAAAAAACCTTTAAACCCACCAGGAAGGCCCATCATATCCGGAATTAATTCTCTCACTTCAAACCTCTATCAATACCTGGACGCTCATCTACAACCTTATGTGCAAAAACAGAAATCATACATACGAGACACAACACATATCCTGAAACATCTGCAAGACACCGAATGGGAAGAAGACCTATGGTTAGTAACATCTGACGTAACCTCATTATACAGTGTAATAAGTCATGAACAGGGCACGGACAGTATTAAATACCACTTATCAAAAGATGAGACAATTGAACCAGAACAGTTAGATTTCATTATAGACAGTATAAACTTCATCCTTAAACATAATTATGTGTGGTTCAAGAACGAATTCTACATTCAGACGACAGGAACCACGATGGGCATGAGATTTGCCCCTTGGTATGCAAAACTTTTAATGAGCTGGTGGGAGGACAGGTATATATGGGGTGAGGGGGCCCCAGGGGCAAATCTCATGCTATGGAAAAGATTTATAGATGACATTATCTTCATCTGGAGGGGAGATGAAACTTCCCTAAAAAACTTTCTAAAATACATGAACAACAACAACAACAACAACAACAATTTAATCTTCACAAGTAACTACAGTTAAAAAGAAGTAGAATTCTTAGACCTCAAAATTTATATAGAAAATGGCCAGCTACAAACCAAAACTTACAAAAAGTCAGTAGATGTGAACAGTTTCATATTATCCACAAGTGGGCACCAGCCTAACTGGTTAAAATCAATACCCAAAAGCCAATACATAAGATTGAAACATAATTGCTCTAAAAACACTGACTATCTAGAACAGAGTAAAGAAATGACAATAGAATTCAAAGAAAATAAATACAAAGAAGCAGAACTAAAAACAGCCCTTAGACAGGTAGAAAGCATAGAGAAAGCAGAACTCCTCAAATATAAAGAGAAAAACAGGAACACATACAAAGAATCTACTACACTCCAGAATATACTGCAGAAACATTGGCCCCTACTGCTACAAGATGAGTTACTATCAGACATTTTACCCACTAGACCTAAAATAGTATACTGCAAAGCTCCGAATATCAGACAGAAACTGGTAAACAACCATATACCGCCCAAGCGACAGATCCAATCAAACATCAATAACCAGCAACCCAATAAAGGATTCTACTACTGTGGAACCTGTACGGGTTGCAAGAATCAGCAAAAGACAACCAAAAAACCCGTCACTTCATTTAAATCAACAAGAGCACAAGAAATATATGACATTAAGAACAGAATAACATGTAATAGCAAAGGTGTGATTTACTTGCTGGAGTGTGGGTGCCAAAAACCATATGTAGGGCGCACGATTAGACCATAAAGGGATGAATGAGCACATACGAAATATAAAGAAAAAGAATGCAGAGCACAACCTGTCCAAACATTTTAGTGACCACCATAATGGAGACCCCAGCTCACTAAAATTCATAGGTATGGAGGAAGTGAAACATAACTGGAGGGGAGGAGACTACATTTTGAAAATAGATAAACTTGAGTTAAGGTGGATGTATGAATTAAAAACACTAAAACCTCGGGGCCTAAACTTAGACAATGAGGTGAAAGCTATAGTGGACAAAAAGTGAACTAGTCGGTCAATATTGTAAGTACTGGACAACAAAGATATGTGCACACAAGGTAGTTGAAAACTACTACACAAATGCATAACTAACGAGGAGTAGACAGAACAATATAAACTATTGTATAGGAAATAAATGAGCAACAAATGTATTTATTTATGTATCTTTTTAGTTATAGGTATTGATATACAAAGCATAATGGCTTAAATAAGCGATGTAGGTACAAACTGCAACAATGTAAAAGGAGAAATAACAGGTTTACACATCCAGCCATGCTGACAGACAACCCTGCGAATCAATTAGAGGAAGTCTATTGTGAACCAATGAAAAGCGCGCAACACAGAGTGGAGGGCCATTTAAACCCAGCCAAGGAACACCAGCATACAGCTCCCTAGAAGAAGGCTTTATGCCGAAATGCATTGGTGAAACAACTCTAAATATCTATTCAACAACTAGGCGGGCATTGGAAACAGTTGCAGTTACTGCACGGCAGCGGTAGACAGTGTGTGCAAGAGGTGAGTACGGAGAAGGGGAAGTGACAAAGTGTGTTTCGGGACCTGTAAGGCGGCGAAGAGTCACTGCAATGGGTGAATACAAAACCTGAAGCGATGAGCTCATTAACCGCCGTCCAACAAGGGGCAGTGCCTGGCCGGTTCTCTGCCTGCACAGGCGGCTGTGTAATACACGCAGCTCCCCGTATCAGACGGCGCAGGCCGCTCCAAGAGTCCGCGACCTGTCAGTACACAGGTTAAACACGAGTACCTCATCCGGAAAACTGAAAATGAAGCTATTTCCCAATAATTTCAAACCTAAGACACTGTAAAATCCAAAAAAGTGGGACGCCGCTGTAGTACTGACTGAGAACTGAGGAACATTTACTTAGGAGACTTACACCGGCAAACCGGCACTGTTGTGCCGAAATTGACAGGTCAATCTTGATATTATTTGTTTTTATACCCCATTTTTCTGTTTTTTCATTCATTTCTTTGGTTTTGCTTTTGTTTTTGGAGGTTGGGTTTCAAGTCAATTGGTATTTAATCAATTGGCACAAGCACAACCTCCAAGTTTGTGTACATATTGATATACAACTCACCCAGACAAAAGTTTTTATTGTATTCACCTTGACATATTCTTTGTTCATTAGTCAATTAGTCAATATTACAATTAAGGAATTTGGATTAAATAAAAAGTGTATAAGATATATATCTTGTAGCTTTTAAATCATTATGCAAACCAAATAAAGGTAGAGTGCAGCACAACCCCCCCCCCCCCCCCCCAAACTATATTAACCTAATGGAGACAGTCATCCGTAAGTGCGGCTGCTAACCAAACAAATTAAAGATTCAATGAGCCATTACCGACCCAAAAATCCATATAGTGTAGGAATAATGCAGCCTTTAATAATGCAGTATTTAACATGCACAGAAACAAAATAACTCACACAAATCTAACTCTCTCTATACATGTTACATCTGCCCCACCTGCAGTGCCAGGGCTGGTGCTATCCGCTCAGCAGAGGATGCATGGCAGAGAGGCACCTGGTAAGAGAGGTGCTCTCCCTGCTGTAGATCCCCTGCTGTCCTCTGTGGCTGCCAGCAGCTGCTGCGCCTGTGTCACACTGCATTACAGGCAGCCACGCTGAATGCGCAGAGGCTCCCTCCCTGCTCCTAAGCACCCTGGTCAGCGCCACTGCGTGGACTGAAAAAGGGGTGGGGTTAATGGCTGGAGGGGGCGGGGCTACACGAATGGAGGGAGCTACAAGGAAGGAAGACTGTCTAATGGAAAAAGAAGAAGGAGAGGATGAGCTGCAAGCCTGAATTGCCCTGAACTAGTTCAGTAAAATGTGAGTGTACTGCAACTGGTGTGGGCATATGTAAAGGCAGCAATACTACTGTCGGTAACTGGTGTGGGCATTTGTACAGGCAGTGCTACTAGTGTCGGCAACTGGTGTGGGCATATGTATAATCAGCGCTACTATGTCGGCAATTGGTGTGGACATATGTACAGGCAGCGCTACTAGTGTCGGCAAAATGTGTGGGCATATGTATAATCAGCGCTACTAGTGTCGGCGACTGGTGTGGACATATGTACAGGCAGCACTACTAGTGTCGGCAACTGGTGTGGGCATATGTATAATCAGTGCTACTAGTGTCGGCAACTGGTGTGGACATATGTACAAGCAGTGCTACTAGTGTCAGCAACTGGTGTGGGCATATGTATAGGCAGCACTACTAGTGTCAGCAACTGGTATGGGCATATATATAGGCAGCGCTACTAGTGTCGGCAACTGGTGTGGGCATATGTATAGGCAGCGCTACTAGTGCCGGCAACTGGTGTGGCATATGTATAGGCAGTGCTACTAGTGTCAACAACTTGGTCCACTGCCCAGATTGTCATTGGTTGCCCATAACAACATTCCATGTGAAATAGAAATCCCATCTTAGTAAATTCCCCCATAAAGTTTTGCCTGTACCAAGCTGCAGCAGATAACAATACACAAGGACAGATAGATGTTAAAAGTCTCTTTAAATGCTGTATTGGTGGCAGAAACATCTGTAGAACATACACAATGTAGTTTGTCCAGTAATACATATTTTCCCAGTCTTTAAACAAAATACAATGTAAGTATTAAGGTCCATACACACTGGGCGACTATGCCCAGTGTTTATGAACAGCGATAATCGCATTCATCGCTGGGGGAAAGCCGCTCAGTGCATACACACTGGCGCCAACAGAGGGGAGAGGACAGCTTTGCATAGCGCAGAGCTATGCAAAGCTGTCCTCAAAGCAGCTCATCTGCTGGTATTACCAGCAGTTGAGCGGCTTTTCCAGTGATGGTGCGGAAGGGCATAGCATCGCTCACCACTCATCACTGGGTCATACACACTTTAATACACACAGATAATACTTTTTATTTAGCCTTCAACAAGTCCACTGCTTTGTACCCTCGTGCTTTAAATTTCTCAACCATAGTGGAGAGAGCCACGTCTAACTCCTCCGACTGACAATGCGGCGCACCCGCAACATCTGGGAGAATGACAGACTTTTAACGGGGCAGGATGATGGCTAGACGCCATTAATAAGTTAGTGGGTTTACAAAATAAGGATGTGGAAATGACGCCCTCAGTGTTCCTAATATCCATGTCCAAAAATTGTATGTTATCCCCACTGATATTGAATGTTAATTTTACCAGTGATGGTGAAGTATTGTGATTAAAAATCAACTGTTCCAACAACTCTCGAGGACCTGACCACAGGATCAGCAGGTCATCTATGTAGTGTGTGTACAGTACAAGATGCCTGCTGATCCCAGGGTCATCAAAAAACAGTAACTGTTCTACATTGAACATGTAACTGTTGGCGAGCGATGGGGCCACAGAGGACCCCATCGCGCATCCACATCACTGAAGATAAAATGTATTATTAGACATGAAAAAATTATACTTTAAAGTAAGACCAAGTAGTTGTAGAAACAAATCTATGTAGGGGCCCCTGTACAGGGGGCTATCCGTGATCAACGTACGGACCGCTGAGAGCCCCCCTCATGCAGAATGCATGTGTAGAGGCTCGCGACATCCACCGTGCACAGGAGACACCCCTCCGGCAGGCGCCCCAACTGTTGTAATTTAAGTAACAGGGCATTGGTGTCCTTTAAATATGTCATCCACCCTTGGACACAAGGCTGCAAAAAGCTGTCCAAAAATATTGACACAGGCTGATAAAGAGACCCCTGGGCAGAGATGATGGGTTTGCCCGACGGATTAACTGCACTTTTGTGCACTTTTGGTATGGTGTACAACAATGGCACAATAGGATACTCGGTGGTTAGGGCTTCTTTTGTAATGGAATCAATTAAAGAAGTTTGCACCGCTATGTTCAAATGGAGTCAAGTTCGCGTTTATATTCAACAGATGGATCTTTAGGAAGTAATGCATATACATCAGGGTCAGACAATTGATGAGCGATCTCTTGAAGATATTCTGAATCACCAGTCCGCCCCCTTTATCCCCTGGGCGGATAGTAATTGAGGTGTCAGAACCTTTAATGCTTTCCAATCTGTAGCAGAAAAGTTTGCATTTGTATCCATAGAAGATGGTAAAATAATTGAAGTGTTATGTTCAGTGAGCCTATTAAACGTCTTGATAGAAGGATTTACGGACAAAGGTTCAAATTTAGACTTTTTGCGTAATGCTGCTGGTAATGGTCCCGTATTGACCAACACTGTATCCTTGTCCTGAAAGTGCTATTTTAATTTTCATTGACAGTTGAGTTTAAATTGTTCAACCTTTATTTGGAATGGATCCGCTTTATTGGTTGGAATAAAATTCAAACCTTTAAGAAGTACTTTTTCTTCATCAAGGGATAAAGATCTAGATGACACACTAAAAATTGGCTCCATTATTTCTTGTTGACAGGGGGTTTCATTTGTCTTTTTTGTCCTTTTGTTTTGGCCTCCACGGTGGGTGTAGGCTCTTCGCTGCAGGCCAACTGGTTGCGGGTGCGCACCCCACCTGGATATCAGCCACCCATCCTTTCTTCATCCAGCTGCATGCAAATGAAATTCAGTTTTCACTGACTTCTAATTGCCAAGGCAGGAGAAATCATTTGATAGTCGGCAAATGATTTCTCCTGCAGCGGAAGCATGCGATGGGATGTGTTTTTATTACACTTCACCTCGTATGTTACCGAGAGGAATTAGTGGCGGCAGGGGGGTGGACATTCGGACTTGTGACGGGCTGCGTTGTTTGCAGCTTACCAAGCCAACCTGAATTGGGCCCTTTGTTTCACATGTCTCAGGCAGGCAAAACAATGTCTCCAAAAGCAGTCCGTTTTACACAAAGGTCCTTATTCAGGTTGATTCGCAAGGCTGCACATTCGCATCCTTGCGAGTCCGCCAAACCTGCCACCACCCATTCACAAGGCAAATTCGAACACAGGGCATGCGAATGGATGTTACACAGCAACATCCATTTGCAGCCTGGTGGGATCTGCCCCCATCATTGTGAAGGCTCACGCATATGTAAGGTTGCCTCAGAGCAACCTTACAGATGCAAGTCTGCTCGGAGGGAAGTAGGTGGGCAGTTGACATCCAATGATGACAGCTGTCCGCCCTCCGCCTGTCCGTCATACCTCATTACCATGAGAATGCCCGTGAAACGCTGGGCGTTCCCATATGGTGATGGGGCATACCGCCGTGCCCCATGCCCCTCTCCACCCTCTGCTCCCAAAACTTTTTTTATTGGATACCTCCCTAAAGGTTTTTATATTGAAATTTCAAGATATGAAAAAAAGCTAATTGTTTTATTTTATTTGTTTTAATGTCTTAAAAAAATACTTTGTTGTTCTTGTTTTACCAATAAGCCTCTCCAAAATAGTAAAAAGCTGGATTCTATTTTTAAGCTTTGACAAAATAAATCTGCACTTAAAATGAAAATGCATAATTTTTACAGTTTTGTTGTCTCAATTTAAATGCTTACTATGTGCAGGAAAAATATGGAGCCAGATTCCTTTTAACCCTGCAGAGATTACTATGAAAAGCATTATATGGCATAAAGGAACTATTGCGTCCAAGGGCTTTCTTGATTATCCATATCCAAACCTGATAGTTTACAGCAGGGCTGGGCAATTGCAGCCCTCCAGATGTTGATGAACTACACATCCCAGCATGCCTTGCATCAGTTTCAGCATGGCCACATAGCAAAACTAATGCAAAGCATTCTGGGCTGTGTAGTTCATCAACATCTGGAGGGCTGCAATTGCCCAGCTCTGGTTTACAGTATATGTTCTATATATGTACATAAAAAGTTCTAAACAGTAAGGGAAAGATCTGAGACATAAACAGACCAGTTTATGGTCCACGTAGTCATTAATTCACAAAGATATCCACAAATTCACTGAATTACACCTCCCAAAAAAGGTACTTTGGCCTTTGGCTGTCAATATACTTGACATGGGGAGGTAGTATAAAAGCAATGCAACCCGTCATTTAGGGTTTGTTCCTACACATGCCATGGGAACAGTGGCATATTTATAATGGGTGCAATGTGCATGGTGCACACAGGCCCCTAATTCCCAGGGTGGTGCACACCACGAATGCTGCACCTACTTTTTAATACTTACCCTCCTGAGTCCTGTGATGAAGGCAGCAGCACTGCTGGAATCACCGGAAAAATGGATGCAGCACCAAATGGTCTGCGCATGCACAATCCAGTCTGAGCGCTCTAGTGCTCAGACTTTATTGCGCTGGGCAGCATCAGTGGTGTAACAATAGCTCGGAGTCACCCGCGGCTCTGTGGGTCCCGACTCCCGCGACGGGGGGAACACCAAATCGAGGCCCCGGCTTCCACAAACGGGTAGGCCGCAACCCGCAAGGACTGGTTTCCAAGTCCCCCGGCTCCGCAGCACTCGCCCGCTCAGCTGTGGGTGTTCAGCGGGGGGTCCCCTGTGAAGGGGAGAGACAATTGGGGATGGGAAAGGGGTGTAACGGAGCCCTTTGGTCCGGCGCAGACGGGAGCTCTGCACCGCACAACCTTCTCCTTTGCCCGTCAGGCCACGCCCCTTCATCCTGCTAATTTTTATAAAGCTTTTAAAGCTGATTAAAGCCCAGTCCTTCTATCGGACTTTAATGAAACATCTGACCTAAACTTCTTCCCTAAAGAAATGCTGGAAGCGCAGATAATAACTATTCCCAAACCAGGAAAATCCCCCTCCATAATGCAGAATTATTGGCCCATTGCCTTACTTAATATTGATATTAAGTTATATGCTAAGATTTTGGCCAATAGACTATTCCACTACTACCGACTCTCATTGGTCCCGACCAGGTCGGATTCGTGCTTGGCAGTCAGGCCCAGACAATAAACGTAGAATGTTCAATGTGATAGAGCATTGCTCCAGTACAAAGGACTCACTGCTCCTCTTACCTTTAGATGCCAAAAAGGCCTTTGATAGGTTGCACTGGGGTAACCTCAGATCTGTCTTGCTTCATTTCGGTTTTGCGGGTAGAATTTTAGACTCCATACTAGCCTTGTATTCATTCCCTTCAGCAAAGGTATATGCAAATGGGTGTCTCTCTTTGAGTTTTCTTATTACTAATGGTACCAGACAGGGGTGCCCTCTTTCCCCTCTGATTTTCACTCTAGCGAATAAACCCCTGGCAGAGAGGATTAGAGTGACAGGTTCATTAGTAGGCCCAGAGCTTGAAAATTTGTCCTACAATATATGTTTGTTTGACAATTACATTTTATTATGTATTTTGAATCTTGTCTCCTCCCTCCCAGCCCTACATGACATCCTGGCACAGTTCTCTTCTGTTTCCTACTACAAGTTGAATACTAGTAATACAGAGGTCCTTTCCTTTTTTACGCCTACTGACATACTGACCAGACTTAAAGATGAGTATAGGTATGCATGACATTCAAGATCTTTGAAATACCTTGGGGTTTGTTTGGCCTGGTATGTAGATGTGATTGACTGCAATTATGGTCCTCTCCTGAAGGCATTTGAGGGCCTGGCCAGAGATTGGATGATGTAGGAAGTCTTTTGGTTAGGTAGAATTGCTGCAGTAAAGATGGTACTGCTCCCGAAGCTAATGTATTTATTCAGGGCAATCCCTAGATTACTCCCAAAGCCTTTGTATAATAAGATCAACAGGACTTTCACTAAATATGTTTGGAAAGGCTTAAAACCTAAAGTAGCCAAGAATATATTAATACGGTCTAAAGCAGCCGGGGGAGTTGCCTTTCCGGATATAGAACAGTATCACTGAGCGTGTCTCCTGAGTCAGGCAAGGGACTGGTTTGCGCAAGACTCCTTAAAACCCTGGGTCCACATTGAGAGGCTGGAGGCCTCACCTTGTGGCCTAGCTGATCTACAATGAATGTCACCTGCCTCCTCCCGCTCATTGAATATAGTAAATACTGCTGTAAAGGCCACAGTGAGGGTCTGGCATGAGGGAATATCTTGTAGAAAGGACATAGCCCTGCCAGCCCTTCTCCTATCCTTATGGCCAGTGGTGGCTTTGATTCCAAATGTGTGGCTGATTAACTGGGTATCAAGGGGACTGATTACACTGGGTGATTTGTTTATTTAGGAACAGCTAGCCCCCTTTACCTACCTACAGGAAACATACGATATCCCTAAGAGTGACTTCATTAAATATCTACAGCTGAGAAACTGGCTCCCAAGATCTCTCCCCTCCCCGAACATGACACCACATATTACCCCAAATGTACTATGTAACCCCAGCCGCAAAGGTGGGATTTCCAGGTGGTATGACCTCCTGGTTTCTCAGAACAGTCTGACTAGACTCAAGTCTAAGGCTTTATGGGAGAGGGATTTCCACAGAACCTTGCAAGATGAAGAATGGGTTTTAATATATGTCATGTTTTAAAATGTCCAGATGCATCAAACACTCTGAGATGTTTTTTTAAGTTAATGCATAGGGCGTACTATACACCTGATTGCCAACATAAAATATGGCCTAACATCTCCAAATCATGTTGGAGAAATTGTGGTGGAATAGGTACAATTTTCCACATATTCGGGGAGTGTCCCATGTTGAAGCCACTTGGGAGTCTGTGTTTTCTGCATGAACAGTAAAGTGGTTGGAGAATCGATTAGGGCTAATCCTTAGATGGCACTGCTCCACCTTTATTTAGGCCACCTGTCCAAAGGTGAGACCTATGTCCTCAGCACATTTTTATTGCCACAAAGGCAGAAATCGCCAAATTATGGAGGACAGCTGGGATCCCGAGTATTGCCCTGATATGGGATAAAATCCAGAAACACTATAACTCCGAGACTGCAGGAGTACAGTATTCCTCCTCTGCTAATTCTATACATATGAAATGGTTAGGGTGGTATACATATAGAGAAGCTATGGGCCATACAACACTGAATAGCAAATCTGTAGATGTCAACCTCTTTTAACTCTCCATGCTCTGATTGTTCATATTCTATGGTTCTGTTGTGGTCAATCCTGATCATAATTCTGTAGAACATGTGGGTAATGTATAATACAGATGTAGCACCGCTCTTCCAGAGCCATGGCTTGCCAGACCACCACTGCTGTCGAGCGAACGCTACATCTGACTGGGATGCGCAAGCGTCCTACACGCATGCGCGTCCCAGTTTCCCGTCGGCAGGAGACGGGAACCCTGCCTGTCTCTGCTTCAGGGAGATAGGCAGGGTTAGGGGGAAGCGGGGAGATGGGGGAATGCGGCGAGGCGGTGGGGACTGGCGCGTGGCAAATCCACCGCCAGCCCCTGCAATGATGAGCGGCACTACATCTGTATACCTGGTTTTTCCACCTTTTTTTCTTTCTCTTACTTATTATGTCCAGAGTAGGGTGTATGTACACTGATTGTGCTAATCCTTGGTTTCTTATTGTGCTTATTGTGGTTATTGTATTTCCTCTTTTTATTTTTTGTGTCCCCCCCCTACATAAAGGTCAAAATGTTATATTGAAGAAAATGTAGAACACTAGAAGTGAGTGCATAATAAACATTTCTTACTAGTTTTTATGTGGTTTTCAGGTGTTAGCGCCAGCGAATAGCGGAAAATCCGCCTTTAATACACCAAAAAGAAACCATCCTGACGCCTTACAAGGCTGACAGACATCATGGCTTTTTATTCTGGCTGGAAAATAAAACAGTTTTACTAATATTTTAAACAGACTAAGCGGCGTCTGTAACAATAGGAAAATATCAGGCACATTTTCTTTCCAATAAGTGTCTCATTCTGAATCACAGATTTTATCAGAACACTTCTTGTGCTTTCTGTGCTATTCATAGCTTGTGTTTCTGTATTTTTCAGAGGTCAGTGCTCGTAATATCAGCGATCAGACAGTTTATGATGTAGCTTATTATTTGCAACATAAAAGAGTACAAGTGTCAAGGATGGATTTATGTCCCTATAGTGCTTTGCTGCACAGACCTATCATTCATGATAAATTGTATCTGATGCTTATGCATAAGCATATATGTGTCTGTGTATTACCACATGCTTTTGAGTTGTGAGATTCATAACACAAAACATCTCTAGGTGGAACTGGATCATAAATTGTAACTTTGACTGGAATGGAGATTTCTTTATAAAATGTTTTAAAAACAAGAGTCATGTAAATCTATGTTTAAAACTGAATGCAGCATGTTCAGTAGCGGAACAGTAACCTGCCACATTTCTTGCTTATGTGAAATTATTGAAGAACAAACTTTAACCCCTTCATGACAGAGCCAGTTTGTGCCTTCATGACAGAGCCCTTTTTTTCAAATCTGACATGTCTCACTTAAGTGGGGATAACTTTTTTTTGCTTTTACTTATCCCAGTGATTTTGAGATTGTTTTCTCGTGACACATTGTACTTCAAGTTAGTGGTAAATTTGGGTCGATACAGTCTGTGTTTTTTTGTGAAAAATACCAAAATATCGTGAAAAAATGGAAAATTTAGCAATTTGCAAAATGTTAAATTTTCTGCTTGTGAGACAAATAATCATACCACTCAAAATAGTTAATAACTAACATAGACCATATGTCTACTTTATGTTTCCATCATTATTTCAACTTCCTTTTAATTTTTTTGGACACTAGGAGGCTTACAATATGAATAGCAAATTCTCAAATTTTCAAGAAAATTTCAAACACTGATTTTTTTAGGGATCAGTTCAGTTCTGATGTGACTTTGAGGGACTTGTATGTGAGACACCCCCATAAATGATGCCATTTCAAAAACTGCACCCCTCACAGTATTCAAAACAGCATTTTGGAAGTTTGTTAACCCTTTAGGTGTTTCACAGGAATTAAAACAAAGTGTAGGTGAAATTTCAAAATTTCTTTTTTTTTGCAGAGTTTCAATTTTAATACATTTTTCTAACGAATACAGTAGATTTTACTAGAGAAATGTGACTAAAAATTGATTCCCCCAATTCTTTTGTTTTCAAAAATATCCTATATGTGGCCCTAGTGTGCACGTTGACCAAACCACAGGCTTCATAATAGAAGGAGCACCTACTTGATTTTGGAGCCTCCTTTTTATGAGATTTTTTTTTAGGCACCATGTAGGTTTCTAGGCACCATAAGTGCTAAAAGTTAGGAACCTCCCCCACAAGTCACCCCATTTTGCAATCTACACCCCTCAGGGAATTCATCTAGGGGTATAGTGTACATTTCAAACCCCCAGGGGTTTCACCAATTTTGGTACAACTGGGATGTGAAAATGGAAAATTACATTTTTTTACACAAACATGCAGTTCTGGCTCAAAATTTTTCATTTTCACAAGGTATGAAGGAGAAAAAGCACCCCAAAATCTGTGCCCCAATTTCTCCCGAGTACGGCAATGCCTCACATGTGACCAAAAAATACCAGTTGGGTGCATGGCAGGACTCAGAAGGGAAGGAGTGTTTTTTGGATTTTGCAGCACAGATTTTGGTGGAATGAATGGTGGGTGCTATGTTGCACCAATACAGTGGAACCCCCCCACAAGTCACCCCATTTAGCAAAGTACACCCCTCAGGGAATTCATCTAGGGGTATAGAGTACATTTCAAACCCCCAGGGGTTTCACCAATTTTGATACAACTGGGCAGTGAAAATGAAAAATTACATTTTTTTACACAAAAATGCAGTTCTGGCTCAAAATTTTTCATTTTCACAAGGAATGAAGAAGACAAAGCACCCCAAAGTCTGTGCCCCAATTTCTCCCGAGTACGGCAATGCCTCACATGTGACCAAAAAATACCAGTTGGGCGCATGGCAGGACTCAGAAGGGAAGGAGTGATTTTTGGATTTTGCAGCTCAGATTCTGGTGGAATGAATGGTGGGTGCTATGTTGCATTAGCAAGACTCCCAAAGCACCAATACAGTGGAACCCCCCCACAAGTCACCCCATTTAGCAAAGTACACCCCTCAGGGAATTCATCTGGGGGTATAGTGTACATTTCAAACCCCCAGGGGTTTCACCAATTGTGGTACAACTGGGCTGTGAAAATGAAAAATTACATTTTTTTACACAAAAATGCAGTTCTGGCTCAAAATTTTTCATTTTCACAAGGAATGAAGGAGACAAAGCACCCCAAAGTCTGTGCCCCAATTTCTCCCGAGTACGGCAATGCCTCACATGTGACCAAAAAATACCAGTTGGGCGCATGGCAGGACTCAGAAGGGAAGGAGTGATTTTTGGATTTTGCAGCACAGATTTTGGTGGAATGAATGGTGGGTGCTATGTTGCATTAGCAAGACTCCCAAAGCACCAATACAGTGGAACCCCCCCACAAGTCACCCCATTTTGCAAAGTACACCCCTCAGGGAATTCATCTAGGGGTATAGTGTACATTTCAAACCCCCAGGGGTTTCACCAATTGTGGTACAACTGGGCTGTGAAAATGAAAAATTACATTTTTTTACACAAAAATGCAGTTCTGGCTCAAAATTTTTCATTTGCACAAGGAATGAAGGCGACAAAGCACCCCAAAGTCTGTGCCCCAATTTCTCCCGAGTACGGCAATGCCTCACATGTGACCAAAAAATACCAGTTGGGCTCATGGCAGGACTCAGAAGGGAAGGAGTGATTTTTGGATTTTGCAGCACAGATTTTGGTGGAATGAATGGTGGGTGCTATGTTGCATTAGCAAGACTCCCAAAGCACCAATACAGTGGAACCCCCCCACAAGTCACCCCATTTTGCAAAGTACACCCCTCAGGGAATTCATCTGGGGGTATAGTGTACATTTCAAACCCCCAGGGGTTTCACCAATTGTGGTACAACTGGGCTGTGAAAATGAAAAATTACATTTTTTTACACAAAAATGCAGTTCTGGCTCAAAATTTTTCATTTTCACAAGGAATGAAGGAGACAAAGCACCCCAAAGTCTGTGCCCCAATTTCTCCCGAGTACGGCAATGCCTCACATGTGACCAAAAAATACCAGTTGGGCGCATGGCAGGACTCAGAAGGGAAGGAGTGATTTTTGGATTTTGCAGCACAGATTTTGGTGGAATGAATGGTGGGTGCTATGTTGCATTAGCAAGACTCCCAAAGCACCAATACAGTGGAACCCCCCCACAAGTCACCCCATTTTGCAAAGTACACCCCTCAGGGAATTCATCTAGGGGTATAGTGTACATTTCAAACCCCCAGGGGTTTCACCAATTGTGGTACAACTGGGCTGTGAAAATGAAAAATTACATTTTTTTACACAAAAATGCAGTTCTGGCTCAAAATTTTTCATTTTCACAAGGAATGAAGGAGACAAAGCACCCCAAAGTCTGTGCCCCAATTTCTCCCGAGTACGGCAATGCCTCACATGTGACCAAAAAATACCAGTTGGGCGCATGGCAGGACTCAGAAGGGAAGGAGTGATTTTTGGATTTTGCAGCACAGATTTTGGTGGAATGAATGGTGGGTGCTATGTTGCATTAGCAAGACTCCCAAAGCACCAATACAGTGGAACCCCCCCACAAGTCACCCCATTTTGCAAAGTACACCCCTCAGGGAATTCATCTAGGGGTATAGTGTACATTTCAAACCCCCAGGGGTTTCACCAATTGTGGTACAACTGGGCTGTGAAAATGAAAAATTACATTTTTTTACACAAAAATGCAGTTCTGGCTCAAAATTTTTCATTTTCACAAGGAATGAAGGAGACAAAGCACCCCAAAGTCTGTGCCCCAATTTCTCCCGAGTACGGCAATGCCTCACATGTGACCAAAAAATACCAGTTGGGTGCATGGCAGGACTCAGAAGGGAAGGAGTGTTTTTTGGATTTTGCAGCACAGATTTTGGTGGAATGAATGGTGGGTGCTATGTTGCACCAATACAGTGGAACCCCCCCACAAGTCACCCCATTTTGCAAAGTACACCCCTCAGGGAATTCATCTAGGGGTATAGTGTACATTTCAAACCCCCAGGGGTTTCACCAATTGTGGTACAACTGGGCTGTGAAAATGAAAAATTACATTTTTTTACACAAAAATGCAGTTCTGGCTCAAAATTTTTCATTTTCACAAGGAATGAAGGAGACAAAGCACCCCAAAGTCTGTGCCCCAATTTCTCCCGAGTACGGCAATGCCTCACATGTGACCAAAAAATACCAGTTGGGCGCATGGCAGGACTCAGAAGGGAAGGAGTGATTTTTGGATTTTGCAGCACAGATTTTGGTGGAATGAATGGTGGGTGCTATGTTGCATTAGCAAGACTCCCAAAGCACCAATACAGTGGAACCCCCCCACAAGTCACCCCATTTTGCAAAGTACACCCCTCAGGGAATTCATCTAGGGGTATAGTGTACATTTCAAACCCCCAGGGGTTTCACCAATTGTGGTACAACTGGGCTGTGAAAATGAAAAATTACATTTTTTTACACAAAAATGCAGTTCTGGCTCAAAATTTTTCATTTGCACAAGGAATGAAGGCGACAAAGCACCCCAAAGTCTGTGCCCCAATTTCTCCCGAGTACGGCAATGCCTCACATGTGACCAAAAAATACCAGTTGGGCGCATGGCAGGACTCAGAAGGGAAGGAGTGATTTTTGGATTTTGCAGCACAGATTTTGGTGGAATGAATGGTGGGTGCTATGTTGCATTAGCAAGACTCCCAAAGCACCAATACAGTGGAACCCCCCCACAAGTCACCCCATTTTGCAAAGTACACCCCTCAGGGAATTCATCTGGGGGTATAGTGTACATTTCAAACCCCCAGGGGTTTCACCAATTGTGGTACAACTGGGCTGTGAAAATGAAAAATTACATTTTTTTACACAAAAATGCAGTTCTGGCTCAAAATTTTTCATTTTCACAAGGAATGAAGGAGACAAAGCACCCCAAAGTCTGTGCCCCAATTTCTCCCGAGTACGGCAATGCCTCACATGTGACCAAAAAATACCAGTTGGGCGCATGGCAGGACTCAGAAGGGAAGGAGTGATTTTTGGATTTTGCAGCACAGATTTTGGTGGAATGAATGGTGGGTGCTATGTTGCATTAGCAAGACTCCCAAAGCACCAATACAGTGGAACCCCCCCACAAGTCACCCCATTTTGCAAAGTACACCCCTCAGGGAATTCATCTAGGGGTATAGTGTACATTTCAAACCCCCAGGGGTTTCACCAATTGTGGTACAACTGGGCTGTGAAAATGAAAAATTACATTTTTTTACACAAAAATGCAGTTCTGGCTCAAAATTTTTCATTTTCACAAGGAATGAAGGAGACAAAGCACCCCAAAGTCTGTGCCCCAATTTCTCCCGAGTACGGCAATGCCTCACATGTGACCAAAAAATACCAGTTGGGCGCATGGCAGGACTCAGAAGGGAAGGAGTGATTTTTGGATTTTGCAGCACAGATTTTGGTGGAATGAATGGTGGGTGCTATGTTGCATTAGCAAGACTCCCAAAGCACCAATACAGTGGAACCCCCCCACAAGTCACCCCATTTTGCAAAGTACACCCCTCAGGGAATTCATCTAGGGGTATAGTGTACATTTCAAACCCCCAGGGGTTTCACCAATTGTGGTACAACTGGGCTGTGAAAATGAAAAATTACATTTTTTTACACAAAAATGCAGTTCTGGCTCAAAATTTTTCATTTTCACAAGGAATGAAGGAGACAAAGCACCCCAAAGTCTGTGCCCCAATTTCTCCCGAGTACGGCAATGCCTCACATGTGACCAAAAAATACCAGTTGGGTGCATGGCAGGACTCAGAAGGGAAGGAGTGTTTTTTGGATTTTGCAGCACAGATTTTGGTGGAATGAATGGTGGGTGCTATGTTGCACCAATACAGTGGAACCCCCCCACAAGTCACCCCATTTTGCAAAGTACACCCCTCAGGGAATTCATCTAGGGGTATAGTGTACATTTCAAACCCCCAGGGGTTTCACCAATTGTGGTACAACTGGGCTGTGAAAATGAAAAATTACATTTTTTTACACAAAAATGCAGTTCTGGCTCAAAATTTTTCATTTTCACAAGAAATGAAGGAGACAAAGCACCCCAAAGTCTGTGCCCCAATTTCTCCCGAGTACGGCAATGCCTCACATGTGACCAAAAAATACCAGTTGGGCGCATGGCAGGACTCAGAAGGGAAGGAGTTATTTTTGGATTTTGGAGCACAGATTTTGGTGGAATGAATGGTGGGTGCTATGTTGCATTACCAATACAGTGGAACCCCCCCACAAGTCACCCCATTTTGCAAAGTACACCCCTCAGGGAATTCATCTAGGGGTATAGTGTACATTTCAAACCCCCAGGGGTTTCACCAATTGTGGTACAACTGGGCTGTGAAAATGAAAAATTACATTTTTTTTACACAAAAATGCAGTTCTGGCTCAAAATTTTTCATTTTCACAAGGAATGAAGGAGACAAAGCACCCCAAAGTCTGTGCCCCAATTTCTCCCGAGTACGGCAATGCCTCACATGTGACCAAAAAATACCAGTTGGGCGCATGGCAGGACTCAGAAGGGAAGGAGTGATTTTGGGATTTTGCAGCTCAGATTCTGGTGGAATGAATGGTGGGTGCTATGTGGCATTAGCAAGACCCCCGAAGCACGGTGAAATGATGAACCTAATAATCCATAGATGTGTGGTATATTTTGAAACACTCCTTTATACATAGGCCGGGTTTGTCGGGGCAAGTTTCACAGTGGAAAATAGTTTCCTTTCTTATTCCCTTTTTATAGCAAACTTTACACCTTTTTTTGTGTCCTGCCCTTTCTTGCAGTGGAGGGGATTTCGTTGGGAAAATGCTGCCCTGGTACAATACGGGGGCCAGTACTAGAAGTACTGGGGCCCTCTGCCTGCTGGTTCCCAAATACTAGGCCCTTTATGACTTCCTCTTGAAAGTGCATAAATGTCCCCCTCTGGCCGGTAGAACGGAATAGCACGTAAGCGTTATACAGTGCCATCTGGATGATATACACGGCCAGCTTCTTGTACCAGATATTTGTTTTCCGCAGGGCACTGTACGGCTTCAGTACCTGATCTGAAAGATCCACTCCGCCCATGTACTTATTGTAATCTAGGATACAATTTGGTTTTGAGGTGTGGGTACTGGTACCTCGTACAGGGATGGAGGTGGTACTGTCTCCATGAATTGTTGTCAGTATAAGGACATCCCTCTTGTCCTTATATTTGACCAACAACATATTTTCGGTGCATATTCCCCTGCTTTCACCCCTTCTTAGTACTTGGGCAATGTGCGTTTTGGGGAGGCCTCTTTGGTTCTTGCGCACAGTACCGCAAGCTGCTGTACCTCTTGAACCAAGGGCCTTAAACAGGGGGATGCTGGTGTAAAAGTTATCCACATAGAGGTGATAACCTTTATCCAGGAAGGGGTGCACTAAATCCCAGACAATTTTTCCACTAACACCTACGAGGGAGGGGGGGCATTCTGGCGGTTCAATTCTTGAATCCTTCCCTTCATATACCCTAAACTTGTGTGTGTACCCTGTGGTGCTTTCACACAGCTTATACATTTTTATGCCATACCTTGCCCTCTTACTGGGAAGGTACTGCCGGAATTTAACCCTTCCTTTAAAATTTATAAGGGACTCGTCGATACTAATACATTTATCAGGGATGTATAGCTCTGCAAATTTGGCACTGAAATGATCAATGACCGGCCTGACTTTGAATAGCCTGTCAAAGGTGGGATCATCTCTGGGTGGGCACTGTGCATTATCGGTGTAATGTATAAATTTATGGATTGCCTCAAAACGAGTCCGAGTCATGGCCATACGGTAAAATGGGGTGCTGTACAGAACATCTGTACTCCAATATTGCCTAATTTGTGGCTTTTTTACTATGCCCATATGAAGCACCAGACCCCAAAACGTCATCATCTCTACTGCATCTACAGGGGTCCACCTTGCAAATGATGACGTGGGGTTTTGAGCAATAAACTGCTGGGCATATAAATTAGTTTGGTCCACCATTAAATTTATAAAATCATCAGAGAAAAATAATTTGAAAAAGTCAATTTCTCTGAGACCTGTGGAATCAAATTGGATTCCTGGCATGGCCAAAAACTCAGGAACCTGGGGCTCAAAATTGTCTGGTGGTGGGGTCCATACTAGATCAATTATTGGGGGGGGGGTCTCAGCTGATCTACGGGGGCGTCTTTGAGGGGGTCCCTCATCACCGGAGGAGGAAGAGGAGCTTAAGACGAATCCTTCAAATTCCCCGCTTGCATCACTGGCTGTGTCAGAGTCTGAGGCAAGCATGGCATATGCCTCCTCCACTGAATACATTCTTCTGGATGACTGGGATGACATTTGGGATGACATTTGGGATGACATTTGGGATGACATTTTTATTTTTGTGTTACTGGTAGTGAAATGTTTCAACACGTGTATAGTGTAGGGGGGGTACAAACTTTATTTCAACCCGGGGGGTATGTAGTGTGTAGTGTGTATGTAGTGCAGAAAAAAAAAATACTTTATACAAAAAAAAAAAAATTGAAGGGGTTAAAAAAAAAAAATTGAAGGGGTTAAAAAAAAAAAAATTGAAGGGGTTAAAAAAACAAAAAAAAAGGTCCTGCGCCAAAAATTGAGCACAGATGTTGGTCAGTAACGTCCGTCACTGAACAGCGCTCAAAGGCAACAGGAATTTGATCAAAAAAAAAAAAATAGATCAACCCTGTGCCGAAAAAGCTGATCAGTGATGTACGTCACTGATCAGCGCACAGTGGCCACAGGACACCCACAAAATCACAGTGTGTGTAAAAAAAAAATTAAAAAAAGACCACACAGCACCCACAAAAAAAAAAAAGGTGATCAGTGATGCGACACTGATTACCAGTGAGGGGCAGCAGGTGCACAACCTTTGGTGCAACTGACAGTGCAACTGGCAGCAACTGACAGGTATATATATAAAAAAAAAAACTCTGCGCCCCCAAAAAGTTGCTGATCACCTCAGATATAGTGATCAGCACAAAAGGCGGGGGTAGCAGACACAAAATATACACTCTCTATCACTCTCTGTCACTATCTCTCTCTATCTCTCACTATCTATCACTATCTATCACTCTATGACACTGCAGCAGCACTGACAGTTATATATATAAAATAAAACCCCTGCACCCCCAAAAAGGGGGGGTAGCAGACACAAATCTCTCTATCTCTCTACCTCTCACTATCTATCACTATCTATCACTATCTATCACTGTATGACACTGCAGCAGCAGCACTGACAGTTATTTAAACCCCTGCACCCCCAAAAAGGGGGGGTAGCAGACACAAAATATACACTCTCTATCACTCTCTGTCACTATCTCTCTCTATCTCTCACTATCTCTCACTATCTATCACTATCTATCACTATCTATCACTCTATGACACTGCAGCAGCACTGACAGTTATATATATAAAATAAAACCCCTGCACCCCCAAAAAGGGGGGGTAGCAGACACAAAATATAGCTCTCTCTGTCACTATCTCTCTATCTCTCTCTATCTCTCTCTCTATCTCTCTATCTCTCTATCACACTGCAGCAGCAGCAGGAAGTCTCAGGAAGTCAGATCCAGGAAGCGTCCAGCACGCTACAAGCAGTGATCAAGTGATCAGGTAAGGTATTTGCAAGGATCAGGTAAGTATTAGGCAAGGATCAGGTCTGTATCACGGCAGACAGGCACGGTGACCGTTCTGCACGCTATTCCAGACCGGAATGGCGTCTGCAGCGCAGTCACCGTTAGTTTAAATGTCGCGCCTTGGCTGTGATTGGTCCGTGGGTCCCACGGACCAATCACAGCCTTGGGGGCAGGTGGGGTGAGGTGAGGTGTCATCGTCACCGATGACCCCCTCATGCCCCCTGACGCCCGGCGGTGATTGACACCTGTGTTACCGAGCGTCTGATTCGCTGGTAACACAGGAAAACGCTGTGAATGGCTGTTCACACTGAACAGCCAATCACAGCGATCGCCGACGGGGGGGCGGCATCGCAGCCCCCCCTGGGCATGCAGGGACATGTCTGCTGTCGTCCCTCTGTCACTGCGTCTCTAGACGCAGTGACAGTTTAAAGTCATGACGTATATATACGTCATGTGTCGGGAAGTACTTCCCGGCCATGACGTATATATACGTCAAATGTCGTGAAGGGGTTAATTTCACCTTTGCTTTAATATATGAAAGCCAAAAACGATGTCTCCGTCTGTATCAGAGGTCGGGTGTGTTATTCTGTTTAATGTGCAAGTCCCTAATTAGCTTTTTTGAAGTGTTCTTTTGTTATCTTACATCTGCTAGTATCAGATGTAGTACTGTAACATCTTACAGTATATGTTATTTACTGCCATTTTGTGCTACAGCATTTGATGCATTTCTAGTATCTGGTAGTGGATCTTTGCTTTGATGCTATAATAACCATATTTCATACTAACTGACCCACCCCGCGTTGCCCAGGAAAAATTTGCTTTCTTTTATTTTCAAAATTGCTGTTCCAAAGACCTAAGATTGTAATTTGTTAAAGCCTCCACCATAATGTTAGAATGTGTTTGCATTGATACTCAATGACAGCAATGAAATCAGGTGTGGTGTTGTTGTTTAAAACACACCGTTTCTGACTTGATAGCTTGTGTGTGTTGATGAATTCCACATCCACTGCTGAGATTTAGCACCTATGACATACCCTGCAACATCTGAGGTCAGAAATCGGTATAAAACCAGAAAGGGGCGTGGTCATGGAAAAGGGGAGTGGTCACACCTCCATTTTTATGCTTTTAATGGTATAGTTTCTACGGTATGTAATTACAGGTGCTAAGTGCATGGAGACCAGGGTGGGCGTTACTATCCATGTCATACCCCCAGTATCCACGTCGGCGTGGAGTTGGTGATATAAATTTTGATGAGTGTAATGAGCCTGGCGGGGGCTCGCTGCGCTCGCCATACTTTATAAAATCATCTCCACGCTGATGTGGATACTGGGGGTATGACGTGGATAGTGGGGGTATGACGTGGGTAAAATGGCAGGTCTATACTTACACTCCTCCGGCCTGGGCACCGTGTCAATCCCCTCTGACTCACACTGGGATCCACGGTAACTCCCCGGCAGTCACATTCAGTCCCTTTGCTCTGGCACTCGCCAGCGGCACTACGCTGAATTATGTACAGCGTCCGCTGCCACCAGGAAGTGACCTGCGCTGCCTCTGGGGAGTAACCGTTGCTGCTGCCGGGGAGTCGTCGGGGATCGCCGCCCGGAGGAGGGTAAGTATAAACCACACCAGCCTGCTCCCAGTGCTGCCTCCTGTATTATCACGACACTGGCTAGCTTAGCATACGTTGAAAATGTAGCGTAGCCGGGTGCCCTGATAATACACAATTAATAAATCTTCTCTATGAGGTAAGGAGGTGGAGCCGCATTGTGAGCACAGGAGAATGTCTGACCCTGTCGCCAACACTCAAAGCATCTTTGATTACCACCTTGGTTTGCCTATGCATGTTATAGAGCAGTAGTTCCCTCTCTCTTTTCTCTCTTCTGTACCCCATGATTAGGATTTTCATTTTTGAGAACCGCCTGAAATTTTCAGTATCGACTTATGAGTGGAGTGGAAGTTAATGGCATGTGTATCCTTATGTGTGTCCTTATATTAAAGGCATAGTAGAGGAGTATTGTACAGTCAGGAATTGGGTATCTCTGTGTCTGGCCACTGGCTGTGTACTGTCTCCAGGGTTCCCACTAATGCCTGTGGTATTATTGTTGCTGTTTCTACCACCTTCCACAATACTTCAAGCATTGTTAATATGGCTCTATAAATTGCAATCACATTTAGTAATCATTCTGAAGTAATATTTTGTAGTACATTGATTACTTTCTATCCAAATAACTCCTGAATGTAGTTGCATAGAACAAATATCCATCACATTGTCCAAACTCATTCATTCATTTAAGATGGAAATAAATAGTTAAGAGTCTACTGTGTGTATATTTACTAAGAATTGGATAAAGATAAAGTGGACATAAAGTATCAGCCAATTGGCTCTAAACTGCCATGTTACAGGCTATGTTTAAAAAAAAATGGGCTAGGAGCTGGTTGGTTGGTATTTCTCTGTTCACTTTATCACCATCCAAAGCTTAGTAATAATACCCCTGACAGTCCATCATCAAATCTGTGTAATGTTTGTAATGTTCTAGGCTTCTCTGAAGAGAATAATTCCTGTCTCGCCAATGTTTTCAGAGACTTGGGGCCAGATGCACTAAGCTTCAAAAGGGATAAAATAGAGAATGATAAACAACTAACCAATCAGCTTTTGCCTGACATTTTTCAAACACAGTCTGTGACATGACAGTTGGGAGCTGATTGGCTAGTTGTTTATCACTCTCCATTTTATCACTTTTTGTAGCTTAGTGCATCTAGCCCATGATATATACTGGATCAAGCTTGGAAATAATATGGTGACGTTCCCCAAAGGAACCAATTAGCTTCTATTATTTTTGTTTACTGTGCTATAAAAAGCTGATTGGGAAATGTCTCCACTTAGCTTTCTGACATGAAAATATGCTACTATTGTCTGTCAATCTCAAAATCTACTATAAAACAGACCATTTTCTGTTCACTCTATAGAGCAGACAGTGGGAATTGAGCCTAGTGTACAAGTCTCAGTAGCATTTTACTCAACATCTGACAGACTATGTTAATAGCTGTAGAATCAATCCACATTTTTATCCCTGCTCTTTTTAAATATAACTCCTATTCAATTTGCATTTACAACTTATGCTGTGAAAGAATAGAATGATCAAACAGCATTTGTTTTACTAAGCAACTACTTCAGAACCTGCATCTTGTGACTGTTATATATTCCTTTTTAGGCTCATAACAGAAATTTGCTATCCATTGATTTTGATCACATCACCAGAACCGGAAAGATCTACGATGATCACAGAAAATTCACTCTTCGAATACTTTATGATAAAACTGGAAATCCCATTCTATGGTCCCCAAACAGCAAGTATCATGAAGTAAATATCACATATTCCCCTACTGGGCGAGTAACTTCTATTCAAAGGGGAACATGGACTGAGAAAATAGAATATGATGAAAGTGGAAAGATGGTGTCAAGAATTTGGGCCAATGGTAAAATATGGAGTTACACATATGAGGAAAAGGTGAGTCAATACTTAAAAGTTTGAAAATGATCCATTAGTGTTATGCTACACCTTACTATGGCCCGTATTCAATGCGGCCGGTGAGGGGGTTAAATGGTGGGGATCGCAGAAAACCAATGATCCTCGCTGTTTAACCCCCTTGCCAGCCACTCACCCTATTCTATGTTCCGGGGAAATCCTCGTTGTCACAGGACAGCGAGGATTCCCCCAAACAGCGAGGCTCGCCAATAATGCAGGGAGCCCGCTGCATTTAGCCACGAGTCTCGCTGCTTCTGCGGCCGAATGAGCCGATTCCCCCTCGCTCCAAAAATGGAGCAAGGGGGAATCGGAGTATGCAGGGGGTATGGTGAATACTGACAGGACGATCTGTGACAGTGAGCAGGCAGCCATGCTTGCTGTCACAGCTCGCCCCCGGCATTGAATATACCCCTATGAATTGGCATTATATGATCCCATTAACACTGAAAAACAGCAGTGTGTGGGGGAAGAAATACTTTGTTCTTAAGTTTAACTGACTAAATAACTATTATTTCTCTCAATAATAATTATCAATCAGCTTACTAACACAATAGAAAGCAAAGAAAAGCTATTACATTCAGTTTCATCTATCTTTTGTGACTGAATAATGATTCGCTCTGCTTTATGCATGAGTCTGAGAATCAGATTATCACAGTACTTTAATGGGATTTAAAGAAAAGCAGAAGTTATGTGTTACATTTTAGACTAAAGGCACGACATCTTATTATGTTTTTAAATAGCAAGTGACTTCTTTAGATAACAATTTTCTTTCCCAATAAGTAAGAATATTCTTTGGATAAAAGGTGCATTGCACATTATAAAGATGCTGGGTAAAGTGGTAATCATTATACCATATTTAAGGGCTCTGTTAAGTAAACATAAAACCTGTTTTCTTCAGCATTTTAGCTGAAGAAAACTACAATGAGTTGACCATGTCACTGAGTTTTATTCTCTTTTCTAGATACGGCCCCTATAGGTGTCAAAGGGGAGTGATCAGATATGCTATTGATGGAGGAGAACCATTTCTCCAAAACTGTACATGGTTTTTATGTATAGGTGTTATAATAGGAGAAATGAGAAAAGCACACAATGTGCAAAAAAATATATATATATATTAATAAAAACGGATACATGACTTTATGTGCACGACACTAAATTAACTGTGCACATTAGGATTGCTGGGAATGGAGCAGAGTATATTAGAAGAGGGGGAGGGAAGAGAAGGGAGAGCGGGGCAAGAAAGTAGACTGGGAAGTTTTGGAAGGTTCATGCAGTATATGTACTAACAAACTGAAGCAATTAAAAAAATACCATGCTAAAGCTGTGTTCACACGGTGCAATATTCCCAGTGATTTTTTTTGCTGCAGCGATAAATCGCCGGGTGCGCGCTCCTGTGTCCCGCCCCCTAATGGTCACTGATTGCAGGAGCTTGCACCTGCGATCAGCTGTTTCCCTTTGCTGTTCTCCAGCAGAGTCTCCTGTTCATCAGCGACCATCTCTGGTCACTGATGAAAACTGGACACTGTGCAATATAATGCTCAGCATTATATTGCACAGAAATATATTGCACCGTGTGTACACAGCTTAAGGTGAGCTGACTTATTTGTTTTACTAACTACATAAATATCTCATTGTTTTTATTAACAAATAGATAATTATATTAATAAGGTCTGCAATCAGATCAAATGATTCAAGTTCAGTAACTCCTATGGTAAGCTTACTAATAAACAATACTAGAAGGACTGAAAAAGCTACTGTAATTGAATTGCTAAAGTCAGAAAAATAAATAAGGATGCATGGTAAAACATGGCAAGTTTTTACTTGCGCAAAACAAATGTTTGTGAAAATGGGCCAAATGTACTAAGCTTCAAAAGTGCTAAAATGGAAAGTGATAAACTACCACCCAATCAGCTCATATCTGTCATGCCTCAGGCAGGGTTTGTAAAATGATAGTTAAGAGCTGATTGGTTGGTAGTTTATCACTCTCCATTTTATCACTTTTCAAGGCTTAGTGCATCTCACCCAATGTCCCATTAAAGTCCCAATTAGAAAGTAAAAAAGAGCTTTAGTAATTGTAAAAACAATTACAAGTGTTTTAATGTGTTTTCAGATTCAGATTCTGTTTAGTGAAAATGTTTACGATGCAAATAATAATGGTGACATTTGTTATTTTTTTCAGACTATAAGCCTCTTTCTGCATAGCCAACGGCGTTACATCTTTGAATATGATCATTCCGATTACCTTGCTTCTGTAACGATGCCTAACATGGTCCGCCATAATCTGCAGACAATGCTATCTGTGGGTTATTTCCGAAATATTTATAACCCACCAGACAACATTGGCGCTTTCATTCAAGATTACAGTGGGGACAGTCGACTTCTGATGACATTACATCTTGGGACAGGACGTAGAGTCTTTTATAAATACACCAAGCAAACAAGGCTTTCTGAAATTCTTTATGATACTACTCAGGTTACGTTCACCTATGAAGAATCAAGTGGAGTCATTAAAACAATTCATCTAATGCATGAAGGATTTGTTTGTACTATTAGATACAGACAAACAGGTACAGTACATGATGCTGCACCTATTGTACAAATGATTAATAATAAGTGTTTTTGGTACTTGTGTACTAGCACGGTGCCCATTGCATCGCAGACCATATCGCATGCGATGGTATGCGATGCGACGCGATATCGGCCGATGTTGTACAATGGCATACAATTTTAAAATTGTATGCCATTGTATATGGCATACAATGCCATACAATGCGATGCAATGCGATTATAAATTGTATAAGCACCCTAATGGGTGGTTACAATGGTTAAATGCACCCCCACGCCACCCCCAAGTATAAAGGTGTGGCGAGCGAGCGCAGAGAGCCCGCGAGGGGCGGCGGTACGCGTCCTACGACCTTTTCATACCCCCACTATCCACGTCGGCATGGATTTGAGAATAGAAAGTGTGGCGAGCGCAGCGAGGGGACGCGGATACCTTCACAGGTATCCGCGCCCCCTCGCGGGCGTCTGCTCGCCACGCTTCGGGTTCGGTGGCTCGCTTCGCTCGGCACACTTTCTATTCTCAACTACACACCGATGAGGATAGTGGGGTTATGAAAAGGTCTTAGGACGTGTACCGCCACCCTTCGCGGGCTCGCTGCGCTCTCCACGCTTCGGGTTCACGTTTATACTTGGGGGGTGGCGTGGGGGTGCATTTAAGCATTGCATTTAAGCATTGTAAGCACCCATTAGGGTGCTTATACAATTTAATATCGAATATGAGTTAAAATCGTATCGCATCGCATGCCATCGGGTGTATGGCATACGATGCGATTCGATTAAAAAATCTAATTATCGGGGCGCCATGCTAGTACACAAGTACCATGTTTTTTTATAAGAAAATTGAATGACATATTTAATTGTCTTTGATTATCTCTTCCTACATTAGTTAGGAGTATAATAGCAATTATCAGAACACCTCCATATTATAATGAATAATATACACACTTATAGTAGATTATAAGAGTGTTACAATGATCATGAATAATCCTAATGAGAGATGGGTGTCTGCACACATGCACAGTGTAAGGTGTAGACATCACATCAAGCTCCTGACACCATTCAGTTCCACTATGTGAATTCATTCATTTCTCTCCACAACATGCTGTCTCTTTTAAATACATTATTCCTGACAGTGAAGTATTGCCCTCTTAATGTATGGGCTTACTAGGCAGCTACCCTGGGGCCCCACAATTCTAAGAGCCTTCAAGCAGGGGTCTGCTGTTGCTTCTGGAGGTATGAATTACACAAAACCAGAGCTGCTGGAAACATTCTCTTCCGGGCTACAGCCATACCGTTAATGGCTTTAAGCATGCTAATTGCTGGATGACTAATAGCAGGTAGAGAAGCCACAGGAAGTCGCTAGATTTTTAACTTTAGTAGGGGCCCCAGTGCATTGCTTTGCCTAGGGCCCATAATGCCGTTAAGATGGCTCTGCAGTAAAGATATCTATTATTATCTAATAGGAACAGTAAGAAAGTCAGATCCAGTGGCGTATTTTTAATAAGTGCAGGGGCTTAATCCTAGACATACATAGACGCCAATTTATTTCCTTGGTGAATGTGCAGTTTGCTTAATTATGCAAAATCCACATGCATTGCAACTTTTATGCAACAAAAGAAATAAATATAAACTTACCAAATATTGCAAAGAGAAGGATCAGCATCCAACAAGGGATTAAGATTTTTTTTCATAGCAAGAGTCAAAGCAACTGTTTAACCCTTTGAGTTTTCTGTGAGAGAGATGCTAAAAATGGCAGCGTCGCCTATGTTTGTTATATGAATTCAAATAAAAAAATGTTGTATTAAAAAAAATATATATTTCCTATATAAGGTAAACATTCCAAGTCATTATGATGAATAAAAATGTTTGCTTGGCAATTTTCACACCAATTTTGTCGAATTAACTTGGCACTCAAAGGGTTAACCAGGGGTGAAAAATTCTCATGTGGACCTACTGTAGCTGGTGTATTGTAAATTCTGTAAGTGCAGGGTACTAAGACCAAACAAGAGCAAAGGTGTCAAAATTATATGTTTCTCCATCCGAGAATAGAGATCAAAATAAGTGAGATAAACAATATACAGTACTGTCTTATACAGATAGATTCTGAAGACAGACAAATACAGGGGTTGCCAGTTATATCAATATATCTTTATTAGGACTAGTGGAGAATCATAGCATATGTAGTGGTAATCAACTGCATGCTATTGTCAGATTACTTATGATGAGATGAGTGCAGTTAACTAAAGTACTGTTAAAATAAGAACAGTCATTAGATGTTTTATATGAGTTCCACACAGCAAGATTGTAGGTTTTCCTATGAAAGAACCGCGATTAGATGTAATATGTATCAGTAACTCTATTAAAGGAAATGCATATGAGTTAATTCATTAGAGGCCTTGAATAATTATTAACACATTCAGTAATGCAATGACTACAACATGTAATGCAAGTATTATTGTAAGTGAATAAACAGAAAATTCCTGAGAGAATACATATTATGTGCTTGCAGCTAGATCAATTATATAGATCTAGCGTTTAATAACAAGCCAGCACAAAATTACAGAGACAGTAAAGTAAGTGTCAGACAGCAGGATTAAGGAGTGGCAATATCATTAACCACTATCATTTACTGAAGAAGTATAGTATTATAGAGACAGTGAATAAAGTGCCAGGGATTAGAATAATAAGAGTGGTGATTATGAAAATTGTCAATAATTCAATTGAAAGGTCACATGAAAATGTTCCTTTTTAGGTGACTACAGATATTTTCTGATATAACATAGATATACAATATGATAAAAAGAAAAGATCCCTAAAACTTGGACAAAGTGTTGAGGACTTTATTGATAGTTGTACCAACCTTTTGATCGCTGTTTCAGAATCTTTAAATTCACACTTTTAATTTAAGATACAGTATTTCTAAAAAAAGAATTGTTTGGAGTTATTAATGATCATTTCTAACAATTTGTTGTTGTAGTACTTTATTTTCCCTATAATGAATAAAATGTTTTTATTTTTTTATAACAGGTCCCCTGATTGGGCGACAGATCTTTAGGTTCAGCGAAGAAGGTCTTGTTAATGCCAGGTTTGACTACAGTTATAACAACTTCCGAGTTACCAGTATGCAAGCCATGATAAATGAGATTCCTCTTCCCATAGACTTGTACCGTTACGTTGATGTCTCTGGGAGGACTGAACAATTTGGAAAATTTAGTGTGATCAATTATGATCTAAATCAAGTCATCACCACTTCAATGATGAAACATACTAAAATATTTAGCTCTAGCGGACAAGTCATTGAAGTTCAGTATGAAATTCTAAAAGCTATTTCTTATTGGATGACTATCCAGTATGACAACATGGGTCGGATGATTATGTGTGGCATACGAGTAGGTGTAGATGCTAATTTAACAAGATACTCTTATGAATATGATCCAGATGGACAGCTTCAAGCTGTGTCTGTGAATGATAAACTTCAGTGGCGTTATAGCTATGATTTAAATGGAAACATCAACCTACTAAGCCATGGAAATAGTGTTCGTCTAACTCCACTGAGATATGATATTGGAGACCGCATTACTCGATTGGGAGAAATTCAGTACAGAATGGATGAAGATGGATTCCTAAGGCAGAGAGGCAATGATATATTTGAGTACAATTCCAATGGACTTTTGATCAAGGCATATAATAAGGTTGCTGGATGGAATGTACAATACCGATATGATGGACTTGGAAGACGTGTTGCAAGCAAGCCAAGTACAGGCTCTCACCTGCAGTTCTTCTATGCAGATCTAGCCAATCCAATAAGAGTTACTCATTTGTACAATCACAGCAGCTCTGAAATAACATCACTATATTATGATCTTCAAGGCCACCTTATAGCCATGGAATTAAGCAGCGGAGAGGAGTATTATGTTGCATGTGACAATACAGGAACACCCCTGGCAGTATTTAGCAGCCGGGGTCAAGTGATAAAAGAAATTCTATACACACCATATGGTGACATCTATGAAGACACCAATCCAGATTTTGAGATCATCACTGGGTTTTATGGTGGACTCTATGATTCCCTAACTAAACTAGTGCACCTTGGTCAAAGAGATTATGATGTTGTTGCTGGAAGATGGACTACACCCAATCACCATATATGGAAAAAAATAAACACAGAACCAAGGCCTTTTAATTTGTATGCATTTGAAAACAACTATCCAGTTGGCAAGATCCAAGATGTAGCAAAGTATACCACAGGTACAACATATGTTGATTATTTTCAATCCTAAAATTAAATCCGAATAGGTGGTGTACTCAGCTAACATCTTCTACACCCAGTCACAGCACACATTTCACATTAATACATAGGGGAAATTTCCTAAATGTCAGTTTAATCAAACCATCAATTTTTGTGGTTTAGTGATCTGCCAAACTGCTGTAATTCCACCATTTTTTAGACACTGTCACTACACATCTCCAGTTTTACAGTGATAAGAACCATCCAACTTACTAAATGGCGCTTTCGAAAAACAATGCTGTCAAAACTGTCCAAATAAATGAGTAGCTTCAGACAGTAATGCTGTTGGACCTATCTGGTAAATCAGAATCATAGGAATTACAATTTGATTATAATAAGGGCCGTTGTTATGTATTGAATAAGAAGGCAGATAAGATTAATAATTCTCTTATAAGGGTAATATTATTTCATTTTAATAAAACAAACAATATTTATTTTCCATTATATTAAAGAGGGTATATTAATTGTTAATTGGTATTACATTTTTTTTTAGAATTGGCAACTTTTATTTTTTTATTATGTGGGCACCATTTATAAAGACAGAAAATGATAAATATAGCCTTATAATAAAAAGATTTTAAGCACAAATTAACAATTAATATTAATGTTGCCCTTAATATATTAATAAAACATTGCCCCTTTGAGAGATATATTATTGTTGTATGTCTACTTATTATTACATAATTATTGCAGTCATTATAAGATTATTGTGAATCCTCTCATTCTGATTGGCCATATGCAGTGGTTTTATGTCTTTTTGTTTTTGCCAGTGTTCACAGGGGTTTGGCAGTTTGTAAAGGTTTGGATATTGCTGGAGGGTTGATAATGACTGTCCAAACTGCTGATCAGTCCGGTAGTTTAGCGGTGAAAAAGGCCAGCAAAGTGCAACCATTTCAAACCAATGGTGAAACTGGCATTTTCACAGTTTGACAACAGTTCTAGAGCCACGAGTTGCAGATGCCTATATAATGCAAATGATATATTATCAGAATCAGAATCAACTTTATTTGGCCAGATATACTTGTGTATACTAGGAATTTATTTTGGATTGCTGTGCAACAGCCAGGCAGGTAACAAGTAAACAGTGACAGCACAGATATGTAACATGTACAGATATACACTAGATGTACCCTGGGCAGAGTGACGTACAGGGGCAGGATAGACATGGGGAACATATTTTGGCTGAGCTGCACAACACCTAGGCAGCCATCAGCTGTGTTACTTGGTCATTGCAACAGACAGGTAGGTAACTCGTAAACATTAGCAGAACAGCTATATAACATATACAGATATAGACTAGATTTACCCTGGGGAGGGTGATGGACAAGGACATGGGAGACAAGGGGAACATATTTGGCTGAGCGACACAGCTCCTAGGCAGCCGTCAGTGGTACCGTCTTGATCATTGCTACTTCCAGGGCAGCAGGGCCTAACAGGCCAATTTTCTTATCAGCATCTTACAGTTACTGAGTTCCGGGATTGTCCATCGGTGAAGCTAAGGGGGTGGGCCAGCGTGTCTGGGGGCCTTGGTTGGAGCCACGTCTGTGGAATGTGCCAGTGTGTGGAGAGAGGCAAGGCTGAATCTGGGCCTTTACTGGGATGCGGGCCTTACCTCCTCCTTTAGGGGTTCTTCCCATGAGAGCCCCTGCTGGGTTTTCCCGGAGGTTGTGTGGGGTGGATGGGCTTCAGAGGTTGCTGCTTGCAGAGGACGCCGCCAGGGATCCTGCAGGCTGGGATGCACCCCCCACTGGGGTCTCGGTCTCTCGTCTTCAGGTCAGCGAGGTGTCCTCTCATCTGTTCCTACTGATCCTTCATTGATATATTGTGGGACTATAATTCGGAATCCTACACTGTATTCACATTTTTGCAGTGTATATCTCTAAATTGGGTGAATGTTGTTAATTTTTGTTTCAATATGAATGTTTATTAGATGCTGCAAAGCATGCTGGGGCAAAATAAATATTACAAATACATAATCATATCTGCAGTATCTTTAACGTTACACCGGTGTGTGCTCTAGCCTTAATACATCATGTACCGCAAGATGCCAGTAGTTCCTGGAAAGCTCTGCTAATGCGGGGCATCTTGTTTTTTGCAGTAAATGCATGTTATTTGCATCACTATCTGAATAAAATACACAAGCAGAAATTGCTAAAGATATGTATTCCTATACTCTGTGTGTGACTGCGGTTATATCTACACACGAAATGGGGAGAAAATCAGGGAGAAAATTCACAAAGATGCCCGCCATTATTAATCGCACTGACCGCTAGATGCGGCTATAATAGCTGTTTAACATGACTGCAGTAAAGATGTAGGAGGACACATCTGTGCTATTTGTTGTTGATGAATATTCACATAATGTTATTTTCGATAAGTATTTGATCAATTTATGCTATTTTAATAGATACTGTATTAAAATCTATACTTTTTCTCCATATATTTTATATATATAAAATCTATTATATCTTTGTTATACTGTACAGTATATTTCTGTGCTAACCTTTACCCCTATTACTCTTCATTTACAACAACTAGTGACATTGTACCTTGCTCTAAATTAGTTATTTTTAATTAATTTAATGAGTAAGTCTTTATGGTGCCATAAAATGTACATATTAAGCAAGACACAAAAAGTATGAATAACTAATTACAAGCCTGAATCTTAAAACATAAGTATGCAAATGAAGAGACATACATTTAACAAAACATATTTTCTCCTTATTTAGACATTGGGAGCTGGTTGGAGCTCTTTGGTTTTCAGCTACATAATGTACTCCCAGGATTTCCAAAACCAGAATCAAAGGGATTTGAATCAACATATGAGTTACTACAACTGCAAACCAAGACCCAGGAGTGGGACCCTGGGAAGGTTGGTATTCTGTCTCAAATATATTTAGTATCTAAAACTTCCCATTTATTTGAGTAATTCCAACTATGAGTTACCCAAAATGCCACATGTCCCCATTTTTTTATGTCCATTTGTCTCTTTATAGCCAACTTCCATATTCAACAACTGAACATTTTGGAGTTCCTCTGTGTCTCCTGCTTGCAAAGTTAGCAAACAGTTTGTGGGTTGAACCAATACTCATGAGAATGTAGCCTATCAATTTATAAGGAGCTGGTGCACTGTGTACTGTATTGTGGTACAAGGCAAGGTGGTACAATACAAGGTGGTGTCTTCACGAATATCTCATTAGCCCAGCTTTCACCATTTATATACAATGCAGCTATACTTTAACAAACTGACAGTAGAGCAAATTAAAAACAATTATTACCTGTTAATTTAAATTCCTGAGACATTCTGTATCTGCCGGAACTAATTCTCATACTAAACAGGAAAGAAGTTTGCACCTGAAGTATGTAAGGACACTTTTTGTCCCCTCCATTGTCTACTGATTTTCCCAACATATAACTATTGAGCAAATCTTAAACCATGCAAAATAACAATAGAATATTAATACAGTACAAATCAAGGAGGGTGGCAAGGCATGGAGAAAAAGAACCTAATTGTCAAATGACAGTACAGTTAATACCCCATAACAGCTATAACTATATGAACAGAATGCAGACAGTTAAATTCACTGCTGGGATTCAACAATTTTAAATGTTTTATTTGGCCAAACTAAGCATCAAAAATGCTTAAATCAAGCATAATTACCAAAAGTATGCAAGGACCTCCATCCTACTCTACATAAGTCCACGTATGTATTCCGAAGCCTCTCTGACATAAAGAAGCTAGGATATTTCAGTATTCCCCTTTTAATAATAAAATCACCAAACCATATTACCCCACTGTCGGTTACCTTCTGAAAATATAACCATTATTATTTGTCTACCTTAATTACTTGGTCCTATTTAAAATGCCAAATACTTTTTTTAAATTGGATTTAAAAAAAAAAAGACCAAGATTATATCCCGAAATGAAACCTTCTGTATTATGTGTGCAAACTACTGTACTTGGCAACTGTATTATAAATAAATGAGGACAAAGAGATTTGTCAAAAATGCTTTCAGCTATTTATTATATTAAATATATATTTATTTAAAGGAAATTATGGTGGTAAAGAAACAACCGAAATCACCCCAACTAGGGATACCAATCCCGGGGCATTTTCTTAATCCCGGGACTCCTGTGGATGGGCAGTGGGCATGTGGTTGGGCGATCGGGATCGGGACAGTGATCTGTGCTGACAGGCATGCTGGCGGCCAGGCTGTGCAGCGTGACATGATGTCAGGACTCACGCTGCACAGCCTGGGCGCCGCCATGCTTGGCAGCACAGATCACTGTCCCAAACATTGGCACTGCCGGGTGGCACAGCACTGGTAACTGGTCCGTAGCAGTCAGCCGGGCAGCATCTGAGCCATATAGGTGCTCAGCACTGCCCAGCATTAAAAAAAGTGAATTTTACATGGGGTACTAATTCCGGAATCCCGGGATTGGGAGCTTCAATCCCGAGATTCAAATCCTGCCAATTTTAGGCCCAAATCCCGGGATCCCGCCGATCCCAGGATTGGCCTCCCTAACCCCAACCTTCAATGTACAATAACAACCAACAACATGCATTGTAGGTTGATACCACCTAAGGTGCACAAACACAAGTCTTAGGGTGGTACAGCCAAATCCCATTCAACAAATGGAGCGAAACTACTGTAAATTAAAAAAATTGCACCTGGATTGATGACATGGCATTACTTCCCGTCCATAAAATAGCCTACAATAAACCACCAAACCAACATGCTCAAATGGAAGGGTGGGACAACTGAAAACAAAGAGGCTTTGGTCCAGAGCCCAAACATTATTCAAACATATTGAATAAACCCATACAAAATAATGCCCCTGCTCTACTATAGGCTGCTAATAATAGTGATTAGCAACCATGCCAACCCCCATACTAGGTTTTATACCACCTCTTTTCTTATGTAAATCATTCAGCTTCTTGGAGCTTAGTGCATTGATTTGAATTGTAAAACAAGAAAGAAAATTGAACTATGCAGATGGGGGATGCATATAAGCATATAAAGCAATGCTCAGTCAATTGTAATACATTATTATTAATACATATGCACAACTTTTAATAAAGCATAAAAATATATAAAAACAGTTCAGCACATTGATACAAACAATAAAAGTGATTATGCCTGGGATGAAAGTGTTTGTCAGCCACTTGTTCCTATTTTGCCAGAGAGCAGATAGTAGTGGCATATATATATATATATATATATATATATATATATATATATTCATTATAAATGCGGAGGTGAAAGGTGGTCTCCGGAGGCGTTTATAATTATCAAACTGATTGCCGCTTCAAACAGCCTGGGACATAATTATACCTTGGGAGGAGACCTTATTGCATGAGGCGTACATTCTCTGTTCAGAGGGACTGCCATTTATACCCCTTTTACACCGCCGAAAAATCTGGGTCAGCGGTGGGTCAGACCCGGATCTTCGGCGGTGTAAATCCCTAATGCCGTGTCCCTTTACACGGGACTTCTACCCAGGGTAGAACACGGCTAGGACCTGGGTAGAGGGCGGTGTAAATGGGAACGCCGGGTCGGATAACCCGGCTACCATTTACATGAATGGGGAACGTCCAACCTGCGGACCGCAGCGTCCGCAGGTTGGACGGATTGTCAGTCTGACACTGACAGCCGGCGCTGCTGTCTGCTATACTCTGCAGACAGCAGCAGCGGCGGGGGAGGGAGGTGAACGGATGCCTGTGTGCGGCATCCATTTACCTCCTGTCCAATGGCGGGGGGTGCGCGCAGGGACTGGGGGCAGCCTAGCAGCTTACCTTAGTGCTGGGCTGCCCCCAGCAGCGTTCCGGGTACGGCGGCGTCGATCAGCGCTTGAAGATGACATCACGCTGTCATCTTCAAGCGCCGGGAAGGGGGTGCTGGCGTTTAAGCCCGTCCGGTGTAAATGCCCCTAAACGCCGGGTTGCACCCGGCTTCAACCAGGGTCCAAAAAGTCGGGTGCGACCCGGCGTTTTGGTCCAAAAGGGGTATTATCTACAACAACTGATTGCTGAATATCCTATTAGTAGTGCTCTGGACTCCAGCACCCTAGGGGGAAATGACCTTCTCTTAACCTGTGGCAACTAGTTTGGTAATTATAAACACCTTCCACCTCCACATTTATAATGAACATAGTTGGCACTACTATCTGCCCTCAGGCAAAATAAGAACAAGTGGCTAACAAACACTTTCATCCTTCAGGCATAATCACTTTTATTGTTTGTATCAATGTGCTTAACTGTTTTTATATATTTTTATGCTTTATTAAAAATTGTGTATATGTATTAAAATTGACTCTGCATTGTACAATTTTCTTTCTTGATTTCTTGTGAGGATCGACTACCCTCACACCCAAAGCAGCTGCTAATGGGGAAACTTCACAAATCAAACGCTCAATTGTAACCTTGGTTACTTTGTTTATTGAGATGTAAAACAACCACCCTGTAAGAAATCTAAACTCAAAACTTTGTTTGTTACTATTGATCTTCATTCTTTGCCAATTCACTGGATCGTAACTAGAGGGTTCGGTTTTATCTGGATTTACTCTGTTCTCCAAGCGGGATATTATTGGTTATCCAAAACATGTTACAGCCAATAAGATCCCGCTTTGAGAACCTAGTAAATCCAGATAAAACCAAACCCGTACACCTCTAATTCTAACATACTGAATTGGTGGGTGTGATAGTCTTCAGGAAAAGATGAGTTATCGGATAAAAATAGGCTGCTATGTCTGGCCTTACATATGGCACACAGGACTTTTACCACCAAACATAAAGAAAAGCATAATCATACTAGCTAAAAGAATAATATTGCACCTAAATTATTCACACTTAAAAACTGGGGACACTGTGCAGGCTCTCTAGGGTGTAGAAATCGAAATTTAGTTCTCCAAGTAACCACAACTAATAGTCATGTTGCAAGAATCGCATATCCAAGCAATCACCACCCAAAGACCTCTTACCTATTCCTCATCTTAGTAAATGGAAACATTTTGATGCTTGTATTTTTAAACTATTGGTTTATATAGTTTCTCACTTCACCATTTTATACACTTTGATAGCTGCAATTCTAAACAAACATAATATATGTTCATAAACTACACACAAAGTTATTCATTGAATTTTATGGTATTATATATGTAATATTGGGTTAAGACTTTTTAAAATATTATTATAATGAGGAAATGCATCCGGTTAACTCAACCATTCCATTTCCTTTACACAAAAAATAAGAATATTAGGTGTAAACCATGTGAAACAAGCATTGTTTTAAGTACTACTCCAGTGCCAGCACTCCCCCAATACAGCATGGGACTCACATAGGATTGAACGCAATGGCACAAGGGTATAAATGAATGTGGGCCGCAGAAGTGCATTCTTGTATATTAATGTTGTGCTTCCCATATGCATTGGGATGCACTGTGTTGGAATGGGGATGCATCAGAATACGTTTAGATCACATAAATATACGCTGAGCCAAGAGTGAACTAATCATTTTCTCATGCATACTGTATATTACTGTATGTGTTTGTGCCCGTGTTTTATCGAATGGAGGTGTACCCTCTGTATTAGAAAGATGCTCTGTGTTTTGTCAAAGCCTGATAGGGAATGAATAAAAAACATGACATGAGTACATATTCCTAATTTAAACCTGAAGCATATGCTACTGATTCAAACAAGCGCCAGTACCAGGTATCTTGTGATAGTTGCAAATGGCCTAATTTGCAACCTTTATTAGTGAATGCATTTTACTATGATTTCTTGGCATGTTCATTAGTTTCCTTTAACATCAATTTAGAAATATATTCATAACTCTATATTTTAACACTAATAATCATTTGCATTTTAACTTTGAATCAGATTTATGGCCGGGTTCCATATCCATTATACAGTACTCCGTATTTAGAAAATGTAAAAGTTTTCATATGCAAAAGTGGAAACAATAGTGATGAAACACATTTAAATAAGCTAATTGTAGGAATTTTGCAAAGCTTTTACTGTATATGGTTGACAGGAGTATTTGACAAAATAAATATGTACCAGTCCTTTCCACAAATTATACACATTTTTATTATTTGTTATAAATTGAAATTAATTGCCATTTTAAATATCTTTTTAGACAATACTTGGTATTCAATGTGAGCTACAGAAGCAGCTAAGAAACTTCATTTCCTTAGACCAACTTCCAATGGCTCCAAAGCAAACTGGTCAGAAATGCCAGGAAACCATAAAATATCCCAGATTTGCAGCTGTGTCATCTCTATTTGGGAAAGGCATCAAATTTGCCATCAAAGATGGAGTTGTGACTGCAGATGTCATTGGAGTTGCTAATGAAGACAGTCGCCGCATTGCTGCCATTTTGAATAATGCCCATTACCTCGAAAATTTGCATTTTACTATAGAAGGACGAGATACTCACTACTTCATTAAGTTGGGTTCCTTGGAAGAAGATCTTACTGTCATTGGAAACAGTGGTAATGGTCGTATTCTGGAGAACGGAGTCAATGTTACTGTGTCTCAAATGACTTCAGTGGTTAGTGGGAGGACTAGACGGTTTGCTGATATACAGCTTCAACATGGCACTTTGTGCTTTAATGTTCGCTATGGAACAACAATTGAAGAAGAGGAGGATCATGTTCTGGAATTGGCAAGACAGAGAGCGGTGGCCCAGGCTTGGACTAAGGAGCAGAAGAGATTGCAAGAAGGAGAAGAAGGCATAAGGATGTGGACAGAAGCAGAAAAACAACAACTTTTAAGCACAGGGAAAGTCCAGGGCTATGATGGATATTTTGTTCATTCAGTGGACCAGTACCTAGAACTTTCTGATAGTGCCAACATTATTAATTTCATGAGACAGAGTGAAGTAGGCAGGAGGTAACAAACAAACAAAAGACATTATTTGCCTTTGCGTCACCAAAGACTGCCTGTTTTTAAAACAAAAAATGGTTTATTGTAACAATTTTTTAGATCAGATATCTGTATATGTAAATATGAGGAAAACATATCCAACTGCCTTTAAATGTGACAGAAGATGGTATTTTAATATTGTTAGCTGAGCAATGTAATTCTGAATGCACCAGGGAGGTCTTTTATCATAATTCTGAGCGATGTGTTTAAAATACACTTGTCACCTGTACACAGTTATGTGGCAGCATTCATTTTGTGGGCTGAAGCAATAGCATTAGAAAGCAGCCTGTTGATAAAAAAAAAAATAAGTGACATCACATAAAGAGAAAGTGATATGTGCCGAGTCGGGCTGCATTCTAGTGAATATCTGTACATCCCACTAAATGGCTATCTTCTCTGTGTAATTGTCAGGCAAATGTTAAGGTCTCTCAAGTACCCATGGGGTTTAAAAATTACCATAAAGCTTCTTATATATTGTGTGGCAGTATTCAGCATTTTCGCTTGCATATTAACCACTACAAAGTTGCCATCCTTTTCCGAAAACTAGAGCTTATGTGATAAGAGCTTATACTGTAGTTTCTAGACAAAAAAAACCTACCTAAAGTATTAGTAAGTATATGATAAAAACTAAATATGTAATACTGAAATTCTGTCATTGTTTCTTATTTTTCATAAATTAACATTCTTTCAAATAAAAAATAAAATGTTGTGAGTCATGAATACACCCATTGGGCTCTAAACCTACCAATTACCTAAACAATTCAAAATAACTGTTCAATTAGATATCATTCCTAGGCCTAGAAGCACTATGGGGGTTTGGCTTATTGCAGCTGATGATCAAAAAATAGCTAAAAATGCACTGATTTAGTGTATTACCTCTTTTTAATGCAAATGTGGGAAAAAAACTACATTTATTAACTCATCTACAGATCTACAGTATTTCTGATGTCATTAATTCAGTGCTTGTAAGAAATCTAATGAATTTGTAGGTATAATGTACCACTTACAGTACAATATAGTGTTATGAATATTAGAAGCAAATTCAATTTTTATGACCTGTACAGTTAATTGCATATAATGATGTTTGGTCAAGGGTATAGTTCTACAGCAGGGGTGGCCAAACCGGTCCTCAAAAATCTACCAAGTGTCCTCATTTTTACACATCATCTAACTGGTGCACAGCTGTAGTCATTATAAAATGCCACATTTTCAAACATGCTGCATTCAGTCCAACTATAGATCCACAGGTTGCCTGAAAAATATGAACTGTTGCTAGATCTTGAGGACATGTTTGGCCACCCCTGGTCTACGGTATTACTTCTTCTTGCCCATAATGTTTTATGCTATTTACAAGCAACATACTGATGATTTTAGTTTTCTCTTCTCCATCCTTAACAAAAATGAACTCCTATTTCAAGTATAACATACAACAATAAGGAAAATATGTTTGAACATAATATGCGATGCTAAGTATAAGAATATTGGGTCTTAATAAGAGGTGGACACAGTAACATTCACAACTGACGACTTCCACTGGCGGCATCTGTAATTCACTGATTGTGTACAAAGAGGCACCATCTTCGCTCATCAAACTACTGCACATCCTATGGTTAATGTCAGTCTGAAGTAAATTGCTTGAGCCATTACAACTGTATATGCAGGTGTAGTCATTGGCTGCAACACACATGCAAAATGATTGCAACATCCCTGTGTTTGACTAATCACCATCCCATTACAGTACTGTACTTCCAATATATGTTCTATAACAGTCAATCATTATTAGTCCAAATTCTTTGAAAGTACACAATCGCGATGCATGTGCAGTACAAATATCTGCATAACATCCACTGTTTTTTATTTTAACAGTAGCAAGATAAGTCCACCAATAACTTTGCTGGTGTCTTTGTTTTCTCATCCATTTAATTCAGAGCCCTTCCACCCTTCCTCTCAACACCCCATCTGTTTGATGGTCTCCTTGTTCTCTGAAGCTATCTGTTTTTCCTTGGCACCTGTTCTATTCCCTGTCCTGGGATCTAGTCCAGTAGCAGCCTCTCCTGTTTACCCTGGCACCCAGTGTATTTGGACCACTTTCCCGTCCCATTACACTTTTACTTTTCCCTGTTAGACTTTCCATTCCTCTGTTATTCTGGTTCTGTCCACTGTCCCTTTGATTTGGGTTTTGACACCTTGTCCTCTACCCTGGCACTGTTCCTTAGCCACCTTCAGATGGCACCTTCTGAATCATCTTCCCCTTTCTTCTCTTATCTGTTAACAGGTCTCCTTGGACCCTTTTAGCCTCCTGACACCTTCATTTTTCTCTAGTTCATAATCCATACATCTAAAATCTTGTCATCTGACACATCCCCCTCACCATTATTTGAAATAAAAAAGAGAAAAAATCAATGTATATTTTTTCCTTTTTCTGGTGTATGTATTCAAAAACTTTAAATAACACCATAGTTTGCACTTTAAAAAAAAACTGGTAGCAGTAACTCTAAATATAATAAACCAACAATTAAAAAAAATTAAGTAAATTATATAATTCTGTTTGTTTTCTCTTTAGGGTTACTGCTACCAGTGTTCTCTCTCTTTTTCTTCATAATGATTAGAATAACTGCAGATGTCATTGTTTGCTGTTGCTGTTAATAAAACATATTAGAACATGTTTAAGTTCTCTACAAATACCATTACCGTAGAGACATGGACATAACACACCAATAACATAAAAACTAAGCAATTCTTTGTAAGGTAATGAATTGTAAAGGTCAGTAATATTTGATTGTATACAACATATTAATCATTTTATGTTTGCATGAGTTCACCTTTAAAGGGGACTTTTTCCCTTAGGCTCTAGCACCAAAGATTGTATTGTCATTTCAAAAAGGAATGGGCATCAATTAAGAAGACAGGAGCGAATTTTTTTCCCGACGTTCCTCTCAAATTTTCACAAAAGACCAATAGTAGGGAAATGTAATGCTTAGCTAGCTTAGCCCAAAAACCTTATTTAATGAAAATCAATTTACAGTTTTATTTTTCTAAATAATGAAATATCTCACTGATACAATATGTTTTTCAGTGTTTACATTTATATAGTAAATCTCTGCTCACTATATTCATCATAGAAAATATGTGTTCATGTGAAATTTGAATGTATAATAATGATATTTGAAGTCAGTCAACGTGATGGTCCATGTGAGGTTTTGCATCCTGAATTATGGGCATATACTTTTGTGAAACTTACACCATATAAATGATGCTGATATGTGTTGAGCTATATGCTGCTATTAAATGATGAAGTACAGAAATTGCAATATAATGCAGTCTAGATTTCATACTCTTCCTATCTGCCTACATTAGAACAAAGTAGTTGCCTTGAGAGGTGTAGAATAAATAACCACACAAGACAGTACTAGATAAATGGCCAATCCAGCTCCCAGTATATCTGGCTGATCTGCATGTTATGCTCATACCTCTTACAATATAGGTTTCTTTACTACCAGTTGGGTGAGAGACATAACAGATCTAAACTGAGTGATTGTTTATACCTACTTAGTTACACTAATGTTTTGTAGCAAGTTATCTCTTTCTCAGCTTAACTAATAGTGATAAAAAAATATTGGGAACCAGTCACAGCGTCTGCACAATTCTATTAAATAGAGTATACTATTATTTCTAGCAATTTTGAGGGACAAGACACAAAAATAAATAAATTAATGGTAATTTTCACAGTTGCAAAAGTGTAGCAAAGAAGACATAATGTTGTGACACTATATTGCATATTTCTGCAAGTCCAAGCATGTGTATTACACTGCCACATGGAGCAAGATTTTGGGGAGAGATAAAGTACCAACTAATCAGCTCCTGTCATTTTATAGGCTGCTTGAAAAATGATTAGTTAACACTTTATCCACTTTATCTCTCTCCAAACGTTGAGAGGACAGTATGGGAAAGAAGTGGGGCTTTTTTGCTGAATGTAAGGTAGGTTAAATTAGATGCCCATGTGTAAAAAAAATAGATTTTATGTTGCAGAGCAAGATATTTAAAAGGCAATTCAAGTGTTGGAAATATGGGGCATATAAATGGATCAATATCTTTACTCACCCTTAGAACATTATTGGAGCTCCCTAAAAATTGCTCTTGGCCTATACTTTCTGTGATATGCTATATATAATAACCAGATGTACTTTATATTGGGAAATAAATATTTTATGTACACAAATACTATTCTAATAAAATCATGAGAAGTATATTTCAAAACAGAGATTATAAACCCCTTTAATATATATGCTTATTGCAACATGGAAAGATAAATATTGGAAACCTAAATATAAATATCTTGAAAAATAAAATATATTTTCTGAAACCAAATAGTTAAAGTAGCACTAATATTGCTTTAAAGCAGAACTATGGAACTCGAGTTTATTTTAATTGATGGTTGGCAACCTTCAAATGATTTCGCTCCCGCATGGGAATGGATGTTTATGCAAAACATCCATTCACATGCGTGCAGTGAGATTTGTGGTGCGTGCCCGTGATGTTCAAATTACTCACAGCTTTGCAAGTCAATTAGAATAACCCCCTTCTTGTTAATCATTAATAATATTTTTCTATGGATCTTTCCTATTTTAATGCCACTAAATACGGATGGATGTTATCTGTTCTGTGTAGATATTGTTCAACGTGCTACTATAACCTAGCTGAGGACTTGCATATGTCAGTTCTTTAATTGTATCCTGAAATGAAAAGTATACAAGTTTTTTTCAGTACAATAATTACAGGCCTAATTAGCTACATACGATATCTTTTCTATACACTCAGCTGACCAATTTGGGATGCTTGAAAAGGAAATTATGCTGCTGGGCTGTTTCCTTCCCACTGAGTCACTTTGATCTTCCTATCTTAGTAAGTCTCAGTAGGTCGAGGATCAAACAGAGCGAGTTCAGGCTCAACACATAAGACAAGCTGTCAAGAACAAAAATCCTCTTCAACAGGGTAAAGGCTCTGTGGGCTAAAAAAAACAACTTCAAGGACAAATGTGTGTACATAGGCGTAGAAATTGTACTAAACTATTTCTGCTGACTAAAAGCTATTTCATTACAAACGGACATAAAAACATAAGGATTACACAAAAGCTAATGGAAAAAAATATATGTGAAGCTGGTGTACTTGCAATTACCCCAGACTGCATAAGGTATAAATACAATGTAAAATAAGTGTCTCTTTTCTCATGCCCAGAAAACTGTTGACACACATGCATGATAAGTAGATTTACCAGAACCTGATGCTGATATGTTTTTTTCCCAATCTTCCACACTTTACACATTTTTCTTAATGAGTGTAAATCAGCTCCTAGCTGAGACAAGGAGGATGTCTGTCGCTGGTCCCTGCCACCTGGCCACCGCCACCAGTTCCCCACTGCCGGCTAGGTCCCAGCATCTACGGAATGTAACTGACAGGTTCCAGGACCCTATGGCATGTGTATATGTTCAAATCCCCATCTTCCATAGTCCTGCAACCCATAGATAGATGTAAATAGATAAAACAACTACAGTAAACGTGAAAAAAAATTCTATTGCATACTGTAATATTGGTTAGTATCCGTGCTTAAATGTCCAGACACCTTGGTTGCAGGAGCTGCTAGGTACATGATTTTTCCAAGCTGAATCTAAAATAGCTGTATACACAGTAGTGATGCACTCTGCACCATCTTCCGTATAGTGTGATGTTAAATACAAATTAATCAAATTATTCTATGACTATCAAGAAGGGATAGAGATATTAATGCAAAACCAGTGCACATTTACAGCATTACTCTGTTCCTTAATATTGAGTAGCCACAATGCTCCTTAATTATGCCAGCATTTAAGATAATATGAATTAAGCCAGAGCAGTGCCACTCTTAGGGAACCCCAATGATGGTGAGTTAGGCAGGACTTTTAGGGAACTCTGGGATTAGAAACATATTGTTATAAGGGATAATAAAGAGTTGTTTCAATTCAGTTGCAAATAAGAAAAAAAATTAAACAGCATACATCAACTGAATGAAATATCAAAATAGTGGCCTATTCATGATAGCGCTTCCTCTTGGCTTGTCATTTGTACCACTGTTCTGGGGCACATATTGTCACTGTTCCACCGTAGTCAGCAAGCATAGAAGTGTTCCACCTACGCTGATATCTTGGTTCAATTAGAATCGTTCACCATGCTCGTCAGTCAACTGCACCACATTTCTCAGGGAAGAAGTCCGGATGAGAGTCAAGAAAGTGGATTTTGAGTTACATGTTGTGGCCTAGTTGATCATACTTTTCTAGAAGGTTATTCACAATCTCAACTTAGTTTCCAACCTTTCTGTTAACCAAGAAGCAATGCCAAAGGCCAATAAAGACTTCCTATGCTGCTTTCTCAATAATCTGGGAGACTCAGTGGAAGATTTATCCTTAAAATGTTGACAAATTTGTGTACCAACAAAGATTCCTTCCTTAACTCTACCATTATTCAGAAGTGCAAATCGTCCTCTTAGGTACTTGAAAGCTTCACCATCATTGCTTGTCCCCTTTACAATATTCTTCGTAAATCCAAATTTGATGTTTAAAAGGGCAGAATTTTGCTTGGATCAACAAAAGGACTGTGGTGTACATTTTTTTCCCTGAGGGCACATATTTTCCCTTGGAGGTCAGACTTTTCTGTTGTAAGCCATAGCTCAACTGTCTCACAGAGGAAACAGTAGTACTTGGTGTATACAAACTGCATGGCCACCAGTATTGTAATCACCTTATGATCTCCACAGATGTACAATTGATGGTCTTTGTACAAAAATGTTTACAGAACCTATTTTAGATTATGATATGCTTCCTTTATGTTGACAGCATTACCTATAGGCAGTGAAAGAAATTAGGTTTACACTAAACTTTATGAGCCTATTAACAGCCTCCAGTCCAATGGCTTGTGCTCCATAATCAAAGCTCACCTCAAACCACTGACAACAATGCAACTATTTTTTTTTTTTTTAAATATGGATGTCCTCATTGGAGAAATTTGGCATTTCCAGGTGGAAAATATCACATCGCCACACACATAACAAAAATTATGAGCCATTTCAAACCACAAAACTCAAACAAATTAAAGAGACATCACTTATAAACTTCACTTGATGCAAACTTTATCCACACAATAAACAAACATGTCCTACAATGACACAGCATTTCTGTATTGGTTTGCCAACCTATATATTCCCATGACACCAAATTTGGTAATATCTAACAAAATACCCCTACAGCATCATACATGGGCTTGATCTTGAAACCGAGAGCTAACTGTGAGTTATAAATAATCAGAAGTAACTATTTTCACATCAGAAGCAATTTCACCATTGCGCAGTGTAAGTACCAATACACAGACTCCTAGTGATACGACCTCAGCAAAGCAAGACTGAACTGTCTAAGTAAGTAATTGCTATTGCATATGGTAAATTAATATCAATGCTAACACTAGTGATGACTTTTCACAGACAGAATTCATTGCCTCCCAATATTTATTTATATATATATATATATATATATATATATATATCCCACAAATCTTTACATATAATGTATACACTGCATTGAGTTTCATGGCTATTATTTTATATATTCCATATGCATACATTTATACAGTATCTTGTCCCTTTTGTGCTACTAATAATGGGGCAGATGTATTAAGCTTTAACAAGAGATAAATGCAAGGGTGATAAGGAGAGATAAACGTCCAGCCAATCACCTGCTAACTTCCATGTTACAGCCTGTGTTTGAAAAAAGTCAGTAAGGAGCTGATTGGCTGGACATTTATCTCTCGTTATCACCCTTGCATTTATCTCTTGTTAAAGCTTAATACATCTGCCCCAATATGTCTGTTCTGTTTAAATCCATCCTCAGCTACAAAGGGGAGGAATTCAATTTGCTACAGCTGTAAATGACCTTGACTTATTGGTCCCTGGGGGTAAATCAGTTATACCCAATAGCTGGTACTATCATGGATTCTGTTTCACTTGTCTGGAAGCAGGAGAACCCCAATCTGTGATAGGTGCCTTTTTTTTACGATTGCAGGAAAAATATGTATCTGGGAACATCTCCTTTTTTGTGTGATTGTGGGTAAGTTTAACTGCAAAAAATGGGCTTTAATTGAATTGTCCAATAAAAACATTGTGCAGAAAATTGCCCCATTTGTTTTCAGTAAAATTCACTGCGATCAGTTGCATTTGCAAGTTATGTGGGAAGATCTCTCATCCAGCTTCCATCTTTATCTCCTTATGCTCAAAGGAATGAATGTTTGGCAGGGCAACACATTTGTATATAATGGTTATTTAGGTAAATTAATAATTCCAAGAATAAAATTGTTCACAGTATTTTCCCAAAAGACCTAGAAATCTCAGAAATCCATGTACCCTTGATTTACCTACTCCAGTGATTTTCAACCTTTTTACCTTGTGGCACACTAAATAAGATTTTTAAATTGCCAAGGCACACCATGAGATCCCCATAGGGCAAAGCACATTGGCCCTCACAAGAAAAAAAAAAAAACCTATTGGCCCTCATATAAAAATAAAACAATCAAACTGATCCCACAGGTAACAAAAATAAAATACATTGGCCCTTCACATGAACAGAAGAGACCAGTAAATAACAGTTGAACTAGTGGTGGCTGTAAACTGGCTTGGGCATCTCTAGATCTGGGGGCACACTTGAGAACAGCTCCAGGCACACTAGTGTGCCACTGCACAGTGGTTGAAAAACACTGACCTAGACAATATAAAATTGTCCTGCTGAAAGTGTTCTAATGGAATTCATTCGTCTAATGAATCAGAGTTCATAACAATACAAATATAAAATTGTTTTATTGAAATTGACACATGAATAAAAGCAGTGCAATGTGTAGACTACCATTTATGACAGGCAAATTATACTAAAATAAGTATAGAACCACCCAATAAAGTTAGTAAAGAACTACCTGTTTAATCAATCAAAGGGGTTAAACTTGCATTATTAGTAACATGGCTCCATACTGCATTAAATAGAAGGAGACCTCTAACACAAACAAAACACATGGCTATTATGTATGCCTGGAATTTCAAAGTACTAAAATATAACACAGCAGTCCGATAAAGGGTTCATTTTATACTATTGAATGGTATATATATATATATATATATATACTGTAAGCATAATATTGCAAAAGCATTATATACTATGAATAATATGGTTATTAGAAGACATTTATATTTCTCTGATCTGAATATGGCCATTGGTGTCACTAATTTCCAGAGTATTAGTAAGTATGTGATTAAAAAAAAGCAATGAAACATGTAAAATTGCAATCTTGCCATTGTTTCTTGTTATTAACTTTTTAAAAAATATACAAAATTGAGTATTGTGATTCAGTTATATAAATATTACATTTTAAACACAACTCATTAATGTGCAATTTAAGCAGTTCTAAAATAAGGTATAATTTATTCATTTCTATATTTAGAAGAGCAGAATTAATTCTAGCTGACCACAATCAAGCTACAGATACAATTGCTTCATTCATCTATTATCGGTTTATAATGCACAAGTGACATTGATTCATTTATAAACACCTGTAAATAGTATCTGTATAAAAGGTGAGTTCTGATGTCATTACTTCAATGATTATTAGGAAAACTTGTGTATTATAAGGAATAATGCAGCGATACTGTAAAGTATTATGGATATACGTAGAAGTCCCAGTGGACGTCTGGTCTGTGAGCTATGTAACAGCACAAGGCCTATAGCATTGTGACCTTGGTGATATCTATTATACATGTCATAGGAAGGAGTGCATTATCTCATATATATTTTCAATAGTTGTCAGGCCAGGAGTATATGTTAAAAATGTGGCGTATGGCTTTTCATATACGCATCATTGTAACTGTAAGTCCACAATAGTAAAAGACAGGTTTTATGGGTAATATGTCATGTTAGTTTTTAGTCTGTACTTAATCCAAAATAATTCGGATACATTGTAGATTAATATGGTGATGTAAAAACACTATTCATGTTTAATTACGCTCCCAACTCTGATCCTTTTCCAGCGTTTAAACATAAGATTCCGATTCTTAGATGAAATGGTGAGTTTGCCATTCTTAATATATGTTAGCGTTACAGATTGTGTTCTTAGTGATATGGGCAAATGTGAAATTAATAACAATAAAGCAAGTGTGTTCAAAATAAATCAGTGAGAGATAAACTTATCCAATATTTACTGGTTAAAAGTCTCTGTAGAATGTTTGCTTATTCATCAGCAGTAACAGTGTTTCTTGGCTATGCTGTCTGGTCTCTTTTTTAAGTATGACAGTTGTTTTGACCACGTATACCATTGTGTTGCTTTGACCTATGCTGTGTTGCTAGGGAACAACATACAGTACACAATTTTGTATTCTGTTTAAATTCATGTGCTACTATTGGAAACTATACAGGTTTTGTGATATGGCTGCAGTTAAATGCTCTTGTTGCATTCTGCTCTGGTCTTTATGCCAGAAGCATGCTTTTTATACAGAAGCATCATGCTGTAAATATATAAAAATAAATGAATATATTGTGTCGATATTTGAAAAAGAAAGTAATTTGAATATTTCATTTTTAAGAAATAAAGTAACAAACCAACAAATTGTGTCAATGTATTTATTTTTTATGTATAATGTATGTATTATGTATGTATAATGCTTGTATTAAAATGGGGGTTTTAACACAAATAAAATAAGATATCTGCACTCTGCTATTGCCAGCACCACTAACCCCCCCCCCAAACAATAAATTGAGAACTTCATGCTTTAAGCCCCGTACACATGGGGGGATATGTCGCTGAGCGATATATCGCTCAGTGTCCCGTTTGAATCAGCGGTCAGAGATGGTCGCTGATGAAAAAGAAACTGCTGGGGGAGCCCAGCAGTGGAAATCAGCTGGTTACAGGAGCGCTTTCCTGCGACCAGCGATCACTACGGGGGAGAAAACGGGAGCGCACACCCGGAGATATATCGCCGGTGCACACTCCCATCACGAGCAATATGGCCCCATGGACAAAATTGCTCCATGTGTACACAGCCTTAGGTAGAGGCTGAATGAGCTGAGTATTGCATAGGTCTGTATGCAAAAGCAGCTTAACCCTTTAAGTGCCAAGGGAATTTGTCAAAATAGGTTTGAAAATTGCCAAGCAAACCTGTTTTCTTAAAACGCTCCTGCACACAACTATACAATATATTTTGGTCATCCTGATAATTGTAAAAGGGTGTGTCTAGCTTAAAGGTGTGTACACTATATTTTAAACAGTATGCACGATATTGACCATTATTAACAATATTTTCATGTGTGCAGCATCTCGTGTGTATGCACGATGATATATCTTTTTAAAAGATAACCCTCATTTTGGTCCTACTGAGCAATATCTTTTAAAAAATTGTTTCATTTGTATTCTAAATATCGCTAACGATGCACATCCCCGAGCATCTCTAACACCCCCCCCCCCCCCCCCCCCCAGTATCTGTGCTGCATGGTCAATGTTGACAAAACATGCAGCAGCCAGGGGGCGGGTGACATCACAGATGATATCGTCAACATCAGCTATACTCCTGGATGTGGCCACTGAAGATATATTTGAAGATATATTTTGTGAAGTCATGCGGTTTTTACTAAATATATTGTTTGTTCTGGAGCTCTGGGGAGTGCAAGGAAAATGGTTAATGATATCATACATGGAGCATATTGTCTAATGTGTACCCAGCTTCATTGAATCTTCACTGCTCTACCAGCAATGTAGGTATCAAGTTTTACATCTAAGAACTTTCAAAAGTCATGATTAATTATTATTAGCTGGACACATACGCTCCTTTTTGCCAACAAAGCCATCCATATATTGTTCAGTTGATTCTTCTAGACCACATGGGCACGGCTTTTCATTTTTGAAAGGGAATATAAAACAGCCTTAGCAGAGCACATTAATGTAAAGTTTCTATGATGGCACTATTAAGCAGTGGTGGATATTACGTAGTGGCTACAGATCTGCAGCCTCCACTCTCAGTAAAACTCGTCACTGGACACCATACCCAGAGAGTTATCCCATACTGGTAGCACTTTCTGGCAGTGATAGATATGATGCAGGACCATACAATAGAATACTGGCCCTAAAGGATGAGCGTACAAGTAGTGGCTTTCTTATGGAAACTTTTTACTCCTGGACTGCCTAGCAGTGGCAGTGACTTCCCATTAGAAGCATTCCCTGCTAATCACAGCCAGATAGGAAGTCCATGGGGAAGGTGTTTTCTCCCCCTGGGACTACCAGTGCAGACTGTGACACCACAAAGAGCACTTATGCAGTCCGTAGCAGCCAGGCTGTTCTCTACCAGTGCTGGACTAAAGACCACCCCTGGACTTAAGCTCCACCTCCAGCTGCTGCCAGACTTAAGTACTACTTCCAAGTGACATCCGCTATCAATCACCAGTTGGGAAGGACCAAAGCTCCAGTAGAAGATCAGACAACCCCACGACCAGACAGGTAAGGAAATGCCAGGCTTCTAAAGATTGCTCCTTTAAAAATATGGGCAGATGTGTAGACATTCCTGAACAGACAGCACCTTGCAGGCTACTACTGTACATATTGCTCCAGTAGAGGAAAATAGTACTTATTTCAAATTAACTACATAATCATACTTAAATATAAACTGAAACATTTCAGTGGATCAACATCCACCTTTTCCAGTTGTTTTTCCAAGTACATTCCTATCAACATTTTTTTTCTCTAGTTAATTTAGGCATTATGGGATTGTGTTTCCCAATTAGCTGAATAATGGCATTATTATCATTAAAGTCTTGTTTTTGCAAACAAAAAAAAAAATAGTGATCTGTTCCCCTAGAGTGATGAGATATGTGAGACATTGGTAAAGGCAGATGTAGAAACCGGCAAATTTATTCTATGGATTCAGACTGGCACTGTCATAGTCTATCCTCTTGATACATAAGGGAGAGATTTCAACTACGTTGCTGTTTGCAGAAATAAGTCTTTAATGAGCCAATGGGCCAACTTATGTTTAATGTTGATCATACTGCTAATTAGGTAACATAATACTCATTATGCTGCCAATTAGGACTCATAATAACTGTGCTATGTTTGCATTTGTAAAATCTCATATTCCAATAAATGGAAATCTGAACCATGCCAACTCCCTGGCAGCCACACAGCATTAATTACTGCAGTTCGTGGAAGTCTGAGATGGTCATCTGTTTCATACAAACATATTCTATTGAAACTTGAATTTAAAGCTATTTAGTCAGAACACAATAATAAATACACAACTCCCCTAATTGGCCTACAGAGCTTCATAATAACTCATCTGTATGTTTTTGCACTGTGATGACCTTGGCTGACCCCATGAGGAGATCCCGAGTACAAAATTTAAAGGGTTATATTAGTGCTTCAGTGGGTTTGAAGTAATTAGAAGCATGTTTGTGGAAAGGTGACTTTTAACATCCAATAATTAGTAAGTGACTTTAAAGGCCTGTACACACTAGACCAGTGGTTCCCAACCCTGGTCCTCAAGTACCCCCAACAGAACACGTTTCCCAGGTCACCCAGCTGGTGCACTCATTATTCAGGCACATTTTAAAAGATCTACAGGTGGAGCTAATTATATCACTTGTGATTCTGTGTGGAGACCTGGAAAACATGCACTGTTGGGGGTACTTGAGGACCAGGGTTGGGAACCACTGCACTAGACGATAGCAGGAAAACAACGATAAATAATTCCATTATATTCACCTCCCTGTACAACCAATGAGGACATTGATCAGGGTCGTTCTTGAGGGGAATTGTTTTGCATCATCTACTGTGTATGCCTTCAACGATGGGCAACAACCATGCATGCAGGTCAATTAGGCTATGTCGTTAACATCATGCAGGGCGAACGACAGTGAACGATGGTCACCGATGAATGACAGTAAATTACCATCGACGGCGGGCGATCTAGCCACTCCCAGGACCCATACAGGTTCCATTTCCTGAGTACACAACACAGTGGAGGCTGCAGCAGCACAGCACAGCGCAGCACACGGCAGGGGAGTTCCAAAATTTAATTTTAGTGAGTGGAGGGGGGAGCAGGGGGGCCGAGGGGGGTGGTGGGTGCAGAGCAGATTTCTGACTTTAATGGGGTGATGGGTGGGTGCCTGCCTGTTTGGCATTATATGTTTCCTGGGGTGGGGTGGTGGGTTTGTGCAGTGGGGATGCTGGATGGATGGCTGGCTGTTTGGGGATATATGTTTTCTGGGGTGGGGTTGTGGGTTTGTGCAGTGGGGATGCTTTGTGGGTGGCTGGATTTTTGGGGATATATGTTTCCTGGGGTGTGGTGGGGATGCTAGTTGGGTGGCTGGCTGTTTGCGGATATATGTTTCCTGGGGTGTGGTGGTGGGTTTGTGCAGTGGGGATGAGGGATGGGTGACTGACTGTTTAGGGATTTATGTTTCCTGGGGTGGGGTGGTGGGTTTGTGCAGTGGGGATGCTGGGTGGGTGGTTGGCTGTTTGGGTATATATGTTTCCTGGGATGGGGTGGTGGGTTTATGCAGTTGGGATGCTGGGTGGGTGGGTGGCTGGCTTTTTGGGGATATATGTTTCCTGGGATGGGGTGGGGTGGTGGGTTTGTGCAGTGGGGATGCTGGATGAGTGGCTGGCTGTTTGGGTATATATGTTTCCTGGGATGGGGTGGTGGGTTTATGCAGTTGGGATGCTGGGTGGGTGGCTGGCTGGCTTTTTGGGGATATATGTTTCCTGGGGTGTGGTGGAGTGATGGATTTGTGCAGTGGGGATGCTGGGTGGGTGGCTGGCCTGGGTGTACTCAGTGGTGTGGTGGGGTTGACTTGGTGTTTGAGTGGGATATGTTGTCGCTGTAGCTATATTTGTACTGTAGGGGTGGTGCTAGTGCAGTTTTTGCATGTATTTCCTCGCTTAAAATGCTGCGGGCCGCCCAGTATAGTTTTTGCATGCAAAAGAGTATTCAAACATATTGCTGAACCACTTTGTGTAGCTTTTTTGATTTTAAAAGGTATTACGTTATAATTATTTTTTCTTTTGTATTATTTTACAGACATGTCTTTGGAAATTATCGAACAGGACCACTGGACTGGATTCCTTGAGCTGTACCAGTCCCTTGAGTGCCTACGGAAAATAACCTCAAAACACTATGCCAATAAGGATAAAAAAGCAAAGGCATACCAGCAGCTCATTGACTACTGCAAGGACAGAAACAATCAAGCTGACTTGCGGTTTGTCAAGAGGAAGATCCAGAATTTTCGGACAGTGTTCCTGAAGGAACACAAGAGAGTGAAGGAGTCACAGCGTTTGGGAGCAGGGGCTGATGAAGTCCGAAGGCCCACACTGTGGTACTACAGCCTGCTCCTGTTCACCCTGGAAGAAGAGCCCAGGACGCAGTCCACTTGCTCCATGATTTCAGTGTTGCCTGAGGAGATTGAGGAGGAGTTAGTGGTCAGTGAAGACCTGGTAAATAGATATATATACGAAAAACACACCCTTCACCAGTGATGGATATAACTTTGACACTCCAGCTGTTGTTGAACTACACATCTCAGCATGCTCTGCTACAATTTATCTATTCGGCCATGCTAAAACAGATGCAGGGCATGCTGGGATGTGTGGCTCAATAACAGCTGAAGTGTCAAAGTTTTAGCCATCACTGTCCTACATCATATTTGTGGTCTCTATAATTAATTTTTTTAATCCTCTATTACAATCTAGACCCACAGAGTGTGACCTGGAACTCCCCATCAATGTGCGTGATATGAATCCCATTCAGACCTGTTCACACGGCCGCGAATTTGCACGCCAGTGAAGTACCAATAGACTGCACATGTGATTAGGCCGCAATGTGAGTGTGAAATGCCTTCCAGGGATGAAATCCTTTTTTTCCTATTCGCAAGCTGTTTGCAAGGTGATTGACATAAGGCATCTGTGGGTGAAAACTGTTAATTTCAATGGAGTAGAAAAAAAGGGGGGGATAGCAGCTCTCTAGGGATATTGCCCAAGATTTTGATCAATAAATAAAATTGGATGATCTTTACAAATATTTAATGATAGTAGCACATAATATTAATACATATCTTAAAACTTCATGTATAAAATAAACTGCTAAAAAACAATGCCGATACCCACAATTAAGTCGACAAAATAGAGGGAGAGTCCGTTCCTATTAGGCCCAAACTTTGTAGATAGGATGTTTTATAGTTACCACTCCTGGTTAAGCTCGGTTGCTTCTATAGACATCGTCCATAAGTCCAAAGTGACCGGCCCAAAGTTGGCACAAATAACCGGTTTCACTGACAAATTTTTTTTGAAGAATGGTGGGTTTTTATAGCAGGAGAAGGTTTAGCTGGTGCACCGGAAGGTGAGATGGCCTCCCAGATTGAAATAGGGTGGCAAATAAATTCAATCCTGTAGGGCTGGTCCGGACTGCAATCCCAATAGGTGGGTATAGGGCAGGCACTCCCTGATGCGTTTCGCCGCTCCTGGCAGCTTTATCAAAGGTATGCCAGGATATGCCTGATTTTTATCGATTGAGTCTGCGATGATTTGTGCCCAGTGGAAACACCATTCGATAGCGAGCCTGTATCAAAGGGTTTTGAATATATTCACCCAGCAGCAACATCTTTGAAAGGATTACACATCCTTTCGCATGAATTTAGAAGGCGGGTCAGCATCTAGAACAGGGCAGCGTCTACCTGATCACTAGCCACTGCACATTTGGCGCAGTGTGATCGCATCTGAATTACCTCCTATATCCACACTTCCCGTGACCACTGCAGTCACTTGTTGCAAAGATCAGAGCCCACAGCAAGAGAAAGTAGATCTTCTCTGGATTTTAGTAGTGGTTGATAAATATTGTGTGCTAATTATTAGGGAACTATCTATAGCCAGGTATACAATACCCAATGCTTGTACCCAGGGCCGGCACCATTACTAGGCAGCTTTAGGCATTTGCCTAGGGTGATGGCCACTGGAGGGCTGTACTGAGCTGCTGGAGGAGCAGAAGCTGCAGCAGGAAAGCTCCTGCGAGGAGAGCAGCAGGAATAAAGGTGCATCTGCCAGACCAGTTACTCTGCTATTCAGGTGAGTGAGCCGTACGCCCCCGCCAGCCTCCGTCTGCCTGTAGCCCGCCTGTGTTACTACCACGCTGCGTTAAACTCGCGCCCCCCCCTGCCTGGAGCCCGTCTGTCGCCTGTGTTAGTAGCAATCTTCGGAGAGTGGAGCCTCCCCCCCCAGCTAGTCAGCGTCGCCGTCAATCCGCTGCCCCCCTGTGCTAGACACAGCAGCAATGATCCGCAGCAATCCTCGGCGGGCAGTGGCCGCCCCCCCCCCTCCAGCTAGTCAGCAGCAATATGCTTCCCCCCCTTGCATGCAGCAATCGGCGGCATGTGTCCGCTGCCCCCCCCCTTCCCCCCCCCCGCTGACCAGCAAGGCAATCTGCTGACCCAACCCCCTCCCAGGTGAGTGGCGCCCGCAAACACCCCCCCCCCCCCAAATTTTGCCTGGGGTGGTGAAAGTGCTTGCACCGGCACTGCTTGTACCCAGAGATATTGGTGGCAGCAGTGATCAGTGACCTGGCATAGTGATGGCACACACACTTGCCAATGCCAACGGGAGGGAACGGCGGGGAGAGTGGGGGCCATGTTGCACTCATGGTTTGTTACATGTAATAAAAGAATAATGCTTTTGTTGCCAAACCGTTTCTGTATGCATATTTTTAGTTTGTAAGAGTTTCATTACATTGTTAATGTTAACACAAGAGATGCCCTCTCAACACCAATGTTCATGTGTCAAATATCAAGTGACCAAAAAGATATACAGTACAGTATTTTTTGAACTCCATAATTTAAGCCAGTCAGTAGGGACTGCAGCTGCCAGAGAGGTGAGAGATCTTTCATAGCAGTCTCCTGTGTTTGGGATGCTCAACCCCTTTTTCTCTTATATTTTATGGTTATATATATATATATATATATATATATATATATATATATATATATATATATATATATATGTGAGTATAAGACAATTCTATTTATTATATTATATTATAATAAATGATTAAAAAAAAAAAAATATATATATATATATATATATATATATATATATTAGGATATTAATGTGATTTAATATTTACCTTTTCATAAGCACTTAAGCATGGTCCAGGGAGAGTCTTCTGAACTTACTGAATATGCCCAGATTTGGTTTGGTGCATGTGCGCTGTTTACTCTGTGCTCTAGAGGGATTCTTTGTTGGGACAGTTGTTGTTAGGAAGAGCTCTCAAAATTTTCATGTTTCAAATATTTCCACACAAATATGTTTCCCCGATAATAAGACACTGTCTTATTTTTTTTAACCACCAAAAAAAACCCTAGGTCTTATTTTCGGGGGAAGTCTTATTTTAATAGACATTGACAGCAAATGTCCTAAAACATTAACATGTCCCCAGTCCTCCTTCATTAACATGCCCCCAGTCCTCCATCTTAAACATGCCCCCAGTCCTCATTCATTAACATGCCCCCAGTCCTTCATTAACACGCCCCCAGTCCTTCATTAACATGCCCCCAGTCCTTCATTAACATGCCCCCAGTCCTTCATTAACATGCCCCCAGTCCTCCTTCATTAGCATGCCCCAGTCCTCCTTCATTAGCATGCCCCCAGTCCTCCTTCATTGTCATGCCCCCAGTCCTCCTTCATTAACATACCGTGCACAGTGTCAATCAGGGTATCCGTCGATTCTGGCACAGAAGATTCCAGCACTGAATTTTGCTGCGCCACAGTGTGCCGATCTGCAGCCGCGTGATGTGCACGGTGACGTCACGTGCAGCTCGCAGTGCATGACTGGGACCGCGAGTTCGGCAGAAGCAGTCCCAGTCATGAGGCCAATGATCTACCCTTAGGTGAGGGCAGTTAAGGGGGATGACTGGGGGTTAGAATATATCACATGAATGTGAAATATGGAAATTTAAATAGGCCTTATTTTCGAGGGAGGCCGTATTTTGGACTAGCGTCCAAAATCTGGGGTAGGCCTTATTTTCGGGGGAGGTCTCAAAATTGGGAAACACGGTATATATATATATATATATATATATATATGTAGCAAGAATCCGGCACTCAGTGGTAAAGCAAAAAATAGTACAGCTTACTGTTAGCTGGAATTGGGCTGCGGTGCCCTCCAATTGAAGTCCCGAGGGGCAGCAAATGTAGAGGCAAGAAGGAGGCGGCACTCGTCAGGCTTGAAGAAAAAGGGTCCTTTTAATACCGACCGTTTCGGGGTTACCCCCCGTCGTCAGGGCAGGACAGCAGATGCAATACAAGTACAACAAACACTGACATATATACCCAGTACATAGAACACACCCCCAGTACCCAATTAGCAAACCGATCGGACTCACCTGTTGGACGGCGGGACATGCTGCATTGCCAGACAGGAACAGGAAGTGTCCTGTCAGCTGCACACGGCCCCCGTGTCCGGCAGTCAGAGAATCCCCAGCAACGCATGTAGCACTAATTCGGTCCATGTCTACCCGGCCGGAAGCACCACCGGGAGCTTCAGTCCACATTAATGTGTAACTTCCGCCCTCCAGCCAAGCACTCTCCTGACCGTGCCAACCAAGACCGGAAGTGCATCACGCTAGCCAGGACTCTGATTGGAACCCGATCGGTTCCCTAGCAACACAAGTAAGCACAAAACAATGCACAGTTATACACTATCACCGGGCAATTGCAATAAGTACATACATGTAAAAAACAACAGCTGCATGAATCACCACAAGTAAGGCTGTTGTGCATAACCAGGTCCAGCACCATAATAAATCAGGAGACATAAAACACATGGAAACATACAGAAAATAAACAAACAAATGGCTTATATATTGAAGCCTAAAAACAAGTGTCCCAAATGGGCAGACGTCACTCACAGTAAAGCTCAAAATTGAAACAGTATAGGGGGGGCACATGAGAGCACAAGGCAGTGTAAAAATGAGCGTGGTAAACATAGTGTAAGATGTTTGCAAAAACACTGGGTCCCTGAAAAAAATATATAAAGGGTTATAACCTATAAAAAACACTGGGGACCATGGCTCCCAATGGATTAAATGAGTCACTTGGACTCCAGTTTCAATTTTGAGCTTTACTGTGAGTGACGTCTGCCCATTTGGGACACTGTTGTTTTTAGGCTTCAATATATAAGCCATTTGTTTGTTTATTTTCTGTATGTTTCCATGTGTTTTATGTCTCCTGATTTATTATGGTGCTGGACCTGGTTATGCACAACAGCCTTACTTGTGGTGATTCATGCAGCTGTTGTTTTTTACATGTATGTACTTATTGCAATTGCCCGGTGATAGTGTATAACTGTGCATTGTTTTGTGCTTACTTGTGTTGCTAGGGAACCGATCGGGTTCCAATCAGAGTCCTGGCTAGCGTGATGCACTTCCGGTCTTGGTTGGCACGGTCAGGAGAGTGCTTGGCTGGAGGGCGGAAGTTACACATTAATGTGGACTGAAGCTCCCGGCAGTGCTTCCGGCCGGGTAGACATGGACCGAATTAGTGCTACATGCGTTGCTGGGGATTCTCTGACTGCCGGACACGGGGGCCGTGTGCAGCTGACAGGACACTTCCTGTTCCTGTCTGGCAATGCAGCATGTCCCGCCGTCCGACAGGTGAGTCTGATCGGTTTGCTAATTGGGTACTGGGGGTGTGTTCTATGTACTGGGTATATATGTCAGTGTTTGTTGTACTTGTATTGCATCTGCTGTCCTGCCCTGACGACGGGGGGTAACCCCGAAACGGTCGGTATTAAAAGGACCCTTTTTCTTCAAGCCTGACGAGTGCCGCCTCCTTCTTGCCTATATATATATATATATATATATATATATATATATATATATAACACTCCCTTATTTTTAGGGCATCCACTAGCACCTAGGTAAAGATTAGTGGTAAGCTACTTGAAGGATAATTGGAATAAAAGTTATTGGTTACACAACTATAGGTGTAATAAAATTTATAAAAGTGTCTTCAAACCAGATAAAAATGCAGACAATTAAGTATATAAAAAGAAATCCCCACACATAGATAAAAAATATATAAAATATGTTATATCTAAAAATTGCATAATAACAGGCATATAGAGGAATTGAGAAAAGTTTAACTTTGTTAGCAGAAGGTAGCTAGGAAAATCACCCAACATAGGTGGCACCCCTTGAAGCAAGTCCATTGATAAAACGTGCTGGATGATTTTCTTTGCTACCTCCTGCTAACAAAGTTAAGCCTTTCTAAATTCCTCTATTTGTCTATTATCATGTTATTTTATATATAATATATTTTATATACAAGGCTGGATTGAAAAGTAATGCCTTCATGGCTATGTTTTTTATTTGTGAACATATTCGAACACTTTTTTGTACTTGATAACTCAGATTATCCTCTATGTCAGGCATTCCCAACCACGGTCCTCAAGGCACACCAATAGTGCAGAATTTAGTAATATCCAGGCTTCAGCACAGATGGTTAAATCAAAATAACTGAGGTAACACCAGGACCGAACTGCAGCTTTCACCTCCTCATCAGAGTTGAAGTATTGACCCTTAAGATGTTCTTTCAACTTTATGAAGAGGGTTGCAGCACCTGCAGTTCAAGGAGGTTCTGCCACATCTGGATAGTGGCTATTCCTGCCCGCTTGATCCTATCCCCTCCAATATTATCCGTCGTCTCAGTCCATCAGTCTGCTCTCACCTGGCTCACCTCTTTAATCTTTCCCTATCCTCTGGGATCTTCCCTTCCTCCTTCAAACACGCTCTTGTCTCCCCAATTCTCAAAAAAACAAATCTGGACCCCAACTCTCCATCCAACTACAGGCCCATCTCCCTCCTCCCTTTTGCCTCCAAACTCCTAGAACGTCTGACCTATAATCGTCTCCTAAGCCACCTTACTGCTAACTCCATTCTAGACCCCCTCCAATCCGGGTTCCGCCCTTTACATTCCACTGAAACTGCCCTGACCAAAGTCACTAACGATCTACTATCGGCTAAATCCAAAGGCCTCTTCTCTATCCTCATCCAGCTTGATCTGTCGGCTGCCTTTGACACTGTTGACCACCCTCTCCTGCTCAACACCCTCCGCTCCTTTGGCCTCACTGGCACGGTCTTCTCCTGGTTCACCTCATACCTCTCCAATCGCTCCTTCTCCGTCTCCACTCCGAGCTCCTCCTCTCCTACTACCCCCCAGCCAGTCGGTGTTTCCCAAGGGTCAGTCCTTGGCCCTCTCCTCTTCTCCCTCTACACCACCTCTCTGGGCACCCTCATCAGCTCCTATGGTTTTCATTACCACCTTTATGCTGATGATACCCTAATCTATCTCTCCTCCCCCGACTTATCCCCATCACTTCTGTCCAAGGTCTCCGAATGCCTCACGGCCATCTCAGCCTGGATGACCCAACGCTTCCTGAAACTAAACATGGCTAAAACTGAACTTCTAATCTTCCATCCCCCGAACATCCCCTCTTCTCCCACTATCTCCATCAGCATTGGCGAAACCGAGATCACGTCCACCGACCAAACGCGCTGCCTCGGTGTCATCATTGACTCCTCCCTCTCTTTCACCCCCCACATTCGTGCTCTCTCACAGTCTTGCCGCTTTCACCTACGCAACATCTCACGCATCAGACAATTCCTCTCCACTGACGCGACCAAAATTCTCATTCACTCTCTTGTCATCTCCCGCCTTGACTACTGCAACATCCTTCTCTCTGGGCTACCTCTCACCCGCCTCGCACCTCTCCAATCCATTCTTAACGCTGCTGCTAGGCTCATCTTCCTCTCCCGCCGCTCTACCTCCGCCTCCCCCCTCTGTTTATCTCTTCACTGGCTCCCCATTCCTTTCCGAGTTCTCTTTAAACTCCTCACCACCACCTACAAGGCTCTCTCCTCCTCCACAGCTCCCTACCTCTCTTCACTGATCTCTGTCCACACTCCCTCCCGTCCTCTTCGCTCCATCGCTGACCGCCGACTGACCTCTCACCTAATCACCTCCTCCCACTCCCGTGTCCAAGATTTCTCTCGCGCTGCCCCTCTGCACTGGAACAACCTCCCGCCACCCATCAGGCTATCTGATTCCCTTACCTCCTTCAAGCACTCCCTCAAAACCCACTTTTTTCGACTAGCCTATCCCTCCTCCTAACCTCTTTTGATCCTCCTATCCTGCCTCCGTTCCCCTCCGTTCCTACTTATCCTATTGTATTTCGTTCGTCCACCCACCTATTTTTAGTATGTTAACTCTTATGAGCAGGGCCCTCCTTCCTCACGTACTCACCCTACCTCATTACCTCACCTGTGCTCCTGTCCTGTTCTTCCCTTCCTCTACTTCATCTTCGGTCTCCTTGACTATTTTGACACCTACTTCTGAACTGATGCTGATTTTAGTTCTACCAGCTATACCCCTATTTATACTGTATCTTTCTACACACCCTGTACGTTACCTTGTAATTTGTTTTTTTTTTGTTTGCTATGTACGGCGCTGCGGACACTTTGTGGCGCCTTATAAATAAACGTACTACTACTACTACTACTAGGTACTATTTAAGTCACCTGTGGTCAAGCTTGGATATCTCTAAAACCTGCACTGTTGGTGTGCCTTGAGGACAGTGGTTGGGATGCCTGCTCTATGTCATGCACTATTTGCTTTTTAATGTAGTCCCCATCCCTTTCCACGCATGTGCGCCAATGCTTGAAGAGTCAGGCAAACCCGTCGGAGAAGAAGGCTGGTGGTTGTTGTCAACACCAGGACCGAACTGCAGCTTTCACCTCCTCATCAGAGTTGAAGTATTGACCCTTAAGATGTTCTTTCAACTTTATGAAGAGGGTTGCAGCACCTGCAGTTCAAGGAGGTTCTGCCACATCTGGATAGTGGCTATTCAGACATACAGAAATGTTTTATGTGTGTACAGATGTAGATTTTTCTCTATGCAACATTTGTGGTGTAACACATGAACTCACTGCCGTGCATGTGTGTTTGTTGAACTCGCACCTGTGATTCGGAGATACATTATCTGATAGCCTGACATTGCCTGGTGCTCCAAGTCTTTGGTGAGATTTGCTGCACCAAAAGGGCATCCGAGCCTGCAATGTAGCCACAATCTTTGACTGTATGCTATAGTTAAAGGAGATTTATCATAGGTTATCTGTTTTTTTTGTGTATGATCTGAAACCAGCTGTAGCTAGGCAATTGCGACCACCCTTAAGTCTACAAGTAGGAGACGCCACTGAGATTTACTGTTTCTCTGTATTCTGGACTTGTTTATTGAATACATAAAAGTATTATTTGGACTGTTTTGCAAGCAGCAGTCATCAGTTTTGAAAATGAAACAAAAAAACTTCTAGGCAAAGTACAGTACTTTATTATTATACAAATAAAGACAATTAAAGAACATTACAATTATTGATTTTCAAATTGTAAGTATTTGGATCTACAAAGTAAAGAGCTGGGCTACTATTGAAATGATGTACATTAGTTAAAGTTTATAAAGATTGTATAAAAAAAAGTAAAATAAAATACTTTTACAACATCATAATAGCGCACCCAAAATTCCATATTCAATTATTTGAATTAATTATAAAATTACTGTTCTCAGGGGCAGATTTAGGGGTCAAGCCAACCCTAAGTACATTATATTACTGGGCACCCCCACAATCCACCCCCACCAACAGAACCTGTCAACTTGTGGTGGGACTCCTCTACCTCCAGCCGCTATTTTTTGCTATTAACTGGTTTATATTGAGGGCTAAGAACCTCCTCATTAAGACATTCTGATTGCACATGTGTATGTTGCAGAGGCTCTCTTTGAAACACACCTGCTCTTTCGGGTTTCTTGGCTGCACATGTGCCCACTTCTGAGATTCTCTTTGATGGACCTACTGGATGTTCTCAAGCAGAAATGTTTTCAAACAAAAAGGATAAATATGTCACTAGAACTTAGAGGATTTACAGGACTTCAAGTTTAGATAAAAGCTGAATCAGATCCAATACAAAATGAGGTTAGTAGTTTTTGGTGACATGTAATTTAAATAAACATTTACAGTAGGTAGGGTCTGTCAATGCTACTGTAGCCTAGAAAGCCCAACCCACATTGATCTGTAGAGTAAAAGTGATGAGAAGTGAGGGGAGGTGCAGGAATGTGAAATTGGTAAGTCAACATTTACATTGTTACCCATGTACTGTAGTGGCCATACCCCCTACACCCATAGTATATATTAGTAGATGACTATTTGATTTTTTTTAAACATAGCAGTTTTCAAAGGCAATAAAGTGAGTTCCTCAAAGAATACATATATGTTGGAATCCATTGTAGTTAACCTGCAGATTGAAAAAGAGCAACCAGTTAGTTCTGACCAAAATGTTTTAAATATAAAGTAAGCAAATTAGATTAATTATAACTTTGTATCTAAATGAATGTGTATTACAAACAGAATGTATATATACACATAATAATATATGGATATATTGGAGGCATAATGGTAATCAGTAGTTACAATTATTCAATTATCTTCAGGCATCGGTCCATATCAGGACTCATGATAGGCATATAGTATAACATTCCTTCAAATGTGATAAAATTCCAACAACTAGCTGTATATTGGAGTTATGTAAGACCTGGTGTGTAGTTTATATGAAGCATGTAAACGATAAGTATTCGTACAAACCTTTGGTTGCAAAACCAGTTTGATTTTGAAGTGTAAATGATTGTCGCTTTAAAAAAACTGGAGATTTCTCACCAAATCTCTCACTTTCTGAATCTCTCATCCTAATAAATCCCACCCCTCATGTGGCAGATCTTACACTGTATAAGTCCTCTCTATCTAGGCTCCTGCACTCAGCAATGAATGGTGATAGCCTGCGAGTGTAATAGTAATTCGCCAGTTGTTGTAAATCCAGGAGTTGGTACACCTTGAAGGGTGATAGATTGACTGTAGAGTACACATAAATGGTCATGACTAATGCAATTCATTACAGTGGGCATGTCCACTCCTTCCCTTGGAACATGGTTTATCTAGATACAAAGTTATTTGTTTTCTTTTGGTTTGCACCCAACTTGGAACCAACTCCATTATGTTTAAGGCACTAATCTGCCAATACTCAAAAAAAAGCACTATAAGCTTGATTTTCTCTAATCCTACTAATGTGATACAATGGTCTCTCTGACAACACCTATACACATGTGCAGGACTTTATAGGGCCAGTTACTTATAGGGTTTTTAGCTGAAATTTCCAACAAGTAAGTAGATATTCCGTTTGATGTGCTCTATCTATGCTTATTTGTATAGCCCAATGGTCATCTTAATGCAGCTCTATATATAAAATATGTGCATTTATTGGAATGCTATGGGAGAAACTCATTCATATGATGTATGCACAATCCTTACAAGCAAGAAAATATGTTTATATACCTCTGGAAACATTCATGTACATATTTCTCGATAGCTTGAGATGAAGATGCTACCCTGCAGCGTTAGCTTGATGTGTTATACTGTATAGCAGATCTCATCCATGTATGAATTAAAAATAAAGTTGTTGATGTGTAATATTAGTGTAAGGTAGTCAGCGTGTGAGATACCCAATTGTGGAATACAAAGGGTCCTGCTTGCCTCCTGCAGGCCAAGACTTCACCTCTAACAGCCACGTTTGTGGGGCCAAATTAGGTCCAGCCACAGACCGGTGCCACCAGGATTTATGAGGTACAAGTTTGCATACAGGAGACTTTGTAATTCTGCTGCACTCAGGGAACCCTAATGAGGATACAGGACACAAAGGCAACAATGCACAGATATAGCCCAAAACCAAAATAGCAGGTGCAACAATGAACAAATGGTGGTACCAATAACGATAACCCTGGTTATCTGCACAGGGAAGGGCGTTAACCCCTAACAGGTCAAGCCTGACCCCTGTGCAGGTAACTGCAACAATGCAGAGATGCTGAATTCAGCCAATCAGCGTCCGGCAAGTCTTTTCTAAATCATCAGCGCTTCCTGCCGCCAGGCAAATAGCGAGCGGCTTGTGTATGTGAAAGCTGCCGCTACACCAGTCCCTGGACCCCCACTGCCAACATACCTGTGTGCAGCCAGCGGGGGTAGGCAGCGTCCAGGGACTGGTGTAGCGGCAGCCTTCACTCACTCCGTCACCTAGCGCTATCTGCCTGGCGGCGGGAAGCGCTGATGACTTTGAAAAGACTTGCCGGGCGCTGATTGGCTGAATTCAGCCAATCAGCGTCCGGCAAGTCTTTTCAAAACCTGCTTCCCACCCACCGCCAGGCAGCGCTAGGAGCCGGAGTTAACCTTCTCCAGTCCCTGGACCCCCGCTAGGACCTGAGGTTAACCCACCAGTCCCCAGACCCCCACTGCTCATCCCAGGGACCACGCTGCCGGGACACCACACTAGCGCCCCCACCCTCCAGCGCCCGGTGCACGTGACACCCTAGCCCCCCCCTAGTTATGGCCCTGGAATAAGTACAATACAATTAGAAAATGCTGCAGGGAAAACCCCTGAATTATCTACAGATAAAGCACGGCAGGCTCAGGCAAAGGGACACTGCAGCAGGACCACAGGACACAGAGCCGGAAGCGTCAGACAGCAAGTCTGGCCAGAATTTATTTGAAAAGCCCATCCGGCCAAATGGTAATGTCAGCACAGCATGCCCCACAACCAGTGGTGCAAGTAGAAAAAATGGGTGTGGTCATGGGCGTGATCATGGGCGTGGTCATATGACACGAGGGGAAGTGGCTACATGACAAAACTTTAAAACACAATGACATTTCTGTTTGGGCTTGTGCACATATATGCCCCCACAGTGCCAGATATCATTTACCCCCACAGTGCCACACATATATGCCCCCACAGTGCCAAGTATGCCCCCAGTGCCAGATATGCCCCCCCAGTGCCACACATATGCCCCCACAATGCCACATATATGCCCCCACAGTGCCACACATATGCCCCTCAGTGCTAGATATGCCCCCAGTGCCACACATACGCCCCCACAGTGCCATACATATGCCCCCAAAGTGCCAGATATGTGCCAGCAGTGCCAGATATTCCCCCACAGTGCTTAGTATGCCCCCAGTGCCACACATAAGTGTCACTTATGCCCCAGCAGTGCCAGATATGCCCCTAGTGCCAGATATGCCCCCACAGTGCCACACATATGCCCCCAGTGCCAGATCTGCCCCCACAGTGCCACACATGCCCCCAGTGCCAGATATCATATGCCCCACAGTGCCACACATATGCCCCCCAGTGCCAGATCTGCCCCCACAGGGCCACACATATGCCCCCAGTGCCAGATCTGCCCCCACAGTGCCACACATGAATGCCCCCACAGTATTCAGCAGCAACTAACCATCAGGTGTTCTCCCCCTCCTCTAATTCCCCGCCGCCGCTGCCTGCATCTTCCCTGGGGCCGCTGTCTGCTTCTTCCCTGGGGACTGGAGGGGAGCGCATCTTCCGTGTCTCCAATCTCCAGCCCTGCAGTCTCTCTCGCGGGCTGGCTCCTGATTGGCTGCCAGCCCACAAGCTCTGATTGGAGAGCAGGTGTCTGTTCACAGTGACACAGACGCGCTCCCCTCCGAACGCTATCAGCTGTGGGGGGCGGCGGAGGCCACGGTCCCCGCCACTTCCATATGCGCGCATGCGCATTGAGCATTTTTGGGGGCATTTGTTATGGCGGTACGGGGTACCGACAGTATATCTTTTACCGGTACGCCGTACCACCCCGTACGGCCATACTTGCACCACTGCCCACAACCGTGAAAGAACGGAAGCTTGGGGCATTGCCTAGCCAAGTCCTTGATGCTTCTGAGTCAGGGGGTTGCCCAGAAGAAGATGGATACCACGCACTTTCTTCCCCGAGGCTCTGGTGCCAGCGACAGGGAGACAGTGGGGAGATGGCGGCGCCCAGCACAGCACCTGACATCCGGGCTTAAAACTGACCAAGAAGCTGGTGTAAGGGTTCTAATTTTAATGACAACTGATTAATATCTCTCAATGGGGACTTTTCTGCGTGGTCTTTGCTGTGTGGATTACACTGGATCTAAACATGTTGCCTTGAACTCCTGATGACGGTCCCTTGAGGACAGAAACGTTAACCGTTGAGTATCACATCTATTTACAAGCTTTATCTATTAAAATTCACGGCTGGTTTTACATTTTACAAATACTGGAGAGTGCTTCTTGTTCTTTTTCTATATATATATATATATATATATATATATATATATATATATATATACAGTATATATATATATAGGATACTTGCGATCTGGCACTCCTGGTACCTTAGTCGATGGCCTGGGTGCCTTCGTAGACAAATGTACATGCAGGTGGGTGAGGATTACTCCTAGGAGATAAGTCACCAACGCGGCACTCCAGGTCTTGTGAGAAACAGAAAAGTTTATTGTGCAACGGTTTCGGGGACAATGTTCCCCTTCCTCAGGCAGACAGCAATGTACATATATATATATATATATATATATATATATATATATATATATAGATAAAGTGTATATATATATATATATATATATATAAATCCACAAACAGCCTGCACTCGCACCTCTATCTGGAGATATGGGTGGGGTGTCTATAAGGACAACAGGTGTGACCTGTGTTTAATGTATACAGAACAAATGATCCCACACAAAGTGGGAACAAGACAATAGCCACCGAAATTTTTTTCAGAAATAAAGCTCAGCAAAGTATAACCTGTATAGAAGGTCCAGTTATTCTCCCAATGTTTCGATCACCCACAGTGATCTTTGTCAAGGAATCAATAAGGTCACATGGTCAATGGAGCCTCACAAGACAACAAGACAACTTCCATGTAGATTGGAGCCACAGAGCCTGTGGTAAAGCTGGTGCAGTATGGTTAATAGCTTTATATGCCAGCAGAAGGGTTTTATATTGAATATGGTAAAACACAGGTAACCAACAGGTAACTAGCAGAGTGGATCAGCAGACAATGAGGGTGGAATTTAATGGTATGAGAGATTCAGAAAGTGAGAGATTTGGTAAGAAATCTCCAGTTTTTTTAAAGCGGCAATCATTTATACCTAGTTTTACAACTGGTTTTTCAGTGCAATTGATTGCTGCTTTAAAAAAACTGGAGATTTCTTACCAAATCTCTCACTTTCTGAATCTCTCATCCTATTAAATCTCAGTTCAGTCTAGCAGCAGCATTTAGAATGGATTGCAGTGGCAAGAGTCTGTTCTTGGGAAGACCAGTTAGGAGACTATTGCAGTAGTCAATGCGGGATATAACGAGTGCATGGATAACAGATTTAGTAGTGTCTTGTGTGAGATAAGGTCGTATTTTGGATATGTTTTTTAAATGCATGTAACATGATTTGGTGACAGACTGAATGTGGGTAACAAAGGACCGTTCAGTCAAGGATGACCCCTAGGCAACAAGCTTGTGGGGTAGGGTAGATTGTCGAGTTGTCAACAGTGAAGGAGATATCAGAATGGTAACTGTTCTTGGCTGGTGGGAAAATAAGTAATTCTGTTTTGGAAATATTGAGTTTGAGGTGGTGAGAAGACATCCAAGATAAGATGGCAGAGAGGCATTCAGAGACTCGGCCCAAAACCACTGGTGATAACTCTGGGGTTGAGAGATAGATTTGAGTATCATTTGCATATAAATGATACTGAAATCCGAAAGAGCTGATGAGTTTGCCAAGAGATGAGGTATAGATTGAGAAATGCAGAGGACCTAAGACTGAGCCTTGCGGCACTCCAATTAACAGAGGTAGTGAAGAGGAGGTAGAGTCAGAGAAGAGAACACTGAAAGAGAAATTAGATAGGTAAGATGAGAACCAGGAAAGGGATGTGTCATTAAGACCTAGGGAGTGCAGTGTTTGTATGAGAATAGTATGATCAACATTGTCAAATGCAGCAGAAAGATCAAGAAGAATAAGTAGTGAATAATGGCCTTTAGACTTGGCAGTTACCAGATCATTCACCACTTTAGTCAGTGCTGTCTCAGGGGAGTGTTGGGAGTGAAAGCCTGACTGAAGCAGGTCTAATAGGGTGTGAGAGTTAAGAAAGTGTGTGAGGCGAGAGTAGACAAGTCTCTCCAGAGGCATGTGATCTGAGAGATAGGACGATAGTTAGAGAGTGAGTTATGGTCAACATTGTGTGTTTTTAGAATGGGAGTAATCACTGCATGTTTGAGCAAAGAAGGAAAAGTACCAGCAGCAATAGAGAGATTGCAGATTTTAGTTAAGGTTGGGATAAGAACAGGAGACAGACTTTTAATGACTTGTGCTGGTATAGGATCAAGAGGAGAGGTAGTAGAGTAGGAGGATAAGAAGAGTGTGGAAACATTCATTTCATTTGTGAGCTCAAATGAAGAGAAAGTGCCAGAGGGTTCAGGTGGGGAAAAAAGAGGGTTAGAGGTTGTGGAAGAGCATACCATTTCATCTTGGATGTTATCAATCTTTTCCTTGAAGTAGGAGGCAAGTTCTTGTGCACTGATGGTAGCCGGAGGGGGAGGAGAGGGAGGGCACAGAAGAGACTTAAATGTGTTAAAAAGTCGCTTAGGGCTGGTGGCATGCAAAGAGATGAGAGATTGGTAGTATGTTTGTTTAGCAGTGTTCAAAGCATTGTAGTAGGAGTGGTAGATAGACTTATGTGTGAGGAAATCATTCAGATTACTAGATTTACTCCATCGGCGTTCTACTTTACGTGACTGAGTTCATAGTTGTCTTGTCATTTTGGTGTGCCACAGCTGGCATCTAAGCCTGCGGTGGGTGTAATGGTGTAGCTGGAGCCACTTCATCAAGGGCTGTTTCAAGATTTTGGTACAGGTGGGAAACAGTCGGGAGAGGTAAAAGTAGGAATTAGAGAGAGCTGTTGTTGCAGAGAGGTGGAAAGTTGTGTAAAATTAATAGCATTAGTATTTCTACGGGTTAGAGTAGGCATGCATGATTTCTGTGTCAGTGAGCTAGGAGTAATGGAGGAGAGCAAGAGGGTAATGAGATTGTGATCAGAGAGAGGGAAGGGAGTGTTAGTAAAATCAGGGACTGAGCACAGCCTGGTGAAAAGAAGGTCAAGGCAGTGGTCTTCCTCATGAGTAGAGGAGTCAGACCACTGGGAAAGGCTAAGAGAGAAGGTTAGAGAGAGGAGTTTGGAAGCCTGCAGAGATTGTGGACTGTCAATAGCAATATTGGAGTCACACAGGATGATGATGGCGATGTCAGAGGATAAGAAGTTGGGGAGCCAGGCAGAGAAATCTTCCAGAAATTGAGATTTGAGAAGCCCAGGTGGGCTTATATATATTGAATGGAGATGAAATATATAGATATTTCATCTCCATCCAAGCCAGGTTGTTTTTAAGATCTGTGTTTCTCCAATGACTTTATATATTTTTTATACATACATGTATAATTCCCTTATAACAGTACAGGAACTGTGATGTGACCCTGTAAAGTTGACCCATAAAGAATGTTTTTCTAAACTTTTTTAATATTTCTCAAATGTTCTGCCCATCTTTCTAGAATCTAGAGATTCTACCCACATAATGTAGGTGGCAGTAGCCCTCAATTAATTAGATACAATTTTTACTAATGTGAAGGGGATGACAGAAGTGCTCAAGTTCGTCAGAATATGTTTAGAGAGGGAGCTGCCAGGTATTGGGGTGTGTCCAATTCGCCCAGTATTTAAAGGCTTGTGTACAGTGGTAGAATACCTTGTGCTCAACATATGTACAGGTGTGGTATGTGTGGGAAAAAATAACGGAGTTGAGTCAGTTTGTAGTTTGAAAGTAAAAGTGCAATTTATTATGCTAACAAAATAAATAAAGATAAGTCCTGAATACCTAAGTCCTGGTATTGTAATCAGGAATAGGCCAGCAAGGTATCACTCTGTGTGGCCTTAGTGCGGGGCTTAAGGGTATCCTTTATGGGGACCCCTTTAAACCATAGGTCCCTAACCTGGGACCTATGTCCACTCACAGGTGACCACAGCGGTCTCTGTGTGGGCTGGAAGGGGGAGCTGATGGTTGCACAATGTGCAGTACTGTCTGGTGTGGTTGCTAGGGGCAACCGGGGGTATGAAAGTTAATGCGGTGATACTGGATGGCGGATTTATGGTGGTATGAAATCCTGTTGTGTGTTGGCTTCACACACTTTCAGGCTTTGTGCGGCACTCACAAAGTGTTAAAGAAGTATAATGCAACAAGTGGCGTCCCGCTTGCTGAACTTGCCCCTAGCAACCACACCGGACAGTACTGCACATTGTGCAACCATCAGCTCCCCCTTCCAGCCCACACAGAGACCGCTGCGGTCACCTGTGAGTGGACATACTGTAGGTCCCAGGTTAGGGACCTATGGTTTAAAGGGGTCCCCATAAAGGATACCCTTAAGCCCCGCACTAAGGCCACACAGAGTGATACCTCGCTGGCCTATTCCTGAGTACAATACCAGGACTTACACTCAACTCATATTTTAAATAAGTTTTTCTTTAAAAAAAATTATTCAACATTTTTTTGCATCTTTATTTATTTTGTTAGCATAATAAATTGCACTTTTACTTTCAAACTACAAACTGACTCTACTCCGTTATTTTTTCCCACACATACCACACCTGTACATAAGGTGAGCGCAAGGTATTCTACCACTGTACACAATTTTTACTGTTACAGATAATTAAATCCATGGTTTTATGTATGACGCCTATACAATTGGTACCCTCCATAGGGTATTTTAGTCAGATATCCATCACCATATAGATCACGACTTGAAAAAGATTCCTAGTGATTTGGAACACATTGGTGCTTACTAAGAGGGTTACCACCAGGACTGGGATATACCAGAACACCTTCACCTTACAAGCCAACTGCTGCAAATTCCTGATCCCAGGAAGTGTCAACAATTACAACAAAAATGCGAGTATAGGTGTAGCTTTCCACAATCATTTTTATTGGTATGTCATTATTTTATTTATGATACAGTAGATCACCAATATTTATTTAATTGATCACCTTGTATTTTATACTATGAACAGAATTACACTACAGTATTTTGAATTTTGTTTCTCCCCTACTTCTGTTTTACATGACCTTGATATAATTGTGTAGCCCAAGAGAACCACTGTGAAAAAGAAACAGAGACACTAGAGGGAAAAGCATTTATCAAATATCAATTTAAGAATTATCTATGAGGGAAGGACCTGTATTTGAGTGGACAACAACACATAGACTTTTCTTTTATGTTTTTGGTCACCAGCATTGTAAACAATAGACTATTTTTTCCCTTCATAATCTGATTGGAAAGTGCTAGGGTATTCCATGTAGCTTTATTCAGTGCACTTAGAATTTATGACAGATTGAAGATTACAGTTTTTTTTCCAAATTTATCACTTAACTGTGATTATAGATTGAAAGTAGCATTGTACAAGATACAACACCTCTTACTGTAATACAGTACATCACCTTTTGCCTTAGGTACTTTCCTCTCCACTGGATGCTGTAGATGGGTTGCAATCCCTTGATCTGGTTTTTTGTAAGCAGAGATTAGATTGTGAACCTTTCTAAACATTCTTTTTGGGACTCCAGGTGCAGCCTAAAAAAATAACCAAAATCTAATTAAACAATAAAAATTAAATTAAATAATTTTCTATTTTTATATTATGCTATTTGTTTTGTTTTTATTACCATTTTATATTCCAAGGGGGGTTTCCAATTAGGTGTGATGAAACATCGGGAGTGAACAATGGGAGTTTATCTGGATTTTTCCCAATGTTTCACTGATATTTTTTAAGGGGTATTCGATTAGATCTCCCAAACAAATAAACAATTTTTTTTTTGTGAGAAAAAAACACAGGTTCAGTCAAAGCACAACCCTGAAAAAGGGATTTTGCTTTGCCAAGTTATCATGGGTAATTGTACCCCCCCCCCCCTCCACCAAGTTGGATATTTAAAGGTAAATATATTCTGTTCTACATTCTGTGCAGTTGTATTTATTTACTGGTTTTTCTACAATTGAACAGTTTGAACAGGAAGACTCAAATCTTTGAATGTAAATACGTGATTGAGAGAACTATATTACAGTTTGAAAAAAGGGCTTCTTAGTGAAAGAGGTATCAATATTTAAAGTGGACCTGTCATCTTGACATAAAAGTAAAATTTAAAAAATCAAGCTCATTCTTACATTTTTCCCTGGCAATATGGCTGTAGTAAATAGACTTCTTACCTCAGCTGACCAGGACCCAGTTGTTGTTTGTGACACTCTGTAGGTGTAAATCACATCTTTGTGCCTGTAGAAAAGGTGCGAATGTTGGTAAACACATGTATTACCACATTTCCAGCATGTTATTGTCAACATTAATTTGGATAACAAATGCATATAGAAGTTTGTCAATTGAGGAAAGTATTATTTTATTTAATTTTATTACAGTATTGCATATATTTATACAGTATAAGATTTGACAATGCTTTGGCTTGTGGAAATCAAAAAAGTATATAATTTTATTCAGATTGATTTATTCAGCTTCCAGCGTATGCGTAGGGGCACCAGTCCTTTATTGGATGAAACGTGTTGGGTGTGGCCTAACACTGTGAGACATACTGAAGCTGTACACCTGCTGATCACCGTGCCTGACTGCCGTGAAGTGTCCTGACTTGAGACCTCGCCGCGTAAGATGGAGGCTTGAAAAAACTAAGTGGTTCATCGGTGTGAACAGAGCTTATGTGATCAGACATTTGGCTGCTGCAGACGTCATGAGGGTACAACCTTAGCGTAGTTAGCATGAGGGCAACAGGGGCAAACGCAGGATTTTCAGAAGGGGGTTTCCAGAGAGGGGCGAGCAAAACATGGAGATGGTCACTTAGGTGACCCAGTATAAGCCGGTCAGTTAAAGTATTATAGATAGACCAAATGTATATAAATAATAATAATAATTATATACTGTAAATATATATATACATAAGAGCAGAGTAGACCCCTGGGCATAGCACTGTATTGGGGCACCTACCTATCCTCCAGTGGTAGGGGAGGGGGGTGCTATGAGCGGAAGCTTTGATGTCCCGCGGGTGGTAAGGGGTATTATATCAACCGCTCAGCATGTAGTGCCTGGATCAGTAATTTCCACTAATTACCCCTTTACTGCACAGATGGTGGGAGATGAGGTGGGAGAAGGGGGCATTGGGCTGAATGAAGTGGCCCTGATACATAACTTCCAGGGTAGTAAAGGATGTTTAATATGCAGAGGAGGGGTGTATAGTGGAGTGGGCTTATTATTCATAATTTTCTGGTGGGAGGACAGCTTGCTTGACTGCAGATATCTCCAGTTCCCGGAAATAGATTTCTTAGATTTTAATGGAATTAAAAACTAGAGAATCCCACCTACCAAATTGGGGACATGGGGATCAGAGTTCAGGAGGCAGAGCAATCTGCCAACCAGTATATAAAAATACATACCAGGTGTGTGGAGCTGTAGCAGTAACCAGCTGCTGGAAGGCTGATATCTCTGGTTCTGGGAACAGTAGAGACAAACTACTAGTGTCCCTCAAAGGAGGAGAGTCACAGCTTTTGGAATATACCCTCAGAAAAACTCTACGTCAGACAGAAACTGAAATATCTGACTGGGAGAGTAATTAACAGGCTTGGATGGGGACCACTGCTTTGAAGTCAGTTATCTCCGGTTCCCTAGGGCCGATTTTTTAAATTCTTGTACCCATGGAAAGAAGGGACCCTCAGCTTTTAGATTAGGTCCCTTATATTAGTATTCTGGTTCCTTAAAAGACACATTTCGCCGCGCACTGGGTGTCTTTATGACGCCAAAACAGCTTCACCCAGTTATTTATTCCGGCGGCTCAGTGGGGAAACGCTGCTCAAGTCACGGAGCATCTGTGGACATTGCTCACTCAAGTGTGCCAGCCGGCTTCTCTACACAAGCGGCAATCCAACAAGCCTTGGACCCTAAGCCACCCACAACACAAGGGAGGCAGGAATCTGCACACGTAAGTGAGCCATTAATGAATAGCTAACTCCTAGCTTTGTGCCACACACCCACGTACAAGAGACTCTTTTGGGACTTAAAATTATAGGTGTAGATCAAAATATAGAGAGGACAGGAAAACCACAAAGTGGACCTCTGGGTTTACACTAAACTAAGGGTCTGAAACTGACCAATTGCCTAAATACAATACCAACATCAGACAGAAACTTGATAGAAAATAATTACATGTGTACCTTTGATGTTATGTTTCACAGTGCATTAAAGTTTGCTCCATTTGCTCTATTTCTATGTTTATTTTTTATTTTTATCCTTAAGTATATATTTCATGTGATTTTTTAAGTAATAAAGTTTTATATATTTTCATATTTTATTGATTCATTTTCTATATCCCGAGCGCCTAGTGGTAATTTTCTCTAGTATTTGTCCAAATAGAGGGCAGCATCCCTCTACCATAAAAGGCTGCTAGGATACAGATAACACCCATAACTCTCACCCACAGCGCCAACAGACATTCTTTTTGTTTAAAGTACTTAGATCCTAATGTAGGTTTAACTCATACTTCTCTGCTCCCTAGCTTTAAAACAGGCATGTCCAATGTTGGCCCTCCAGATGTTTTGAAACTACACATCCCAGCATGCTTTGACACAGTTTTGCTATTAGAAAATGCTAAAAAAAATTGCAAAGCATGCTGGGATGTGTAGTTTCAAAACATCTGGAGGGCCAACGTTGGACATGCCTGCTTTAAAAGGTCTAAGAATTTTAGAGACATTCTTGTAAAATCAGATGCATCTCCTATTAGAGCTAAAAAAGGTAGCACGAGGGTAGGTTGTGTAAGATGTACATGTACCACCTGTAATTACCTTATACCAGGATCTTCTTTTAATCACCCCCATACAGGTAGGTCTATTCAGATTCATTATTTACTTACCTGTAATACTATGTTTACAGTTTACCAAATCCCTTGCCCATGTGGACTTTCCTACATAGGAAAAATGAAACGCTCCTTTAAGGAGTGAATGACAGCTCACACGTCATCTATTCGGAATGCATTATCTAAGGGTTCTAGCTACCAACCAGTATCTCAACATTTTTTGGAGGCCAAACACAGCCTTGCATCCTTGCGATACAGGATGATTGACCACATTCCCCCATCACCCCGCAGAGGGAATAGAGGGTTATTACTACTGAAATGTGAAGCCCGCTGGATCGCTATACTAAATACTGTATCCCCTCGAGGTCTTAATGAATATTCAGGTATAAATGTGTTATTGTAGTCAGGTTTCTCCTAAATGTGACTTCAAATGTTACTTTAGCATTCTGTTGTATTGCATAATTGAAAACATTATATATAATTCCATGTATATATACTATTCCAGGATGTATTATATAGCTGTTAGAATATATGTTGTAAATTTTATTGTTTGTCTGTTGTTTATTTTTTTGTGAGTGTCACTTATTTTCTGATTATTACCAGCACATTTTTTTGTATATGGCTGGTTTGTGTAATTACGTCATGGATATGGCTTGGTGGGCATGATTCGTGAGTAGGTCTGGCCGGCCTCCAACATGTCACTGATCCCATCTGCATGCTGTTGCACCAGGGGGCAGATCTTGGTGACGTTCCCTAAACGTAATGAACACCAGATTGCTATTTATATGTGGTATATGTCACTTGTGAATTTGAGCCTGATGAAAATACAAACGTATTAAAACATTGCTGAAGCTTAATTAAACTTATTCAAATTTTTAACTGGTCTGGAGTGCCGCATCATTCTATCATCTGTAGTGCTGTGGATGAAGGTACCTGACAAGAAACACACATTTAGTGGTGTGCCGGGCACCTGACAAAGTTATTTATATATATATATATATATATATATATATATATAGAGAGAGGACAGGGGTTTGGCACTCCTTGTAACAGCAAAAACAGCAGCGCCGGTGCCTACACAGAGGATTGGTAGGAGATTTGCGGTGAGGCACTCGTGGCAATTATAATCCAGAACAAAGCTAGCCAACAGGAGATAGCAGCAACGTTTCAATTTATTACTTCAAATTTTCGTCAGGTTACACAGAAGCAAAGATAAAAACATACCTTTATAGCACACTACACCAGAGGAGTGAGGCTGAGACGCCGGGGGTTTGGGACGACGCCCACAGGATGCCATATGATGACGTCACCTGTTCAGCCAGTGAACAGTGACTGGAGAGTAGAGTTACCATAGAAACGGTAAACAAAGACAACTCCTGCACTGAGGGGAAAACACCATAAATTACAAAAGAGTGTGGGAAGGGGGAGCTGGAAAAATATATATAGATGCAGGCAGCGCTATCTGCATACAATCTCAGGCTGACTTTCAACAAAAATGCAGGCAGCGCTGTCTGCACGCGATCTCAGACTCACTCCACAAAGGGATGTAAGAAATGTAACAACCACAAAAATAGATGAGAATAAATGTAACAATATCATAGCAACTCAAAACAGACAATAAAACATTATAGCGGTATATACAAAAAAGGACAGTACTAATAAAAAGAAAAACAGACAATATAATGTTAGCAGCATCAAGTAAGAAAACATATTAGCAGCATCAAGTAAGAAAACATATAAGGACATAGCAGCATTAACGAAAGACAGCAAACGAAATTTGCTCATTAAGGCCTTTCGGCGCAATGGTGTTAAGGCGGTGTATCCACCGCGCTTCGCAGCGCAACAATTGGGTCCCACGGTCCCCACCACGGATATTGGGAGGCACCCAATCAATCATCCTATATCTGAGACTATGTAAAGGATGTTTATGCTCGACAAAATGTCTCGCCACAGGCACCAGAAGTCAGTGCCTGGCGAATGGTACTCCTGTGCATGGTCATTCGCTCCTTGAATTTCCTGATGGTTTTGCCTATATAAGACAAACTACAAGGACAAATCAACTGGTAAATAATAAAGGAAGAATTACAAGTTAAATAATGCCGGATTTTAAAAGCCTGTCCAGTGTGGGGGTGATTAAAGGTATCACCTGTCAAGAGAAATTGGCAAGTAGTGCATGCACATTTAAAACAGCCTTTCTTTTTATTGGCACCCAGCCATGTTGTGATTTGCGGTGCAGGGTCAAAGGAGACATTGGTTTTAACCAAAATGTCCTTTAAACTCCGACCCTTAGAATAACAGGGCATAATGCGATGCTCACCAAACGGTAGAGTCGTATCACTTTTAATCAGGGGCCAATTGCTTTTGACCATGGTGGTCGTATCAGTGGAAACAACATTATACCGGTTGACCCAGGGCATAATTTTAGACATTGTTTTGTCTTTGGGTCTAGGTTGTAATAAAGATTCACGGTTAAGTTGTAGAACTCTATTTTTACATGCCAGCAAGTCTTGGCGATTAAAGCCACGTGCCAAAAATTTATCGATGAGGGCATCGAGCTGGAGATTGCAGTTGGCTTGATCGCTATTAATGCGATAATAGCGCAACATTTGAGAATATGGCAGTGACATAACAAGACTGCGGGGGTGACAACTTGTTGGAGATAGCATGGTGTTGCGATCGGTTGTCTTGGTGTACACACTGGTGGTAGTTTTACCTGAAACAAGGGTCACCTTAACGTCAAGGAAATGGACCTCCACATTTGAGGTCTCAAAGGTAAACTTAATTGCATTATTGGTAGTATTGTGTTTGGATATTAAATTATGCAATAAAGCAATGTCGCCTTGCCAGATGGCAAACAGGTCATCTATATACCTTTTGAATACAATAAAATGATCTGCAACCAAGGAATCAGACAAAAAAATATCAAACTCTGCAGAAAACATAAAAATGTTGGCATATGAAGGAGCTACGGAGCTGCCCATAGCACAGCCCCGTAGCTGTAAATAAAAAATATTGTTGTAAATGAAGAAGTTGTTATGCAAAATTAAATCCATAAGTTCAACCAAAAAATCAATTTTCACAGAGTCAAAATCACTGTGAGAAATAAGAAAACGTCTCAAGGCAGTAAGACCCATGGAGTGTGGAATGACAGTGTACAAATTTACCACATCAATGGTGGCCAAATGGCAATCGTCGGGCAAATTGGGGAGTTGGTGGAGAATCTGTAAAAAAGTGGTGGTATCCAGGGCCGGTGCTAGGGTGTCCGGCGCCCTCCTGCAAACCATACATTTTGCGCCCTTTCACATTGCCATTGCAACAAGCTGCAGCCCGATTGTGGGAGTGTATGCAACATGTGATCCTATGGAGGATCTCGGGTGCATGTACATGTATGCATACACCATCTCAGTGCTGTGTCTCAAAATGTTGCAGGCACTAAAGGTGCCCATATAAGCTGCGAGAATCTAATGCGTTATGGGCTAGATTGCATTGCACGGCATGCATGCAATCTGTGTGATGCAATCCAAAATCATTGCAGCGTGAATGGCCACCTTTAGGCACATAACCCAGCCCATTATTTAATAAGTGTCTAAATTAATATAAAAACATCTACAATTATTAAAAAATTTGTTATAAACATGTATAATAAAAGACTGTTCTTTTGCTGTTTAACTCTTGTGCAGTCCCTCCTCTTCTATCTGCCTAGGCAGGAAGCTGAGGACACCATTACACCCCTCGTGACTGAGGGGGAAAGGAGGGGAGAGAAGGAGGAGATGGAAGAAGTTTGGAGGAGATAGAGGGGGTGGAGTTTTGAGGACTGGCAGTGGCACTGGCACAGCACACTGAGAAGCGGGAAGGAAGGGGAGGCGGCACTGCTGCCTGTTCATCATTTGATGACAGCTGACAGGCGCAGGGAGCAATGGGTAGGGGCGGATCCGGACATGACAACCAGGCATTCACAGACAGAGCTACATGCCTCAGCGCAAGTGTCTGTGAGGAAGAGGGGGCAGGTCGCAGGAGGAGGACAGTGTGTGCGCGGTGCAGGCAGCTGCTCAGCCTCTCCATACTGCCACCCGCTGTCAGACAGGTGCTGTGGGCGGCATGCAGGAGGCGGTGACAGTGAGGGCTGAGGCAGGTTTAGCAGAGCAGGGAGGGAGAAAGCGCCTTTTCAGCATGGCGCCTCCCTGCTTTGCAGGAGCTGCTGAGTGGGTAGCGCCGGCCCTGGTGGTATCCAAAAGAAAAGTCGGTTGTGTCTTGATAAGTGGCTGCAAAATATCGTCCAGATAAGTAGCTGAAGGTTGTAACATGGACCCGCATGCCGACACAATCGGGCATCCCGGGGGATGGGATAAGCCCTTGTGGATTTTAGGGAGTGTGTACAGGCACGGGGTAATAGGAAAATCCGGTATTAAGATGGCTTGTATATCCTTGGAAATAATCTTAGCATCAACGCCCATCTGAAGAATGTTAGACAGTTTCTGTCGACATTGTAGAGTAGGATTAACTGTCAACTGACGATAAGTGTCGACATCAGCCAGTTGCCTCATTATTTCTGTATGATAATCGGACAGATCCTGGAGGACCACAGCCCCACCCTTGTCCGCCTGTCGAATAATGAGGTTTTTGTTATTACTTAGATTTTGTAATGCCAGCCGTTCAGATGGCATGAGATTAGGATGGACATTTTTTCTTTAATTTCTTTAACTCCTTCGAGGAGTTAGCAGCAATTAAAGAAAAAATTTCTAATTTTGAAACTATCCATCTAGCTACATTGGTAGCTGAAAAGGAAACTGATTGGTTGGAGAGGCTGAAAAGCCAATTGGCATCTTATAAAAGGGAGCTTATTCTTTTCAAAAAAGAAAAGTTGGTTAAAGTTCAAATGGACTATGACAGACATACTGTCTATAGGTGGTTGGCAGTCAACTCTGGCGAAGATTCCTCCAAAAAACCTTTCTTTCGTCGCAATAAACGACGCCCGCAGAGGAATATCGATCAATTCGATTCCGAGACATCAGCTGAAAATACTAGCTCCAACAGTGAGGTTGATCAGCGAAAAACTAAAGGTGCCAAAGCCGGCCCTTTAGGGAGGCATCCCCAGAAGGGTCGAGGTGGCCCCAACCCAGACGCAAGAGGCGCCATACCCGAAGGGGGCAGCAGTGGAAGAGGAGGCGGACGTCCGGGTCGCCCACCAACAAATCCGAGAACATAATTTTCAATCTCTCGTCCCATGAATTATCTACAAGTGAGATTAAACTCCTTAATCATGGACTCTCTTTTGTACCCTCTGTCCCTTTTAGTGATCTTCAGTGGCAAATTGAGAAGCATGAACTGGTCAGAAAAATTAAACTACAAGAATTTTTCTCTTCTCAACCCAGCTCCAATAAACCAGCTAAACCACCTTTGCCACCGACATTAAAAAAGTTTGCACCAGCGTCATCATTTGAACCTTACTCCAACAACGCCAGCATTAAATCTTTTTCAAGAATGCTGGATGTAGGTTTACCGGATATAATAGAACGCTCCTCTAATGTCCATCCTAATCTCATGCCATCTGAACGGCTGGCATTACAAAATCTAAGTAATAACAAAAACCTCATTATTCGACAGGCGGACAAGGGTGGGGCTGTGGTCCTCCAGGATCTGTCCGATTATCATACAGAAATAATGAGGCAACTGGCTGATGTCGACACTTATCGTCAGTTGACAGTTAATCCTACTCTACAATGTCGACAGAAACTGTCTAACATTCTTCAGATGGGCATTGATGCTAAGATTATTTCCAAGGATATACAAGCCATCTTAATACCGGATTTTCCTATTACCCCGTGCCTGTACACACTCCCTAAAATCCACAAGGGGTTATCCCCTCCCCAAGGACGCCCGATTGTGTCGGCATGCGGGTCCTTGTTACAACCTTCAGCTACTTATCTGGACGATATTTTGCAGCCACTTATCAAGACACAACCGACTTTTCTTTTGGATACCACCACTTTTTTACAGATTCTACACCAACTCCCCAATTTGCCCGACGATTGCCATTTGGCCACCATTGATGTGGTAAATTTGTACACTGTCATTCCACACTCCATGGGTCTTACTGCCTTGAGACGTTTTCTTATTTCTCACAGTGATTTTGACTCTGTGAAAATTGATTTTTTTGGTTGAACTTATGGATTTAATTTTGCATAACAACTTCTTAATTTACAACAATATTTTTTATTTACAGCTATGGGGCTGTGCTATGGGCAGCTCCGTAGCTCCGTCATATGCCAACATTTTTATGTTTTCTGCAGAGTTTGATATTTTTTTGTCTGATTCCTTGGTTGCAGATCATTTTATTGTATTCAAAAGGTATATAGATGACCTGTTTGCCATCTGGCAAGGCGATATTGCTTTATTGCATAATTTAATATCCAAACACAATACTACCAATAATGCAATTAAGTTTACCTTTGAGACCTCAAATGTGGAGGTCCATTTCCTTGACGTTAAGGTGACCCTTGTTTCAGGTAAAATTACCACCAGTGTGTACACCAAGACAACCGATCGCAACACCATGCTATCTCCAACAAGTTGTCACCCCCGCAGTCTTGTTATGTCACTGCCATATTCTCAAATGTTGCGCTATTATCGCATTAATAGCGATCAAGCCAACTGCAATCTCCAGCTCGATGCCCTCATCGATAAATTTTTGGCACGTGGCTTTAATCGCCAAGACTTGCTGGCATGTAAAAATAGAGTTCTACAACTTAACCGTGAATCTTTATTACAACCTAGACCAAAAGACAAAACAATGTCTAAAATTATGCCCTGGGTCAACCGGTATAATGTTGTTTCCACTGATACGACCACCATGGTCAAAAGCAATTGGCCCCTGATTAAAAGTGATACGACTCTACCGTTTGGTGAGCATCGCATTATGCCCTGTTATTCTAAGGGTCGGAGTTTAAAGGACATTTTGGTTAAAACCAATGTCTCCTTTGACCCTGCACCGCAAATCACGACATGGCTGGGTGCCAATAAAAAGAAAGGCTGTTTTAAATGTGCATGCACTACTTGCCAATTTCTCTTGACAGGTGATACCTTTAATCACCCCCACACTGGACAGGCTTTTAAAATCCGGCATTATTTAACTTGTAATTCTTCCTTTATTATTTACCAGTTGATTTGTCCTTGTAGTTTGTCTTATATAGGCAAAACCATCAGGAAATTCAAGGAGCGAATGACCATGCACAGGAGTACCATTCGCCAGGCACTGACTTCTGGTGCCTGTGGCGAGACATTTTGTCGAGCATAAACATCCTTTACATAGTCTCAGATATAGGATGATTGATTGGGTGCCTCCCAATATCCGTGGTGGGGACCGTGGGACCCAATTGTTGCGCTGCGAAGCGCGGTGGATACACCGCCTTAACACCATTGCGCCGAAAGGCCTTAATGAGCAAATTTCGTTTGCTGTCTTTCGTTAATGCTGCTATGTCCTTATATGTTTTCTTACTTGATGCTGCTAATATGTTTTCTTACTTGATGCTGCTAACATTATATCGTCTGTTTTTCTTTTTATTAGTACTGTCCTTTTTTGTATATACCGCTATAATGTTTTATTGTCTGTTTTGAGTTGCTATGATATTGTTACATTTATTCTCATCTATTTTTGCGGTTGTTACATTTCTTACATCCCTTTGTGGAGTGAGTCTGAGATCGCGTGCAGACAGCGCTGCCTGCATTTTTGTTGAAAGTCAGCCTGAGATTGTATGCAGATAGCGCTGCCTGCATCTATATATATTTTTCCAGCTCCCCCTTCCCACACTCTTTTGTAATTTATGATGTTTTCCCCTCAGTGCAGGAGTTATCTTTGTTTACCGTTTCTATGGTAACTCTACTCTCCAGTCACTGTTCACTGGCTGAACAGGTGACGTCATCATATGGCATCCTGTGGGCGTCATCCCAAACCCCCGGCGTCTCAGCCTCACTCCTCTGGTGTAGTGTGCTATAAAGGTATGTTTTTATCTTTGCTTCTGTGTAACCTGACGAAAATTTGAAGTAATAAATTGAAACGTTGCTGCTATCTTCTGTTGGCTAGCTTTGTTCTGGATTATAATTGCCACGAGTGCCTCACCGCAAATCTCCTATATATATATATATATATATATATATATATATATATATACACACACACACACACAGATGGGGCTTGGCCCCAACACAACATCCCACCAATCCCGCCAGGCTCACACGCCCCCTGGCAATGGAGCATGCCTCCGGTCCTCGCCGCCTCTCCCGCCATCGCCGCAGGTACCCCTCGCCGCCGGAGCGCTCCACTAACCCTGCCCGTCTCCCTGAAGCGGAAATGGGCAGGGACACGCAGCGCCCCGCCGAGAGACTGGGATGCTCGTGCGTGTGAGATGCACATGCGTCCCAGTTCAGTGTAGCCCCTGTCCCAAGGATGGCAGGGGCTACAGATGCTCGTGCACCCCCTGGCAACGGAGCCTGCCTCCAGTCCTCGCCGCCTCCCCCGCTGTCACCGCAGGTACCCCTCGCCGCCCCGAGCGCCCTCCTAACCCTGCTTTTCTCCCTGAAGTGGAGATGGGCAGGGGCATGCAGCGTCGCCAAGAGACTGGGATGCGCGTGCATGTGAGACGCACACGCATCCCAGTTCAGTGTAGCCCCTGTCTGCTGGCGCTTGCCTGCGGGGAGGGTCTGGCTAGCCCCGGCCAAGGATGGCAGGAGAACTGGCTGGAATTCACTGTTCGCTTTCGGCGAACAGTGAACATTGAATAGGGTGAATCATATTTTCAGTGAAAAAAATTCACTGCAAGGAGTGAAAACAGCCCGATTCTCCAAAAAAAAATGGTGAATCGAGAGCATTGAATACTGGCCAAAGTGAGTACAAAATGGATACTCACAACTACATTGTCCATTGCACACAACTGGAGTTTGACTGTTTCAAAATAATTATCAAAGACGTGTAGTGATCATTACAATTAAATAACTGCCAGTCATATATTGTTGTTGTTGTTAATAATAATATCATCATAAGTTTACACTGTATAATAACAATACTCAAATTAAAAAAATGAATTGTGATGTTTTTAGAATGCCTGAGCTTTTTGTAATAGACTTTTTTCTTTTAAATGAATGCATTTTCCAGCAATTGTAAATCTTTATTTAACTACTTTGTTTTTCAGAGACTATGGGTGTTATTCTGGTTTACTGGTTTAAATTCGCAGCCTTGCGAGTCCACCACCACCCGACCGCCAGTCCACCGTGTCTCCACCCTCACGCACTGTGATCCCCCATACAGCTGCAAATGGATGTTTTTCATAAACATCCATTCACAGCCTTGGATACGTGGGGGAATTTTTCGATGGTCAGCAACCATCAAATGGTTTCTCTCGCATATCTGAAACACCTCTGTGGTGTCTCAGATTTACGGGCGCCCTGTGGGGAAGCGGGCAGGCAGCTGACATCCGCTGGCATCAGCTGCCCACCCCCCTGCATCCGCGTCACCGGCCTATTACCATGAAAACGCCCAGCATTTTCATGGGAACGAACATGAAACACTGCTCGTTCCTGCCGCCCCCCGCCCGCACTGTTGTGTGCTATCGCCCTTGCACACTTGCACACAGAGGCTGCACATGTGCATAAATGACTATGCGCAAAATGCGCGGGGACCGATAAAATTACAATCATCCCCTATGCCTATGCCATAGCTTGCATAAAACCTTTTGCTTGTATTTTACACTTTGGATTAACATATACAGTACTTTGGATTATCTTTGTTAGCTTAGTTCTGGTAGTGAAAGGGTTAGCAGTGAACAGAATGTTTTGTACTACGTTGTCAATGCTTATAAACTGACAGGTTGTTTTCAAGTCATTTCTGCTAACGGAACAGATCTTATCTGAACTCTATAGCTTTGTCAATTGTTGAGCGCTTTTTATGCGACCACTTCAAAGCTCCGCACATCCACTTTGAGAGGCATTGTTCTCTCTGCCAACAAAAGACCCAGAAATAAGGAACTTGCTGATTGTCTATTTTAAGCATTCTTCAAAATGAATCTGAAATTGGTTGGAATTCGAGCAACATTTAGAGCAAAATCAGGTTTTGATTATAAACTGTTTTAGTGAATCTCAGAAAATTCTGTAAATGCATAATAACAAAACTGATCAAATAAATGAGCTAAATTGCAGCCCTGTGTTTATCAAGTGAAATGTACTATTGTTTTCTATAGAACAGTTGGTGATTCTACCACTGCATGCTTTTGCTGTCCATTTATACACATTTCTGATCCATTTAAACATACTGCAAATGAACTATAAATATATTGTTGTGAGTGAAAAAAATGGAACATACTCAAAATGCAGTTTTAAAAAAGTGGATATATCTTTTGATAAAAGGGTGATTTGCAATTTTATTTTGAATTAATAAAGAAATATTGTTAATGTTTATTCTGCCTACTATTTTACAGTTGTTTCAAATCTCTTTTCTTGCTAGAAAACACAAAGGGCCTAGTGTATTTTATTTTTAACACACAAGTATAAATACACCAGGCTCTTAAATCCACATTTTAAATTTGTGGCAACATTGTTGCTTCATTAAATGATCGGAGTTACAAGTCTATTCAATTAAATATTGTTATGGAAGAAAATGAATAATAAAGCTATATGTATTTTTAATCTTTGAATCTTTAACTTTGATGTTATTGCCAGGGTTTTTTTTTTTCACCTACCTGTAGAACTCTATTTATAAAAACAAAACTTTTTTGGTGTTCAAGTGCCTCTAAAATAGGTCAGTAAATAGTCAAAACATATATTTAGTATTAAAATATATAATGTGTTGGCTAATAAGGGGTACATTTACTAAAGTGTGAGTTTTTAGAATTAAGAGGCGTGGGCTATAGCAAAGCAATCGGATTCTACTTATCATGTATCTAGCACAATCACATTGGTTGCTATAGGTGACATCTCTCATTTTAGTAAATGTACCCTAACTCATATCAGAGTTGACTGCATTCTGTGACCTGAATAATACACTTGGGGACTGAATCTGATCTGACCACGAAAACGCTGGGTGCGCCCAGGAAAACACTGGCCATCCCCATGCAAATGGGGGCGGCTACTGGCCTTCCATGGGTGGGCAACTGATATTACCGGATGTCAGCTGCTCGACCTGTTCATGAAGCAGGGAGCCGCTAATCTAAGGCACCAGGGAGTGACTTAGATTAGCGAGCGATTCAGAAATCATTCAATGATCGCCAATCATCGAATGATTATGGGCACCCATGCAAGGCTGACAATAGATTATCCATTCGCAGCGCAAATAGCAGGGGTGGGCGTTCGGCCACATGGTAGGCGGCTTTACAAGGCTCGCAAAGCAGCAAACTAACGCTTTGCGAGCCAACCAGAATGAGTGCCCTGGTCTGTGTCTTTGTATTGTGTATCTTACTATGGAACACCTTGGTAATCTTAAAATTGCTACACTACATTACAATATGCATTATATCTCATAAAAACAATTGTAAATGAAGTAGGTGTGTTAACATTAAGCTTGTCTTGTTTTATATCAGTCGTATGTGACAGAAACCACATTATCAGTGAGATTTTAGCCCACAGTTTCCTTGCAAGTTGCCATCAAAGAACAGGGAGGAAGCTCAGGGCACAACACGTTGTTTCTTTAGCAGTGAGTGCACTTTCCCTCTATACACAACCCGTGTCGTGCTAATTAATAGTGTTAATTTAACATTTAAAATGTCAGCGTATACCTTGCTGACTTACTACATTAAGGGCCAGATGCACTAGGCTTCAAAAGTGATACAATTGAGAGTGATAAACAGCCAGCCAATAAGCTCCTAATTGCCATGTCACAGACTGTGTTTGAAAAATGTCAAGCAGGAGCTGATTGGTTGGTTGTTTATCACTCTCCATTTTATCACTTTTGAAGCTTAGTGCATCTGGCCCTAAATGAAATCTATGTTTATTCAAGTTGTATTTTTGAAAAAATAGTAACTCACTATTTTGATTCTAAAAGTAAATTAAGATGCAGTACTTCAACACAAAGACGGTGAAATCATAATCTAAATACATCACCTTGCTTTGAGTTAAAGTTCCTTTAATTATTCCTTTTATAATGGAATTGTATCTCTCCATTTACCCCCCTCCCTCCCTCTTTTTAGTATCGCTTTTTAACTTTTTATCTCTGTATTTAAGTCATTATTGCCCCTTTCAGACATACGCAAAAATCCCAGGATTTTTCACGTGCACGCGCATAATCCTGGGACTAGTGTATGTCTGAATGGCTCTACCTGGGATTTTAGTCTACTAAAATCCTGGGTCCTGCACACCTGCAATGAATGCAGGATTTTTAAAAACTCAGGATTGTACCGGGTTTAAAATCCCAGGTAGTATGTCTGAAAGGAGTAATATATTCTTATGCACTTGTTGTTCTGATGAGTGCAAAACTTTTATATCTTTTTTTATGATTGTTGTATCTTAAATAAATGTACTTTTGATTTCTTATATTCATACCTAGTCCTTAAAATTATCATAAGACACTGCTGGTCGCTCTTTTTGTCTGATCATCACTGTCACTATATATCTATATAATAAGTTGAAGAATCTGTGTGCGTGTGTGCGTGTCCGTCGCATTGCGGACACACCGTGGCACTCAGAGACACCAAATTCAGCAACAAGATACCTCTGGACCCGGTGGTGTGCACCTCGAAGCCGTTTTTGGGAAATTTCACTTAGAAATTTAAAAAACACCAAGTTTTAATTTACCTTCATTGATGTTCTGGGGAAAAGATCGATGATCTGGGAAACCGTTTGCAAAGGAACAACTCCACACCTGATTTCATTGCTGTCATTGAGTATGAATGACACATTCTAACATTATGGTGAAGGCTTTAAACAATTAGGAAATAATTGAGGATATACATAGACCACACAACACACACACATACACATTGTACACGCACACACACACAGTACACCACATACGCGCACACAGCACACAACACACATTTATACGTAGAGCACCTCACACACTTACACATTGGACAGATACACACACACACAACACACCACATGCAGTACAATACAAATCCATACACACTACAACACACACCCAAAAACAGTACAACAAACACACAGAACACACACACTTAAACATTGCCAGGATACGCAAAGCACACTACACACACATATATACGTAGCACACATCACAAACTTACACATTCGGCAGATACACACAACACAACACTCACAGTACAACACACACCCACATTCACTACAACACACACCCAAAAACAGTACAATACACAAAGCACACACTTAAACATTGCACAGATACACACAGCACACTACACACACACAGATTTATACATAGCACACCTTACGCACTTACACATAGGGCAGATACACACAACACACACACATAACATACCTCTAACAGCACAACACACACCCACATTCACCACACACACCCAAAAAACAGTACGACACACACAAAACACACACTTAAACATTGCACAGATACACAAAGACACAACACACACATACTGTATATACGTAGCACACCTCACACACTTACGCATTGGACAGATACATACAATACAACACACACAACCACATACACTACAACACACACACACAAAAACAGTACAACACACACAAACACACAGAACACATACAAAATAATTTGCCGTTTATTTAACCGTCTGTACCGGCAAATAAAAACTGTACCTAATGTACCGTTTCTACTTTGTTCCCCATATCCGTCTCTCCAGTCCTCCAGCCTGTCACTGCGCTCCCCGGCCAGTTGCACTGAGAAATCTTTGTCCTGGCCTATGCACCCATTGATCAATACAAAGTGGGTACACTGCACTCACCCTGTTAGTCAGTTGGATATCAGGCACTGCTCTGCCTTAAGGGTTTCCCAGACTCTTTTGGTTCATAGATAATGTTTGGTCGATGGGCATGAGCGCTGCATGTATTTGTTTGAATGTTATGAGTGTAAGAAGTTGAAGAATAAGACTGAGATGAAGATTTGTCACGTTATAGTGTACAATTTACTCAATAAATCGTGAAAAAAATATGTGTACATAGAAGTACAGTACAATCAAGAAATGAAAGTAGGATTAAAAAATAAATTCTGATTCAAACTGATAATTGTTTGGATGGCGGTGGGTTGCGAAACAAATCTATAGGTGGAGGGGGGATGGATATTGTGGGCATAATTGGTGTTTGGTACACCTACAGGGGGTCCCCAGTTGATGAGAAATTCTCACTACAGTGTCACCATAGGGGGATTTCCAATTGGGGTTCAGGTGGTCTTTTAGGGACCCCTTTACAATCCCGTTGGTCTCTTCTCCTGGAGCCTACGGTCTCCCTCAGTGAATGACTATCATTAAGGGAGACTGTAAGCTCAAGGAGAAGAGACCTACAGGATTGTAAAGGCTCCCTAAAAGACCACCTGGACCCCAATTGGGAATCCCCCTATGGTGACACTGTGACTGTGACACTGTAGTGAAAATCCCATCAATTGAGGGCCCCCTGTAGGTGTAACAAACACCAATTATGCCCACAATATCCATACCCTCACCTATAGATTTGTTTCACAACCCACCCCATCCAAACAATTATCAGTTTGAATCAGAACTTATTTTTTTATCCTACTTTCATTTCTTGATTGTACTTCTATGTACACTTACATTTTTTTCACGATTTATTGAGTAAATTGTACACTTTGTAACATGGCAATTCTTTTTCTCAGTGTTATTCTTCATCTTCTTAAACTCCAAACCTTATCAATGCATCCATTGATGATTGTGATGGCTGAATCAGTGGATTGGCCCGGCGGGTGTAAGGAAGAATTTGGCCCATTGCACCCATTCCCAGTGGTGCATTACAGTGGTGCGGATAGTGTGCGTTGCGTCATGACATCATGTGGCCTGGCCCGCGGACCTGCTCCCACACTTAGGGGCTGCCCCACTGTTTGGTAGAGATGCTCGGTGCATGTGCTTTACAGATCCCCAGACCTCAGAGACTGCTGCAGGCAGGTTCGGTGAGGGGAGTGGCAGTGGCAGGGAGCAGTGAATTTTTAATTAATTATGGCGCGGTAAGTAACGCCCACACCGAACCCCATGCACTCAGCGCCTGTAATTACACACCCTAGAAACTGTACCATTGAAAGTATAGAAATTGAGGTGTGGACATGTCCCTTTCTGATTTTGTACCGATTTCTGTACTTATGTAATATCTGGACTCCCGTTTTTCTTATGAGACCGCGTCCCCTCGCGGGGCTCGCTGCGCCCACCACGCTTCGGGCACGGTGGCTCGCTGCGCTCGCCACACTATATAAAATCAACTCCATGCGTAGTTGGATAGTAGGGGTATGAAAAAATGGGGTGCATTTAACATGGGAGTCCAGATAATACATAAGTACCCCGATTTCTGACCCTCAGATGTTGGAGGATATGTCATACAGTAGGTGCTAAATCTCAGGAGTGGATGTGGAATTCATCAACACATACAAGTTTTCAACTCAGGAGCGTTGAGTATCAATGCAAACACATTCTAACATTATGGTGGAATCTATAACAAATTACAATCTTAGTTCTTTGTCACAGCATACTGTAAGATTACATTTTTCAGCAATTTTGGAAATAAAGAAACCCCAAGGTTTTCCCGGGCAACGCCGGCCAGGTCAGCTAGTATATAAATATATATATATAAAGCCTATGACTACAAAGAAACCACAAGTACTGCAGTTCAGACTTTGGAACGTCTGCATGACACATAGTACTGCTGTCATACCCTATTGATGACCCCTTTCTTTTATATATTTATGTGTAATGTAAGACAAACATATCTTTGAACTTGAACAAAAAATAGCTTATACTGCTACAGTATATTAAGAGCAAAAGTAAGTAAGTACTTACAGAACACATAGACAATACATGTTAGGCTTTGTCTCGCTGTCACGCAGAAGATAACTTCCATCTTTTCCAGATTCACAGAGGAGTTTCTCTCCAGCTTCACGGCTAATGTTACCATGGTAAACCAGCACGTTCTCCATGTTTTGGAATAGATGTCAGTGATTCCTGGTAATGGAGAAATAAAATGTTCTGAGAACAAGTAGAGGAAAATATCTTCATCTCATGAAGTGTAAACACTGAAGTACAGCAGTGTCACAGAGATACAAAGTTTCACAAGTGGTTGACAAATCCCGCCCACATACTTAAATGTGTAAAAACAAAAGCATGGCATGATGGCATCCTTTACAATCTGGTATGTGTTCTAGAGATAAAAATAAAAATAGAAGACAATTTAAGTTTATAAATAGTACATACATAAAGTAGCGTGCAAAACAAATATAACAATATTTCCTTGTAACAGAACCATCATGTTAAAAGTTGCAGAGACATGTGGATATGCATTGTAAAGCCCTGATGGTTAGGGGCATATGCAATGTAATGCCACTAGATGTAATCTGCATAGCAAAGCCACCAAGTTTTGTGTATCCACAGTGTAAACTAGACTTGGCGCAAAGGATGAGCCTATTGAGGTACCTTAAAACTGAGGTAGACAAGGCTCATCCTACATCCTGTATCTTATTTAATTGTGGGAGGCACCCAGGACACTGATGCTCAATTATGAGGATTGCCAAGCCTCACCATATGTATGTGTGTATATATATATAGAGAGAGAGACAGAAGGCACCTCTGGGGTTACCATCCGGGCAAAAACTGGAGGCCCAAGAGGAGGTTCACGAGGCGCGGTGGGCAAAATAAGAGGCAGGGGCAGAGCGGGCAGACCACCCAAGCAGAAGTAAGCACAAGTTATAACCAAGCAAGTGAGCACAAGCTTTTAAGTAAAGGACTGTTGTTTGTCCCGTCTAATGGGTTTGATCAATTACAATGGAATGTGGAAAAACATGCCCTGAACCGAAAATTGCAACTAAAAGAATTCTTTCACACAAGACCCCCAGAAGGAAATACCATCGATGGAGATAACAATGCTCCAGCAAGAAAACTGCCTGATAAACTCAAACAGTATGTTCCTGCATCCAGCTTTGACCCCTGTCCAATAACCCCAGCATCAAGACTTTTTCAAGGATCAATTACCCATACAACATCACCACAATCTTTTCCCTTCGGAAAGGTAAGCTCTCAAAACACTATCACAAAATAAAAGCCTTATAATATGACCGGTCGATAAAGGCGTGGGCATTGTGCTCCAGGATCTGCAAGATTACAAATCAGAAGCTGAACGTCAATTATCGGACATTGAAGTGTACCAACCTCTAAGTCGGGATCCCACCATTCAGTGTAAAAAATTACTCAAAGATTTGCTTAAAGAAGCTGTGAACACTGAACTGATTGAGGATACTTGGTTAACAGCTTTGATCCCAGATTACCACATTGTCCCGCTTTACTATACTAACCCAAAAATGCATAAAAGTATAGAATCTCCTCCCGGGTGCCTTATAATAGCCGCCCATGGCTCTTTGTTCCAGCCGGTAGCTACTCTCTTGGACACTTTACTCCAACCTTGGATAGTCCAAGAGCCTAGTTTTTTGAGTGATACAGGTCAATTTTTGACCAAATTAAATCAAATCACTTTGGTTCCTTATGATTGTTAGCTTATTGGAATTGATGTTGTTAGCTTGTATACTTCAATCCCCCACGAGTTTGGGTTGGAGGCAGTCAAAAGATTGCTATTAAAGAAAAAAGCTTTTCTTGATACCCAAATTACCGTTATCATTAAATTACTGATATTGATTCTCTCTAACAATTTCTTTATGTACGATGACAAATTTTTCTTGCAAACACATGGCTGCGCGATGGGATCGAGCGCAGCCCCGTGTTATGTGAATATCGTGATGTTTGCCGTGGAGGACCAACTGTTTTACAGTAATCCTACCATGGTGCACAACTCAATATCGTTCAGTCGGTATATAGATGACTTTGTTGTGGAACGAAGAAGGGTCTCGACGGCGCTGAACAAGTATGTCCCTCGGAATGTATGTTGCTCGTGATGTAGGGCAAAGAATATATAAATAAAAACGTGTTAGATTTTTCAAAAAAAAAACGGGGTGTTTAAATAAACCACTTAGTAGGGGAATTCGTACCCAGACTCACAGGGTAGGGGTGTGGTAAAGGTGTATAAAGGTATCTTTAAAGGGGTCCACCCGTGCAGATAGAAAATAGCTGGAGTACCAAGATAATGGAACAGTGTCCAAGATGGCGTACCGTACTCACTGTATATACAGGAGCTTGACGTGTATAAAGGTATCTTTGGTCACACACACAATACAAAAATATATCCAGAGATTGCAGATGCCTACCGTACTCACTAGGTGGGTAGGTGGGATACACATATAAAGGTTTCTTTTGGACGTAGCCGGGTCTCTCAGATCTTTATCAACCCCATCCCAGGGGTATATGGTGTATAAAAGAAAGGAGGACCGGTCTCAATAAAAGATTTATTGTAGGTACACCTGATATGTGGCCAATTGGCCAATAGCCACACACAGAAAGTCCAATGCAATAAAAACAAAGATAAAAGATAAAAACTCACTTCTCTGCCAACATGTTTCGGCTGTCACAGCAGCCTTTTTCAAGGTAGAGAGTGAGTGAACAGGCAGTGGTTTAAATAGGGTATGGAGAAAGCACTTCCGGGTTAATGTAATTAGACTTAGAAACTCAAAAAAGAATGCAATAACATATATAAATATAGTCCAGTAATGTCGCTATAATAGCGGACAAACTGGGGAGAACTCTCATGAAACGTATAATATTAAATAGGCTATAAACGATACGTTTCCCCGCAGTGGAACGCATATTAGCGTAAGGCTTCCGCGATTTGGAACGCAAAAACCGGAAGTGTCGTATAGACCACATGACTTCCGGCTAATTCAGTCGCTCGGGGCATCCAGAACCCCGGTCTGTGAAGCACACAGCCGGAAGCTTGAGATTGCGCTCACGTGGGGCTGCAATATTAAGCAGCACCGATGGCTCTAATAGCCAGATGGTTTATATCAATGCACCGCGTAACACTTCCGGTCTGTGGAACGCACAGCCGGAAGTAAGATAACGCTGTGGACATAAATAATGGCAACTTTATAATAAAAATAGCGCATCATGAAATTCAACTAGAATAAGAATATAGTGACTGATAAAGCATCCTATATTAATATGAGGATTAATGGGATAATTACTGAAAATCCTCATTCAAAAATATGCTTTCTCCATTGACATCATATACATGTACAAAAAATATACAAAAGTATAAAAATACAAAAAGTGCAAATGACATATTAATAACAGAATCAATAGATTAAAAAATCTTTAAAATATTTACAAAAACAATTTTAATTTAAAATCGTGGTTTAGGCCACCAGGGAATAGAGTGGACAAATTAAAAATCCAACGCATCTCGGTTTGTGCAAGGCGAACATCCCTATTGTTATATCTCCAGTTGGTTTTAACCATCTCCAACCCCCAAAGCCTGATGGTTTTTCACACATAGATGTTACCACAGGGACAGGATATTGTGTATATAACGAATTTAGATTCACAATTGAGGCGCTGAAATACTTTATACTTGATGCCCATTTTCGGATGGATGAAATGTGTGCCCACTTTTAGGAAAGGACAGTTCGCGCACCCAGTGCATCTAAATGCACCAATGCTCCTTTGGAGCCAGGATTTATTGATATTTGCAGATGGACTGATATCAGAATATGTCACTCTCTGCTTGATGTAAGGGACTACGTTTATAGCTCAAAAGTGGTCATTTTTGGCAGTCTGGTTCAATCGTCGGGTCAGAACTGATAATGTGCCAGTGTTCCAGGATGGCCATTTTGATGGTACTCGACATCGTAGAATAGGTCTGGGAAACACTACCCTATCCAGAGTTTTGGTCTTAGAGGTAGTAGCGAGAAGAGGTTCTCTGTCAAGTTCGAGACATCTATTGACGGCAATCTTGACCTCTTTACTGTCATAGCCTCGATCTATGAATCTTTGTGCCATGTTTTTTAAGTCCATCTGTAGATCTTCTTTCTCAGAGGTGATGCATGCCACTCGTATCAGCTACGAGAAAGGAAGGCCCTTCTTTAGAGGTAGTGGATGAAAGCTGGTATAGACCAAGAGAGTGTTTTTATCAGTTTTCTTTGTAAATACCTTTGTGGTATATTTGTCAGGTGTCACAATCACTGTGACATCTAAGAAGTCCATTGTGGTCAAATGACTGTTACATGTGAATCTAATGCGTCCTGGAAGTTTGTTCACGTGACCAATGAAGTCATCAAGTTGAATTTGACTACCAATCCAGAACAAAAACAGGTTGTCATCATACCTGGTATAGAACTTAATGTACTTGGAATAGGTAGGATCAGACATGATATGCACCCTCTCATAACTGTACATAAAAAGATTTACATATGCTGGGGCCATATTTGACCCCATAGAAGTCCCAGATAGCTGCAGGAAGAAGGCATTGTTAAATAAAAAGTAGTTTTTATGTAAAATGATGTTGATAAGTAGGATAAGGTAGTCTATCGGTGGACCCGTATAGTAGGGGCTTTCCAGAAGTATGTCACGTACAGCAGCTGTACCATCTTCATTCGAAATGTTCGTGTACAAACTGCTTATGTCTAAGGTCACCAACAGACTGTTGAGTGGGGGTTTACCAATATTGGCAAGTTTAGCAAAAAGTCTGCCGTGTCCCTTGTAAAATAGGGTGTTTTAGTTACCACCGGGTGGAGGTGGAAATCTACAAATTGAGACTATGGATTTTGGGGAGTATGTACATCAAGGGGATCTTAGGGTGATCCTGTAGTAGAAATTTTTCTGTATTCTAATCAATCCACCAGTTTGACACTCCCATCCTAATCACGGCATCTATTTCTCTTTTAAATAAAGATGTAGGATCAAAGGTTAAGCGCTTATAGCTATTAGCATCAATAAGTTGTCTCATAACCTCTGCGACATAATCATTCTTTTCCATTATTACAATTTCCCCACCTTTATCAGCGGGGCGAATTACAATATTGGTGTTATCATGTAGAAAACATATAGCATTTGATTCATCTTTAGATAAATTGGACCTAAATTTTTTAACACAATGTTGTATTTTTCCACATCTCTTTTAACCAATCTGAAGAATGTATCCACGGAAGGATTAGTGGTTGGTGGATCGAATAAACTTTTTGCGCTGAATGTCACATCACTTTGTATATTATGAGACTCATGTTTTATGGTTTCCCATAGCAACATCACATGTGAAGTAGAATACACATCTTAGTAAATATCCCCCATTGTATTTAATAAGTGGTTTGTAGTTTGCCCTTTGTTTTCTGTAATGGTCACATGATGTCAGTACTTTGTATTATTGTGCAAGTATTGTTTACACCTGTCAATAAATATTCATATCATATATCACTTATTAAATGCTCTGTGTGTGATGTGAATAATACAGGCTGTCCTCACCTCCCATAGCAACAACCTGAATAAGACGTAAGATAAATAAAATTAAGGGGGGGGGAGGGGGTGGTCACAACTTTAATACATTTAGAAGGGGGGCAGGGGCACAAGTTAAATATATTAGGAACACAGTGAGCATTCGTAAAATATATTAAAGGGATAGGGGGCTCAAATAAATACTATATACGGAGGGACGGGTGGTCAGAAGGGCACAAGTAGGGATGCCAATCCTGGGGCATTTTATCAATCTCGATAACAGGGATTGGAATAATGCTCAATCCCGGGATTCCCTGGATCCTGGGATTGGCATCCCTAAAAGAAAAAGAAAAAGGGAGATTATGTGCAGCTGGAAGCACAGGTCAGGAGGCGGGCAGCGCAGATCAGGAGGAAGGGAGTGCAGGTCAGGTGCCGCAGTGACCAAGTCACGCACATTGGGGTCAGGAACAGCCGAGCAGCATCTGTGCGGGGTGCACAGACGCTGCCCAACATTAGACTGTGCATGCGCAGTCTAATCCTAAAATCCTGGGATTGGATACTGCAATCACAGACATTTTGGGGCCAAATCCCGGGATCCCGCTGATCCCGATCCCAGGATTGGCCACTCTAGGCACAACTTATATAAGGAGGCACAATGTAATTAAATTTGTAAGTAGAAGAGGTAGAACAACTCACTTAAACATGTAAGGGGGACAAATTAATTAAAGCACACATTCATTAATTTGTGCATAATAATTAAACACCCTCTGCCTCTAAATGACTCCTACATGCCACCTTCTGTCTTTCCTTGGCACCATCTACAAGTTCCTGTCATCCAATGTCAATATCTGTCTCTCCGGTCACCCTTTGTTCTCCCTGTCACCCACTGACTCTCTCTGCATTTATAATATTTTCACCAGCATATAGTAGTTACTATACCTATTTGACACTGTATCCTTATCGCTGTCAACTTAACAATCAACCCTGCCGCACAAACTCACTACTTACATTAGCTGTCATCTTTGAGTCTGAACCGTTCTTTGTTCACCATTTTCAATCTATTTTTAAAACCTATTACATACAGTATATCTAAAAACATTTTCAAAATATGTCCATATCTTACACAATACACTGCATGCACTCATTATCTTCTGTATTGGTTATTAAAATAGTCTCCTTACCGGCCTTCCCCAAAACAGCCTTTCATGGGACACTGTGTGCCTCTCTGCACCCACCACAGTCCAGCACAAAGCAGCATTTGCTAGGCAAGGGAGACAGACAAAAGAATGGAAGTATGTAAATCGGTGGAGGACCTGGGCCCCCACCAGACCCATCCATCATGCTTAGGTAATTAGTACTCGATCTGATCACAATTAACTTTTTTTTTCGAGATTGATCTTGGATTTCCTTTAGCTATACAAAAAAATAAGAATTATTAAATCCAACATTGATTTAAGATGATGGTATGTTTTTGCTTTGTCACATTTATTTTATATTCCAACCTATTTATATTTTATGGCACTAGAGGCCTAGTTCAGAATGATTTGTAGTTTGTGAGAAATTGCAAAACTACAACTCCTTCCACTAGCATGCGGGCCCCCCCCCCCCCCTCCCTGTCCTTGAGCTGTCCTCCCACGTGTCCTCCCTCCCTCCTGTTCGATGCCGGTTCCCGCCGGCCGATATCAAATCGGTATTGATGGCCGCCACATCGAAGCATGCATATATGCCATAAGAACTCAAATTTGTTGTATTTCTAAATCTCAACACTTTAAATTAGAAATGTACTCACATTTTAAATTTTTACTTTATTTATTTCCATGATATAGCAAAATAGGCAAAATTAACTCTTTGATCTTTGACAACTGTTAACAACTTCCTCAATTTATCAATGTACAATTACCCCTGGATATGTAATATCGCCAAAACTTGGCAGTTAAAATTCAGATGGAACTATGTTGCAATTTTTTAGGCAAAGAGATTACTTGGAGTCCTCAGTCTTTAGGTGTAGGCAGTATAGGCAAAGTTATGGTTAGGCTGCAGGGGGTAAGGTTAGACTGTGGGGAATGTGTAGGGTTAGGCACTAAGAAGGGAGGGTTAGGCAGTATGTTGATTGCTGGAGTTCCATCTGTAACCCCAGCAATCAACATACTGCAGTGAGTTTCCTGCCTCATCATCACCTACAGTCTGCACAACCTGGACACTGATCTCCATGCTGAACTAAATGCTGTCACACACTGCTTCTGTCTCCCTTATACATTAACTATACTTCCTGTAAGCTCTCCACGCTTCCAGTATATCACCCTCTCACTACTCATTCTAGGCCACTCCAACCTCATTCTATATCACTACTCTGTGTTAGGATCCGCCTCCAGCGGATCTGTGTTATGCGCAGATTCACATATTCTGTGTGTAGTTTCATGTTCTCCCTGGATTCTGCTCCCTGAGTTTATCCCAGCCTGTGTGTGTGTGTTACTTGCTGGTGGCATCCAGTGGTCAGCCTGGGCCATTGCAGCTCACTTTCAGTGCTGTGTGTTCTGGACTCAGGTGTCTTGATTAGGCTCCTAGCCTGCAGTGCACACCTTTAGGCAATGTGTAATCAGCACCAGATTGTGCTCACTATAAAGACTCTCTGCTCACACACTCCGGTGCCAGTTATAGTTTTCAGTTGCATTGTTCAGTTCGTTGTAGTCCACTCTGTCCTGCTTCAGTCAGCGTTCTGTCAGCCTATGTCAGAGTGTGTTCCTGGTCCTGGTTCCTGTTGGGAGCCTTCCTATTGCTCCACGCCTGTCCTGCCCTGCCTGGTTTGGTCCTGCTGTGTCTGGGATTCAGCTTGTCTGCCCGGCTGTACACTCATCTGCCCAAGAGATCTGCAAGTGGTGGTCTGGGACTCCGTCATCTTCTCAGATAAGTCAGGGGTTACCCGAGTGGGGGCCCGGAGGCCGCAGCCCCGAGTGGGGGCCCGGAGGCCGCAGCCCCGAGTGGGGGCCCGAAGCCTCAGTTTGTAGCCCCAAGTGGGGGCCCGAAGCCTCAGTTTGTAGCCCCAAGTGGGGGCCCACAGTCACAGTTTGTAGCCCCAAGTGGGGGCCCATAGCCTCAGTTTGTAGCCCCAAGTGGGGGCCCGAAGCCTCAGTTTGTAGCCCCAAGTGGGGGCCCACAGTCACAGTTTGTAGCCCCAAGTGGGGGCCCACAGCCACAGTTTGTAGCCCCAAGTGGGGGCCCACAGCCTCAGTTTGTAGCCCCAAGTGGGGGCCCACAGTCACAGTTTGTAGCCCCAAGTGGGGGCCCACAGCCTCAGTTGGTAGCCCCAAGTGGGGGCCCACAGCCTCAGTTGGTAGCCCCAAGTGGGGGCCCACAGCCTCAGTTGGTAGCCCCAAGTGGGGGCCCACAGCCACAGTTAGTCACTGCCTCTGCCGAGGTTCCTAAGGCCACTGTTTCAGGGGGGCTCTCACTGGTCTTGGAGCTACAGGAGATGCTGAAGGCCATAACCTCTAAGGGGGTCCCTAAAGTCACAGCCTCAAGGTTCTCATGTGAGGTCAATGGTGCCACTACCCCAGTGAAGCACTCGAGCCAGTCAGTGCAAAAGGCCCAGCCCATAGCTATTTCCGCTGGGTGTGCCTTTTTGTCTCCCTCTTACAAAGGTCTTCCTGAATTATTACCACCTAGAGCGCTGGTATCCAGGTTTGATGCTTTCTCAGATTCAGACTCAGAATTTGTGTCTGAGATTGATGGGTATTCGGTGTATACAGGCCCTATGGTTTATGAAGAAGCCTGTTTAAGACCAGGGACATCTTCTCGTACCAAACATTCTAAGAGAAGGAAAAAGAAGTATATGCACTGACCTTTTGCTTGTCCTGTTTGTCATATCTGTTTGTCTGGTCTTGTGGTGTCCGAAGGCCACCTTTGAGAGGGGGGCAGTGTTACAAGCTGCAGTCACAGCTTGTTCCTGTTTGTTGGTTGATACCCCCATTCCAGGGTTGGTATTCTCCATGTAGTGGAGAACCTGGTATTGGGGTCCCTTGACCCCTCTTCAAGGGGGGGGTACTGTTAGGATCCGCCTCCAGCGGATCTGTGTTATGCGCAGATTCACATATTCTGTGTGTAGTTTCATGTTCTCCCTGGATTCTGCTCCCTGGGTTTATCCCAGCCTGTGTGTGTGTGTTACTCGCTGGTGGCATCCAGTGGTCAGCCTGGGCCATTGCAGCTCACTTTCAGTGCTGTGTGTTCTGGACTCAGGTGTCTTGATTAGGCTCCTAGCCTGCAGTGCACACCTTTAGGCAATGTGTAATCAGCACCACATTGTGCTCACTATAAAGACTCTCTGCTCACACACTCCGGTGCCAGTTATAGTTTTCAGTTGCATTGTTCAGTTCGTTGTAGTCCACTCTGTCCTGCTTCAGTCAGCGTTCTGTCAGCCTATGTCAGAGTGTGTTCCTGGTCCTGGTTCCTGTTGGGAGCCTTCCTATTGCTCCACGCCTGTCCTGCCCTGCCTGGTTTGGTCCTGCTGTGTCTGGGATTCAGCTTGTCTGCCCGGCTGTACACTCATCTGCCCAAGAGATCTGCAAGTGGTGGTCTGGGACTCCGTCATCTTCTCAGATAAGTCAGGGGTTACCCTGTCTTTCTCCTTACGCAGTTTTGACACACGGTGTCACTGGGCATGATAGTCATTTCTTTATATAACATCTCATTAGCATTGTTGCCATTTCATTATATAACATCTCATTAGCATTGTTGCCATTTCATTGTATTTCATCCCACTTGCATTGTTACTAGTCAGTGTCACCTGCTCAGCCCGTATTTCTTTTGGGTTTCTGGGAGTTCCCCGACATAGGGTATTAGTTAGCTTGTCCCCTTGCTCTCTCCTGGTCTTGGTGGGCGCGTTGTCACTCTTAAGACCAGGTGGCATCGGGGTTGGAGACAGACTAACTGTCTCCTTCGAACGCGGCTATTATTGGCGAAGCCTAGTTCTGCACGCGCCCGCCAACTCCAGTCTGAGGCAACGGAGGAAGGTCGGCGGGGACACTCCCGGAACCCTTACACTCTGATCAACTTTACACAGTAATATGGCTCCTAGATCCAGTCCCATACCAGTCCTTGCTATCAGGTCTCACCCCCTCTCAACCTCCACACCTTTCACACGCACCCACAACCCTCACAACCTAATTACTATCTCACCTGTCCCCTCCCTTCCTTTCTCCTGTGCTCTCTGGAATGCTAGATCAGTCTGCAACAAGCTCCCAACTATCCACGACCTCTTTATCTCCCACTTTTTTAACCTTCTTGCCATCACTGAAACCTGGCTGTCCGCATCTGACACTACCTCCCCTGCTGCCCTCTCTTATAGAGGCCTCTCCTTCACACACTCGGTCAGACCGGATGGCCGCCAGGGTGGAGGAGTGGGCATCCTCCTCTCCCCCAATTGCACCTTCCGCGCCATCCCACCTGAGCCCTCCCTCACATTCTCCACCTTTGAGGTACACACTATCCGCCTCTTCTACCCCATTCACCTCCTTGTGGCTGTAATCTACCGCCCCCCTGGCCCCTGCTCCCCTTTCCTTGATAACTTTGCTGCGTGGCTTCCACACTTTCTCGCCTCTGACCGCCCCTCTATCATCCTCGGTGACTTTAACATTCCTATTGACATCAATAATGCTGCCTCCTCTAACCTTCTTGACCTTACCACCTCCTTTGGACTTTCTCAATGGACCTCCACCCCCACTCATAATCTCGGACACTCCCTTGACCTAGTCTTCACCCACCATTGTAATCTCTCTGATTTCTCTAATTCTTCCTTCCCACTCTCTGACCACAATCTGCTCTCTTTCACCCTCTCATCCTCCCCTCTCCCCTCATTGCCCAGACCCACAGTCACCAGACGTAACCTCGGGTCTCTTGACCCCACTGTCCTGTCTTCCCTGGAGACTTTACTCTCTCCTCTCTCAACCATGACTTGCCCCAACCAGGCTGCCTCTTTCTATTACTCTTCTCTCACCTCTGCTCTCGACTCTGTAGCCCCCCTCCACACTGTTCCCCTTCGACGCTCTAAACCACAACCCTGGCACAACAAAATAACTCGTTTCTTGCAAAAATGTGCACGCTCTGCTGAACGCCTCTGGAGGAAATCTCACTCTCTGGAAGACTTCCTCCATTTCAAGTTTATTCTCTCCTCCTACAGCGCTGCTCTCTCCTATACCAAACAATCTTTCTTCAAATCTCTCATCTCTTCCCATTCCTCCAATCCCCGACGTCTCTTTGAAACTTTCAACACTCTACTTCGCCCTGCACCACCCCTCCTCCCTTCATCCCTCACTGCCACTGACTTTGCCTCCTTCTTCCTCTCTAAAATTGAGGTAATCCGACATGATATCTCCTTCCATACCCCCTCTGCTGCCCACCCACCCCAATCATCCTCCCCTACCAACTACCCCACTCTGTCATCCTTCTGCCCTACTACAGCTGAGGAAGTCCGCTCCCTCATCTCATCCTCTCCCCCCTCTACCTCTCCCTTGGACCCTCTCCCCTCCCGTCTCCTCAGTTCCCTCTCCCCCACTGGCTGCTCCCACCTTGCTCACCTCTTTAACCTATCTCTTTCTACTGGCATCTTTCCCTCACCCTTCAAACACGCTCTGGTCTCGCCTATTCTTAAAAAACCTAACCTGGACCCTTTATCTCCCACAAGATACCGCCCTATCTCTCTTCTCCCATTTGCCTCTAAAATACTAGAACGGCTGGTTTACAGGCGTCTCACCAGCTACCTGTCTGACCACTCCATCCTAGATCCCCTTCAATCTGGCTTTCGCCCACTTCATTCCACTGAGACTGCCCTAGTGAAAGTCACCAATGACCTGCTGTCAGCCAAATCCAAGGGTCACTTCTCCCTGCTTATCCTTTTGGACCTATCTGCTGCCTTTGACACTGTGGATCACCCTCTCCTCCTCCACACACTCCAAAACATTGGCCTCTCTGGCACAGTCTTCAACTGGTTTTCCTCTTACCTCTTCAACCGTTCCTTCTCAGTCTCTGCCTCTGGCTCTACCTCACCACCTTCTATCCTTCCTGTCGGGGTCCCTCATGGTTCCATCCTTGGCCCCATTCTGTTCTCTCTGTACACCTCCTCTCTGGGTGCACTCATTAACTCCTTTGGCTTCCAATATCACCTCTATGCAGATGACACCCAAATCTACCTCTCCTCTCCTGATCTGTCCCCCACTGTTTTCTCTCAAGTTTCCAACTGCCTTGCTGCCATCTCTACCTGGATGTCTGAGCGATTTCTGAAGCTGAATATGGACAAAACCGAACTTATTATCTTTCCCCCACCCAGAGCTATGCCCCCTACTAATATCTCTATCACTGTTAACAACACCATCATCTCCCCTGTTCCCCAACTCCGCTGCCTGGGTGTCACTCTTGACTCCTCCCTCTCCTTTGCACCCCACATCCAAACTCTGGCCCATTCTTGCCGGTTCCAGTTACGCAACATTGCTCGCATCAGGCCCTTTCTCTCACAGAGTGCAACTAAGCTGATCATCCACTCATTGGTCATCTCACGGCTTGACTACTGTAATGCTCTTCTCACCGGCCTTGCTCAATCCCAACTAGCTCCTCTCCAATCTGTCCTCAATGCTGCAGCCAGGCTTATCTTCCTCTCCCGCCGCTCTAATTCTGCTACTCCCCTTCAACAAAATCTGCACTGGCTTCCATTCCCCTACAGAATCCTCTTCAAACACCTCACACTCACATACAGGGCCATCTCTAATTCCATTGCTCCATATATCTCTAACCTCATCTCCATTCATACACCCTCCCGCCCTCTACGGTCAGCTGACGACTGTCGTCTCTCCTCCACCCTGATCACTGCTTCCCATGCTAGAGTACAGGACTTTGCCCGTGCTGCACCCCTTCAGTGGAACGCACTCCCTCGCTCCATTAGACTCTCCCCGACCTTGCAAAGCTTCAAACGGGCACTGAAAACTCACCTATTCATCAAAGCGTACCCTTCCACTGCATAAACCAGCTGGTTCTCCGACCCCTTGCCTGTTTCCTGTTTACATCCTGCTATCTAACCACCACCCCCTCGCTTGCACCTCTTGTAATCTGTCTGTCTCCCCTTCCTACTAGATTGTAAGCTCCTCCGAGTAGGGCCCTCTTCCCTCCTGTTGTCAAAGCCCACTTCTCTTCACATTTCACTCACAGCTCTCCTTTACTCCAACACTCAGTGACCATCTTCGTCTGCATACTCCTCAAGCCTCTAGTTGTATGTTGATTGAGTCCTCACTACTTATATCCAAGCTGTAATGTGTATTGATCTGTGGCGCTCTTTATTTGTACTGTATTTTTGTTATTTATTCAATGTTATGCCAAGTTTTGTTTCCCTGTATTGTTCCTTTGTACGGCGCTGCGAAACACTTGTGGCGCCTTATAAATAAAATAATAATAATAATAATAATAATAGGCAATAATGGAGTAATCCTGAACCACCACCACCACCACCCCCCCCCCCCCCCTTGATTGGGTACATTCATAGAGATTGCATGTTCGGCTGCCGCAGGACCACACATCACTTTGGACCTTTTGTCATTCATCTGGCTCTTTTTCTGCGATTGATCCCAGTAAGCACAGGAAAAGAGCCCAAACTGCAGGTGAACTGCATAGTTTATTTGTGCCAATATGTATGTTACCTACTATCATTTCCTATTTCTTTAGGTGAAATGAAACAGAAAGTAATGATTGCTCTAACCAACTCAATGTACACTCTAAATATCTAACACCCTAGCAATGCATTTCTTATATATTTGGCTAGATCTGTCACTCAAAGTTTGTGAGTGTGTGTATAACAGGAGGGACACATTGCTCTGTTTCTGGACTTCTCCCTTATTTAATGATTGCCAGCACCTGTGTTGAAGCACCTTTTTAATCTATTAAAAACATGTGTGAAACAGGTGATGGCAATCATACATTATGAGGGAAGTCCAGAAACAGAGCAATGTGTCCCTCCTGGAGAGGGTCATGTTGGGAGGTATGTGACTAACTCACATGACAGAGAACCAGCCCAGTGAGCCCACAGTGCCAGACATCCTCTGCCTCCCCATGTTGCCCAGCAAAGACACTGCACCAGGTGAGCGCCCCCCGCCGCCCCACCCAGAGCCGAATTTCCCATTAGGCACGTGCCTAGAGGCGGCACATGTTTGGGGGCGGCACTTGGATGCCTGTGATAGTACTGTCAACCCAAAATGTACCAATAACTGCAAAATATCCACTGTACTGTACTATATTCCATCTTAAATAGAGTGTTAATGGATAGGACATGCAGATACTGCCCCTATAAACTGACCTACTTAGTAAACATTATTGTTGTGCCTAGGGGCGCCCTCATCCCTAAATCCGCCGCTGGCCCCACCCACGATTCGCGGTCCCGCGATTCGCGGCACCTGCGACCCCCCCCCCCACGATTCGCGGCACCCCGCCCGCGCGCCCCCACCCACAGTTCACGGCAAAACAACCCCCTCCCGCGATTCGCGGCAAACCCCCCCCCCCCCCCATGGCTATGGTCGACAATGAAAAAGGTTGACATGAGATTTTGAAATTTATTTTTCATTTTTTGAATGTTCTCATATTCATTATCATGTGTCGATATGGACACCAATGAAATGCCACACTTATGTCAACATTTACATGTGTTGACCTTTCTGTGTTGATTTTTTCTTGTGGCGATTCGCGGCACCCCCCCGCGATTCACGGCACCCCCCCTGCGACCACCCCTTCCCGTGATTCGTGGCACCACCCCACCCTGTGACCCCCCCCTCCCGCGATTCGCCGCCAACCCCCCCTCCCACGATTTGCGGCAACCCCCGCGACCCACCCCTCCCGCGATTTGCGGCAACCCCCGCGCCCTCCCTCCTGCGATTCGCGGCAACCCCCCGCGACCCCCCCTCCTGCAAGTCGCTGCAACCCCCCGCCGCAGCCCCTTACGACGGTGTGAAGAGCGCTCGTAGGGCGCGATGAATCACCTTGTGTATAATATATTTAGCCCTTAACTAATAGCTGACAAAGTAGCACTGCACAATCCCTTTACAATCAATTTGTTCAATGCTAAGGTTCCCATGACAGTATTACAATAAATTATCTTACCTCAGACTAATTACTGGTGAGAGCAGCTCTAGCACTTGGAGACAGCCATCTATAGTGCTACAAAGTATTCAAAAAGTGTGTTGGCAAAAATATTGCAAACAAAACAAAAAATAGGAAACTGAAATAAATGATGCAAACAGCTATATATATATGATCTTTAACAAGTAATTTTCCTTCAAAGGGAAGTGAGTTGAAAATAATAGTCGGAATATTCTTGTTTTCAATTTTAACCTATTTAACAGTACCAGTGTAATCTGTGAGGTTGTGTATAGACAAACAGTATAACACATTAGGAACCAAAATGCAACATTTTTCATACAACTTGCAGAAGTTCTGGTTAAGTAAACATGACAATTACAAATAAAGACATTTTGGGGTAAATTTACTTAGATAGGAGTTCTTTTGAAAAACCATTCGGAACAGCTTACAAAAATACACTTTTTATTATTATTTACATTGCTGAAACCGACAAAAAATATAATGCAATTTCTGAGATATACAACTCAAAACAAACAAAAATGTCACATAATGCAAAGTAGAACTATATCTAGTCAAACGCCAACACTAACTAGAGAATATACTGATCAATTGTAGCAGAAGAGTTATGGGTAACAAATTGCATTAAAGTCTATGGCCGGTATTTAATTACCTGCGATCAGGGATTGCGGGTTATTGTGTTGCCAAGGGGCTATTCAATTAGCCTCAGACAGGACAAACCGAATCCACTGGAAACAGCCCTGTTTTGGGCAAAAAACAGGGCTGTTTAAAAAAAAAATATATATATATATATGTTTTGAGGAAATGGCATCGAATAGATGGAAAAAATATGCGAGAAATATCAGGAAAAATCTTATGTTTCTTCAGGGCTATTTGAATACCGACCTTTTCCGCAAGCATTCCGACAGTAATCATAGTGACTCTCGCAGGGACCTGAGTAAAACTCTGCATACTGTTCTTAATGTCATGCAGAAAAATTGTATTTACATGACGGCGGGAGCAAAACAATGACACATTGCACTTCTGAGGAGAAGCAATGTCTGTTCAGTGAGGGTAGAAATGAACACTCTGACAGTGTGGACAGACAAGGACAAGAATAATAGACCAGAAATTGTTAGCGTGTTGGAAATAAGGTAATCATATAATCAAGTACTTATTATCTAATGGCATCCCTACAGGACACTTTCGTATTGGACAATGGCTATTTGAACCACAGTGGGCTGTTTATGGATCTTACATTTTTGTGAATGACTTAATAATGGTTTTAGAGAGACGTTAGTGTTGAGCGTAAAGGACGGTTATCTGCAGTGCTTTTTTTGTTGGAAAATAGGTTCAGGAACTGTGGGCAGGGCAGAAGTGGGTGGTGATATGGGTGGAGCTACCAAAGAGGCGGGGCATCGATTGTTGCATAAACTTTTTTTTTAACACATACTGCCCTTAGCAGTGCCATATATACACATAATGCCACCAGTAATGCCATATATACACATAATGCCACCAGCAGTGTCAGTTACACAATGCCCCAATACCCGCAGTAATACCTGGTACACAATGCCCCTCAGCAGTGCCAGATAAACAATGCCCCCCAGCCAGTGGTACAAGTCTAAAAAAATACTTAGTGGAAGGCGCTTGCCAAAAAGGTTGTGGCCATATGCCACATGGGGTGCAGCCAATGAAAGCGGGGGCGTGATACACATATTCCCAAATAGAGCAGTGCTAGATACACATATGCCCCTGCTAGCCATAAAGTGCCAGTCTCTGCGGAGAAACAGCCGACACGCTGGGGGATGAGGAAGGAGGGTGAAGGGGCTGAGCGCCTCACTTTATGGTTATGCTGCTGCAGCTGAATCAAATACTATTTCAAAGAGGGCATACGCCGCAGCAGTGCAGGAGGAGAAAAAATGCATGAAAATGACAGGGGAGGCACGTACCTTGGTGCCCCCCCTCCCCCAATTTAAAACACTGACACACACTCCTATTATCCTCATGCTAACAAATGTGACAAAAACACCCCCCTGACAACTCTAACCACCTCTCTCTCACACACACACACACACACATAGGCCCCCCTCCCTAGTCACACACTAGCAACATACATACAGTATATACACAGTGACAGCATGCATCACACACACAAAGGCAGCACAATCCCATCCCCAAAGCTAACAGCCACCACAGATTTCATTGACTCACAGGCTCCAGCTCACAACAGCAGCCATGTCTCCTCTCCTCATGAGCTGTCCGGGAGGCAGGCTGCAGATCGTGTACAGTGATGCTACACACGTCCGACACCGGGTTACATGGACAGATACCCCATCTGTGTCTCTCCTTCCTTTCACTGTGACATCAGCCATTCAAAGCTCGCGGGCTGGCTCCTGATTGGCTCTGATTGGCTCACGGGCCACCCGCAAGCTTTGATTGGCTGATGACTGGGACACAGTTGAAGGTTCATGGCTAGCACAGTGAAGGGAACTTGGGTAGGAGAGGCACGCGGTGCGCTGCACTCTCCTCTCAGAAGGACAGGGCCGAAACTAGGGTTTCTGGTTCCCAGGGCAAGGCATTCATTTAGTGCCCCACCCCAAAAAAAAAAATATTTACTAAACATCAGACACATAGCCTGATCAAAGTTCGCTTTTGTTATAACACCGTTTTGCACATATCCAACCATTTGTTGTTGGTCTTATTTACAGTTGATCACACGGAGACCTGACGCGCACTACAGGAGAGGCGTCCGGTGGTTGCCAGGAGACGCAGACGGAGGTATCCGGTGAAGTCACCGGCACTTCCGGGGGCTCGACTGCGGGACGCTGATGGAATCTGCACGCTCACATCGTTACACAGATCAGCTATATAAGGTAAGAAAGTCTTTGCTTTCCTTTGGGTCACCAGCACAGCACTATACGCACTTTATGGTACTAGTCTTGAGGAAAAGACCTGTAGGTCTTGAAACGTCGACTATGATGTACTGTACCTAGATGGATTAAATTTCTTTTTTTCACTACTGGAGTCTGTGGAGTGCCGCTTTTTCCTACCTGGCCCTAGCCAGACCAGGAGGTATTGTGTCAGTATCATTATTGCTCTGAAGGCATGCCAGCAAGTTGTCCTTTCCTCCGGAGTGCCGAACAAACAACGTTGTTATACTGTGTGAGATTGTGGGACAGGTTTTGCTTCACAACACTCCAAGTGTTAAGGCACCGGTACTATTGCTGCTATTTTTTCCATACGTTTATATTTATATACTTATGTTGCACTGAGTGTTTCCTGAAGACTGCAAGCACTTTACACCTAGCACTGAGCACTTTTTTCTGCACTAACCAGCACGCTGCACTTTGAATATTATGGAACCTGTGCAAAACGAAGATGTTACCTTTTTGGAGATTCAGCAACATCTGGATGAAACCTTTTCATATACGCAGGAGCGGGTACAATCCATCCTATTTAAGAAAGATAGTAATCCCACACAATCTGTAAAAACCTCGGAGGACATCTATAATACCCTCTTCAAACTCCACAAAAAAGAAACAGATTTTCTGCTCCACGGTTCAACCCTCTCGGACTATTACAGGGCACACAGGATCCCTCGAGGATTCAGAATTGCTAACATCCCCACCATAGGGAGAAATAATCCTAAATTTTGCCTCAAATGGATCTCGATCCTGAATAAATGTAGCCAGGACCTCATGGTCCTGGTGATTGAAGAATCAGGTCAGACAAGATAAAAAATTGCTGAATTAAAACAGGAGAATAAGGCAATGTTTAAAGATAAGAAAATTCACCCCCTATGGGAAAAACTGGAAACACAGATTGCCCAATATAAAAAGGAGGTTGAACAATTTAAAAAGAAAAAATGGAGTACGGTGGAAACAGACTATGAAGATGGACGTGTTTATCGGTGGCTAAGCGGCAATACACCATCCAGAACAGGGGGCAGACAACAACAACGCCCCTCCTGGAGGGAACGCCGCAACAGAGACCAGTCCAGATATACCAGCGACAGCGATTTTCAAGTCGACGACTCTGATGAGAATACCCCTAGCACATCACTCCCTTTAGGACGGGCGACCTGAGCAAAAACAGGGGGAAAGCTCGGAGCCGAACCCGACGTGGGGGTCAATCGTACAGACTCCAGAAAACCGCCGACAAACAAAAAGAACCCGACGTGGGGGTCAATCGTACAGACTCCAGAAAACCGCCGACAAACAAAAAGAAAAACCAAAATTAGTTTTCAATCTGTCCTCCCATAAATTAACAGAATCTGAAGAGAAAGTACTAAACTACGGGCTTTCATTCGTTCCAACTACTCAACACAATGACTTTAAATGGAACGTCGACCTACATAGGTTTGGGAGATCTCGTAGGGTCAAAGAATTTTTTCAAAATGCGGCAAAGCCCACACCCGACATTCACGAAAGCTTCTTGATGAAACATCGATCCTCAGTCCCATAATCCATCAGTGAAAACATTCACTCGACTGATGGATGAAACAATAACCAGATTTGACCAAACATCCAACAAGAAATGGTCTAACCTAAACAACAAAGAGTCCAGGGCACTAAGTGATCTTGCTAAAAATCCGAGGATTACAATACGCCCCACCGATAAAGGCGGAGGCATAGTCCTAATGGACACTGAAAAATACATCAAACAACTTGATGAACTACTATCGGATACAACAACATATCGTAAACTACCTGGAGACCCGACCATTCAATTAAAAAAAGAATTGGATACAGTTCTCCAGTCAGCATACCAACAAGGACATTTCAGCAAGAAAACGCTCAGTACATTGACACAAGAAGCTCCGGTATGCCCGGTGATTTATACATTACCAAAAATTCACAAAGACCCCAGTAATCCCCCTGCAAGACCTATTATCTCAGCCCGCCAATCTCTTTTTCAACCGATTGCTCAGTTTCTGGACACTTTGGTACAACCTTACATCACAACACAAAAAGCATATTTAAAGGACACCACACAACTATTATTGAATCTTAAACAACTGGAACAGATACCCCAACACTCCCTGCTGTGCACAATGGACGTAAAAAATCTGTACACTGTAATACCACATGCTCAAGCCCTATTCGCAGTAAGAGCTTTCCTATATAAGGTCAATTTTTCAGCATTAGATATCCCACTTTTTCTTGAATTATTACATCTGACCTTAACGAAAAATTATTTTTTACATAATGGTCGTTATTTTTTACAGCTCACAGGTTGCTCAATGGGATCAAATGTTTCACCATCTCTAGCGAATATGTTTATGTTTGAGCAAGAAAATGAATTTTTCTTTACAGATCCATCCATTAGTTGTCACCTTCTTTTATATAAACGTTTCATTGATGACCTGCTTCTGATATGGTCAGGACAAGAAAGTGACCTGGTTAAAATCATCGAAAACATCAACTGGCAAGAGGGGCCTATAAAGTTCACTTACTGCATAGACAAACAACAAGTAAGTTTCTTGGATGTGAACATACGGCTAAAGGATGGTGTAATTAGTACCACAGTCCACCACAAAAGCACGGATAGAAACACCTTCCTAGAATACAGCAGCCATCATGCCCCTGCCCTGAAACGGGGACTGCCAAAGTCCCAAATGATCAGGGTGGCCAGGATTACAAGTGAGCCTAATGAATTGGAACCCAAATTGGACGAGATGATTGAAAAATTTGCCAGCAGGGGGTATCAAAGATCTGTTCTCATGAAACAAAAGAATGAAGTATTAAATACCCCAAGGGAACAATTATTGAACAAAACTGCTAAGAAAACAAATCCAAATAAAATACCCTTGGTTACAACCTTTACAGCAGCAACACAAGGGTTATCTATGGCCACTAAGGCCCTTTGGCCCATAGTCTCGGGTGATAAAAATATTCCCATCTTTAAACAGAAAACCATCATGCCAAGCTACAAAAGGGGCAGAAACCTCAAGGACATCTTGATGAAAACAAACATCCAACCAAAAGACCCCCCCACTTTGTTTAACATCCAAAAAAAGAAACCTGGGTGTTATAGGTGCCCTTCATGCACAACGTGCAATTCAATGGAACCAGGGACCGACTCTAAACACCCACAAACGGGGAAAAAGTTCAAAATCCGACACGTATTGGGGTGCAAATCCCAATTTATCGTGTATATCATCATTTGCCCATGCGGAAAATATTATGTCGGGCAAACCATCAGGACATTCCGTGAGCGGATGGCACTCCACCGGTCTGCGATCAGTGCCTGCCTTAAAGGCGAGGACATTGACCAGCCGGTGGCCCGACATTTTAAAGAACATGGTCATACTTTAGCCAGTATAAAGTGTAAGATCATAGATCATATCCCCCCGCTAAATAGAGGAGGCAACAGACGCAAACTGCTAACCCAAAGGGAAACAGAATGGATATTTAGATTGAATTCCCTAAAACCTGCGGGTATCAATGAAAAAATAGATTGGAATGTCTTCATTTAAAATTCATTGTGAAAGTGTCCTAAAAATTTATGAATTGTGTAGTGATTTGATGCATGATTATATATGTTTGTGCTCTTATGATGTATATATAAGGTCCAGACAGTGCTGCACTTAATTAAGCGATTTTATTATATTGCTTACTATATATGTATAGCCTTTAACCCCATTATTCCATAATCCCAGGCAGTGGCCGGTTTTCTACAGATACACTTATGCCTAGAATCAGCCCAAGAAGGGGTTAACACATTGCACTTTAAAATTTTGTACAGGCAATATTTACTAAACATCAGACACATAGCCTGATCACAGTTCGCTTTTGTTATAACACCGTTTTGCACATATCCAACCATTTGTTGTTGGTCTTATTTACAGTTGATCACACGGAGACCTGACGCGCACTACAGGAGAGGCGTCCGGTGGTTGCCAGGAGACGCAGACGGAGGTATCCGGTGACGTCACCGGCACTTCTGGGGGCTCGACTGCGGGACGCTGATGGAATCTGCACGCTCACATCGTTACACAGATCAGCTATATAAGGTAAGAAAGTCTTTGCTTTCCTTTGGGTCACCAGCACAGCACTATACGCACTTTATGGTACTAGTCTTGAGGAAAAGACCTGTAGGTCTTGAAACGTCGACTATGATGTACTGTACCTAGATGGATTAAATTTCTTTTTTTCACTACTGGAGTCTGTGGAGTGCCGCTTTTTCCTACCTGGCCCTAGCCAGACCAGGAGGTATCGTGTCAGTATCATTATTGCTTCTGAAGGCACCCCAGCAAGTTGTCCTTTCCTCCGGAATGCCGAACAAACAACGTTGTTATATATATATATATATATATATACTCCAGGGAAAGACCGCACTCACACTGGGGGTGATAGATCAGCTGTGGGGTGCATGCGAAGGAGTCCAGACAGGAATCCGTCCTCCAATATGTAGCTAGGGTTCTCTTAAAGAGACGCAAGCACTCTCCACTTTATCAAAGAATGATACTTTTGATAAAAATAAAGATAGTTTTATTTTCAACATAACATGTCAAGTAAATCCTGACTTCACCATAGCCCCGACGTTTCGGTCCTATAGAAAATGGACCTTTATCAAGGAGCCTGGAGATATACAAATATTGCAGATATGCCCATTAGTGCACAAAAACAAATCTATACATCAGAAAGTGATCAGGTAGCAGTAAACTTACGTTTTAGTGGTGAGTAAAGGTGAGGATAAAGCTTCAGGAGCGAAGTGTGTACACCAGCATAGGTGCAGTGGGTGAGACACCCAAAGAGGCTGCAGCGTCTGGTTTAAGTACCTGGAGACCGGAAGTCACAGGGGCGCACGCTTACCAGCGTGTGCCAGGTGACTGACAGCCCGCTTCGCGCCATAATAGCGCTAGCAGGAAGAAGCGGCTGCGTTTGGAACGCACTTGGACCGCATCGCGCTGTCACCTCCGGATACCGGAAGTGACACGCTGTCAGCGTGTAAGAGCTGACAGCGTGTGAGCACTGTTAGGTGTCAGTGGAACGCAGCGCTTCCGGCTTAGCGGAGCGTCTGCGTGTCATTCGCGTATAAGACATCTGGAGACAAAGGGGGAGAATCACAGAGCCCTGTGTAGGTGCTCTGGAACGCAAACACTTCCGGCTAGCGGAGTGTTTGCGTGTCAAATACCGTATGAGGAAGCGGGTGTCAGCACTAAAAGTTGCGACCGCACCGCTGTGTATGGGAGAGATGGGGCATAGGGGGCATATAAATAACAAGGTGTAGGAAGCCTGGTTGAACCCCAGGTTATCCAGCACCAAGTTCGGTCTGATGTAGGTACTATAAACCAGGAGAAGGGAAAACACATAGATAGTCGTAAATGTGTATAAACAAAAATCAATGTGCACACCGTGATGAAGTTATTCAACATTGTGCAAGCACCAGTGGAACAAAATCATGCAACCTCGTGCAGCAACAAATAAAGTGTTCAAAGTGGGTCAATGGCTAAAGAGATCCGAGCATAGAGCGATAAGTATCAATACCCATAGGGATTTAAAGGAGGCCTAATCACCCATTATGATCATGCCACCACAGGTGACAAAGTGGAATGCATGTAATGGTGTGACATAGTAATATACATGTGGTAAACCAGTCAAACTGATGACACATTGTGGCTGTATTAGAAGGAGTTCATTTAAGAAAGATGTTGAGGGGATTGTTCTCGTTCCGTCCTCTGGGTGCCAAGGTGCCCAGCTGGTATATCCAGCGACTTTCTTTCTTTTTCAAGATAAGTCCTCTCTCCTGATGAAGGGCCTCTCCTTCGTCCCAACGTCCTCCTTTGACCCCTTTGAAGCGACTGTCGACCTTTACAAATTCGGAAAAAAACTCAGACTACATGAACAATTCGGAACCAACGATCCTAAGATCCCCGATGTCCCCAGATCCAAATTTAAGCCACCTTCCACCTTCGACCCAGCCTCCTCTAACCCCACCATCAAGACGTTTACCAGGATGGTTGAACATGAGATCCAAGCAACCCCATCAAAACCACAGTACCACAACCTCACATTGGATGAACGCAAGGCTTTGAGTGCGCTCAAACAAAATCAAGATATCGTCATACGCCCAGCCGATAAAGGGGGAGCAATTGTGATCCAGAACTGGACACAATACAACAACGAAATCATCCGACAACTCTCTGATGCTAAGACATACAGACTGGTCCCACAGAACCCAATCCCCGCCTTCAAAAGACAAGTTGATGTATTACTCCTCACTGGTCTGACGCACCATTGGATATCTCAGGAGAATTACAACTTCCTGACAGTGCCATTCCCGGTTTGCCCTATTATTTACACGCTCCCAAAGATTCATAAATCTGATACAGATCCCCCCGGCAGACCGATTATTTCTGCCCGCAATTCATTATTACAACCTCTGGCCAAATTCGTCGACTTCTTTTTGCAACCACTTGTCACCTCCGGGCATTCCTATGTCAGAGACACCAGCGACTTCATCCGACAGCTCAAGACCATGAACATCACTGAACATCATCTTCTGGCTACCATGGATGTAAGTTCACTCTACACCGTAATACCACATGCAGATGGCCTACGGGTCCTACAGAAGAAACTTGACCAACGAGCTGAACTGAATCCTCCTACGGAATTCCTGGTGGACATGGCCACCTTGATCCTACAATGCAACCACTTCCTCTACAACAAGCGGTACTATGTCCAAATTCCTGGCACCGCGATGGGCTCGAATTTGGCTCCCTCCTACGCATGTTTGTTCATGCAAGAATATGAGGACCAATTTATATTACCCAGTTACAGCCAACACATCCAAGTTTTCAAACGCTACATCGACGACATCTTCCTTGTGTGGACCGGCTCCCAGGTTGAGTTCACAGACATGATCAACTCTCTCAATACCTTAAATAATCCCATTCGCTTCACATACACCATCGACGCCTCCTCGATCAACTTCCTCGATATCAATGTAAGTTACACCACTGGCACACTACAAACCTGCTTATTCAGAAAATCCACAGACAGAAATACACTACTGGTGACCAGCAGTCAACATCCCCCCACCCTCAAAGAGCACTTGCCCATTTCGCAATTTATGCGAGTAATACGCAATAACACCAATAACACCGTCCTGGATGAACAACTGGCAGAAATGACCAACAGGTTTAAGTCACGAGGATATTCAAACCAAGTACTGAGTAGATGCCTACGCAAAGCTAGGCACAACATGTCGACCCAGAACAGCAAATCAAGAAATGATGCTACCAAAGCTCCTCGTCTGACCTTTGTCAACACCTACAACCACTCTTCATCTTACATCCAGAAGAGCCTCCAGAAGAACTGGTCCATGGTCTCCTCCGACCCCACTCTGAAACTTCAAAGACACATCAGCCCGATGATGTCATATCGGAAAGGCCCGAATCTTAAAGAGCTGCTCATGCGACCAAATGTATGTCCAGAACCTAAACAGAACTCGACTTGGTTACTGACCCAGCGACCCGGATGCTACAGGTGTACGGGATGTACCACCTGCAACAGTATGCTAACTGGAGCTTCCTTCCCCCATCCCCATTCAGGGAAACAAATTAAAATAAAATTTCGTTTACACTGTTTACTGGACCATGTTATATACATGTTGACGTGCCCCTGTGGCTTGGCCTACACAGGCATGACCACGAGAAAATTTAGGGAGCGGATGGCAAACCACCGTAATTCCATCCGCAATGCCCTTGACAGCGGTAAGGCCGATCTCCCAATCCCACGCCATTTCATCAAAGCAGGACACCAAGTTTCCAGTCTACGATGTCGTCTGATTGACTGGGTCCCCCCACCACCGAGGGGAGGTGATCGAGGACTTATCTTGAAAAAGAAAGAAAGTCGCTGGATATACCAGCTGGGCACCTTGGCACCCAGAGGACTGAACGAGAACAATCCCCTCAACATCTTTCTTTAATGAACTCCTTCTAATACAGCCACAATGTGTCATCAGTTTGACTGGTTTACCACATGTATATTACTATGTCACACCATTACATGCATTCCACTTTGTCACCTGTGGTGGCATGATCATAATGGGTGATTAGGCCTCCTTTAAATCCCTATGGGTATTGATACTTATCGCTCTATGCTCGGATCTCTTTAGCCATTGACCCACTTTGAACACTTTATTTGTTGCTGCACGAGGTTGCATGATTTTGTTCCACTGGTGCTTGCACAATGTTGAATAACTTCATCACGGTGTGCACATTGATTTTTGTTTATACACATTTACGACTATCTATGTGTTTTCCCTTCTCCTGGTTTATAGTACCTACATCAGACCGAACTTGGTGCTGGATAACCTGGGGTTCAACCAGGCTTCCTACACCTTGTTATTTATATGCCCCCTATGCCCCATCTCTCCCATACACAGCGGTGCGGTCGCAACTTTTAGTGCTGACACCCGCTTCCTCATACGGTATTTGACACGCAAACACTCCGCTAGCCGGAAGTGTTTGCGTTCCAGAGCACCTACACAGGGCTCTGTGATTCTCCCCCTTTGTCTCCAGATGTCTTATACGCGAATGACACGCAGACGCTCCGCTAAGCCGGAAGCGCTGCGTTCCACTGACACCTAACAGCGCTCACACGCTGTCAGCTCTTACACGCTGACAGCGTGTCACTTCCGGTATCCGGAGGTGACAGCGCGATGCGGTCCAAGTGCGTTCCAAACGCAGCCGCTTCTTCCTGCTAGCGCTATTATGGCGCGAAGCGGGCTGTCAGTCACCTGGCACACGCTGGTAAGCGTGCGCCCCTGTGACTTCCGGTCTCCAGGTACTTAAACCAGACGCTGCAGCCTCTTTGGGTGTCTCACCCACTGCACCTATGCTGGTGTACACACTTCGCTCCTGAAGCTTTATCCTCACCTTTACTCACCACTAAAACGTAAGTTTACTGCTACCTGATCACTTTCTGATGTATAGATTTGTTTTTGTGCACTAATGGGCATATCTGCAATATTTGTATATCTCCAGGCTCCTTGATAAAGGTCCATTTTCTATAGGACCGAAACGTCGGGGCTATGGTGAAGTCAGGATTTACTTGACATGTTATGTTGAAAATAAAACTATCTTTATTTTTATCAAAAGTATCATTCTTTGATAAAGTGGAGAGTGCTTGCGTCTCTTTAAGAGAACCCTAGCTACATATTGGAGGACGGATTCCTGTCTGGACTCCTTCGCATGCACCCCACAGCTGATCTATCACCCCCAGTGTGAGTGCGGTCTTTCCCTGGAGTATATATATATATATATATAGTGGAGAGTGCTTGCGTCTCTTTAAGAGAACCCTAGCTATATATATATATATATATATATATATATATATATATATATATATATATATATATATGGATAGAAAAGATATAGAGTGCGCCTCCTGTTGTTTCACCACCACCACCTTAAAATTCAGATGGACATAGACATTTCAGATAAAAATAGTTGTACAATTTATTATAAAATAATTCTTAATATTGTTCCGTATGTAGTCACAGTCTTCTCAATCACAATAACTCGACGCGTTTCGTCCTTTGGACTTCATCAGGGGTATAACATATGACTCACACTGGCATGTGTTCTTTGGTAAAAAGCGGTTATGCTGGTTCTTCAGTAGGGTACTGGAACCGACTAAAACGATGTCTCACTTTCAGTATGGAATGGGGCAAAAATGGGTGATTTGGAAAGGGTTTTTTTCTGTCAATCCTCTCATGAACAGATACTGTAACTCCCAGGCTGCCACTCCAAATAGCTGCAGATATATATATAAAACACTGAAGAAACAATGACATTTAGATAAATATATATAGATATTTATTATATATTCATACACTGTATTCTGAAATGAAATATATATTTATCCCTCAGTCACTGACTCTCTCAGTTAGCAGCTGGTTAATAATAATTTACCTTTAGAGAGTCAGTGACTGAGGGATAAATATATATTTCATTTCAGAATACAGTCGCTGGCTAACCCCCACTTTCTCCCCAATATGTTCCGTGCATAACTTACTGCCAGTCATGAGATGTCAGAGGAAACTGGTGACCAGCAGAGCAGGGCGTGTGATGTGGCGGCCGCGGCTGTCGGCGTTCCCCGCTGTCACTCCTACTGCCGCTGCTACAGAAGTCCTGCGTCCCCGGCTCCTTGAATGCGAAGAATGGGGCGGCCTGATGGCGCGCTGGCAGCCGCTGTAGACAGTGCTGCGGCTTCTGCCTCATCCTGCACATGCGGGAAAGAACAGAACTTCCCACGCGCTGACTGTCTTTCTGGCACCAAGTCCTCCCCCTGCTATCACGCGTGGGCAGCGCCTGCGTCATGACGTAACCCACATGGCTTCACAAGGGGGAGGAACCCGGCGGCGATGACAAGTGAGTTACAGACACACTCACAGTTTAACTCTGTGACTTGCGCTGCCCCCCCCCCCCCCCCCCGGTGCAGCTCTGCAAAGGAGGACGGAGTCAGATAGCAGGGCGGGCCGCAGAGGTCCCGGAATGCCATTCCTGATTACATCATTTTGCAAAAGAGCTTCAGGAACAGAGTTCTGGGGCATTCCGGCCCAAAAATAGTCCTGTTATCTGGAGGGCTGGCAATGTCTAGGCCAACAGCCAATAGCTTTCCACCAAAAGGTAAACATGCACAAGGGATTACTTCACAAGATGCTGTTTAGAAGTTCCTGGAAGGTAGACCGAGATATTAGGGTGGCATACTCTATGTTTAAGCTTTATGGGACAAACACGTGACATACGTATGTCTGAGATTACCTTCTAGTGTACCCTGTATTGTTCTAATGTGTGCCGTATGCACAGTGCTGCAAACTACTTGTGGTGCCTTACAATGTAATAATAATAATAGTGCAACCAAAATGGGCTCCAGCATACCTGACATGTCAGCAGCAACCAAAATATTGTCAATCACTTCCAGTGAGGCTGCTAACACTGACTATTATAATTATTATTATTATTATTATTATTATTAATACACTAGCAGCTAACAAGGTGAGTGATCTTTATTTTTATTTCAACTTTACAACATCTTTATATCATTTGTTTTTGAGGAAATGATTAATACTCGAGCGACAAGAAACACTATGTTTGTAAATAAAATATTTTTAGCATGTGCAAGGAGGGGGAGGAGAGACCATCCACAGTCACTAAAAGGAAAAAACTCCATTAAATGGAAATAGATTTAACCTGTTTTCCAGAGTATAAAGTAAAAAGCTAATAGTAGTTGTGGCTATCTGCCAAGTTGTTTTGCAGCAAATAGGTAATTGAGAGGGATGTAAAAGTGCAGACAAGTAAGATGAAATCTCCAGTTCACCAGAAGATATACTGAATAGAAAAGAAAAATGCCTGGACTTCAATATTAATGCGTTGATAACATTTTGAAAGCAAGAAAGTTTTAATTAGAGTAATAGCTTTTTATATATTTTAATTCACACTGAAAAAATTCTAGGGGGTAAATATACTGCGGGCAGTACTCAATGAGGTCAATTAGTCAAGTTTCACGGTGAATTTGTGCTATTTTCGCATTGGAAGGTGATTTTTTGTGTCAAAAAAATGAATCACCGTATTCAACGTGCACTTTTCGCCGCCAGCGAAGCGTGAATAACGGACAATTTGCTGTCTGATACTGTAGTCTCCGCAATTCGCTGGGTTTTTCAATGTGATTCGCCGTGAGTGTATTCAATGAGAAGATAGCAAATTGATTTTTGCCTTGTGTCACCGTGTAGCAATCGCCATCTTTTCATGGTGAAGTGGAATGTGAACTTTTAAAATAAAGGGTTTTTAAAAAAAAAATTGGTGTAAAAAAATCAGGAATTTTATTCTGTGAAGGGGCAAGCTATTTTTATTCATGTGCTTACAGCACATGAATATATATTTAATTTAAAGAAAAATATATTTTTTTTCACATAACAGCCAGCAGGGGTCGGGAGCCGAGAGCCGCTCATTACATATTCATATATTCACTGCTCCCGATCATTACATATGCACGATCGGGAGCAGTGCTATCGGCTCCTACCCGGTCCCCTGCTAGCTCTCCCGGGGGGCAGCTTGTGCTGCCTGGGTCCACAGTGATTACACAGTCACACCACCTTTTCTGCTGCTGAAAATGTAAAAAAAAAATCAGAATAAAATATCAGAATTTCTTTTTAAAAACAAAAAAACACACCACTCTTCATTCAGCGCCTGAATCAGGAGGGTAACCTCAAAAAATCGTTGAAATATATGAGAGTCTTTATAAGATCAAACACTCAAACCAGTCTGTTGATTGGATACGAGTCAGAACACTCTCCATTTTCCAGTGAGCTATTTCTATGGCAGGAACTGCTGATTGGTTGAAAGTGCCTGAAATGCAGAGAACCACGAGAGTTCAGCTATTCTCTGAAATAGCGCTGAATGTACATAATAAACATATAGTACTTGTGTCCACTGGAGATGGGACTGATCAGCACCAGGAACAAGAATCTATTGTGAGGGGTAAATTTACTAAAGGTTCCAAAATTGAAAATAGGTGATGTTGCCCTTAGCAACCAATCTGATTTGGTTTATAATTTTGTAGGATGCAACAGAGAAATGATAGAATCTGATTTGAATCAGAATTGCTATTGGCAACATCACCTTTAGTGAATTCCCCCCTGACCATAAGTGCAAGAGTGCAATACAGTATTACTAATTGGTGTGTTTACATTGTCTTTTTTTAATGTTTCCTTTACATGTTTTAAGATTCCAGGTGTCAGGGGGACATAACTGCGTGGGCATGCTGGCAATTATGGATCACCAAGTGCCACCACATCGCACTAGTTGAACCCAGTGCTTGTTTTTGAAAATATGGGGAACCCTTTATATTTTCCCATGTATTTCTATTACCAGGACTGGTTATTTGGCCCAATGCTGGGGGGCATACAATTTATTTTCTTTATATTTAAATGTTTCCATTTATTTACAGTGTATCACACAGAAATACTGCACAGATTGCACTGATCTGTGCAGACTTCAACACAACCAGTGGCGGTTTTTACCTATGGGCTGCAGGGCTGCAGCCCCCCCAGGTAAAATCCGCCACTGTCTCTGCCTAAAGTGAAGCCAGATGCAGTCTGTGAGACTGCACTGGCTTCACTGCCAGTCACTCAAGGCATCCCATCGGGAGCATAGGCGCCGATTCTGTGGGTGCTCAAGGGCCCGAGCACCCACAGGAATTAATGAGCACCCACTTGCCCATAACTCCAGAGTCTCAATGCCAGGCCACTGTATTTGCTTGTTAAGCTTTTCAACAGGCTTGAGCACCCACCAGCAAAAACATAAATCATCACCTCTGATCGGGAGGTGTTCCCTCCCTCTGGGATGCCTCTCTGGGCAAATGCACGGCAACCCCCAAAACGGGTTCTGCGCATGCAAAGGCAGCCCCTGGAGGCTTGGGCCAGTGCATCCACAGTATCTATGAAATTACTGCGCATGCGCTTGCCCCGTTCAGGGGACCGGGGTGCGCATGTGTGGTTTATGGGGATGGCAGCAGCAGCCGGGGACAACAGCGGAGGTGGCCGGGGACAACAACAGCAGCACATTGCGGCAGCCCCCTCCATAATGGTAAGAGCTGCTACTGTACACAACACATTATTTTGGCTTGAGTTTCCTTTGTGTTTAGAAACACGATCCGTAGTAAAGCTGCGTATTGTATTCCTGTCTATTGAAAGTACTTATGAGTTGGTTTGATGGTCAATTGAAGTCTATTTGCATGTTCAGATGTGTCTTTCAGATAGAGTTTAATTTTTTTGGTCTTAGTAAATCTCTGGGGGGAGATGTACAGTACTAAGCCATGAAAAGTGATAAAATGGAGAGTTATAAACCACCAACCAATCAGCTCCTACCTGTCATTTTTCAAACACAGCCTGTAACATGGCAGGTAGGAGCTGATTGGCTGGTTATTTATCACTCTCCATTTTATTACTTTTCAAGCTTAGTACATCTGACCCTGAGTTTGAACATAGGGTAAACTGGCATGAAACGCAATCTCAGCAAAACATAATTCTTAGCAAATTTAACCCTAGGCGTCATAATCAACAAAATGTGCATTTAATGTATTTTAAAATTTATGTGCTAATAATTTATAATTAACATATCTACTAATAGTTGTAACGGATGACTAAATTGCAAGGTATTTGTTTATAACTGAAGTCTAATTTGTTTTTTACTTATTTTTAATCAAACAAGCTCATAGAGATAAATATACTGTAATTGCAGCTGATGATTTTGGCTATCATACAGCAGCATAACAATGAGGGGGAGACTGTCAAATTATAATGTATACTGTACCTATGTGACTTATATCAGGAATCTTTATGACTTCTCACTTTGCAATTTTCACAGATTATAACAACTTGATGACTGATAAGCATAATTAATGTGAGGGAAAATCAATGACGCAGATAGGAAGTAAGAAGACCAACGTAATACTGCATGAGAAAACTTAAAAGGAGAGTTTTGACTGAAAGATAAGGAGATATATACACTGTGGTAAAGTGATGATGTTGCATATCTACAACATTGAGTTTTATTTAGAGAATGGAGGAAAATCTGCTGAAAGGTGACAATTTGCACCTTCACAAAACACATTGGAATGCTAATGATTTGCTTAATGCTTGCAAGAGAAACACTGCAATGCAAGCAGGGCAGAAATCCTGGATTGCTTTATTTTTGCATCACTGGTAACTGGGAAATATCAATCTAGCCCTGATACTACTGTCTATACAGTATGTCCTGATACTAACACTTATCATGGATTATGCTTCGCGTACCAGAGACACACAAAAACATAATCCCTGATAACAGCCATGAATGAACCCGTGAAAACACATGGGATCATGGAATTATTCCTGATCCCATGTATTGTTGCTTGATGGCGGGCCCATTTTTGGGAATTGAAAACAGCCTCTAATTGGATACTAATATTCACCAGTCATAAATCACGATATCTGTCCATATTTAATGGCCATGGCTGCTTCAGGGATAATTGGCTAGCCTCCTTTAACCTGTTAGGGGGTTCACGCCTCCCAAATTGAACTCTCCCCACTGTTCCGTACCCATGATTTTAACATGATTTTAATATGGTGCAAGACTGCACCACCTAGCTGGATATTCTCCTGTAAATGAGATCCTGAATAATAATAAAAAAAATTGTGTGTAAGATATATTTTAAATAAGTTAATAGAGAATCAGATAAGTAATGTTTCCTATGGGGTGCATATTCATTAATTATCTATACCCAAAGCCTCTAAGCCAACATTTCTTCCACATATATCATGGTTTCTTTTAAAGTAGATGAGGGGGGTGTACCTATATTTACGGTAAAGAAGATGAATCCAATCCTAATATAAATACAATCACAGATGAGGACCAATGAAACCAGCGTGTCACATGCAATACTTTACACAGCTAATACCATATAAAAATGTAGGTAACTTGGCCCCGGTGCCTACAGATCACAGCAGCGCTGGGATCATAAATACAATGCAAATCCAGTGGCACTCGGGTACTCAACAATAATGACGACACACAAATGGTGTTAACCATTGTTACACCATTTGTGTGTCGTCATTATTGTTGAGTACCCGAGTGCCACTGGATTTGCATTGTATATATATATATATATATATATATATATAAAGTGCAATTGTGTGCGTCACTCTCAGGATTTTTAGTGAAGAAATGACACTGCGTACAAGTGCTGAATTTCTACGTTTCGGTTTTATTCAACTGCGGTATGCTGTAAACACTACACCATTAACCTGGGTTATTAAGCTTTGAATTTACTTAAATGCAACATATCCATTACGCTGATTGTTTTTGCATTGTTTAGACCAGGAATTCCCAACCACGGTCCTCAAGGCACACCAACAGTGCAGGTTTTAGTGATATCCAGGCTTCAGCACAGATGGTTTAATCAGAATCCCTCAGATACTAATTAAGTCACCTGTGCTCAAGCCTGGACATCTACAAAACCTGCACTGTTGGTGTGCCTTGAGGACCGTGGTTGGGAATGCCTGGTTTAGACATTAAACATGAAATGCCGTTAAAAGATATCCAGGTTAATGCAACATAATATTATACTTCCATGCTGTGGGACTCATTTGTATATATGTGATATATGTAACCTTTCACAGTCTCTGTATAAATGTACATACAAGGTGAAGGTTTTTTTAGATTAATTGTCACTAACTGGTTAATTGATTGATGATGCGCAGACTTCGGGAGGGGCCCGGTCTGATGAGGTCATCCTGCACATGAGGTTCACTAAGGGTGTTTTTTCATTTGTTCATTTGGCTATTTAAGCAGTAACAGTCTGTACTACTTGTATTCCTGATGACGGTTTTGTGAATAAAACCGAAACGTAGAAATTCAGCACTTGTACGCAGTGTCATTTCTTCACTAAAAATCCAGAGTGCCGCACACAATTGCACTTTATCTACACCCTCAGGTGAGGGCACCGGGTGAAGTTTATAAAGTCTCAACGGGTGAGTGCCAGATACCAAATCGAATCTATATATATATATATATATATATATATATATATATATCCTTTGCTGACGGCTGACGTCCTCTGGTCCGGTGAAAAGACTTTCTCGGCTCTGTCCTGACTGCGGCGGGTGGACGAACCCCGCTGGGCTGATCACCCCGCGTGTTCCTGAAAATCTGGTTGACCCCGCTGTGCTGGTGACAAACGCCGTATTGTGGCAATTTATCTTTTATATCCCATGTATGTCATTTTTTATCCCTGCTAAAAATATCAGTAAAAACTATTACAAATTTACATATGGTTTTTTTGACTGTGCGCTCTATCTATTTTTTCTCTTACAAAACATATGCCCTGGATTCGTGGTTGGATCCTATTGTTTGGAGCTGCACACATTGGTGATTGTGGATTGGACCTGATTTAAAGACTGTGGTGGACTTAATTGTGCTGGGTATCTCTTTCTCTCTCTCTCTCTCTCTCTATATATATATATATATATATATATATATATATATATATATATATATACACTGTATATTAGAAACACAAATGACTAGTCTCTGAGAATTCAGGATGAGAGGAGATGAGTTACTTAACCTACTTGAAATCTGGCATAGTGGTATAGTTGGATACTAAAATTAAAGCAAACAGATCTGCAAAATTACAAGTTGTATTTGGGATGTAAATGCAGAGTAATGAGTTCAAATAAGAAGCAGAATTAGATTAAATAGTTTTTGAAGAACTGTCTGATGAACAAACAAGAAGTAAGAGGTAATTCAACTTTCAAGAAAATGGCTACGGTCAAGGCAGGCAGTAGACAATGAAGGTCCATTATGAGGCCAAGGACAGGGCAGGCAGAAAACAGGATAGCCCACTTTACCTGCCAAGTCAGTAATCAAATAATCAACAGCAGGAATCACATAGGGGTACCAAGGAAGTATCAAACATCGTAAAGTCTGTAATTTATCAAATACATTCTATATAATGATAGCTTAATGGTTGCTGCAGTATGGGCATCTTCTCAACCTGCCCTTTTTAGAAGTTTTGGCACATATTTATTTATTTATTTATTTATTTATTTAGTAACAGTTTCTTATATAGCACAGCCTACCAGGCCTCCCTTATAGCAATGCTTCATGTGCCACCCACTAGTAAAGTAGTGGCACATTCCTCACGTGTCTAGTAGGAAAAGTTATATCTGTGGGGCCAATTTAATGTGTGGACTATAGGTAAGGCCTCCAAAATTCTTAATGTAGCCACCATGTCCTTGAACATGAGAGACGTTTTTTAGGGAGTGATGCACCAAGTCTCCTAAATACATAATATCAGTCATCCACCAAATGTTAAATGGGGTTAAGGCCTGGCCATTTTGAAAATGAGAATTGACAAGAAACAAGGACTTTCAAGCACTCAACCCATATTTATGGCAAAGCACATGCCAAATATTTATGGTACTTCAAAGTACCAGGTCAACTAATGAAACAGTTGGACAGTCTGAGAAATGCCTTAAGCCCCAGCCCTTCTTAGTTCTGTAGAAAGATTTATTCTCCAGTTCTGTCTGTCTAACTGTTAACACCAGTAAATCATCACTCCTACCACACCACCCAGATTATGGGACATGGTCACTGCATTAAAGCTGCAGGAGCCCATTGCTTCACGCCTGGAACTTGAGACAGAACAGAAGCTTCTACCATAGCAATTCCTCTTATTACCAGGTTCTAAAGCTATCACACCCCCAAGTGCACTGGTGTACAACTAAAGACAGGCAAGGTAACTTTGATATAATGAGTAATGGTCAGGACAAGATTAAGACTTATTCAGTTTAGGACAGAAAATCCACATTCCGCAGCTGCCTATTGTGAATAAAGATTATAGAGCTTCAATCACTGTTCTGTGGCACACAAGTGTGATTTGAGCTGTTCTCAAGTGTGCCACCCAGGGGTGTAACTAGGATTTTGTGGAACCCATAGCAAAATATTCAAAGCCCCCCCCCCCCCCCCGTAACTGCAAGGAGAGGAGATGAAGAAAAACAGGGTATTGGAGAGTCAGTTAGAGAGGGGGTAAGAGAGACCATGTCAGAGGGAGAGAGATGGAGTAAGAGAGTGTCAAAGATAGAGAGAGTGTTAGTGAGAGGGAGATGAAGGGGGCAGGGTAGACTGACAGACAGAGCACCATGTAGGGAGACAGAATGACAGATAGAAGGAGGGTGCAGCATAGACAGACAGAAAGGGGGTGAGCATAGATGGTCAGACAGAGCACCACATGGGGGAAAAGAGAGACAGATGGGGGGGCATAGACAGACCAGACAGAAAGGGTGGGGGGAGTACTAGACAGGTGGACCATGGTGGGACAGACTCACAAACAGACAGATGGGGGGAGGTTGTTCTCACCATCCCCAGGTCTGTAGCGTCCACTTCCTCTCCTCAGTGGTGTGGCTTGGGGCAGTGGAAGCAGCAGAAATGGCTCCTTGCAGCGGGTCCTCCTTGGAGCATAGCCGGGCAGCAGAGGGACCCATCTTCTGATACACACACAGGGTGCTGGCTCTGTGTAGTGCTGCTCCAGGAGGCAACCACAGCGGGGTGCCGGGACCCGGCCTCTGACAGAGCGCGGCTCTGGGAGGCAATTGTAGCCGGTCTCCTCCACCAGGGAGGAGTGGTCTCTTGCGCAAGGGAGCAGCTCCGGGCAGCAACAGCAGCGGGTCCCCTCCTTCGTCGGGGAGCAGCTCCGGGCAACAAACAAACAGTCCTCTCCTCTTTCCCCTGACACCGCCGTCACAGTCAGGCAGCCGGCAGGTGCAGCAGCAGTGGGACTTCTTCTGCTGTACTAACAGCTTCCGGGCAGTGGTTCTGACACTACCCCTTCCTCCCTTGCACTAAAAACACTGTCCCCTGACCCGCGGCTTCACTGCTATCTTTAGGGGGATAGAAAAATAACACAATTACAGATGGTGCAGGGGATAGCCTGCTAGGATTTGGGGGGCCCCCGGGCCCCATAGTAGTTGCATCCCCTGCACCCTCTGTAGTTAGGCCACTGGTGCCACCAGCACTAGAGATGTCCAGACCAGTTTACTGCCACCACCAGTTCAAATGGACTCTTGTTTTCCTGTGGGAGCCATTGTGTTGTCCCTGTGGGGTCTGTTTGTGTGCCTTGTCAATTTTAAAATCTTGTTTGGTGTTCCATGTGTTAAAAAAGGTTACAAATCACAGTTATAGAGGAATACCCATTATCTGTACATAATATAGCCTATGCGTACTGGTGCAAGGGTGAGCGTGTTTATAATAACTTTTTAAGTGTATGGTAGAGGAGTGATACTTTAACATTTTGTATTCAACATGGATACTAATTATTAAACTAACTACCGATACATTCTACCTATTAATATACCATATGGTTCTCTACTAAACTGGCTTCTGTAGTTGAGCAGACTAAAATATTATAATTGCCTGTTTACTTACTAACGGAAACTTTTAAGAAATGGTACTAAATACTCGTAGATTTCACGTTATTTATTATTGGTACTTGATTGAAAAGCTTCAATATTATTATAATTTACCTTTATTGAATGCATTACAATGTATCTGTATTTGATAAATTACTGCTGTATCTTGTATGATATGTGCAAGGTTTTTGGTTTTGTTGTGCAGGCATTGAATTGTATGTAATAACAATGGTGAGATGGCACCCTGAGGGCAGGTCTTATTAATATAAAGCCTTGATTGGCACTCAACAATAATAATAAGAAGTCCAAAAGTCCTTGAGTGTATTTTATTTTCATAAAAAGTTCATAAAAATTGATAAAATTTCACTTAACGGCAGATGTTCTCTTACAGTATTTTAGCCTATTTTTGAGCGTGGATGGAATATTTAGACATAAAACCCTTTTAATATCTACTGTGAAAATATTCTATAAATGCTCAAAAAGTGGCAAAAATACTGTGTGATGCGATGTGATGCGATTTTTTATTGTAGAAGCACCCTGATGGGTGCTTTCAATGTTAAATGCACCCCCACTAACAACGCCAACCCGAAGCGTGGCGAGCGCAGTGAGCCCACGAGGGGCGGTGGTACATGTCCTCCGACCTTTTCATACCCCCACTATCCACGTCGGCGTGGAGTTGGTTTTAGATAGTGTGGCGAGCACAGCGAGCCACCGAGCCTGAAGCATGGCAAGCGCTCGCCACACAATCTAGAATCAACTCCACACCGACGTGGATAGTGGTGGTATGAAAAGGTCAGAGGATGCATACCGCCGCCGCTCACCACGCTTCGGGTTGGCGTTGATAGTGGGGGTGCATTTAACATTGAAAGCACCCATTAGGGTGCTTGTGCAATAAAAAATCGCATTGCATGCCGCTATATTGCATGCGATGCGATGTGATTGTATAAGATGTACTACGATCAAAATCGTGGGCGCCGTGCTAGGAAACAACTAGCAAAAAAGTATAGGGAAAGAAAGCATTGACTAAGACTAGTTTTCCCTTTGTATGATAGAAGCAGGTGATGCCTCCATCCCTCCAGCTCAACTGACATGATCCTTATAGCAGAGGAAAATAAACAATATATAAATGATGAGGGTTACAGGGAATTTGTATTCCAAAGTGAAGTGAAGTGATCTGGCATCCAGCAAATGGCTACACTTTGTGTCCAAGACCCAGGAGAACCAAAGCATTCTGACCAAAGTGCAGTAGATTAAACAGGATCAACTGAGAAGCCAGAAACCTCTGTAAAGGTCTTCAATATAGAAAAAACTAAGGGATTGAAAAATGGCATTTGGATAAGCCGAAATGTTAATTTCTCTTCTGCCAAGTATAATATCTCAGAAATGGACCAAGCTTTGTAATAATCTAAGGAAAGGATCAATTACCAAATAAAATAATAGGGGACAGTGGCCATACCTGACTGATACCATGATACATGAATGGGTAGGCTTCTGTGGGCCAGGTGCACAAACTTCAAAAGTGATAAAATGTAGAGTGATAAACAGCCAAACAATCAGCTCCTGCCTGACATTTTTCAAACACAGTCTGTGACATGGAAGGTAGGAGCTGATTGGCTGGCTGTTTACCGATCTCCATTTTATCACTTTTGAAGCTTAGTGCAACTGGCCCCTACTCCCTTACCATAGAACAAAGTGAAAGGGGAGTTATAATTATTTTAGTCATTGTTTGACTGACCTCAGCATTAAAACATCTGAGATATTAACAGGAAGCGTCAATCAAACTTTAGAAAGGTTTCAGTAGTTTGTTTCACAAGTTCCCTGACCATCCTGCAATATCACTTACATAATAATGTTTAACTTCTTGCTTGTCAGCGCCAATTAAATCACACATCACTGCTTTTTATCTTTCTTGGTCAATAGTATGTAGATAAAAGTGATCATAGGTCTTGGCTGTGAAATGAGCTGCTGATCCATCCCGCTGCTGCAAACCAGAATGTTTACAGTTTCATTTTGCATCCAAGAACTGCCTGGCACAATGGTCTTTCACTGATCCTTTTAACATTCACAGTTTGCATTATGGAAATGTTTAAAATATCTAGAACTATTTCAGTTTGTCCTAATAGCCCCACAAGGACAATCTGCATATTTCAGGCAGCAGATAATTATGTTCCTGGACAAGCGTAAAATGCTCATTTCCAAATGGCGGAAAGCAGGGGGTAACATGACAGTCCAATCTAAAGTCTTGTAGTGGACACAGACAAGAATACATTTATGTGTACTAGGTATTCCAAATTGCTTTGCAAGTACCTAATCTAAGTGACAACATGACTTAATTAAAATCAGCATTGTAATTATACTAGAAATGGTCTTTGTCAAATACAAAGCAAAAGGTAAAACACCATAAAATCACTTCTGTGTTCTCGGACATTATGTGTTTACTAAGAGTTACTGCCAAAATCCTGTTTTGTGCAAAGTAATTTAAACAGGTGAAAAGCCAGAGGATGCACTCTGGGCCCCAATGCAAAGATCACCTTCTATTTGAGACAGCACCTCCCCTACTTCAATCTATAGAAGATGGAAAGAACATCCAGTCTGGTAAAGTGTCCCTGACCAGTGATGTCACACCTCAGCACCCCTGTCCCAGCTCATCATAGACACTGCAGAGCAGCAGCTGACATTGTTACAGAAAAAATATTGCTTGCTGTTTCTCTTCTATTTCAGCAGGTGTGCTCCCAAGTGTATAAGAATACTAGATGAGTGACATTATGGGTGACATGTATCAAAAATGTTAAAGAGATAAAGGGACAGATGCATCAAGCTTCATAAAATTTTAATTTGGAGAGTGATAAACAACCAGGCCAATCATCTCCTACCTGTCCTGTTTCAAACCCATCCTGTAACATGGCAGATAGGAGCAGGTATGACGGGCCCTGCTAAAATTTTGGGGGCATGGCCTAATCATGTGAGACATGGCCACCTCCCATGATTAGGCCACACCCCAGAATGTTTAGGGAGTGAAAAAAACACGCTAAAGTCGAGGGGGAAGTGTTATAGCAGCAGCAGACACCTACCTACAGCATGTGCTGTGCTGACAGCAGGCTTAGTATGAGCTCTCACGTTGTCAGTGCTTGGGAAGAAGCAGCTGGAACTGAAAAAAGTATACTAGCACACTTCGAAAACTGTGTTGGGGGGTGATTGCCCATTAATAAAAGAGCCTCATGCGGCTTGAAAGCCACGGGTTGGCCACCCCTGATCTGTCTTCAATTTAATTATTGGTAGCTGTATACAAGCTGGTAGCTATATACACTGCTCAAAAAAATAAAGGGAACACTAACATAACACATCCTAGATCTGAATTAAAGAAATATTCTTATTAAATACTTTGGGGCAGATGTATTAAGCCTTAACAAGAGATAAATGCAAGGGTGATAAGGAGAGATAAACGTCCAGCCAATCACATCCTAACTGCCATGTTACAGGCTGTGTTTGAAAAAAGTCAGTAAAGAGCTGATTGGCTGGACGTTTATCTCTCTTTATCAACCTTGCATTTATCTCTTGTTAAGGCTTAATACATCTGCCCCTTTGTACTTTACATACAGATGGAGCCATCCTCATCTAGCTGTCTCTGGATAGCCATGGTGAGCCATGGCTATCCAAGGACCATTGTTCTCAGCTGCAATACAATACATAGAACAATACAGTAGGGGATTATCAGTGTAATTCTATTACTCACATAATCATATTAAAGGGCTAGCTGAGGATGGCTCCATCTGTAGTTGAATGTGCTGACAACAAAATCACACAAATTATCAATGGAAATCAAATGTATTAACCCATGGAGGTCTGGATTTGGAGTCCCACTCAAAATTAAAGTGGAAAAACACACTACAGGCTGATCCAACTTTGATGTAATGTCCTTACTCTCTGGCCGTGCAGGGTTTGGCAACTGCACGGCCAGAGATCGTTCAAAATTAGAACGTATTGTTAAGACCGCAGGAAAAATCATTGGAGTGCAGTTGCCAACCCTATTAGAGCTCTATAACTCTAGAATTCGAAAGTGTGCTAAAAACATTCTGGCCGACTCTAGTCACCCGTTTTCTAGCTCATTTGAGTTATTACCCTCGCAAAAAAGGTTTAGAACCCTTAGAGCACGCACTAGCCGCTTACATAACAGTTTCCTATCGTCAGCAGTACGGTTGTTGAATGCTTGACGCTCTTGTTTGGTTTTATGCATCTTGTTTGGTTTTATGTATCTTTTATGTACCTCTTTTTGTATGTATGTATGTATCTATGCGGATATTGCTTTTACTGTACTGGTATTTTATGTATGATATCATTTCGTCTGCAGAGAGGGAGTTTCTCCTCTGTTGATGACAATAAACCTGACTTGACTTGACTTGACTTAAAACAAGTCAAAAAGAGGCTCGGTAGTGTGTGTGGCCTCCACGTGCCTGTATGACCTCCCTACAATGCCTGGGCATGCTCCTGATGAGGTGGTGGATGGTCTCCCGAGGGATCTCCTTCCAGACCTGGACTAAAGCATCCGCCAACTCCTGGACAGTCTGTGGTGCAACGTGGCATTGGTGGATGGAGCGAGACATATCATGTCCCAGATGTTCTCAATTAGCTTCAGGTCTGGGGAACCGGCGGGCCAGTCCATGGCATCAATGCCTTCATCTTGCAGGAACTGCTGACACACTTCAGCCATATGAGGTCTAGCATTGTCTTGCATTAGGAGGAACCCAGGGTCAAACGCACCAGCATATGGTCTCACAAGGGGTCTGAGGATCTCATCTCGGTACCTAATGGAAGTCAGGCTACCTCTAGTGAGCACATGGAGGGCTGTGCGGCCCCCCCAGAGAAATGCCACCCACACCATTACTGACCCACTGCCAAACCGGTCATGCTGGAGGATGTTGCAGGCAGCAGAACATTCTCCTTGGCATCTCCAGACTCTGTCAGGTCTGTCATGTGCTCAGTGTGAACCTGCTTTCATCTGTGAAGAGCACAGGGTGCCAGTGGAGCATTTGCCAATCTTGGTGTTCTCTGGCAAATGTCAAACATCCTGCATGGTGTTGGGCTGTAAGCACAACCCCCACCTATGGACCTCAGGTCCTCATACCACCCTCATGGAGTCTGTTTCTGACCGTTTGAGTAGACACATGCACATTTGTGGCCTGCTGGAGGTCATTTTACAGAGCTCTGGCAGTGCTCCTCCTGTTCCTCCTTGCACAAAGGCAGAGGTAGCGGTCCTGCTGCTGGGTTGCTGCTCTCCTACGGACTCCTCCATGTCTCCTGATATATTGGTCTGTCTCCTGGTAGCGCCTCCATGCTCTGGACACTGCGTTGATAGACACAGCAAACCTTCTTGCTACAGCTCGCATTGATGTGCCATCCTGGATGAGCTGCACTAAATGAGCCACTTGTGTGGGTTGTAGACTCTGTCTCATTCTACCATTAGAGCAGGCATTCCCAACCATGGTCCTCAAGGCACACCAACAGTGCAGGTTTTAGTGATATCCAGTCTTGAGCACAGGTGGCTTAATTAGTACCTGAGTGATTCTGATTAAATCATCTGTGCTGAAGCCTGGATATCACTAAAATCTGCACTGTTGGTGTGCCTTGAGGACCGTGGTTGGGAATGCCTGCACTAAGGAGACAATACCGCCTGCTTTCAAAAGTGAACAAAACATCAGCCAGAAAGCATAGGAGCTGAGAAGTGGTCTGTGGTCCCCACCTGCAGAACAACTACTTTATTAGGGGTGTCTTGCTAATTGCCTATAATTTCCACATGTTGTCTATTCTATTTGTACAACAGCATGCCAAATTGATTGTTGCTTCCTAAGTGGACAATTTTATTTCACAGAAGTGTGATTGACTTGGAGTTACATTGTGTTGTTTAAGTGTTCCGTCTATTTCTTTTTGAGCAGTGTATTTGATGTGAGCAAGGATGTTAGTCCACATGTTGACTCAGAGTAGGTTTTTTTCAAGATACAGGTAGTAGAAGATAAGTAGAAACAATATCATAAGGCATCAATCTCTCCTAAACTAAGTACTATACAGCCATACAGCCATACAGCCATACAGCACTGTGATGCTCCAATAACACAGTGAAAAGCTTGGGCACATGTAGTCCCTTTTCTAGAACCAAGTAGACAACATGCATCTGCAATCTAACTACCCAGACCAGGTCAACCAGCAGTCAAACATGGAGAGTTCACCAATTGTCACATTTTCCAGAGCACAATGATGATGCACTGTAAATGGCAGGCAGATGTTTTGCCACATAACTCAGAATCAAAGCAACCAATTACAGCACTAATATGTTTCAAAAAGTATATGGCTCAAGACCTTTAGTTTGGTATTTGCCCTGCTCAGACAATAGCATCACAGAAATGTCACTCATAAAATATATCCTCCTGCTATTAATATATAAATATGAATACAAAACTGAAATCTATGTAAAAACTAGCCACATAAATTAATAATCTTAAGGTTCATTACGCATTTTGCCCAGAGTATATGCAGACAGACGATGGGAAAAATCGCTGGGTTGAAAATTGCACAATGAATACACACTGAGCAATTTTCATCTGTCCAAGTGATTTTCTCAGGGATGGACGACTTTCCATGCTATGAAAAGCCATCCACCCATGCTCATCTGTAATAATACCAGCAGATGAGCTGCGGTGGTCAGTGATGGTGCAGGAGCATGCATCAGCGCTCACCACTCATCACTGGCCCGTACACACACGAAAGCAGCTCAAACAACAAAACTGAGCTGCTTTCAGATCAAAATCCTCTCAATGAATCAACCTAATAGATTTATAACATTGGTACTTTCTAGGGTGGCCAATCCCGGACCGCCGGCACCCCCCCAGGATTGCAGGCAAACTAGATTTGAATGCAGCAGCACCTGGCGGCAATCAGGACTGGATTACTTGCCGGCCGCAGCCAGTCTCCAGCCTGCACGCCACCAAACAGATCACGGCGGCTGGGGGCATAATGGGAGTTGCTGCTGTGGCGCTAGCTCAGTTCCATAAAGTCAGCCCCCAGGTCTGGCCCGCTCCAATCTGCAACACGGACACAGTGCACAGCGCACATGCGCCATACCACATCCCGCCCGCCTGGTGAGGTCTCCCACCTGCAGTGCTCAGAGTCAGGTCACCTTCCTGTGACCTGCAAGTTCTGTTTCTGCCTGGCAGTGTGCCATGCTGAGCAGGAGACAGCTGCAGCCATTGTTCATCCATGCTTTTTAAAAATTAACCCCCTGGACCATGAACATGTATCCCCACCTTGGCAGCAATCATGCAAGATTTCTAGGCAACAAGCATATAAGTCTCCTTGTTAAGGAGCATGTAACCCCCCTCCCCCTGACAACAAGCATATAACTCCCCCCTGGAAATGAGCATGTAACCCCCTGGCAATGTGCATGTAATTCCCCCTAGCAACAAGCATGTAACTCCCCCTAGCAACGAGCATGTAACTCCCCCTAGCAATGAGCATGTAACTTCCCCCCGGCAATGAGCATGTAATCCCTCATGACAATGAGAATGAAACCCCTGGCAAGAAGCATGTAACCCCTAGCAACGAGCATGTAGGTAAGCGTCACATGTGGCATAATATGTAATAGGCATTATGGTGTGTAGTGTAATGTGTAGTAGGAATTGCGTTGTGGGGTATAATTAGTACTGGTTATTCCAGTGGATGACATGATGTGTAATGGGCATTACGGTGGGTGGCATTGTGTAATGGGCATTACAGTGGGTGGCATAATGTTTCATGGGCATTATGGTAGGTGGCATTATGGTTGATGGGCATTACGATGTGTGGCATTATGTGGAATGGGCATTACAGTGTGTGGCATTACAGTGTAAATGTTTGCAGTGCGCCTTCAGCGCACACTGTCCACATTCCTGGTGTGTTTAAGGGGAATGATTAATTCTGAAGTGCATATACATAAATAAGTCATCTTTTATTTTCTTTGCATTGATGCCCAGAAGGTGGTGATGGACACACCCCTCCAATGGTGCACCCCCTAAGACAATTGGCTGTGCACGCCTATGAAAGAGAATTGGATCATTTTACAACCAAAGCAGCAGGGGGAACTCATCCAAATAGTTAATGCTACACAGCCTACAGTTCTGGGAGTTTTAAGTACAAAGTACACAGCTGTTGGTGGTCTTGTCTAAAATGCTGTTAAATACTTCCAAAAACAAACTAAATGTGTTACTTTAGCTATTAATTGGGTTGACTGATGCCAAAGTGTAGGTAATTATAAATATAAAGGTGCGTACACACGGGGGCGATTTTGTGTAATATTGCTGGAAATATGGTCGCTAAGCGAACATATTGCCCGTGATGGGAGTGTGCACTGGTGATAAATTGTCGGGTGCGCGCTCCCGTTTTTACCCCTGTAGTGATCGCTGGTCGCAGGAACATGCTCCTGCGACCAGCTGATTTCCCCTGCCGGGCTCCCCCCGGCAGTTTCTTTTTCATCAGCGACCATCTCTGGTCGCTGATGAAAAGGAGAAACTGAGCAATATATTGCTCAGCCATGTATTGCTCAGCAATATATGGCTGAGCAATATATCTCCCCAGTGTGTATGGGGCTTTACTGTGCTGCCTTTATTTCAAGTGATCTGAATTAGGGCATATTTGCTTTCTGTGGAGATTTGCACCACCTGCAATGTTTTTAGGCGACTGAAGTTTAGAGCATATATATATATATATATATATATATATATATATATATATATATATATTATAAGGGCACGGTAGTGCCCTTATATTAAGGCTGAATCCAACAAACGGATTTTTCCCATAGGGAACTTTTCGGATGGGGGCATGGTGTTTGAGGGACTGCACCTCAAAAGTGACTGGGCATACTGAGCTGAAATTTGGCATGTACGCGTAGAATCGTCAACCGGTGCTGCGTGCCAAATTTCAGGTCGAAATATAAAAAAATGACCAATTGGGAGCGATCTAAACTTCCAACTGCCAGTTTTTTTCTGACACTCGAGAAATGACACTTTGTCACCCATGTTAGTCTATGAGGGTTTTTTTGGGAAGGCATAACTCAGGGTAGAGGAACAATTGAGACTTGGGGTTTGTTTTATTAGGTAGATATTGTCCCAGTGGAGTGCCTTTTGGGGTTGAGGATTTTCAGATAGGTACAGTTTTTTTATAATTTAGTGAAATGTCCCCCATTATAAAGATAGGAGAGCTCAACTTGTTGCGCATGCGCCGTGGCCACCAACAGGGGGAGTACAGAGAGAGGCTTGGTTTGAGTGCACAAACACAGCCAGCTTGTTTCTGAGAGTAGAGGAGGCTGAGTCAGGGGCATGCCGGGAGTTGTAGTCTCTCTGGTGTGAGGGGAGCTGTAGTGCATACACAGGGAGGGATAATAGATATGAAGCGTGACATGCAGGCTGCGGACTATCATTCCCAGCATGCCCCACCTGCTGCTGCCTGCTCCTGCAGACTTTTGGAATGTGAGAGGAGGAGGCGGCAAGAGGGAGAGACGGCGGTATTCACATAGCATTTCCAGAGGTTCCGCTGGGCGGACCCAGCATGTGGCCGCTTTTAGGAAAAATCTCCGTGCCGCTGCCCTGCAACGCAGCTGACAGGCACTTTCATCTGCCGCTCCGGCCCCCGACAGCGGGTGTCACAGGAGATACTAGTGGGCAAGAGGTCTGATTCCCCGCTCCCCACCGCCAGCGCACCACCCGGAACTGCGGGCGTTTGGAAGGACGCCGTTTGCCGCAGGCGCCATCTTGGATGCCCTGTGTGCCGCGGAGATCTCTAGTACAGCGGTGCAGCAGGCACCCGGCGGCCGAACCCTCTTTCCTCTCCCCTACCTCCGGCGCTGCTGATTCCCAGAGGCTGTAGCACAGGTTCCACAGGCTTGGTAAGTGATCCTCTGATCACACTGTCCCCCCACAGTGGAGCTGTACCCACCAGGGGCTATAATAACGGTACACCAGTCTGTTCTAGTGGTGTATGTGTGTTGTACAGATGGCTCTTGTCCCATCTTGGCAGGGGATGGCGCTGGCGTCGCCAGCCGCCATCCCCCGCCAGCGCCATGGCGATGGTGAGAAGGGGACGCGCGCGCACGAGAGGCGCGCGCGTCCCCTTCCGACGGCGCTTCCATCCGTTCCCCCGGGTCCCCGCCGGCGGTAACCCGGGGTCCCCGCCGCCTGCCCGCACCCCCCCTAACCCTGTCCGTCTCCCTGAGGCGGAGACGGACAGGGTTTCCGTCGACTGAGACGCGCGTGCGCGTGAGACGCACGCGCGTCTCAGTGTATTCGCTGGCGTGGCTGCTGGCGGGTCGCCAGCGCGGACTTTCTGGCGACCCGCCAGCAAGGATGGGACAAGACCCATCTGTACCTCATAACAACTGGCAGCCTGACACCTGCTCACCTCTCCCAATAACTGACACCCCAGAGACCAGCTTCAGCCTTGGGAGAGGCAGCCTGCATCTTTCTTTATCTGGGGGGGTACGCTGTGTCTCCCCCCCAGTGTGTACGCTGTGTCCCCCCCAGTGTGTACGCTGTGTCCCCCCCAGTGTGTACGCTGTGTCCCCCCCAGTGTGTATGCTGTGTCCCCCCCACACTGTGTACGCTGTGCCCCCCCCAGTGTGTACGCTGTGGCCCCCCCAGTGTGTACGCTGTGGCCCCCCCAGTGTGTACGCTGTGTCCCCCCCCAGTGCCACCGTGTGTACGCTGTGTCCCCCCCAGTGTGTACGCTGTGTCCCCCCCAGTGTGTACGCTGTGTCCCCCCCAGTGTGTACGCTGTGTCCCCCCCCAGTGTGTACGCTGTGTCCCCCCCCAGTGTGTACGCTGTGTCCCCCCCAGTGTGTACGCTGTGTCCCCCCCAGTGTGTACGCTGTGTCCCCCCCAGTGTGTACGCTGTGTCCCCCCCACACTGTGTACGCTGTGCCCCCCCCAGTGTGTACGCTGTGGCCCCCCCAGTGTGTACGCTGTGGCCCCCCCAGTGTGTACGCTGTGTCCCCCCCCCAGTGCCACCGTGTGTACGCTGTGTCCCCCCCAGTGTGTACGCTGTGTCCCCCCCAGTGTGTACGCTGTGTCCCCCCCAGTGTGTACGCTGTGTCCCCCCCCAGTGTGTACGCTGTGTCCCCCCCAGTGTGTACGCTGTGTCCCCCCCAGTGTGTACGCTGTGTCCCCCCCCAGTGTGTACGCTGTGTCCCCCCCAGTGTGTACGCTGTGTCCCCCCCCAGTGTGTACGCTGTGTCCCCCCCCAGTGTGTACGCTGTCCCCCCCCCAGTGTGTACGCTGTGTCCCCCCCCAGTGTGTACCCTGTGTCCCCCCCCAGTGTGTACGCTGTGTCCCCCCCCAGTGTGTACGCTGTGTCCCCCCCCAGTGTGTACGCTGTGTCCCCCCCCCAGTGTGTACGCTGTGTCCCCCCCCAGTGTGTACGCTGTGTCCCCCCCCAGTGTGTACGCTGTGTCCCCCCCCAGTGTGTACGCTGTGTCCCCCCCCCCAGTGTGTACGCTGTGTCCCCCCCCAGTGTGTACGCTGTGTCCCCCCCCCCAGTGTGTACGCTGTGTCCCCCCCCCCAGTGTGTACGCTGTGTCCCCCCCCAGTGTGTACGCTGTGTCCCCCCCCAGGCAGTTTCTTTTTCATCAGCGACCATCTCTGGTCGCTGATGAAAAGGAGAAACTGAGCAATATATTGCTCAGCCATGTATTGCTCAGCAATATATGGCTGAGCAATATATCTCCCCAGTGTGTATGGGGCTTTACTGTGCTGCCTTTATTTCAAGTGAACTGAATTAGGGCATATTTGCTTTCTGTGGAGATTTGCACCACCTGCAATGTTTTTAGGCGACTGAAGTTTAGAGCATATATATATATATATATATATATATATATATATATATATATATTATAAGGGCACGGTAGTGCCCTTATATTAAGGCTGAATCCAACAAACGGATTTTTCCCATAGGGAACTTTTCGGATGGGGGCATGGTGTTTGAGGGACTGCACCTCAAAAGTGACTGGGCGTACTGAGCTGAAATTTGGCATGTACGCGTAGAATCGTCAACCGGTGCTGCGTGCCAAATTTCAGGTCGAAATATAAAAAAATGACCAATTGGGAGCGATCTAAACTTCCAACTGCCAGTTTTTTTCTGACACTCGAGAAATGACACTTTGTCACCCATGTTAGTCTATGAGGTTTTTTTTGGGAAGGCATAACTCAGGGTAGAGGAACAATTGAGACTTGGGGTTTGTTTTATTAGGTAGATATTGTCCCAGTGGAGTGCCTTTTGGGGTTGAGGATTTTCAGATAGGTACAGTTTTTTTTATAATTTAGTGAAATGTCCCCCATTATAAAGATAGGAGAGCTCAACTTGTTGCGCATGCGCCGTGGCCACCAACAGGGGGAGTACAGAGAGAGGCTTGGTTTGAGTGCACAAACACAGCCAGCTTGTTTCTGAGAGTAGAGGAGGCTGAGTCAGGGGCATGCCGGGAGTTGTAGTCTCTCTGGTGTGAGGGGAGCTGTAGTGCATACACAGGGAGGGATAATAGATATGAAGCGTGACATGCAGGCTGCGGACTATCATTCCCAGCATGCCCCACCTGCTGCTGCCTGCTCCTGCAGACTTTTGGAATGTGAGAGGAGGAGGCGGCAAGAGGGAGAGACGGCGGTATTCACATAGCATTTCCAGAGGTTCCGCTGGGCGGACCCAGCGTGTGGCCGCTTTTAGGAAAAATCTCCGTGCCGCTGCCCTGCAACGCAGCTGACAGGCACTTTCATCTGCCGCTCCGGCCCCCGACAGCGGGTGTCACAGGAGATACTAGTGGGCAAGAGGTCTGATTCCCCGCTCCCCACCGCCAGCGCACCACCCGGAACTGCGGGCGTTTGGAAGGACGCCGTTTGCCGCAGGCGCCATCTTGGATGCCTGTGTGCCGCGGAGATCTCTAGTACAGCGGTGCAGCAGGCACCCGGCGGCCGAACCCTCTTTCCTCTCCCCTACCTCCGGCGCTGCTGATTCCCAGAGGCTGTAGCACAGGTTCCACAGGCTTGGTAAGTGATCCTCTGATCACACTGTCCCCCCACAGTGGAGCTGTACCCACCAGGGGCTATAACAACGGTACACTGTGCCCCCCCGTGTGTACGCTGTGCCCCCCCGTGTGTACGCTGTGCCCCCCCGTGTGTACGCTGTGCCCCCCCGTGTGTACGCTGTGCCCCCCCGTGTGTACGCTGTGCCCCCCCGTGTGTACGCTGTGCCCCCCCGTGTGTACGCTACCCCCCTCTGTGCCCCACCGTGTGTACGCTGTGCCCCCCGTGTACGCTGTGCCCCCCCGTGTGTACGCTGTGCCCCCCCGTGTGTACGCTGTGCCCCCCCGTGTGTACGCTGTGCCCCCCCGTGTGTGTACGCTGTGCCCCCCGTGTGTACGCTGTGCCCCCCGTGTGTACGCTGTGCCCCCCGTGTGTACGCTACCCCCCTCTGTGCCCCTATGTGTGTATTCTGTGCTCCCCATGTGTGTACGATGAGCTCCCCATGTGTGTATCTCCCTACAGGTCCCTGTGGCATGAGAGCGGCGGCTGCCGCTGCTGCTGCTGCTGCGTATAAGCCTGGAGGTCCCTTTGGCAGCTCCGTGAAGGTCCTGGCGGCGATAGACAGCGGGTCCCTGCGGCATGAGTATGGCGGCGGCTGCTGCTGCTGTGAGTCAGCCTGGAGGTCCCGTCGGCAGCTCCGTGAAGGTCCCGGCGGTGTAAGAGCAGGTACAGTATATGGTAGCAGCCCATATGGTATGCCCCCCCCCCCCGTGTGTACACTGCCCCCCGTGTGTACGCTGCCCCCCCACCCCCGTGTGTACACTGGCCCCCCTCTGTGTATGCTGGCCTCCCTTAGTGCCCCCCGGGGTGTACCCTGTGCCCCCCCCCGTGTGTACGCTGTCCCCCCTCAGTGCCACCCTTATGTACGCTGTCCCTCCTCAGTGCCACCCGTTTGTACTCTTCCCCCCTCAGTGCCCCATGTGTGTACAATTTTCCCACTCAATGTGCCCCCCGTGTGTGGGCTGTGCCCCCCGTGTGTGGGCTGTGCCCCCCGTGTGTGGGCTGTGCCCCCCCGTGTGATGGCTGTGCCCCCCCGTGTGATGGCTGTGCCCCCCCGTGTGATGGCTGTGCCCCCCCATGTGTGATGGCTGTGCCCCCCCATGTGTGATGGCTGTGCCCCCCATGTGTGATGGCTGTGCCCCCCCATGTGTGTGGGCTGTGCCCCCCCATGTGTGTGGGCTGTGCCCCCCCATGTGTGTGGGCTGTGCCCCCCCCTTGTGTGGGCTGTGCCCCCCCCTTGTGTGGCCTGTGCCCCCCCCTTGTGTGGACTGTGCCCCCCCCTTGTGTGGACTGTGCCCCCCCTTGTGTGGGCTGTGCCCCCCCTTGTGTGGGCTGTGCCCCCCGTGTGTACGCTGTCCCCCCCCAGTGCCCCCGTGTGTACGCTGTCCCCCCTCAGTGCCCCCCATGTGTACGCTGTGCCCCCCGTGTGTACGCTGTGCCCTCCGTGTGTACGCTGTCCCCCCCTCAGTGCCCCCCGTGTGTACGCTGTGCCCCCCGTGTGTACGCTGTGCCCGCCCCATGTACGCTGTGCCCCCGTGTGTATGCTGTGCCCCCTCAGTGCCACCCTTGTGTATGCTGTCCCTCCTCAGTGCCACCCATTTGTACACTTCCCCCCTTAGTGCCCCATGTGTGTACAATATCCCCCCAATGTGCCCCCCCCTTGTGTGGACTGTGCCCCCCCTTGTGTGGGCTGTGCCCCCCGTGTGTGGGCTGTGCCCCCCGTGTGTGGGCTGTGCCCCCCGTGTGTACGCTGTCCCCCCCCAGTGCCCCCCGTGTGTACGCTGTCCCCCCTCAGTGCCCCCCATGTGTACGCTGTGCCCCCGTGTGTACGCTGTGCCCTCCGTGTGTACGCTGTCCCCCCCTCAGTGCCCCCCCGTGTGTACGCTGTGCCCCCCGTGTGTATGCTGTGCCCGCCCCATGTACGCTGTGCCCCCGTGTGTATGCTGTGCCCCCTCAGTGCCACCCTTGTGTATGCTGTCCCTCCTCAGTGCCACCCATTTGTACACTTCCCCCCTTAGTGCCCCATGTGTGTACAATATCCCCCCTCAATGTTCCCCCCGTGTGTGGGCTGTGCCCCCCCCCCCGTGTGTGGGCTGTGCCCCCCCCCCCCGTGTGTGGGCTGTGCCCCCCCGTGTGTGGGCTGTGCCCCCCCCCGTGTGTGGGCTGTGCCCCCCCCCGTGTGTGGGCTGTGCCCCCCCCGTGTGTGGGCTGTGCCCCCCCATGTGTGGGCTGTGCCCCCCCCCCCGTGTGTGGGCTGTGCCCCCCCCCCCCCGTGTGTGGGCTGTGCCCCCCCCCCGTGTGTGGGCTGTGCCCCCCCCGTGTGTGGGCTGTGCCCCCCCGTGTGTGGGCTGTGCCCCCCCCCCTTGTGTGGGCTGTGCCCCCCCCCTTGTGTGGGCTGTGCCCCCCCCTTGTGTGGGCTGTGCCCCCCCTTGTGTGGGCTGTGCCCCCCCTTGTGTGCGCTGTGCCCCCCATGTGTGCGCTGTCCCCCCGCAGTGCCCCCCGTGTGTACGCTGTCCCCCCTCAGTGCCCCCCATGTGTATGCTGGGCCCCCCGTGTGTACGCTGTCCCTCCTCAGTGCCACCCGTTTGTACACTTCCCCCCTCAGTGCCCCATGTGAGTACAATATCCCCCCTCAATGTCCCCCCCGTGTGTGGGCTGTGCCCCCCATGTGTGGGCAGTGCCCCCTGTGTGTGGGCAGTGCCTCCCCGTGTGTGGGCTGTGCCCCTCCCCCCGTGTGTGGGCTGTGCCCCTCCCCCCGTGTGTGGGCTGTGCCCCTCCCCCCGTGTGTGGGCTGTGCCCCTCCCCCCGGGTGTGGGCTGTGCCCCTCCCCCCCGGGTGTGGGCTGTGCCCCCCCCCCCTTGTGTGGGCTGTGCCCCCCCCCTTGTGTGGGCTGTGCCCCCCCCCCTTGTGTGGGCTGTGCCCCCCCCCTTGTGTGGGCTGTGCCCCCCCCCCCCTTGTGTGGGCTGTGCCCCCCCTTGTGTGGGCTGTGCCCCCCCCCTTGTGTGGGCTGTGCCCCCCCCTTGTGTGGGCTGTGCCCCCCCCTTGTGTGGGCTGTGCTACCCCGTGTGTGCGCTGTACCCCCCCCCCCCCAGTGCCCCCCATGTGTACGCTGTCCCCCTTCAGTGCCCCCCATGTGTACGCTGTGCCCCCCATGTGTACGCTGTGCCCCCGTGTGTACGCTGTGCCCCCCGAGGCTGTAGCACAGGTTCCACAGGCTTGGTAAGTGATCCTCTGATCACACTGTCCCCCCACAGTGGGGCTGTACCCACCAGGGGCTATAATACTGGTAGCCTGATTACACCAGTCTGTTCTAGTGGTGTATGTGTGCTGTGTGTGGGCTGTGCCCCCCCCCGTGTGTGGGCTGTGCCCCCCCCCCGTGTGTGGGCTGTGCCCCCCCCGTGTGTGGGCTGTGCCCCCCCCCCCGTGTGTGGGCTGTGCCCCCCCCGTGTGTGCGCTGTGCCCCCCCGTGTGTGCCCTGTGCCCCCCCCGTGTGTGTGCTGTGCCCCCCGTGTGTGTGCTGTGCCCCCCGTGTGTGTGCTGTGCCCCCCGTGTGTGTGCTGTGCCCCCCGTGTGTGTGCTGTCCCCCGTGTGTGCGCTTTGCCCCCCGTGTGTACGCTGTGCCCTCCGTGTGTACGCTGTCTCCCCTCAGTGCCCCCCGTGTGTACGCTGTCCCCCCTCAGTGCCCCCCGTGTGTACGCTGTCCCCCCTCAGTGCCCCCCGTGTGTACGCTGTGCCCCCCGTGTGTGTGCGCTGTGCCCCCCGTGTGTGTACGCTGTGCCCCCCGTGTGTGTACGCTGTGCCCCCCGTGTGTACGCTGTGCCCTCCGTGTGTACGCTGTCTCCCCTCAGTGCCCCCCGTGTGTACACTGTCCCCCCTCAGTGCCCCCCATGTGTACGCTGTCCCCCCTCAGTGCCCCCCGTGTGTACGCTGTGCCCCCCCGTGTGTACGCTGTGCCCCCCGTGTGTGTACGCTGTGCCCCCCCGTGTGTGTACGCTGTGCCCCCCGTGTGTGTACGCTGTGCCCCCCGTGTGTGTACGCTGTGCCCCCCGTGTGTACGCTGTGTACCCCGTGTGTACGCTGTGCCCCCCGTGTGTACGCTGTGCCCCCCGTGTGTACGCTGTGCCCCCCCGTGTGTACGCTGTGCCCCCCCGTGTGTACGCTGTGCCCCCCCGTGTGTACGCTGTGCCCTCCTCCCGTGTGTACGCTGTGCCCTCCTCCCGTGTGTACGCTGTGCCCTCCTCCCGTGTGTACGCTGTGCCCTCCTCCCGTGTGTACGCTGTGCCCTCCTCCCGTGTGTACGCTGTGCCCTCCTCCCGTGTGTACGCTGTGCCCTCCCCCCGTGTGTACGCTGTGCCCTCCCCCCGTGTGTACGCTGTGCCCTCCCCCCGTGTGTACGCTGTGCCCTCCCCCCGTGTGTACGCTGTGCCCTCCCCCCGTGTGTACGCTGTGCCCTCCCCCCGTGTGTACGCTGTGCCCTCCCCCCGTGTGTACGCTGTGCCCTCCTCCCGTGTGTACGCTGTGCCCTCCCCCCGTGTGTACGCTGTGCCCTCCTCCCGTGTGTACGCTGTGCCCTCCCCCCGTGTGTACGCTGTGCCCTCCCCCCGTGTGTACGCTGTGCCCTCCCCCCGTGTGTACGCTGTGCCCTCCCCCCGTGTGTACGCTGTGCCCTCCCCCCGTGTGTAATCTGTTCCCTCCCCCCGTGTGTACGCTGTGCCCTCCCCCGTGTGTAAGCTGTGCCCCCCCCGTGTGTACGCTGTGCCCCTCCGTATGTACGCGGTGCCCCCCTCCGGGTGTACGCTGTGCCCCCCTCCTTGTGTACGCTGTGCCCCCCTCCGTGTGTACGCTGTTACCCCCCCCCCCAGTGCCCCCGTGCGTACGCTGTTACCCCCCCCCACAGTGCTTCCCGTGCGTTTGCTGTTTCCCCCAGTGCCCTTGTGTGTGCCCTGTCCCCCCCCCCAGTGCCTTATCTATATTGACTTTGTGTAGTCTCTGTTCAAATCGTCCGTGAGTGCCGCCATGCTTTTTACTATATATATGTGCCCCATGTGTATGCTGACCCCCTTCAGGGCCCCCATGTGTATGCTGTCCACCCTTCAGGGCCCCCATGTGTATGCTGTCCCCCTTCAGGGCCCCCATGTGTACGCTGTCCCCACCCCTCAGTGCCCCCATGTGTATGCTGCCCACCCTCAGTGCCCCCCAGAGTGTAATGGGCAGTACGGTGTTTGCTATAAAGTGTAATAGGCAGGACGGTGTTTGCTATAATGCGTAATGGGCAATACGGTGTTTGCTATAATGTGTAATGGGCATTATGGTGTATGCTATAATGTGTAATGGGCATTATGGTGTTTGCTATCATGTGTAATGGGCATCACGGTGTGTGGCATAACTTAATGGGCATATGCCATGTGGCCTTTTACTATATAGGATCATCTTATCATGATCCCAAAATAAAACTTTATTGATTTATTAACAACAGTATGAATGATGTTATTTATAGATTTTTTTTCAAAATTTAAAAAACTTTCCATTTTGAGAAATTTTTGATTTTGACCATTTTTATTAAAATATACTGCTGTTTATAACTAATATGAAAGCCCATAATTTAAACCTTGTCCAACTCTTTACCTCAATTTCATCTTTGAAGGCTTCACAAACCAATATACGTTAGCCGAAGAATTTGAAGTTCTCTCACATCCAAGCCATCAATAAATATAAAAAATGCAATTGTAACATGGATTAGTCAGTTTAACACCCAGCGAGAAATGTAATAGGGTGTGAGAATCCAAAACTGAGAGATTTTAGGAGAGTTTATGCCCTACACTAAAGCTTCTACATGCTGGGTGTCATGCTCATTGCCAGGGGTTTCATGGGCTGTATGTCTTGCCTGTTGACAGGGGTTTCATGCACTGGGACGGGTGTCATACTCATTGCCAGGAGTTTGTAATGCTCATTGCCAGGGGTTTGAAATTCTTGTGGCCAGGGGTAATGCTCGTTGCCAGGGGTGTGTTGTTGTTAAACATTTAAATAAGTCCAATGTTTATTCTTACAGTGAAATTTTAGATTTCTGAATTAAAAAATAAATTGAAAAAAAGCTATGAAATTCCATTGACAAAAAACCTTACGGTTTCACATGTCCCATTAAGGCTTCTTACACATGATCTGGCATTTCTGAAACCTGTTGTAACTCTTCCACTCAAACGCCAAAAAGCAATGAAATTCCGATCATTAAGGCTGACGCCTTAATGGACGTGTTCCTTGCGCAATACAGATATGGTACGCCATCACAGCCTGTGGGTAAGTGCAGATTCAGCACTCTCACAGAGTGAGATTGCTGTCACTCACACAATGGTGGAGCTGCTAATTCACAGATTTGTGTGCTCATTGGAATACACACATGCAGTCTATGCAACTGAAGGTCTGAGCAGTAAACAGCCGAGAGAATGGGGTAAAAGTGGTGTTGATTGGGGTAGGAGGCAGTGTGGTGCGGATGGGGAGGAATAGAAATGCGTAGATGGTAGGAAAGCTAAGCAGCACTGATGGGGGACTAACGAAGCAGATGGGTGGAAAACAGTGGCACAGATTGGGGAAGGTAAGACAGAGTGATGCGATTGGGTGGGAAACAGAGGAGCAGTTGGAGGAAAGACAGCACTGATGGTGGAGGGGGTTCGGAGCAAAGGGGATAAAGGGAAAACAGAGCAGTACAGATGGAGAGGGGAGACAGCAGTACAGATGGAAGGAAACTGTGTCATGGATGAGGCGGGCAGAGCAGCATGGATGGAGGGGGAGACAGAGTATCACTAATGGAGGGGAAGCCAGTGGCACAGATAGAAGGAAACAGTGGCACCTGTGTGGAAAGACAGGGCAGCACAGATGGGGAAAGACACAATGGTGCAGATGAGGGAATACACACAGCAGTAGGTATCGGGGAAGACAGAACAGCATGAAGGCGTATAGGAGAAGAAAGTGTTGATGCATAGTAGTTGGGAGTATTATAGTTTTTGCAATTATGAAAGATGTTTCTGGTAACTGTATGTGAATACTAAATTAAATAGATATAGGTAGTGAGTGTGAAAAATGTTGGACCCTCAGTGGGATAGTTCTAGCAACAGTGTTTTTTCTAGCATCTTTTAAAACCCATGCAGTTCCTCTACCCTGTCTGGGGTGTTGCTGTCTGCTGTAGTGTTTCTAGCACAGGTCTGGTTTGCAGTGCTGATATACAGATCACACTGTGCTAGAAGCACTACAGCAGACAGCTACACCCCAGGCAGGGAAGAGGAACTGCATGGGTTTTCAAAGATGGCGGGTGCTAGAATGAACACTATAGTAACTCAGAGGTATAAACAGTTTTAGATGAATGCAGGTACTTATTAGGATGAGTGCGCCACATAACTGCTCAGACCTTCAGTTGCATAGACTGCATGTGTGTATTCCAATGAGCACACAAATCTGTGAATTAGCAGCTCCACCATTGTGTGAGTGACAGCAATCTCACTCTGTGAGAGTGCTGAATCTGCACTTACCCACAGGCTGTGATGGCGTACCATATCTGTATTGCTCAAGGAACACGTCCATTAAGGCGTCAGCCTTAATGATCGGAATTTCATTGCTTTTTGGCGTTTGAGTGGAAGAGTTACAACAGGTTTCAGAAATGCCAGATCATGTGTAAGAAGCCTTAATGGGACATGTGAAACCGTAAGGTTTTTTGTCAATGGAATATATATATATGTATATATATACCGTATTTGCGGCATATAAGACGACTGGGCGTATAAGACGACCCCCCAACATTTCCACTCAAAATATAGAGTTTGTTATATAAGCGCACCTGGCGTATGACGACCCTCCCACTTGGAGGCATGTTTTTCAGGGAAAAAAAATAGTCTTATACGCCAGCAAATACAGTATAGCTGCAGGCTTAAATGCATTGATCAATTTATGAACCAAATCTCCACTATTTATTATCAGTTAATTTAGTGTGTGCAGAGCCCCTCCAATGTCTGTTTAAACAATGTGGTCACAAGCCATAGGGCACCCCAAAACTAGGAAAGGTGAGTGCCGATGTTAAGTGTATATATTGTTTATTAGATTAATTTTTTTAATTAGTCTTATTGTGGTCACATTCTCTCATGCACCATGTTTTAACTAAGATTCCATAGCTTATGTTAGCCATTTCCCTAGATGATTAGTGACAGGTGTGTTGGTAGCTGCTCACCTATAAAAGCAAAGTCTGCTGTGAGCTTCAGACCTGATAGCATGCCTGGTATCAAACATTGATGTGATAGCTATGTGTATTGCAGCCATTTTCAGCGATAGTGGTAGGACCTGCAGAACAGTGGGGTCCCTTGACGGGGGCTGCAGGCTTAAATGCATTGATCAATTCATGAACCAAATCTCCACTATTTATTATCAGTTAATTTAGTGTGTGCAGAGCCCCTCCAATGTCTATATATATATATATATATATATATATATATATATATATATATATATATATATATATATATATATATAGTAACACGCATCAGGTGGCACTCGGAGGCTGATTCAGTGAATTCAAACGGTGTTTATTTAAAACGACATCTACGTTTCGGGGCTCTTGTCCCCTTCGTCAGGAAGAAAAACAGTGAAATAAGTGCACAGATAAATAGGAGAACTTACCCCTCCTCCCTCTGTCCCGAGCGTCCACTTCCTGCAGCTGGATCAGCTCCCTGGACTGCTTCCTGGGTCACTGACCCCTCCTTCCTCTGGAAGGCCGTCCTGAGTTAAGTTCTCCTATTTATCTGTGCACTTATTTCACTGTTTTTCATCCTGACGAAGGGGACAAGAGCCCCGAAACGTAGATGTCGTTTTAAATAAACACTGTTTGAATTCACTGAATCAGCCTCCGAGTGCCACCTGATGCGTGTTACTATTGTAAGGATTTCCAATCCTGCTGGAAGGCACCGGAGCACGTGAGTCTGGGGGACAGCAGAGTGCCAGGACGCACATCGTTTGTATATATATATATATATATATATATATATATATATATATATTATAATATTGACTCAGCAACTGGTGGAACACAGGTATATTTCCCGGGGAGACATAGCTATAGTACTGGGGTAGCCAACCCTAGTCCTCGAAAGCTACCAACAGTGCATGTTTTGCAGGTCTCCTCACAGAATCACAAGTGAGCTAATTAGCTCCATCTGTGTATCTTATAAAATGTGTCAGTGATTAATGAGTGCAGCTGTGCAGCAGCTAGGTTGTCTGTGAAATGTGAACTGTTGGTAGCTCTCGAGGGCTAGGGTTGGCTACCACTGCTATAGTGCATAGCCTACCTTACCCTCTCCATGCGGGAGAAAATGCTCTGTTTCTGGACTTCCCTGGTAATGCATTATTGCCAGCACCTGTGGGGAGCTAGGTAAAGGTGTTTCACCATAGGTGATGGCAATCATACATTACCAGGGAAGTCCAGGAACAGAGCATTTTCTCCCGCATGGAGAGGGTCAGGTAGTCAAGTATGCTACTGGGTACCAGAAGTCCAACCATACCACCCTAGCCTTGATCCTACAATAATATTTAACTGTAGAGCACAGTTGTTTAATAAAAACTTAATTAAAGCTGAGTTGTTAATTTAGTCAAATAACAACAGCTCTTTGTCTTAACAGTGTTTTCACATTCCTCTAATTAACATAAAGCTAATCAACTAAACACTATGTATTCCACTAATCCTTTCTGGATCAGTTACATATTAATTGAAGAAATTGTTAAGGCAGCTAAACTTGGAGATTTTGTTTAAAAAAAGGCAGTTTTATTAATAACAGCAGGAATCCATTATTTTCAGTTTTGAGTTATGAAGGTGTGAGTGGGGGTCAGATTAAATCAATTGTATTTTGTTTCAGTTCAGCATTATAGCATCATTTCATGTTTTTAATTGTTTTTGCCAAAGTATTTTAATTCATTATAGAAAAGATGCTATCCAAATCTAATTATTCAACTTTATTACTATAGGGAAATAGAGGTTTATTTAATAAGGTGTTATATTTAAAAATCAACAATTTTGACAACTTCTACAGCAGGAATTATAGAAGCTTATGTTTTGGAGGCATAAGCCGCTAAGCACACATGATGGGCTGGAACATTCTTCAACCTGACACAGCACATTTTGGGGGAAATTTACTAAGATGGGAGTTCTGTTTTAGATGGGATGTTGCTATTGGCAACCAATCAGATGCTATCTATTATCTTCTAGAACAGTGATTTTCAACCTTTTTACCTTGCGGCACACTAAATAAGATTTTTAAATTGCCAAGGCACACCATGAGATCCCCACGGGGCAAAACACATTGGCCCCCACAGCAAAAAAACAAACCTATTGCCCCCCATGAAAAAAAAAACAATCACACTGGTCCCCACAGGAGACACAAATAAAATACATTGGCCCTTTACATGAAAAGAAGAGACAAGTAAATAACAGTAGAACTGGTGGTGGCTGTAAACTGGATTGGGCATCTCTAGATCTGGAGGCACACGAGAACAGCTCAAGGCACACTAATGTGCCACGGCACAGTGGTTGAAAAACACTGTTCTAGAAGGTGCTAAATTAATAAGAAGTAGATTCTGATTGGTTGCCCATAGCAACATCCCATCTAAAGTAGAACTCCCATTTTAATAAATTTCCCCTGATGTCTGTAAAAAAAATTGCAGCTTTAATTTCCACAGCAAAATTAATGAAAATATGTACTAAATACACCCTGTAATAAGTTTAAATGCAATTGACTTATATTGTAATTTGTTATTTAATTGTTTTTATTTCATTTTTTTTGCTCATTTATGTATTGTTAGGCACTGTGGAACCCTTGTGGTGCCATATAAATAAATAATAATAATTATAGAAATGATATATTAAATTATCCAAAATAGATACAGGGAGTTTAAAAATTCCCTTCACATGACTGATTGCTAAGCAAGTTTTTTCTCAGAGTATGTGTGCTAAGTAAGATATAATGTGACAAGTTAATTGTTTTAAACACATTACTTACATGAAATAAAGCAGAATTTGTTTTACCCTTTGACACAGCATCCTCGACCCGGGTTATTGCTGGGTTGATGATGTTATCAACCCGGATCGAGGTGCGGTGTAAAAGCACCAAAACTTATAACCCGGGTTGAGCAACCCAGCAATTCGACCCAGGTTATAAGGAGATTTAAAACCAGGGTGCCCTCTGTATAATGGGTGACCAAGGTTTAGTGGGAATGACCGAGACCCGGGTCTGACCCGTGTAATACAATATTCTTTGAAAACTGCACATGCGCCCCATAAAGTTAACAAGAGATATAGGACCAATATAAATGTCTCTGAAGTGGGGACAATAAAAAAACGGTTACTAAAACATCATTTCTCGTGGTAAATAACACTAGAATAACGCTCACCGGCGCTCTAACACTGGAAGTACTGGAATCACCATTTTAGAAATGGGCAGAATCAGACCAACTTTCTGCCGCCTATAAAGATATAAGGTGGAACGCATGTGCGGTTCATTGGCCGGAAGTTCCGTGCTCCGGATATCCCGAAACGGACTCCTAAAATAATAAAATTCTTTTAGCTTATTTTATGCTTTCCAATATTCGTTTTTTAAATATTTTTGCATAAAATAGGAAGATTTTGTCTCCTCTTCATATAAACAAGAGCATATAAATGTTATTAGCACTGTGATAGAATTTAGCAATCTAACATGCAACAGGTGTTCACCATCAGCCCTGTTACTGAGGGTATAAATAAACCAACAGGAGGTACTGCAGACATCACCTTGAAAAAGCTTCACAGCGAAACACGTTGGTGACCTACAGCATACCCATTCACCTACTGCCACCCTGTCCACCAATGGATAATCTGTGACCGGACCAGCTCCCACATCACTCCAGCAGCCAACTATATTGGGACTACCTACAGCCAGCACTAATACGGCAGGAGAACACAGCCTCCCCACAAACAGAGCCCCAGGCTTGGAGAAAACACTTTTGCCTCAATTACTGAGATACGGAAAGGAAGCGTAATAGGAATGGACACAGGACAGGACAACTACACTGAACAGTGGGTGACTATATAAACTTTTTAAAAATGGTTTCTGCACAATAATAGCAGTACCCTTTTACCTCTAAGCAATTGAATATTGCCTTCTAATACCAAGTATTTTTACCTAATAAATGTGTTACTTTTATACACCTGTCCGTTTATCATTATCAGCCACATTATCAGCTATGCATCACATCGAAATAAGGAACACAAACAACTTCTTCGGTCCCTTACAAATCAGGTCCACCAACTTCAGACACTTCATAAACTTACCCCAACTGATACACTATATAAACAACTCACTGCAGCAAAATCAGCCCTCAATACTCTTCTCTCAGATAAAATTGAGAACTCACTTAGATGGCTAAATTAATTCTTTTATGAGAAGAGAAATAAGGCAAACTCTCTTCTAGAAAAATCTGAAGGCTCAAAAGGTTAATTCAACAATACTGGCACTTAAGGACTCTCCGACTCTCATAAATATAGCCACTCTAAAATTAACTCTATTTTTAGAGATTATTATTCTCACATCTATAATCTCCAAACTCATGCCCCACCCCTAGTGCCCCCCCATGTGCCCATTCATGAGTATCTTTCTTCATGCTCACTACCACAGATGGATCCTGCCACTTCCATGACACTTAATCTCCCCATAACTAAAGAAGAGGTTAGTAATGTGCTTAAAACCCAGAAACTATCTAAAGCACCAGGCCCTGATGGATGTCCTTTCTCAGACTACAAGACCTTTCAATGTTCTCTTGTTCCTCATCTTCGAATAGCCTTTAACCATGTTTTAGATGGCAGTTATTTTTATTATCCAGACACTACCAGAGCAAAGATAACAGTTATTAAAAAACCAGGTAAAGATCCTCAATTGGTAACTAACTACCATCCATCCTCACTTTTACATAACAACCAACTCTCCTCCACCTGGATCAAGTAGGTTTTGTGCCTACCCGCCAAGCCCTCAACAATACTAGACACACAGTGGACCTAATTCACCATGCAAATACCCACAGGCTCCCATCCCTTCTTCTTGATGCCGAGAAGGCTTTTGATAGGATCGTGTGGCATTTTATGACTACTACTCTATGCAGCTTTGGTTTTAATGGCAAATAACGGCTCTTTATGGCTCTTTACCACTGGACTGGGCGTATACGGCAGTATAACGGGACTGGACATATGCAGCTGTATCACTGGACTTATGCAGCAGTACCACTAGACTGGACTTATACATCAGTATCACTGGACTTATGCAGCCGTGTTACTAGACAGGATTTATGCAGCAATATTAATTGACTTGAAAGGCAATACCACTGGACTGGACTTATACAGCAGTATCACTGGACTTATGCAACAGTATCAATAGACTGGACTTGTGCAGCAGTACCACTTAACTGGACTTATGCAGCAGTATCACTGGACTTTAATGGCAGTATCTCTGGACTGGAGTTATACAGCAGTATCACTGAACTGGAGTTATACAGCAGTATTACCAATGGTTTTTAACGGCAGTATCACTTGATTGAACATATATAGAAGTATCACTGGACTGGACTAATGCAGCAATACCCAATGGACTTTAACGGCAGTACCATTGGACTGGACTTATACAGTAGTATCACTGGATTTATGTAGAAGTATCTCTGGGCTGAACTTATGCAGAAGTACCACTGAACTGGAATTACACAGCAGCATCACTGGACTGGACTTATACTGCAGTAGCAATGGACTTATGCAGCAGTACCACTGGACTGGACGTATACAGCAGTATCACTAGACTGGACTTATGCAGCAGTAAAACTGGACTGGACTTATACAGCAGAATCACTGGACTGGATTTATGCAGCAGTATCACTGGACTGGACTGGACTTATGCAGCAGTACCAATGGACTTATGCAGCAGTACCACTGGATGTATACAGCACTATCACTGGACTGGACTTATGCAGCAGTAGTAACAGACTTTAATGGCCGTACCATTGAACTGAACTTGTACAGCACTATCACTAGACTGGATTTATGCAGCCATACCACTGGACTGGACTTATGCAGCAGCTTCACTGGACTGGACTTATGCAGCAGTACCAATGGACATATGCAGCAGTACCAATGTACCTGACGTATACAGCAGTATCACTGGACTGGACTTATGCAGCAGTATTAATGGACTTTAATGGCAGTACTACTGGACTGGACTTACACAGCAGTATCACTGGACTGGATTTACGCAGCAGTATCACTGGACTGGACTTATGCAGCAGTACCACTGGACTTATGCAGCAGTACCACTGGATGTATACAGCAGTATCACTGGACTGGACCAGGGCCATCTTAACCACATTACGGGCCCCCGGGCAAAGCTGTGCAGTGGGGCCCCTGCCTAATTTTATATATATATATATATATATATATATATATATATATATATATATATATATATGCACCACTGCCTGGTGCTCCTTGTCATTGGATGTGACATATACTGTCTTGACAAAGATTCCTGTGGTGGATCAAAACGTCGACTGCTACGATGATTTACAATAAACCTTTCATTCAACTTGCTCTTTTGCCTATGGTGAGTGCCTGCTTCAACAAACTACATATATATATATATATATATATATATATATATATATATATATATATATATATATATATATATATATAGTGATAGTGCTGTACAGAGGTGTGTTGCGGCCCGGCACTCCAACTTAAATGCACAGATTCCCAGGTGCCTTCCAGATACAAAGGTAGAGTGGCTGTAACTAGGTACAAACAGACAGCGGCACTCAGTGGGTTTTTTAAAAAAAGCGTGTATATTCTCCAACGTTTCGGGAACTAGCCCATTTGTCAAGGTGCAGGAACAACAAAGTGCAAAACAACATGTCTAGCTTAAATAGGGTGGTTTTACCGTGAGAAATGGTTTTACCGTGAGAACCCACTGAGTGCCGCTGTCTGTTTGTACCTAGTTACAGCCATGCTATATATATATATATATATATATATATATATATATATATATATGTATATATATATAAGAATTACCCTCTACATTACTGACCCGTCTATACCACTACACCACTGAGCCCTCCATACCCATCAGTACACTACTGACCCCTCTATACCTGCACTACACTACTGACCCCTCTATAGCCTACACTACATTACTGATCCCTCTATACCCACCACTACACTACTGACCCCTCTATACCCACCACTACACTACTGACCCCTCTATACCCATCACTACACTACTGGTCCCACTATACCCACCACTACACTACTGGTCCCACTATACCCACCACTACATTACTGGTCCCTCTATACCCACCACTACACTACTGACCCCTCTATTCCCATCACTACACTACTGGTCCCGCTATACCCACCACTACACTACTGTTCCCGCTACACCCACCACTATACTACTGGTCCCGCTATAACCACCACTACACTACTGACCCCTTTATACCCACCAGTACACTACTGACCCCTCTATACCCTACACTACATTACTGACCCTTCTATGCCCTACACTTCATTACTGACCCCTCTATACCCACCACTACATTACTGACCCCTCTATACCCACCACTACATTACTGACCCCTCTATACCCACCACTACATTAGTGACCCCCCTACACCCACCACTACATTACTGACACCTCTATACCCGCCACTACATTACTAACCCCCACTATACCCACCACTCTATTACTGACCCCTCTGATGGTAGAGGGTGACAAGGAGAGACAGAGGGTGATGTGGTTGGTAGAGAGAGGCCAAAGAAGAAGGCGTCTGAGAGATAGTGGGTGACTGAGGAGGCAGTGGGTGACAGGGTGGAGGAAAGGTTGACACCGAGATAGAGTATGACAGGGAGATAGTGGATGACTGGTGAAGCAGCAGGTGAAGTTGATGGCAGAGAGAGGGAAACGGTGACAAGGGGTGAGGGTAACAGGGAAATAGTAGGTGACAATAAGAGGGTATGGGTGACATAGTGAGGGTAAGTGTGACACAGAGAGGGTAAGGTTGACGGGGAGATAGTGGGTGATACAGAAATGTTAAGGATGACATGGAGACGGTAAGGGTGACACGGAGAGGATAAGAGCGACACAGGAAGGGTAAGGGTGACACAGAGGGCGAGGGAGAAAAGGAGAGGGTATGGGTGACATGGAGAGGGTAGGGTGACATGGAGAGGGCAAGGGTGAAATGGAGAGGGTAAGTGTGACAAGGAGAGGGTAAGGGTGACAAGGAGATAGTGGGTGAAAAGGAGAGGGTAAGGGTGACAAACAATGGATAAGGGTGACAGGGAGCTAGTGGGTGACAAGGCGAGAGTGGGTGACACACAGGGTAAGGGTGACATGGTGAGAGTGGGTGACACAGAGAGGGCAAAGGTGACACATGAAGGGTAAGGGTGAAACGTGGAGGGTAAGGGATAAAAGGAGAGGGTAAGGGAGAAACGGAGATGGTAAGGGTGACATGGAGAGGGTGTGGGTGACAATGAGAGGGTAAGGGTGGCAGGGAGATAGTGGGTGACAGGGAGAGGGTGAGGGTGACACAGAGAGGAAAGGGGTGACACATAGAGGAAAGGGGTGACAGACACAGAGAGGAGAGCGGTGACAGGGAGAGGAAAAGAGTGACAGGGAGTTAATGGGTGACATGGAGAGAGAGAGGGGCTGCCGAGAGGGGGGGGGGTCAGGTACAGTTTACCCGGGCCCAGGCCTGTCAGGTGGGCCCGGGTCTGGACACAATCACACACTGCTGGGTGCTCTGTGTCTGCTGCCTCCCTGCATGCATGAGATCCAACTCTGGAAGTCAGCATGTAACCCCTGACAGAGCATGTACTGTAACTCCATTTCAACAAGCATGTTAACCCCTGCCAAAGCATGTAACCCATGGCAGAGCAGGTTAACCCCATGGCAATGGGCATGTTAACCCCTGGCAGAGTATGTAACCAGGCAGAGCATGTAAACCCATGGCAACAAGAATGTTAACCCCTGGCATCAAGCATGAAACCCATAACAACGAGCATAGATTGTAAGCTTGCGAGCAGGGCCATCCTACCTCCATGTCGGTTTGTATCTACCAAGTTTGTTTAATCACAGTTGTTTCCAATTGTAAAGTGCAACAGAATATGCTGCGCTATATAAGAAACTGTAAATAAACAATAAATACATTTAGGTAAGCGGAACTTACTGTTTGTGGCATAAAATATGTGGTATATGTAATAGGCATTATAGTGTGTTGCATAGTATGTAATGAGCATTATGGTGCATGGAATGACATGTAATGGTCACCACGACTTAAAAAAGTACAGGACACCACCACTGAATAGAACAAGTTCACCACCCCATGTGCTCAACAGACCACTAGTAACACGGACCCTTCCTCCCAGTTCCATCTCCAATGCTGGAGTGAAAATGTTGGCTGGGGGGTAGCGGGTTATTGAGTCCAGATCTTGCAAGATCCGACAGTGGGATGATGCTGTTTTGCCACGTTCTGAGGCCTGAGGGAATTCCCGGACAGTGCTCGGGTCCGGACTTGGATCAGGGGTGTTCGGATTTACAAGATCAAAACATGCTCATCAATAATATGAATATTAAGGTAATGAAACTAACATGCTTGATACAAAAGACTAGTTTAAACCAGATAAATATATGAACTATTATATAGTAGTCTATAGTAATTGCATTGTTTAGATATGTTTATTTTTACTATTGCCAGCAATTGGGTATGTACTATGGCTTTTAGTTGTTTTACTGAATTTTGGCAAATAAACTAATATTAAATACATTTAAAAAATGTTATATTAGCTGTACAGCGCTTCCATTGGGATCTTAGTCCTCTAGATTTTAGTTTGCATTTCTGTTTTGAGGTTAATTTTCCTTTGAATAGGGAGTTGTAATTTCATTAAATTAATTAATTGTCACTATGCATTATTTGGTACTGTATTATCTGGGCGCCCGGTTTTTTCATTGCATGCCCCTACTTAACGCATGTCCCTGCTGTTGAAATAGGGCTTTGCCAGCCGGCTGCTGGCAAAGCTGATAGCAGCAGCGGGCGGAACGGTCAGCGATGTTGACCACCCCACTCATTTACCGCACACTGGGCTCCTTCATACATGGGGGAGAAGCGGTATCAGTACACATAACATACTTGCCTACTTTTGAAAACTAGTTTTAGGGATATTATAGTTGGTAATAGAAATTTGCACAGTGAACCATTGAGGGGGCGTGTCATGCTCCACCCAAAGGTGGAGATACAGATCCATCCTTGGCTGGGGCTCGCCAGACCCTCCCCTCTGGCGAGCACCAGCGGCAGGGGCTACACTGAACTGGGACGCGCGTCCCTGTCTCTCGGCGGGGACGTTGCATGTCCCTGCCGGTCTCCACTTCAGGGAGACGGGCAGGGTTAGGGGGCACTCGGGCGGTGAGGGGTACCTGCGGCGACCTGGCATTGAGACAAGCCCCATCTTTATTGTGAAAAGAGCTTGTGAACGTGGCAACTAGAAGCGTGGTTGTGTAATTTAAAATTACTTCTATCTAAATGTAGATGAGCCCCAAAGCAGTTAGTTTGAGCTACTATAGTGTAAAGTAAATGTATCTCTCTCATTGCTTTTTTCCAAAAACAGTGTAATGTGAGCTAGATGAAATGAGAGAGATTGCTAGACTAAAGAGGGGGAGAGGGAGATTGCTACTATTTCAGGCAGTCTCCTGCAGAATGCAGGCGGGTAGGCACCTATGGCACATAATGTGCGCTGATACTCCTTCTACCCCATACCACACCATCATACATCTGCCCCATTGTCTCCCCGGGACTCACTGGCAGTTGGTCTGGATCTTGTATTTGAATTTCAGACAGTGCTACCTCTGGAACCACCACTGTTAGTAATATGTTTAACAACTTTATTTATATTTAACAATTAGCTTCCATATATCCATCACAGCTTTTGTACTTTGCCCAAACAAGTCCCACAGGGGAGCTTATGGTAGAGGTTGGCCCAGGAAAGAGCATAGTGCAGTATGAAATATGTTCAGAAGATGAGTATAGCAATTAACATTTAACCCCAATGACAGTATCTCATTAATAAAGTGCTTGAAAAATGCAGAAACATTGCAGTAAATGATTGGAAGTATAGAAATACTGTATCAAACACTTTTAAAACAGTTTTGCTTGCATGGAGTTTATTCAGTAAACACATAAAAGAAATGATTGCATAAATCCTGTTATGAATCAGCCACCTGATAAACAAGTATATATTTCCTATTTTCACATAATTAAAAAAAAATGGATAACACAAAACATGTGAAAAACAGCTTTTCACACCATGTACAGAAATCTTACTCTTACGGGAAGCCAAGCCCACCCCCTTCTAAAGACATGAACAATGCACTGACTACAGATGTGGAAATGGCAAGCAAATGTGATACATGCTAGATGTGTTTTCTATATGCAAATCCAAAACTACAGTACTGTAGCTCTGCTCTTCTGAGAAACAAACATTTAAAAAAAAAAAAAAAAAAGAATTCAGTAATGTAAAACTGATTGCGGCTAGGGAATAGCTAGGTGATAGCAAAGACCATACCATCTTAAGGGGCATACACACAGGGGGATTTCAACCCCATTTGTAAACGATGTGACTAGAACACAAAAATGTAACACTGATCACTCTGTATGAACGGCCCACGGTGACAGCGATGTGGCATCCAGGCACATCACACCTGATCTTTGAGAAAGCCACTGACACATGCAAGCGGGGAAACACTGCCGGTCGGCACAGTAAAGCCTGGATTAAAACCAGGGTCTGGTCTCTAAGTATCCCAGGATGCAAAGCAGGATTACTGCTTGCCTTAGCTGATCCTAAGCTTTCATTTTTTTTCCTGCATGCCATTTATCGATTAACCGGAGGATTGGTAATTATAACTTTACCAGCTGCATCAGAAATCATTTTTCATTGTCATCATCAGTGACTGTTAGTAGACTGCTTGCATAGTAACCCTATTAACAACAAAAAGACGTCTGATTACTTACTAACCTACTAAACTGGCAGCAGCTGATTTGAAATTGTGGGGCAGATCTATTAAGCTTGGAGAAGAGATAAACTGGAGATAAAGAGGAGAAAAGTTAAAAGGAGATAAAGCACAGCCAATCAGGGCAGGCGACAGGGGGGGTCAAAGGGGACACCTGTACCGGGCCCCAAGCTTGTGAGGGGCCCCAAGGTTCTGATGGGCTCAGGGGCTGTAAGCATGGCTGCGGCAGTGCAGTGCCTAGCAATGGGTGATAAAGGTACCCGCCTGGATACCCGTAAGGGTACTTGCCTGGAACCCCCCTCCGGTATTAGTGAATATGAATTGCTTCTTTTGTAACAAAAAAAAAGTTCTGTTCAAGGGGGCGGGGTATTGGGCCCCCAGATATAAAATGTTCTGTTCAAGGGGGCGGGGTATTGGGCCCCCAGATATATGAGTGTACCGGGCCCCAAGATTTCTGTTGCCAGCCCTGCAGCCAAACAACTCCCAACTGTCTTTTTCAAACACAGCTGATTGGCTGTGCTTTATCTCCTTTTACCTTTTCTCCGCTTTATCTCCAGTTTATCTCTTCTCAAAGCTTAATAAATCTGCCCGTGTTTTTCAAAATGAAAAAAGGGGACTCTATAAGCTACGTATATTTTTGAATTTTATTACAATTTTTTTTTCTTCCTTTCTTCCTCTTTTCTTTTTTTGTGTATGGTATTGGCCGGTACCTGTGATCCTATTGGATATTAAAATGTGTATGGTACACTGTTAATTTCTGTATGTTGTCGTGTTGTCAGGGCCGGTGCAAGCACCGTCTGCACCCCAGGCAAATCCCCCCCCCCCCCCCCCCGCCAGGGATTTCAGCACGGCACTACCTGTGGATTACCGCGCCCGGGGGGGGGGCATACCGTGGGCTGCAGGCTGTTTATATATTATGGCAGCTGCAGCCTTTGATAACCTGGGCTAGCTGAACGTTGATGGGTCAGTATGCTTATAATCAATAGGAGACAGTCCTGTTATAAATAATATCAATGTATATACTGGTGTGTGAGTGTGACATATGAAGCTACATTACATCGACCATTAATAGCTGTCTCAGCGAGGCTACTGTGAACCCTTACATACATATTTGTAAGTGAATAGCTGCATTTTGCACTGGATCCATTTAAATTTTTGATATACTAGGCGTCACCTGTGCTTCTACTCCGAGACAAAATCAGAGAAGCCGGAATTAAGTATGTACCAAAACTGTTAAAAGGGAAAATATTGTGTTAATCTTTATGGTTCTTTTTACTGCAGACATCAACATTGTATTTTGATTGCTCATACTCATCAGTGATATATGGAAACCAGCACATACATTACTGCATTAAAAGCACTCACATATCATCAGTGAGATTTACATATTAAGCATGCCACAGAGATGCTAATCTGTCTGTTTTATGTGCAGCTGTTACCATTAGTCAGACTCTGGGTGCCTATGAAATATCCAAATCATTTCCCAGGACTGGAACATTTTTAGATATGTGGATATTACAGAGAAGGACTTATGTCTACAGTAACTGATGTGCAGAGTTTAACTACAAGAAATAAATCTGGTGTTTCACAAAGTGTATTCCCCTAACCTAAACCTATGGTGTAATGTGGCTATCATTTAGCTAAAGCGCATTATGTGACTAGGTCAACTCTGGAGCAGTAGGAACACAATAATCTCTTCCTGACTGAAAGAGCAGATACGAGTATATAAGTCATTCTGGGACCACAACTAGCTGAGTGTCTCATTATAAGCAGATATCTCAGTGCAGGGCAGAGTGTAGCAGTAGGAGCAGGAATAACTGTGCTAATTACACAATTAATTGTCTATTTTTTGGGGGGACACAAAGCCTCAGTCTCTCTTTCAATGGCCTTGTTGTTAACAATGAATGGCTAAGAAACATATAGCCTACATTAATCATTGCCACATCTTAAGGGTCTATTGTGAAATAGCCAGGGCAGGGGACAGGGGACAGGGGGGTCAAAGGGGACACCTGTCCCGGGCCTCAAGCTTGTTAGGGGCCCCAAGGTTCTGAAGTGCTCATGGGCTGCTGGCCTAGCTTCGGCAGTGCAGTGCCTAGCAATGGTTTATAAAGGCACCCCCCTGGTTCCTGTAAGGGTACTTACTCGGACCCTCCTCCGGTATTAGTGAAATATTGTAACAATAAAAAAACACATTCAATATGCAGTATACTAAAAATGTTTTGCTCAAGGGGGCGGTGTTAGGGGGCCCACCAGATATATCAGTGTACCAGCCACCAAGATTTCTGTTGCTGGCCCTGGAAATAGCCCACCAAAAGATTACTATTTTTTCACTGTACCATCACCTGTAAGCATGATAGCAGGTACTGTAGCTCCCAGGCTGTGAATGTAGCTTGGAGACCACTTGACCATTGGAACATACCATGTGACCTGCGGTGGCAATGGTAGCAGCAAGGTCGGTGGAACACCAATTTCACTATCCACGCCACCAGCGGTTGCTTTTAGAAGTGGTTAACGGGAAAGAAAAGAGTGTCTTTTGTTGGTGCACCTAGAGATAGAGATATTTAGTAAAACGTCACTTTTATTTAATTCATTAAAATAGTTTGCGAATATAAAAAGGAAATGACAGGACATGAGACAACATATAGTGAGATAAAAAAGGATAGAAATCCTTACACCTAGTGGAAACCCCACTGTCTATTATCCCAATCAATCAGTTTTAATAACTAGTGTGGCTCAAAGTAATGGGTGTATTCCCATTTAATTATAACGTAGGATCAGGGATGTTACTAATGTATACTTAATGTTACAATTGACCCTGTGCTTTCTCCAGCAGCCGCTGGCAAGCGCCTGAGCACGGATAATATTCCGTCTCAGCGCTCCTACAGGCTTGCTGGAGCCAGTAGTACCACGTCCTGTAGCTCTCCCACTGAGCAGTGTGAGAGGAGTGCCTGTGTGCACTTCCTCGCTCGAGTGGTTTGAGAGCGAGCAGGGACACTGACGGTTCTGGCGCCAGATACCGTGTCCGTGTCTAACTGTAGGGCACCGTGTCCAACGGTCAGCCTAACGCAGCCAACAAGTTAAAATCATACAATTTATAAATGGGGAAGGGAGAGTGGGGTATTAGACACACTAGGTGTGTAGTAGAGTCAAGCGTACGCTTTCGCAACAAAGCTTCCTCAGGACCACCGGGCAAGCCGCCGGAAGCTCCTTAAGTACCAGTTCCTCCATGCATATTCATGGTATGCAGATTCGAGTGGGAGTGTATTGGTGGATTCCTAATTGCTATTGGTCAATTCATGCAGGTGTCACGTATAGTGCATGTGTCTACACCTGCTGTCAGTAATTTACCAATCACTTGTGCTTAGCGCAGTGTCTTACAAATTGTTTACTAGGGTTGCCATGGCAATCCCCATTTCTTTGACTGCGCCCTAAGACATTGCCGGTATGCTGTCATATAAGATTGTTAAGTAATATATCCGTGTGGTTCTATTTTGCTGCCATTGCATTTAACATTCGCAGTGGAGGAAGAACCTAGACCCGCATCAGTGGATTGTTACCGTGTATAATTCAATCTCAAAAGCCAGAGAGTCATTGTCTCTATTCAGTATTATTGGTACTGGCTTAAAAATGCTAATCCATTACGTAGAGAGAAGTGCGGCTCTTGTTGAGTTAAACACTTACATGGGATTTATCCGTGGGATTTAACTTTTGCCGGAACGTACTGTAGGTCTATACGTATGTGGGTCGATCGTCCCGTGTGTGTGCTACCCAGTATGTCATAGTGAATACATCCGTGGTTCTGAGTACAAATATCTAGCCTGCTGTCAGTGATTTGCCAAACACTTGTGCTTAGCGCAGTGTATTGCAATTTGTTAATTAGGGTTGCCATGGTAATCCCCATTTCTTTGGCTGCGCCTAAAGACAATGCCAGTATGCTGTCATATAAGATTGTTAGGTGATATGTCCGTGTGGTTCTAACTTGCTACCATTGCAATTAACATTTGCAGTGGAGAAAGAAAATAGGTACGCATCAATGGATTGTTACCGTGCATGATTCAATCTAAAAAGCCAGAGAATCATTGTCTCTATTCAGTAACAATGGTGCTGGCTTAAAGAAGCTAATCCATTATGCAGAGAGAAATGCGGCTCTTGCAGGGTTAAACACTTGCATAGGATTTGGCTGTGGGATTTAACTATTGTCAGAACGTGGGTTTATACGTATGTGGGTCGATCGTCCCGTGTGTATATTGCCCAGTGTGTCATAATAAATACATCCGTGGTACTGAGTGCATTGGGGGTAGGTGTGTTAGCGATAGTCATCCCACATGCTCTGTACAGTATGGACAGTGTAACGTGGCTTTTTTCCTATGACGAATCATAATTATAGTGTGTAAGTATGTGGTGTCGAAAATATAGGTTACGGACAATGGTAGCGTGTGTGTTGATGCACGCCTCATCTTTTCATTATCAGAGATACCGTGGTGATGCTGGATCCACATCGCAGACCGGCCGGCCTGGTAAGTATATAGGTAGGCATTGGTTGGTGCGTGTGTTGTGCGTTATATGTACATTTGAGTATTGTTCACGCATGTATGTGGAGTAGTCTGCTTTTAGAAGTGAGTCCATGAGGGTACACTTTTTGTGTCCTATTGGCTACTTTCATGCTCCAGCTGCCCTCCCAGGTCATATGGTATGTCCGGTCAGCAGAAACATTTACTAAAGAGGATGTATCAGGGTTCATTCTGAGCATGCTTGGTCTGGCTGTGTAATGCGGCACATGGAGCCCCAGTCACAATCTTGTAAGTGACACAGAAATCATGTAACAAAATAGAAATTAATATGATTTTAATATGGCTTAGAAATTGATTTCTTTGCAGGTTTATATGTTTAATAAAGCATTCTCTGTACCACATTATGTTGTTGTCAGCTCCCTTTCATAAATAGATACCGCACTGTTTTTCTGTGCTATATCCACCACTATGGGGTACATTTACTAAGATGGGAGTTGTATTGAAGTTGGGATGTTGCCCAAAGCAACCAATCAAATTCTACTATCTATTTAGCAACTTCTAGAAGATAATAGATAGAATCTCATTGGTTGCCCATAGCTACATCCCATCTTCAATAGACCTCTCATCTTCGTAAATAAACCTGTATGAATCTGATGATTATGTGAAGTTAAAATCTCGATCTAGCTTTATATATATTATCACTGACAATTTCTAGAATCATCTTTTTAATCTAATTATTTAATTCAAGATCAAATAAAATGCCATGGGTTTCTCAAATGTATATTGATATGACTGTACAGCTCAGTAATTCAGAAATGTAAAGCTAGTAAGTGCTAAAAGATATACTGTCGTAGAGAATAGAGAGTTTTATCAGACACAGTAAAAAAAAAATCTCATTTGTATTTAACTCTCAGCAGTAAATAGCCACAAAATTGTGAAATCTGAAAAATAGTAAATGTTCACTATAGAAATTACTCAGATTCTTTAGAGGTTTCTTCAGAAAGGCCCAATGAGTAATATTCTGTAGGATCTTTGTGTTATCACCTTACTCAGGAGTTTATTCATTTCCTCTACCCAAGCTCAGGTGAATGTAACAAAATAAGTTCTAGACCGGCCAGAGAAATGTGTATGGGGAACATGATATATATTTTTTGGGTTTGTCATTGGTTATTACAAGGATAACCATGATAACAAAATACAGTAATCATACACGAATTCCATTTATAAGGAAATTAATGTATGAAAAATGATAAAGTAGAGTCTTGAAAAGTAAGATCAGAACATACATTAAGTCATACAGAAAATAGAATGGTTGCATCCCAGTAACATCATAAAATAATGGCTACAATCAACAAGTGCCAAAATAGGGTGAAAAATTTGAGTTATTTCCACAAAGATATACCCATTCCTGCCGAATTCACAATAGGGTCATTCCATGAATATTGGGACATAGAGGTGATTTTTCAAAGTTGCCAGATTAATTCAAATGATTGTTTCTTAAGAGACAACAATGTATGTAGTATACTCTAGTGTCCTGAAGATACAATTCCATTGAAAGAAGATGGGGCAAAATCTGTGTGTTGTCTATACCCAAACAGATGACATAGATGAACTTTAATTTGTAATGGTTGTTGCAAGGTTAGCCAAACCAAGAGAAGTTAGAGAAAAGTTTTATTTCCCACAAAAGCTACCTGTGACAATTGAGTGACCTTCATGTACTTTACTACTCTATTTAGTTTAAATTTAGTTTTACACACTGCCTACAATGATATCAGACTATGTAACGTTTGTTTCTCTCTCTCTCATCGAAATTAAAGCATATCATGTACCACACAAACAAAATTTACTTTGCACAAAATATTCAAAACACATGCACAAAAAAAATATATTTCACATGATCTGTTTAGTCAAAAAATGTAACATTTGTTACCATGGAATAACCCAATATCCGAAACAGAACATGCCATTTTCCCTACTGCAAGAGTGCAAAAGTGCCCTTCCTCATAATCAGCAGCAATACCACCCCTTGATGTTACCATATACTCTACCATTCACATCCAGTCTCTGAAGCAGTACTGTCATCTCCATCTTAGAATCCAATACAGCAGATACTGGTATCCATTCTCTTATCACTCCCTCTTCATTGACTACTGCAACCTTTTCCTATCTGGCATCATCTCACTGTTCCTGCTTTAGTCCACCCTAAATGACACAGCAAGACTGATCTTCCTTCTAGCCACTTCACATCCACTGTCCAACTATTCCATATCTGTAACGGAGCAATTTTTTAGTGATGACGTCACCTACAGATCTCAGCATTATCGATCTTATAATAATCGTCTTTATACCCACTTTGATCTGCCTCTGACCTTTGTCCCATTTCTGATAATTACCTTTGTACTCCTTCTAACAAGTGTTTTTCCATGTTTCTATCCACCTATAGAATGCTTTACCACACTTGATCAGACTCTCTCATGGCCTTAAATGTTTAAGAAACCGAACTCTTTTCGCATTATAAACTCTTTCATGGGCACTCCATAAACCTTTTGTTTTCACATCTGTACTTGCTTTATCTGCATTGAAGGTTCCTTTCTCACAGGCTGCATGTTTGCAGGGCAGCGATAAAAACGGTACTTATTTCCTAGCACGGCGCCCGTCGCAGGTGATTGCATACCTTAACTTAAGGTATGCGATGGACGCGACCGATGCGATTTCATGGCTATTTTTAGCCTTTTCCCCAACAATTAAAAAATCGCGTCCAATGCGACCGATGAGATGAACGCAATTTTACATAGGGAACAATGTTAAATGGGCCAATGGACCTGATTTTTCATTGTATAGCCACCCTTATGGGTATTTGACATAACAAATGCCCCCCCCCCTCCCCCCATTGTTAACACCACCCCACGATGAACGCGAGGGGCGGCGGTACGCGTCCTCCGACCTTTTCATACCCCCACTATCCACGTCGGCGAGTGCAGCAAGCCACCGAGCCCGAAGCGTGGCGAGCGCAGCGAGCACCGCGAGGGGAAGCGTAATACCTGTGAAGCAATGCGCATCCGCTTGCCATGCTTCGGGCTCGGCGGCTCGCTGCGCTCGCCACACTATATAAAATCAACTCTACGCCGACGTGGATAGTGGGGGTATGAAAAGGTCGGAGGACACGTACCACCGCCGACGCTCGCCACGCTTCGAGTTGGAGTTGATCGTGGGGTCGCGTTAACAATGGGGGGGGGCATTTGACCCATCAGGGTTGGGAAACAATAAAAATTGGGGTCTGGGGGCCATTTAACATTAGGGCCAATGTAAAATCGGGTCTCAGGGACCATTTCACATTGATTCCAATGTAAAAATCATGTCAATCGCGTCGATCACATTGCATGCGATTTGGTTGCATGCGATGCGATCGACACGATTTTTTTTGACCCGATGGATACAATCTTGATCGCAGGCGCCGTGCTAGGAAATAAGTACCATAAAAACAAAGCCACTTGCCCAAGGACCCTGTAATGCAGGGGTGGGGAACCTATTTTGTGCCAAGGGCCGTTTGTATGGGGAAAAAATCCTTCGGGGGCCATATATAAAAATTGTCCTGCTGCAGCCGTCCCATGCTCCGGCAGCTGCTGCTGACTAGGACTGACAGTGTCCGGCTGCTGTTGATTAAGAGAATCTCGCGAGAACTACCAACCTCTCGCGAGAATTGCCTTGTACTTGATCCCAGCAAAGCTGCCAGGCGGGTGGGAGGGCCACTCAGACGGGCTACGGGGGCTGCATACGACTCCCGGGCCTGAGGCTCCCCACCCCTGCTGTAATAGTACCATTGAGCTAGAATTGCTAATTCAGTGCTGGTTGTAGCATACTTTGAATTTATTTATTATTATTTATTAACAGTTTCTTATATAGCGCAGCATATTCCGTTGCGCTTTACAATAGCAGACAGTGAAACAAAATGCTCCAGACATGCACACTGCAGCTCATACAGCCCTCTGGACACTTCTGCGGATGATCCATGCAGTGCTGTAATTCCCAGCGCTGGTAGCTGGGGGGGGATACTTTTCTCCAGGCCTGAGCTTGCTGGAGGGGCCCAGTGGGGGTCCTGGTTCTCACCCCCTTCCCCCTCTGTCCCTCCTGGGAAGCAGCACACACCTACAGCATGTGCTGTGCTGACAGCAGGCTCAGCATGAGCGTCTCACTGACAGCATGAGAGCTCATACTGAGCCTGCTGTCAGCACAGCACATGCTGTAGGTGTGTGCTGCTGCTACTGAAGGGGGGGGGGAATAACACCCCCCCTCGACTTTAGAGTGTCCCCCCCCCCCTCTTAACATTTTTGGGATGTGGCCTAATTGCGGAAGGTGGGCATGCCTCACGTGATTAGACCACACACCCAAAAAATGTTTTCTATGGTGCTGCTGTCCAGCATTGTGGCGCCTTACAAATCAACAACGATAACCATTATGATGACAATACTTTTTGTGCAACATCAAAGTTACAGTATATAGATGTCGTATCAGAATTATTACGGACTTGGTTTTTTTTACATTTGCTCCTTTTATGTAAATGGACAAATGTTTCTGAAGGGTAAGTTCCCAGATGAGAATGACGTAAGCTTGTTTTTTGTTTATTAAGGTTTGCAGCGTCTCTGCTCTCAGCTCTTGACACCTTGCTCACCTCATCTCTACCACAGTACATTCAGTTACACCAATCTGTGAAAGATAGCAAATCACTATTTCCATTTGCAGATAAGCTCCTTAGTAGCACTGGGAGTGTGTTTTGCATTTTAGCCGGTACCATTTGCAAGCTGCTTCAGAGGAAACAGAAGCTGTAACAATAAGACATTTCATGTGCATCACAGCATAACCCTGCAAATGAGTGATGTAGTTCTTACCAGAAAATCAGAAGATGTATCTATAGGGGCAACAGTATGGTATATAAATAAAGCATCACTTGTTAGTAGAACACATGTCGAGCTTTGCTTTGATAATCTAAGCACCACTGTACGTGTACAGAAATCAGAAGCACAATCGTGGGTTATTTGCACATTGACTTTGCTCATGTGTTTAGACAAGTGCAGCTTGCAGTTGGGTTTGTTAACACCAATCTAAACTCCAATCTGCAAAGCTTGTCAGATGATCAAAGCTCTGTACCTACCAACCAATATTATAGCTGAATCTGTTTTCAGAAATGTTTTCTTTGTTTCATTCCCCGCACTCTGCTAACAGGGTGAGACTAGAACAGAAAAGCAGCCGTCAAAAAAGCACACCATCCCGCATTTATGCCAATATTTGCTAACAAGCCCCACCCCTGCCATCCTTGAAGCATGCTAGCTGTTGACTATATCATCATCTACAAAGCCTGCTATCAGGTGAAGTCCCTGACAACATAGCTTAGCGTGTATGCACTATATCCATCACCTAGTGTGTACAGAGGTTAAGGGGAATTAAATTAGATGTGAGTTTGTACTCTCCAGGCAAATTCGTTAAATTTGTTTTGTAAATTACATTTGCGACAAACCCTGAGCAGGTGCACAGATAGGGAAAATCTTTATTTTAGGGTACAGTAAAAAATGTCCAGACTTTTTTTAAACCTATCGTAACGTTTTGCGGTAGTGGCACAATGCTCCTCTGGAAACATTTTGGATGACCAAAATGTCTTTCTTGGACCTCTTGGGACCTCCTGAGTCCGAGGAAGGCATTTACGTTGCTTGTGGAAAATCTGTCTCTGCCTTAAAGTACTGCAAAATCAACTTTTTTGATTTGTTTCTGAACCCCAAATTGAATTATTTAAATGCATTAAAATAGCTTTTTATCATTGTAAAACTTTTAAAATATATATACGAATAGTCACCTCAAATTACTAACTGTTTTTTTTTTTACTTTTAATTTAGCATTTTTTATTTAACTCCATTGTAATTAAACAAAATGTGTAAGCTTTTTACAGTATTTTTTTTCTGTAATGTACAAAAAAGCCATTTGACACGTTTAAAAGGTCCAGCACTTTTCTTGTGCTCAGTCCAGTCTATATGATTCTGCTAATGCAGACAATTTTGGAGGGTCTATGAAGGTCTCCCAACTTTTTCCTGTAAATTTCCCATTTCACTTTTTGGACAAAATGCATAAAATTAATATACATTTTGAGAGCCTAATTGAATTTTCCCAAAAAAGGAGTGATTATGATTTGCAAGTAATGGTGATATTCATGTAAATGGTGAGTATTTTTCAACTGCGCTAAAAAGTCACACAGCATTAGCACTGAGTATGTGCAATGTCAAAAAGTACTGAAAATGCATTGATGACTGGGAGGTGGCTGTTCAGGCACACTAGAATGCAGTGCTTTATGGGAAAATTATGGGATTATCGCAGGCATATCACTGAACTGATTGCGAACTCAGATGCCTATTTGCTTACAATAGAAGCCATACTCTGCACAAAGCATGGTCCTGCCCAGTAATTCTGAAAAGCATTATAGTGTGCAAGGAAATGCCAAAAACCCTAATGCCTAATGGGGGGAGGGAATGTAGGTGGCAGAGAAAAATAAGTTCCATCACCTCTGTAGGACCACTTTAAACCCTGGGCTAGTGTAGGTTTTTATAGTTGTGTCTAAAGGGCACAAAGTAGGCGGGCCAAGCCTTGCACATTCAGATGCATGCTTGTACCCTAGTTAGCCTTACATTAGTATAGCATAAAGTCACAAATGCCACTATAGCAGAAGAAGATAAAGCCATCACTTCTTGAAATCAGTCCTTCAGTGGCATATTTGTTATCAGATAACCATAATTACTGCTATAGTAATAAGAAATGATCGCCCAAATTTATTAAAACCATAAGCAGAGACAGGGGCTGCTATGTGTTAGTAGTAAGTGGTTGCTTTTGTGATCACTTCCCTTTTTCTTTAGGAGCTGATCACACTACTGCGCAGTCTGCTGACCATGCACAAGTGCTGGGATCCCTCCCTCAGTACGTCTCTGAAGATAGCTTTAGCAAATGGGCCAACGAATGCTTCACATTACCTTAAATATTACTTGATGAGAATGAAGTAAGCTTGTTTTTTGTTTATTAAGGTTTGCAGCGTCTCCGCTCTCAGCTCTTGACACCTTGCTCACCTCATCTCTACCACAGTACATTCAGTTACACCAATCTGTGAAAGATAGCAAATCACTATTTCCATTTGCAGATAAGCTCCTTAGTAGCACTGGGAGTGTGTTTTGCATTTTAGCAGGTACCATTTGCAAGCTGCTTCAGAGGAAACAGAAGCTGTAACAATAAGACATTTCATGTACATCACAGCATAACCCTGCAAATGAGTGATGTAGTTCTTACCAGAAAATCAGAAGATGTATCTATAGGGGCAACAGTATAGTATATAAATAAAGCATCACTTGTTAGTAGAACACATGGTCTTGGAGGCGGCGGAATAAGAAACATCTGCCTCCCACAAGTGAGTGCTCCCCACGTACACCCCACAGGTGACAGCGGACAACCATTAACCCCATATTGCCACTACCCAATCGGTGGCTGGAAGCAGTGGCCTGGAGCTACTTGCTCAATCCCCATAGTGACTGCCCTCTCAGAGCCTTTTGGGTCTACTAGTGCCCTAGATTCAGTTCTCTCCACCTGCTCTCCCTGCTGCATGAGCACCTGTGTCTTTTCCGGCCTCTCAACCAGACTGACCAGGAGGCACTGGACCCCCACCACAGGGTCACGCTTGACACCGAGACCTGGTCTATGTAATATACAAGTACAGGAGTGATCCGTGACCTGTCCCCATAGTAGCTGGCTGTAACAGGCACTTGTAAAGACCCCCTACACTATCGTCTGAACAATGCCGTATTACTGGGGCCCGGAGCTAATACAATGAAAGCTAGCTCTCACATTTTGGAAAAGATCAAATGATCTGCATGCCTGCTGTATGATGCCATAAATAGCCATGCTGAGGGAACCATGCGTTGAACCACCAATGGATTGAGATCTAACCTTAGAGGGAGAAATCTTCAGCCTAGATCACCTACACATGACAAAGCGTATCAAATCTCTACCGGGGACCCCTGCAAAGCCATCTCAAGTTGAAGCTTTCTGCTCTCTTTTTGGTACCCCTGTTCCTGAGTCGGCAGCCTCTGACCCCTCCTCCCCTACTGATAAACCCCCCCTCCCCCATATGGATACTGCAATGGCGACAAACTCTTCCGCCTCCAAGACCAAGCCTACAGCGGAGAGCACTGAGCTTTCAGTCATCCTTTCTAAATTGAAAGCGATCCCGACCCGCCACGAGATGCAACAAGATCTACTTTCGACAGAAAAAAGGATCCAAGACTCTATGCAGACCCACATCTCTGCTATTAAATCAGATATTAAACAAGTCGTAAACAGAGTAGTCTTGCTTGAAGAACAAAGCGAAGACGTGGACTCTCGGATCTCTGAACTACACGACCTGGTCTCCCGCCAATCCAGATCTCTGATAGAGATGGGCTGCAGGCTGGATGATATCAATAACAGGGGACGGAGAAATAATTTAAGAATTCGGGGTCTACCTGAAGACGTCCTGCCCCCAAACATAGAACATGCTCTGACCAAAATATTTAACAAAATCAAGGGGTCAGACCCTAATTATCAGATAGTATTTGCTAGAGAGCATCGTGCCCTGAGACCCAGGGGGTCACCAACAGAGAAGCCACGTGATGTCATCTGTCGACTCCATTATTTCCAGGAAAAGGAGGAGATACTAAAGGCGGCCAGAAGTCCCACAGACATCGACGGCCATAAAATTCAAATTTTCCAAGATCTCTCCTGGTCTACCCTCCAGCAGAGACGGTTACTTCGCCCAATAACAGAGGAACTTAAGAGATGAGATATTAGATTTCGCTGGGGTTTTCTGCTTAGCATACATGTGAACCACAAGGGAACAACAGAAATCCTACAAGACCCAGTGGAGGTGGAAGACTTCTGCGCCACACTGGGACTCACTGTCCCAATTCTACCCAATTGGCTGGACCCAACCGAACTCTCCACTCAACCAATGCCCTGTAGAGAACGCTGGCACACAGTCCACAGAGCCCGGAAAAAGACTTTAGATGGACCTCAAAAGGGAGTGTCCACTGCCAAGGAGAGTGACCAGACACAGCAACTACCCAAGATACCTGGACCTCCAAACACGGACACGTGATTATTAATCCTCTTTGTGATTGCTTTGTTTCTCCCTTTGTCATTGCTAAAGCCATTGCTCTATTGCTTTTACAATGTACTAGGTGCCCACATACTCTTAAAAGGCGGAAAGAAGTACCATAAGGGTCCCCCGAACCTTACTAGTTGGGAGAATATTGTTTGTATTCATTGTTTATCAGGATTCCTTAAGTTCTCTGGAATTCCTGGGCAAAAATTTCTCCCCTCTCCAAATGTTAATGTTCGAATTATTGATAGTTGACCCGACTTCCTGTCCAGACTTCCCTCTTATCTGGAATGGAATAAACTCAAGTTATGCTAGTTACTAGTTCGCTATTTCATTATGGTGGTTCACTTTGGTTTCCCTCACTCCCCCTTGCTCTGCTGTAAACTTGTAGAACATTGGTCTCTCAAAGACTCCCATGTCTAATAATGCAGAGATTCTTTCCCCCTATTGATGTTAATTGTTATATATCTCTGATGATACTCATACCCCTCCCCCTACCCTCCTCATGTGTTGTCCCTGGCTCCCCTCCCTCCCTCCCTTTACTCCCTAGGATGCGGTTTCATAAATGAAAATGCTATGGTTCCCAACCTAATGGCCAATTTAAAACTAATATCCCTTAATGTAAAAGGTCTTAACATCCCTGAGAAGAGATCTAGGGTCCTTCACTCAATGTATATTGAAAGAGCTGACGTGGTGTTCTTACAGGAGACCAACTTTAAAAAGGGAGCAGCCCCAAAGTTATACTCTCGCCACTTCCCTATAAGCTACTATAATGATTTCTCCGAGAATAAGTCTAAGGAAGTTGCAGTTCTGTTTTAAAAAAACATCCACTTGTCTGAAGCAACGGAAACTCCTATAGGGGATGGAAGGGGATATTAATAAAAGCAACTATCGCCAACCAAATATTTACATTTGTAAACTTATATCTCCCCAATAAAGGTCAGCTGCTCTTCCTGAAGACTGCTCTTGAGTCAATAGAACATTTAATAGAAGGTGTACTTGTAATGGGAGGTGATCTCAACTGGGCTATAGAGCCATCCTTAGACTCCACATCCACCTCGACTACACTTCCAATTAGAGACTTACTGCGCTTCAAAGTACTATTGCATGATTTCCAGCTAATAGACACATGGCGACTATTACATCCTAGGGATAAAGACTATACATTCTATTCGCATCCTCACAACTCTTATACCCGTATAGACTACTTCTGTCTAAACCATAAGTCCCTAGAATGCCTCGTTGACGCCTCAATAGGACAGATAGTGGGCTCTGACCATGCTCCTATAACTCTCACCTTGTCACTCCTTCACCCCCTACCTGCCAATGGAATTGGCGTTTTAACGAACAGTTTCTGAGAGAAGATGACTGTAGGAAGCAGATAGCAGATACAATAGAGGACTATATAACACTAAACTCGACCGACGACATATCCCCCGTGACATTATGGGAAGCGCACAAATGTGTAGTCCACGGTAAATGCATCCAGGTAGGCTCCTATCTTAAAAAGAAAAAAGCAGAATGTCGTGAGACTCTGCTTACTAAAATCAAGACATTAGAATTGATTCATAAATCCTCCTTGACTCCTGACGTGTTTATAGAACTCCAGGAAGCAAGGACATCGTTAAACAGCCTGCTCAACGAAAATACCCGTAGGGCCTTCTGCCGCCATAAGTTTCATAGGTGGGGAAACAAACCAGGGAAACAGTTAGCGAGAGCCCTACGTGCCCAAAGGTCCTTAACATATATAAAGGAAATGAAAGATTCCACAGCTAAAATACATGTCAATAACACTAAGATGGCAGAGATCTTTCAAAACTATTACACAAACCTTTACAATCTCTCCTCCCTGAATCCCCCGAAAGATCCACTGGCCCATGAACATGTAATTAAAGCATATCTAGAGGAAATTCAATTCCCAATCCTCCCCGCTGACTTAGCGGTACCCCTAAATGACCCTTTCATGGACACCGAGCTACAGTCGGCTTTAAAGTCCACTCCATCAGGTAAAAGACCAGGCCCAGACGGCTTCACCATAACATATTATAAAGCATTCCAAGACAAGCTCTTGCCTCTCCTCCGACGGGCTTGCAATGCGGTCTCTTTAGACTCTCCCTTTTCTACCCAGTCCCTGGAAGACCACATTGCGGTAATACCGAAAGAGGGTAAAGACCCAGCCCTCCCCTCCAGTTATCGACCCATATCTTTACTTAATGTGGATGTCAAACTATATGCGAAACTACTCGCAAACCATCTATCTCCGATAATCCCACAAGTAGTCTATTTAGATCAGGTGAGGTTTGTGCGTGGGAGAGAGGCAAGAGACAATACCATAAGGGTCATTGACTTGATTTCACAGGCACAATCCACCAACACCCCCACCATGCTCCTCTCCACGGATGCCGAAAAGGCCTTTGACCGGGTAGACTGGAAATTCATGGAGACGACTTTGCGCTACTTAGGTATTAATGACCCATTTCTGCAAAAAATCCTTGCCCTATACAGATCTCCTTCTGCCCAAGTAAGAGTTAATGGCATGCTCTCTGAACCAATAATCATATCAAACGGGACAAGACAGGGTTGTCCGTTATCGCCCTTGATATTTGTAATATGCATGTAAGCCCTGACGAGAGCCATTAGACAGAATCCGAACATCAGTGGACTAACAGCTGGAAAGGGATACCATCGGCTAGCCTTATTTGCTGATGACCTTTTGGCAGTTATTACAAACCCTGTAATATCACTCCCAAATCTTATGTCAGAATTCTCACACTTTGGGAAATTATCAAATCCTTAATTATACCCCCCTACTGCAAACGGTACGAAGAGAAATGTCACAGTGGGCCACTCAGAAGTTCTCTTGCCTAGGTAGAATGAATATTGTAAAAATGAACATATTGCCTAGGTTTCTCCACCTATTCCAAACGATCCCATTAAAACTTCCATCACAACACATAGCTGAAGCTCAAAGAGCAATTTGTAGATTTGTTTGGGGAAATAAGAGGCCCAGATTTAAACATTGTTACCAATTTCGTAGGAAGACCCAGGGAGGTCAGCAGCTCCCCATGCTAATGGCATACCACCAGGCCTCGGTCTTACACAGAGTACTGGACTGGTCGAGAGTGGACTTAAAACAGTGGGTAGACTTGGAGCGACACTCCTCCGATCTAAATTTACAGGTAGTACCGTGGCTCCCAAACATAGTGCGTTCCACACACCTAACAGTAGAGCCTACTCTAGCTTGCTGGAGATCCACACGATACAAGCTAGGTCTCACAACACCGACTCATTACTACTTCCTATCATCAACAACCCAGAGTTTCCACCAGGCACTAATGGACAGATAGCCACTAGGTGGCAATGTAAAGGTCTCTCTAGGGCAGGTCTGGGCAACACCGACCCTCCAGATGTTGATGAACTACACATCCCAGGATGCTTTAGTTTTGCTATGTGGCCATGCTGAAACTGATGCAAGGCTGAATTAAAATCAGAGAATTTCACTGAATTAAAATCAGAGAAAGACCTACCCCAGACAGACACTTGGTTCTACCTTCAAACACAACATTTTATCCACTCGAAGAGACCTACCGCTACATTAGCAAAAGACCCTACACCATTTGAAGTGCTGTGCTCCCACCCCTCGGAACCCGCACATATGATCTCAGCAATCTATAAGGTTGTTCTACATAATTGTACTACTGATGTTCCCTCCTTCTGTACGGCTTGGGACTCAGATCTTTCTCCGCGAGGAATACACATAAAATGGGAAAAACATTGGCCCTTATTCTAAATCGGACGGTACGGCCCGCGTGCGGCCGTACCGCCGATGTTTTTGTTCTGCACATGCGCAGAGGTCATTCTGCGCATGTGCAGCCCCCTTCGCCGCAGACGGATTTCGTCCGCCGCAAAGGGGGCGTATAGGGGCGTGAGGGGCTTCAGCCCCTCATTACCCTATGTGTACGCCCCGCGTTTCATGGGCGTTCCCATGCAAACGCGGGGCGTGTGCATGGTAATGAGGGCATGACGCCCTCATTACCATGACATGGGGGCGGAAAGCTGACGTCGCCGGATGTCAGCTTTCAGCCCCCTTTCAAGCTCCCACACGGACGATTGTCCGTGTGGTCTGAGCTTGCGGGAGCTGCCGCGGCGTGCGGGCCTGCCTTCGATGGTCGTCGACCATCGAAGGCAGGGGGCAGCTCCCACCATGGTGGAGGCGTAGCCTCCACCATTTTTGTGCGGATCGCCAGCCGTCCGTGTACGGACGGCCGTGGCGATCCGTCGGGTGGGCGGCCCTTGGTTTGTGCGGTCGGAGCCCCGTGTGCGGCTCTGACCGCACCAACCAGAATAAGGGCCATTGTGAGAACATGGCTCGGTGTTCGACGAGTCTGGAGGTTGTGGAAATGCAGTACAAATTACTGACTAGATGGTATAGATGCCCTACCCTGATACACAAATTCTTCCCCGCAGTATCCCCCCTCTGTTGGCTCTGCAACTCCCAAAGGGGAACCCTGGTTCACATATGGTGGGACTGTCCCAAAATTGCGGCCTTTTGGAAATTGGTTATTCAACTCTCCTCTGTGATCCTGGGATCCCGAGCACCTGATACACTAGAATTTTGGTTGTTGTCCCACACCACCATACCCTATGCAAAATATGAACACTCACTCTTAAAACATCTTAACAATGCAGCGAGGGCGGTGGTCCCAGTACACTGGAGGTCCATAGATCCTCTTACCATCTTGGAATGGTTCCAGAGGATAGAATTCTATAGAACCATGGAGGACATTTACTATGAAGCATTAGATAAACAGTCTGATTATGTGTTTACATGGCTACCGTGGATTGAATTTAAATCTTCCTCCGCATACAAAAGATACATACCAACAGACAGGTCCACACTTTGGCCCTTATTCTGGTTGGTGCGGTCAGAGCCGCACACGGGGCTCCGACCGCACAAACCAAGGGCCGCCCACCAGACGGATCGCCACGGCCGTCCATACACGGACGGCTGGCGATCCGCTCAAAAATGGTGGAGGCTACGCCTCCACCATGGTGGGAGCTGCCCCCTGCCTTCGATGGTCGACGACCATCGAAGGCAGGCCCGCACGCCGCGGCAGCTCCCGCAAGCTCAGACCACACGGACAATCGTCCGTGTGGGAGCTTGTAAGGGGGCTGAAAGCTGACATCCGGCGACGTCAGCTTTCCGCCCCCATGTCATGGTAATGAGGGCGTCATGCCCTCATTACCATGCATACGCCCCGCGTTTGCATGGGAACGCCCATGAAACGCGGGGCGTACACATAGGGAAATGAGGGGCTGAAGCCCCTCACGCCCCTATCCGCCCCCTTTGCGGCGGACGAAATCCGTCTGCGGCGAAGGGGGCTGCACATGCGCAGAATGACCTCTGCGCATGTGCAGACAAAAAACATCGGCGGTACGGCCGCACGCGGGCCGTACCGCACGATTCTGAATAAGGGCCTTTGACCTTTGTTCCTCAACAAATCCTACATAAAAAACTTTGACTCAATGAAACTAGCAGACTTACGGAACTTATGTTTCATACCTCTACACCAGCATCGCCCCCCACCCCTGCACTCCCATTCTCCTCCCTAATTCTCTTAACCCCCTGTCTTGTCATCCCATAGCTACTGTATTTAATGGATTATGTTGGTAAACATAAGAAATTAGACCAGACTAAAAATTGAGATAGATAACTTTATTCCGGAACGACAACATCTTATTTGATTTGTACTGTTAATCTTTGTTGCCAAGAAATGTACAGTCTGTATAACATTGCATGTTTGATCTACTTGTAATGACTTCAATTCAACTTAAAACCTAAATAAAGAATATATATATAAAAAAAGGTCAACACAAGCATTAGGTTGACTTTGGGAAGGTCAACAGTCAAAAGTCGACATGTACTTATTTCATGCTTTTATTCCAATGCAACCACCCTTAAGTCATATTAACAGAACAGAGATCATGCTACTACTTCTTAAATAAATTAGGAGGTACTAGACCCTAAAATGAGGTAAAAAAAATCAGTTTATTAGGATGTTATCGCATTTTCTATATGTACCAAGATCCAGAATGCCTGATGCCTTCAAAAGCATGGTCCCACTATGTAATGCCATCTTTGGGTGATGTTGCCCAATTGAGCTCTTTTCATGACAACCCCTGAAAGGGATCTAATCAGATCCCTACCAGCATGCCCCATGTTGCAAGCATCCCTCTGCACATGCGCAAAAGGGCTCCTGCACCCTAAAACCAGAAGTCCTTCTTTTGCAAAGGACAGCTCTCATTGGAAGGGATGTCCTTTATGAATTTCATGGTACCTACCAGCATTATTTACGTCAGTATGTACCCAATAAGTAGTGGGATTTACCACAATGGTTCTAAGCATAACATTCACAGAGACTGTACTCTTTAAAGCCATGAAAAGCTTACTACTATCACCACCATTAACCCCATTGATATAGAGAATCGCTCCGTGTGTATGGCCCTGAGCATCAGCAATAATAGACAAATTTTTATTATGGATTATTAGAGAACAAATCACTTGTGCATCGCTTGTCTGCCACCATGTGTGTGTACGGGGTTTTACTCTTTCTTAAACAGACCTATCAAACTGTAACCTTCATTAGTTGGTGATATATAAATACAATAACAATACATTAAAAACAGAGTGTTATTAATGTCAATAGGTGGGGTCTCAAAATCTAAGATCCACTGTAAATTATGTCCAAATCAATAACAATCATGTGTTCAGTTTCATGATTTTCACTGCCTTTACCTAGAGACTTATTCCTGTTTAGATGATGGGTATAGTTTTGCAATCATAAGAATGTGCGTTTCCTCTGTCACCTTTCTAGAACAGAAGTGTGAAATGCTGCTAGTTCCCCCATCTCATTCATATATAAATTATTCTGCAAACCTAGTTCTAAACCTGCAATTCTGTTTGCAAGAATTAACGAAGAGTAGAAGAGTATAGGCTTTAAAGAAAGATGTAGAATATTTTAAGTAGTTTTTTTATGCTTTATGGGAGATTAAATATATCTAGAATTGCATTAGCGCTTCGCTGAGCATTTAGCTACAGGCTCAGAAGGGAAAGAGAGATATAATGGTTTTAATGTAACTAAGACTTGTGGATTTGTATTTCGCTTCCCTGCTGAGCTGTCTGTTCTATATTTTTTCTAAAGAGCCCTGATTATCCTAACAGTGAAAAGAGCAGCTATTAAAATACATTGGTTAATGCAATTAATTTAAGATTCCAGACCTCATTTGGGAGTACTGTCCAGAGATAGACCTCATTGTAGAGCTGACAACAGATTTCTGTGGTGCAGGCCTATTACCGCTGTTTGTGGAAAAAATACTACCTAATATTAAGAAAATGTGTTTTTTATCTCTTAAAGTAATTAAACTTATTAAAGTAATTAAACTTATTATCTGTTCTCCAGAACCACTTCATGGGCTAAACTTACAAAGCAGCAGTTTGGGATCATTTATACCCCTTTCACATAGCAAAAAATTACCGGGTGCAAGTCGTTTTGACCCGGTAATTAGTGCGATGTGAAAGCAGATACCATGTCCCTTAAACGGGTGGCAACACAGCAATACAAACCGGTAAAAAAGCAGAGTTCTTACCGGTTCATTACCGTGTTGCTTGGTGGTGTGAAGGGGTTAAAAGGGTCAATACACCTGTTTCCTGTTCACACTATGGAGTAGGCAGCGCTTGAAGTAGCGCCAGCTCTAAGTGCTGCTTCCTCCCCTGCCTTAGATGATGCGCAGGCTCAATGCCGCGTCCCTGGATGACATCAGCGAACCGGCATTATTGCCGGTTCGCTGTGGGGATGTGAACATCCCAAAATGAAGGTCCGCGCCGGGACTGATCCGTTTCAAAGTCCCGGTGCGAACCTTCATTTTGCGATGTGAAAGCAGCATCAGAAACCACCGTCAATTGACGTTGGTGTATATGACTAGTTGATAGCATTTACTGATCAGCAGTTTAAGTGTCAAAACTGAATCTACCAACAATTTACGGCAGTTTCTAAATGACAACCTGCTATGGCATGTTCTATTTGGCAGCAGTTTCTATAGAAACTGCTGCACATTAAGAGCTCTTCTATTCATATTCATTAAATGGTGCTTTTACAGAAACAACATTCGCCTAACATCATAGAAACAGCTGGTTACTTTCACTTTGTTGGATTTTGAGGAGTTTAAGAGGAGAAGAAAAAGTTGTAGGAAAGTATAAGGGGCGGGATGTATTAAAATACATCGCCGCCCTTCGCGCCCACCCCCCCCCCCCGCCGCAATGCCGATATGTACTAACATATGCGATAGGGGGAGGAGAGGTTTACCTTCCAGGGTCCAGGAGGACCCTTCAGGAAGGTAAGCCAGAGGGGGGGTCGGCGAGGCGGCGGGTTTGCGGCGGCGGGCGGCGAAAAGAAGCCCATAGGCTTCTCATAGGGTATCGCCACCCAAAGGTGGCGATACCCTTCACTGCAGTATCATTTTTGATACATAGGAAAATACGGTAAAATCGGGGTTTTACCGCATTTTCCATTTGATACATCTCGCCCTAGGAGAGAGAAGTGATTGCTAATTGTGGGGACTTTTACATTTACCTTATTTTTTGTTCTGTACAGTATGGGGGAAATTTACTAAAGGAAATTTGTAAAAAATAGGTGTATTTGTATCCAGAAATACACTTATCTTTGACATTTACTATCCCGAAAATACGGCAATTCGTATTCGTATTGATAGCACATCAATAGGCATACGATTTGCCGTATTTTCGGGATAGTAAATGTCAAAAATAAGTGTATTTCTGGATACAAATACACCTATTTTTTACAAATTTCCTTTAGTAAATTTCCCCCTATATGTCTAATTAAGGTGTGTTTTTCATGTAGATCTTTTTTTGGCATGGGTAGCATAAGCACATGTGTGTACATGCACATAATTGCACACATGCGCCATTGGCTGTCTGTGGTGCAATCCTAGATGCAAATAAGATGCATCCCGATGCACGACTACCTGTGCCGCCTTAATTTGATAAGTGTCACATATCAAATTAATCGGCTTGGCGTACATAACTTGCTTTTTCTTTTAGTACTCCCATACAGCTTGAAAAAGGACTAAAGGGGAAATGTACTTGGCAATGGGGAGTGATAAAATGATGAGAGTCAATCAGCTCCTGTCATGTTATAGGCTGTATTTAAAATAATGTCAGGAGCTGTTTGGCTGATACTTTGGGCCTGGTTCATGTTGACTTGCAATTGTGCAAATTCGGCCCCATCCCGATGTTTTGGGGACTGCGCATGCACATGCTCTATTATGCGCATGTGCAGCCTTCCCTGCGAATGACTTCGGCGACTTGCATAGTCGCCGAGCTATTCGCAAGAATCATGGCAGGCCGGGGGCGGATGAGGGGCAGGTGCACGGGATGCCCAGCATTTAATGGGCGTGCCCACAAAAATGATGGGTTGGCCCAGGAAATCACTGGTCTTTCCCATGCGAATGCAGATGGGCAGATGCCTGCTGGAGGCGGGCGGCTGATGGCACATGAGATCGGAGCCTGCCTCGTTCTCTGAGCCACACACCCCAAATATAGGTCATCAAATGATTTTTGGCCCATGCTCTGCCATGCTTAATATCCATTTGCAGTGGGGATGTTCGCGTGGCGTTCAGTCACTCGCCTGGCGGGTGGCATTAGAGGATTCGCTAAGCAGCTCATTTTTGCTGCTTAGTGAGCCTTTGTGAATCGAGGCCTTTATCTATATCCAAGGCTTAGTACATCTCCCCCTAAAGGACCAAAGTGCATTGGTGGAAGACTGTGAGGTGATGCCTGCTGCAGAGAGCAGGCATGTCCAACGTTGGCCCTCCAGATGTTTTGAAACTACACATCCCAGCATGCTTTGCAATAGTTTTAGCATTCTCTAATAGCAAAACTGTGGCAAAGCATGCTGGGATGTGTAGTTTCACAACATCTGGAGGGCCAACGTTGGACATGCCTGCTTTAGAGGAACCACACTGTAACAAGGAGGAGTGTGTTTACCTGGGAATGCCACCCATCCAAAAGTAAAAATGTAGATGCAAACTCCATAGTACCAAGCACTGCTAATCGGAATAATTGTAATGAACTTGAGGTGCTTGGCATACTTTTAGGCCCAAAAATATCGGCCCACCAATCAGCATCCAAGTGACCAGGGTCCCTAACACTCAGTTCAAGTCTGGGGCATGGGACCCCACTGAAGACGACAAGTAAATGGCTCACTTGCAGCCTTCCAAGACTACTGTAAAGAGAGGTAAGTGCGAACTTAATCAAAGATATATAAAATGTAGAGGCAGAAAGCTATAAACAAGTACGAGAGACAAACTGAATGTGAAACACCATGGCCAGAGAGACCCCAGCTGGGCACACATTGCATGATATTTTAAATGATTTGACCAATTTCAATAGAAACGATCAGATCATCCATTGTGTATGCATTATGTCGCTGATGATGCATGTGCCGTCAGCAACAGCAACATCCTCCATCATCTGTAAATGCAGGACAATGGAGGACATCGCCAGCTAGGATCAAGCTCCAGAACGCAGCATGATTGGCACTAGCTCTCAATCACTGCCGACATCGGCTATCGTGTAGTCACCTAACCCGCATCAAAGAGATTGCTGACACTTGCTGTGATACAGCCAGACTAAGCATCCCAGTGGAATGGAAACCTCCATTCATCCCAGACTGATCAGGACAGGAGTGTGTGCCGTTGCATGAAAACTCCACTGATTTGGAGAAAGATGTACTAAGCACTGAAAAGTCATAACATGGGAAGTCTTACGGCGGGATGTACTAAGGGAAAATGCGGTAATACGGGGGTTTTACCGCATTTTCCTATGTACCAATACACACAATGATAGTTTATTGAGGGAACTAGTATACAGAATTAGTGAAACACTGAGGGGTATATTTACTAACGTGCAGAGTTTTAAGAGTGGAGATGTTGCCATTAGCAATCAATCAGATTCTAGCTGTTATCATCTAGGTGTTCGATAAACCCACACTTTAGTAAATATGACTTTGAGAGTCCAGCTTGAATACATGAGGGAATACTATGAGTTCAGATTAAGTACAATACAAATGAAGGTAACCACAGGAAATATAATTCGAGTACACAGTGGTCACAACGGAAAACCTGATAAGTAGTCTGAAGTTTGGGTACTTGTGTATTTGCAGGGTGCCCAATTTACATATGTACGGCACCGTAGGAATATCGCATCGCATCAATTTTCCTTAGTTATATTTAGTGCACCCCTGCCCGCGGATCGCAACGCATTGCATGCGATTTGCGGTGCAATGCGATTTTTCATTGTATAAGTACCCATGCGATGAGATGGTACTTCATTTTAAAAGCACCCATGCACACCCCCCACTATTCATGTTACCCTGAAGTGTGGTGAGCACAGCTATCCCTGTGCGGGGACGCAGTTACGAGTCCTCCCGACCTTTTCATACCCCCACTATCCATGTCGGTGAGGAGTTGACTTTATAAAGTGTGGCAAGCGCAGCGAGCCACCGAGCCCGAAGCGTGGCGAGCGGACGCGGAATACATGTAAAGTAATCCGCCTATATACTTTATAAAAATCAACTCCAAGCCAACGAGGATGCTTCGGGGTGACGTCGATTGTGGGGGTGTGCATGGGTGCTTTTAAAATGAAGTACCATCACATCTCATTCCATGGGTGCTTATACAATGAAAAATCAAGAAAACTGTTGTTTCCTGGCACACAAGTATCCAGACACAAGTTATAATCCAGCAAGGTGATGGATCAGCATTAAATAGACAAGTGTCACATAATAAGTAAGCAATTGCCTGACACCTAGCCGGTGAACAGACTCTGAAGAGCAACACCTTTGGAAGCTTCCAGAATTGCAGCTCTGATTCCACAAGGTGACCCCTGGTGATGGACAATTCATACTGATGTGAATTGTGAGAGAGTGAATTTGCCCTCTCCATTTCATCCACTTACAGAGACTTAAACAATGGGTGTAAAGGTTGTTTGCACTAAAGGGGGTGTGAGTGTAAGTTTGGTTTGAGCAGAGCCGGCCCTAGTCTAAATGACGCCCCAGGCAAGATTTTGGATGGTGCCCCCTAGCACCGCCACTAGTTCCACCTCTGACCCTGCTCCCCTTTCCCAGCACCATCAACCCTCATCATAGCAGTCATCATTTTGGTGCTCCTACCCGCAATATTTTAAATAGAAACAGCACACACATTCGGTGCGCAGCCCAAACAGGGGTGTGTTCTTGCTGGAAAAGGTGCATGGCATTGGCCACACAATAGTACCCCCAATTCAAATTATGCCACACAGTAGTGCAACTTTATTCACATTATATCTTGCAATGGTGTCCCTTATTCATGTTACATCACATAGTAGTACCACTTTACCTTATGTATATTACTCCTACATTATTCACATTATACCCTTAGAAAAAAATCCTGAGAAAATATTGTATTTTAAGCACCTCCATGGCCACACTGCAACCCAGCACAAAGCAGTGTGTGCTGGGTAGAGGAGAAGAGCTGCAGCTGCTGCTGTCACTTAAGGAGAGGGGGCCCTTCCATCAGACTTTGGCCGGGGTAATTTGTACCCCCTACCCCCTACCCCTTTCTCTCTGTACCCCTGATAATACCACACAGTAATGCCCCTTACACATGACACACATTATTAATGTCCTTATAACCATAATGCCCCTTACACATTATGCCAACCTTTATTAATGCCCTTCATACACATAATGACACACATAATGCCCCTTACACATATGTTGCACATTATTTATACCCTTATACACATAACACATAATGCCTGTTACACATATGTCGCACATTATTAATGCATTTATACATGACACACATAATGCCCCTTACACATATGTTGCACATTATTAATACCCTTATACACATGACACACATAATGCCTGTTACACATATGTCACACATTATTAATGCATTTATACATGACACACGTAATGCCCCTTACACATATGCGAACACTATTGCACAACCAACCCACCCGCAGACAGCACTCGCACAGCCGCTAACACTGTGACCTCTGCCTCTGCTTGGATACAGATGTTTCCTCATACATCTTGACTCAATAAGCCATGCAGCTCCTGGCCAGTTCTGCTAACGTTGGGTGCCTTTTTTGCTGAAAATTCATCTTATTTGCATTGTTATGACCACACAAGGAGCTTCCAATGATTAAAATGATATGTGGCATGCCTATATTCTGTGTGCAACTGTGGCTGTACCTGGATAAAGAATGCTATGTTACAATGATTTCCATGAATACACTATTTCATATGCAGATTCAGCCTCACTCACACACAGAATATAGGCATGCTGCATATCATTGTAATCAACAGAAGCTGCAATTGCCTAGTTTGCCTATGCCTAACGCCGGCTCTGGGTTTGAGTAATGACTCTAGGCTCATATAAATAAGTTACTGTACAATTTAGAGCTCTGGACTCAATGTATATGTGACTGCTTAAGTACTAAATTAGTACATCAGGACACAGTCATAATTATCATTTATCTGATTTTATAGTAATTCAGTTGGACTATAACATTTCTGCAATTTTAACCTAATGGACTTTGTTGTCAAAACACACAATAAAAATACATATGATATAACCAATGCAATGAAATTCTGTCCCACTTATAGCAATGAGCATTTAGCTACAGGCTGAGTCAGGCAGGCCGAGAGAGGTCTTCTTTTTCTCTGGACAGTCAATACCTAGTGATGGGTATCTTTATTGTGGCTGCCATGCCTAGAATTGGGTAAAAAGTAGCCATCTGGGAAATGGGTTTAATTCACTGTAACAGATATAAAGGGGGTTCACACGCAAAGGCAAATTCACTCTCTAACAGACAAAACCATGTGAACTGCAGGTGGGGGAGATCTAACATGTGCGGAGAGAGTTAGAGATGGGTGTTATATTGTTTATGTGCAGGATATATTCTGGACGCTTTATTTTTACACTACAATATAGACATCAGTTTGAAGTACAAACCCCGGTACTTGTGTAGTTTCACGTCACCACCGCGCGCACAGTCTGTATTTACTGTTTCTCATGAAACTTGGCTGCCAGACTCTGTGTTTACTGTGCGCGTGCCGCTCTAGATGTTTTCAGCACAGCGCGTGGCTGCTTTACATATGTAATCTAAGTTATCAGCGTAGCGCTGGCAGCAGCAGCAGCGCACGCTGACAGGTCATTGTGGTACTTGTAGTTCCACAGTGAAATAGACAGTCCTGCACACCGCTAACAATGGGGGCATGTAAACTGGACACCCCAGCACACCGCTATCAAAGGGGGTCAGCGTAGCACTGGCAGCAGCAGCGCGCTGCCCAGCGCTGCCAGGTCATTGTGGTACTTGTAGTTCCACAGTAAAATAGACAGTCCTGCACACCGCTAACAAACGGGGCTTCTAAACTAGACACCCCGGCACACCGATATCAAAGGGGGTGTCCCAAATGTAGACGCTAAATTTAGACGCTTTAGCGTCTAAATTTACACTCCATGCAAACCGCTAAGAAGGCTGCACCTAAATTTAGACGCTAAAGCGTCTAAATCTAGACTCCCTGCAAACTGCTAAGAAGGGGGCATCTAAATTTAGATGCTAAAGCGTCTACATTTAGTTGGGTCTAGGGATACATAGGGGTGCACTGTGCAAAACACTATTAAACCTGTTCACAATGACATTAGTTGACGTAACAGCTGTCGACCTTGTTAATTCCACTATCCACACCACCCGAGCGAGCGCAGCGAGCCCCACGTGGAGACGCGGAATACATGTAAAGTAATCCGTGTCCGCTCGCCACGATTCGGGCTCGGTGGCTCGCTGCGCTCACCGTACTATATAAAATCAACGCCGACGTGGATAGTGGGGGTATGAAAAGGTCGGTCGGACGCGTACCGCGCCCCCTCGCCACGCTTCGGGGTGGCGTGGATAGCGGAGCTGTTTCAGGAACACTTTCACACCTGCAAAATCATACACCTGAGACAGTAATTTTTTAACTATTAACTGGTTTTTAGTTAAACATAACGAAGAATAAGGAAGAAAAAATGATTAAAAAAAAATATATAATTAATTTAAAGAACAATAAAATTTAGAAAGAAGTCATGATTAAGAACATGAAGCAGCTGCTGCATCATCACCACCACTTGCAGAGGAATCAGCTGCTGATGTGGATGCTGTCGGCTCTGCGTCGTGATCTTTGTCAAGTTGGGGGAGCAGGGTCAGCGCGTACAGGATGCGCTTAAAGGGGTCGTGTGCGCCTACATTCTTCTTCCAGATAAACTCCTGGAGGTATGAGTCCAGGTGATGGCGCGCGGTCCCCCTTTGGCGCTTATTGCGCCACTTGCAACTACCCCACAACCGTTCAATGTTCTGGGTGTGCACCCCAGTGTCAGGATCCACAAAGTGGTACTTGTGGTTCACTTTCGCATGGTGGTACCTGGCCTGCTCCAACTGCTGCGTGTTATATGCCCTCCAGCAGTCTCTAAAGATGGTGGTACCTGGTTCCACGTTGCCCTCAATGGCAGCCATTAGAGTGCCGCATCCCGCCGCTCCACTGCAGTGATGAAGCACTGGCCTGTCTCCCTCGAGATGCCCCCGAAGACCCACTGCTGGGGCAGCATGCGTCCATCGTGGCTCTTTCTCTGGATGTAGAGGCTCTCGTCCACCTCTACAATGGTACCTGGCCCTCCAATGCGCTGCTGAGGCTGCGGTAACAGGTCCACTGTGCAGGCCTCCCTCATCAGGTTGTTGTACAAGACTGTTGTCTTCTGAGAAATGTTGATGTGCTGGTCACAGAACTTGATGCTGGTCAGCTCTTCAGCCCAGCAGTACACAAAGCGGATCAGGGTGACAAAGCTGAGATGACACCCCCTGAACCACTGTGATGACCTGCCGCTGATTTTCTTGCGGCAGCTGCGGATATGACAGCGCCACATCCTTTTCCTCACACTCAGCCTCATGGGGTGGCCATTGGGGCAGGTCTGGGTGTGTGGCAGGAATTGGTGGGCCTGCAGGAATGCCACCGCCTCCTCCTCCGTCTGCGGCAGAGTGAAAAGAGTCAGGTTCGCCATCGCCATAGTCAGGTTAGCCATCGCCATCATACACGTCCGTCTCTCACACAATCCTACTACGATTACTGCGTACCACTCTGACTGACTACATTACGCTGTCCGCGCGGTACTAAACACAGACTGTGCGCGCGAAGTCTGGCAAGCTGCCAAGTTTCATGAGAAACAGTAAATACAGACTGAGCGTGTGGTGGCGCCGTGAAACTACACAAGTACCCAAACCCCACCCAAATCTAACTCTCTCTGCACAAGTTACATCAGCCCCACCTGCAGTGCATATGGTTTTGTCCATTAGAGAGTGAATTTTCCTTTGAGAGTAAACCAGAATAACCCCCAAAGTTCAGTGAGCACTGTGGTAATTTGCTCCACACCAATTTTTTGTACTATAACACATTCCTAGAGAGATACTGCTCCATATAAACCAAGGAATTGAGGAATTGATGCATTCTTTATAATGGTTCTGAAAATCATGTCTGTAGCACTTGCATTTGGGAATGGACAATTCATAACATCAGCTTAAGTAACCCATTAGACCATGGGTCTTCAAACTGTGGCCCTCCAGATGTTGTGAAACTACAAATCCCAGCATGCCTTGCCACAGTTTTAACACTCCCTTATAGCAAAACTGTGGCAAGGCATGCTGGGATTTGTAGTTTCACAACATCTGGAGGGCCACAGTTTGAAGACCCATGCATTAGACTGTTTGCTGAAAACTTTCTAAACAGATACTGTAAGCCTATGATTATTTGGCGAGCTTAACCAACACAAAAGTGGGATGAGTCTGCCAGACCACTTGTCTACAACCAAAGCTGCAATGGTAAATGCTGTTATCAAAATTGAGGACATTAAGGCTAGACCAGTGGTCAGGGAATTACCCCAAATGGGTTAGAAATGTAATTCCTGGGGGTAATGGACGGTCACACTGCCGAAACACAGACGGGCATGCATAAAAATCTATATTCATGCCCAGCTGTGTCTCAGCAGCGCCAGGAATTTCCTTTCATTGCGTATAGAATCTGTATATAGATTATACAGTATATGCATGCCTGGCTGTGTGTGTTACAGTACTGTAGTTTACGACCTGACATAGTACAGTGTGCCAGGCCCTTGTGTATAAGACACTTCCCTGTATGATACCCCGGCCCCATCTCCAAGTCCACCCGCATATTCAGTCGACTAGTTGCTGCACCATCTCGGCAGCATGCAGTCTGTACTGCCGCTGCAGCGCTACGTTTCTTTGCCTGGTTATAGGCTCCTGTCAAGATATACCCATCACTAGTCTAGGGAGAAAAAATTGCACAGACAAACACTATATCATCTTGAGATACTGACACTAATAGTGGCCTGGATATCACATTATCAATGGCTATACCACACACAGCCTGGCTTGATACATCTGGCCCACAAAGAGTAACATCTATACAAAGCTTGCCTTGTGAGCCACACTTCAGAAGGCCTCTTAAAGCATTGACTGAAAGTATTCATGATCGCACAAAACAGAAAATGCCAGCGCTCAGTTTTGCCTGTCTCTTACATGGTACCAACTGCATGGCAGTATTGGCACAATGCATCACTGGGAAGGTACTGTATGAGGATGGAGAGAGATACAAGGAATGAGCCAATGGCTTACTGACCTGTACCTACCGAAGGGAGATGGGGTGCCCAATAAGATGACTACAAGGTTTTTGTTGTTGGCTTTGGGGTAAGTACTAATATTTACTTTGACTTTGCACATTCATTCTTGTACTCCATGATTTTAGACAATATAGAGTGAAAAAAAGTTGCTCAAATCTAACATGCAGATATAAACGTAATCTGTACTGTAGTTTATGTTCTTTGTTATTATTAATGGTCAGGGACACATTTAAAGAACAAATGATAATGTGTAAAGGGGGTAAGTTGGCGCTCTCTAGATGGTATATTGTTGCAGCTGCTGGTCTCCAGTAGGAGTGATGGTTGGAGACCTGCGCTCTAGATGTATATGCAACAGATTCGATCATTGTAAAAGTAATGCACAAGAATGTGGTAAAGTAAAACAATTTATTGAGCACAATGTTGCTGACTTAATTTAAATTGTTATCAACATATGCGTAATGTGATAAAAGGGGGAAGGGGAATCAAATTGCAGAGTGGGAGAAGAAGGCAGATTCTGCAAGAAACAAATGTCCATGCAATCACCGCTGCACCTGAATAGGTGTATGCGGTCTGATTGCATTCAAATGTTAGTGATGGCAAGAAAAAAAAAGGGGGGGGGGGGTAAATGGAAAAAAGGGGGGGGGGGACAGAATGACATGTCTGTAGTAAGCAAAAAAAATATGGATGAGCATGGTCTGTCCAGCAGTGGGTGGTGGGGTAGAGTCACTTTGGGGTCAAGGAGTGGCTTGTTAGTGCTGTGGACTGTACTTGTCATTGTGTTTTCTAGCACCAGACATCCAGCATCGAAATCGGATATGATTTCTGGAATCATAAGTCATATGATTTAAATAATCTTCTTATGATCATATTCATAGAAAGCAGCAGGCTATCTCCATTTTGCATACATGCTTGGTACTAGGACCAAGGTAGCTCTGTCCTCCAACTTTCTGCACCATGTGACTGAAACCATCTTTAGTACAGTGAGACTGTAAAAGATATGAAAATATAAGTCTCATACTTAGCACCAGAGATCCCAGTTATTACCTTTATGAAGCTTTTCGAGTATCCCAACATCGCAATCTGCAAGCAGTACCGGCTGGTGAGCTGTATAAAAACCCATTTCACTCAAAGTTTCAATCTATGAGAACCAGGGTGTATGCACCAGTGAGTGCATCTGTGCCTGCTAACTTCAACATCACTGGATATGTATTTGGGCTATTTCTAGTTTTAGTCATCTGTTTCTTTATGCCTCATTAACTCCTAACATACGTGTATGCATTTTTGTTTTTTGTTTTTATAAAGTAATGTGGCCATTACTTGTAGCCCCCAAACAGAAGATGCGGGACAACGCATCTGCATTGGCCAACTGTGTACCTGATCTATGTTCGACCGTAAACTTAAAATCTTGCAATGATAGTTACACGAGCATTCTGACCTCTGTTTACATCCATCCATTTTAGAGGCGTGATCTGTCACTAGCCTGAACTGTCTTCCTAAGAGGTAATACCTCAAGGTATCTAATGCCCATTTAATGGCCAAAGCCTCCTTTTCTACAATGACAAACCTTTTTTCATGTTCTTTGAGTTTCCTACTCAAATAGATGATAGGGTGTTTGTCCCCATCTCTGAGGCATCTGTCTGTACAACAAATTCTTTTGAGAAATCTGGTGTTATCAGTACAGGTTGTGAACACAAAGCCACTTTTAACGCTTGGAAAGCTTTTTCTGCATCAGAGTTCCATTTCACCACATTTGACTGCTTCCCTTTGATAAGGTCTGACAACGGCACTGCTGTGGCCACAAAATTAGGAATAAATCATCTATAGTACCCAGTTATTCCCAAAAAAGCCCTTACTTGTTTTTTATTCACTGGACAAGGCCAGTTTTGAATAGCAATTTTGTTCAATTGGGGCTTAATCAGACCTCTACCAATGGTGAAGCCCAAGTACTTAACCTCCTCCATTGCGAGGCAGCATTTCTTTGGGTTAGCAGTAAACCCTGCTTCTATGATTGAGTCCAGTACTGCTTGTACTTTAACCAAATGGGTCCGTACTGTGAATTACCACATCATCCAAAGAGGCAGCTGCATATTTTCTATGGGGCCTCAAAATTGTATCTATCATCCATTGAAAGGTTGCTGGAGCCCCATGCAACCCAAAGGGTAACATCTTATGCTGGTATAGCCCCTCCGGAACCGAAAAGGCTGTTTTTTCTTTTGCGCTATCAGTTAAAGGTATCTGTCAGTAACCATTAGTCAGTTCCAATATGGTGAGAAACCTGGCTGTTCCCAGCCTTTCTATAAACTCATCCACATGGGGCATGGAGTATGCATCAAATTTGGACACCTCATTTAATTTACGAAAATCATTACAGAAGCGTATGCTACCGTCTGGCTTCGGGATGAGAACTATAGGACTGGACCACTCACTGTTGGATTCCTCTTTGACTCCAAGTTCTATCATGTTTTAACTTGTTTAGAAACAGCTTCTATCTGAGCTTCAGGAATCCTATATGGCTTTAAATGAACCGTGACCCCTGGTTCTGTGACAATGTCATGTTTTATTATGGTCGTTTTGCCAGGCAGTTCTGAAAATATCTCCGTATTTCGGATGAGAAATTCTTTAACCTAATTGCTTTGATCAGCTGACAATGTCTCCGACACCTTCACTGCGGGAAGCAACTGAGGTGAAGACACCGAAGAGCAAGGCTCCGTTGACAGAGAAAACCTATCTTTCCAAGGTTTTATTAAGTTATCATGGTAGATTTGTTCAGGTTTTCTCTTTCCTGGTTGAAATACTTTATAATTAACCTCATTCACTTTTTACCGAATCTCAAATGGACCCTGCCATTTAGCTAGGAACTTGCTTTCCACAGAAGGCACCAACACAAAAACTCTATCCCCCGGAGCAAATTCCCAGATCTTAGCACTCCGGTTATATACCCTCTGTTGAGCACTTTGGGCCTGTTCCATGTGCTCTCTGACAATAGGTACCATGGGCTGCAATCCTATCCCGCATTTGTGATACATGCTCAAAAATGCTTTTATAAGGAGTGGGTTGTCCTTTCCACGTCTCCTTGGTAATGTCCAACAGCCCACTGGGGTGTCTACCATAGTACAAATCAAACAGAGAAAACCCCATAGAGGACTGAGGAGCTTCTCTGATGGCCATCAACAAGTAGGGCAACAAACAGTCCCAGTTTTTCCCATCTCTGTCAACAACCTTTTTTAACATACTTTTTAACGTTTTATTAAATCTTTCCACCAACCCATCAGTTTGGGGATGGTAGATAGATGTCCTGAGATGGGTGACCTTAATTTGCACAATTCATTCATGACCCTTGATATAAATGGAGTACCTTGGTCAATCAAAATGTCTTTTGGTATTTCCACTCTACTGAAAACCTGCACCAGTTCCCTAGCTATAGCCTTGGTTGTGATAGTGCGTAAAGGGACAGCCTCAGGCATAGTTCATTATTACCAGGATATACTGATGGCCCCGAGCGGACTTTAACAAGTGCCCCACGAGATCCAGGGCTATTCTATCAAACGGGACCTCTATAAGAGGCATGGGAACTAGTGGGCTCCTGAAATGAGGTCTAAGGGCATGATACTGGCATTCAGGACAGGAAGAACAATATTCATACACTTCTTTATAAACCCCTGGCCAAAATAACCTTTGTAAAACGATTTCAGTGGTCTTTTCTGCCCCTAAATGTCCTGCTGTAACATGAATATGAGCTAAATCTAGTACCGTTCTCGGTACTTGTGTATTATCACATTTTTATCGCATCGCATGCGATGCGATGCGATTTTTAGCCCCCGATTCGATTAAAAATTGTATAAGCACCCTAATGGGTGCTTTTAAGCACCCTAATGGGAATAAACTTCACTTGATTGTTACACGAAAAGCCCCGGAGTGACGCTTGTTTCTTGGAGAGAATATATATATAAATATATATTATTTATTTATTTACAGTTTCTCATATAGTGGTGCATATTCCATTGCGCTTTACAATTGGAAGCAACAGTGATTAAACAAACTGGGTAGAAATAAACAAACAGAGATAGGAGGGCCCTGCTCGCAAGCTTACAATCTATAGCGATAATAGGAGGGATACATAAGGATAGAATTCCATAGCATGGCAGTGCAGATAATAAAATAAATTTAATGGGATGCAATTAGATATGAATGCTACTGGAGGTTGTGTGGTGTTCCTGAATATGATAAACTTGCCTGAAGAGGTGAGTTTTCAGGGAACGCTTAAAAGTTTGGAGGCTAGAGGAGAGTCTTAATGTGCATGGGAGTTCATTCCATAAGGTGGGTGCTGCCCGACAAAAATCCTGCAAGTGTAAGTGGGAGCGAGTAATGAGTGTGTATGAGAGATGCAGATCTTGTGCAAAGCGGAGAGGTCGGGTGGGGATATATTTACATATGCCCACCCGTGTGTGTGTGTGTATATATATATATATATATATATATATATATATATATAGAGAGAGAGAGAGAGAGAGAGAGGTAGACGGCCTGGCACTCCCTCAGCTGGCATTCAGTACCTGGGTGCCTTCTGGAGCAAACAGGTAGTCTCGTAGGAAGGAACAGACAGCGGCACTCCAAGGGTTTTCAACAGCGTGTATTAAAGCAAACCAACGTTTCGGGGTATCATTCACCCCTTTGTCAAGGTTTAAGTGCAATAATAAGTTATTGCACTTAAACCTTGACAAAGGGGTGAATGATACCCCGAAACGTTGGTTTGCTTTAATACACGCTGTTGAAAACCCTTGGAGTGCCGCTGTCTGTTCCTTCCTACAAGACTATATATATATATATATATATATATATATATATATATATATATATATATACACATATATATATATACACATACTGAAAGACTGCTGAAAGGGTCACTAACAAATGGTTGTGTCAAGATCCACTTCTGATCTTTGATGAGGAAGTGACGTTAGATGAGGGATGCCCTCACAACGTTTTTTATTTTATTTATAATTGACATAGGTGTATCTTATTTTCTTTTATTAAAGCTGGATTATACCATCATGGGCTCGCTTCGCTCACCATGCTTCAGACATGGTGGCTCCCTTGGCTCGCCACACTTTTATATTCCCCCTCCAGGTATACATGGACCCAGTGCATGATGGTTAAAGTCAAAAGACAGAAGTGGTTCTGGCCACAACCATTAAAAAATACTGCTGGATGGTAGTGAATGGGACAAAGCCATCAGGAATTACAGGTTGTGTGAACTAGATAACCATGGGTTAAGCCACTACACTAGCAAACTGCTTGCTGACTTCAAATGCTCTACTTAATTTAATTTTGTTTTTACATAAGTTGAGAGTGGTTTCAACTCAGGGTTTTTAAATCCTCTAAATGTGTAGTAGCAGTAGTTGTTGTAGCAGTAGTAGTAGTATTAACAGGGGCGGATCCAGGATAAAATGACAGGGGGGGCACCATGATAAAAGAGGGTTTAGGTGGGGGAGGGCCAGTGTTAGTGGTGCCAGTGTACATGCTAAGAGAGCGGCAGAGAGAGGGTGGGAATGGGATTAAAAATAGGCCCTGGCATTTAAAGTATGCAGGCCCACCATGGCAACAAAAGTGAAGGATGCAGTTGTGCGCGCGCCGAAGGCGCGCTCTGGAAAAGGGGGTGTGGCCACTCATGTCCTTGAGTGTAGTGTACAACACCATATACGACTTCTACACATTATGCAACAAAATACTAGACCCCATTATACTTGCCCCTTACACATGATGCCAAATGGAATGAGCCAAAATTCACATAATGCCACAAGGATTGTGTCAAAATTCACATAATGCCACACGGATTGAGCCAAAATTTACATAATAACACACGGATTGAGCCAAAATTCACATAATGCCACACGGATTGTGTCAAAATTCACATAATGCCACATGGATTGTGTCAAAATTCACATAATGCCACACGGATTGAGACAAAATTCACATAATGCCAAATGGATTGAGCCAAAATTTACATAATGCCAAATGGATTGTGTCAAAATTCACATAATGCCAAATGGATTGAGCCAAAATTCACATAATGCCTCACGGATTGAGCCAAAATTCACATAATGCCTCACGGATTGAGCCAAATTCATAAGATGCCATATGGATTGAGCCAAAATTCACATAATGCCGCACGGATTGAGCCAAATTCATAAAATGCCATATGGATTGAGCCAAAATTCACATAATGCCACACGGATTGAGCCAAATTCATAAAATGCCATATGGATTGAGCCAAAATTCACATAATGCCACATGGATTGAGCAAAAATTCACATAATGCCACACAGATTGAGCCAAAATTCACATAATGCCACACGGATTGAGAAAAAAATTCACATAATGCCACACGGATTGAGCCAGAATTCACATAATGCCACACAGATTAAGACAAAATTCACAATACGCTTCATAAACAGGGACATTGTCCACCAAAGGCGCGCATTAAACATTTACACCATAATGTCCATTGCACGTTTAGTTACATGGCATGATGTCCATTATGTATTATGCCAAACACCATAATGCCTATTAAAAATTATGCTACATACAGTAAGTGCTACTTATCTACATGCTCATTGCCAAGGGTTCCATGCTCGTTGCCATGTGGGATTACATGCTCATTGCCAACGGGGAATACATGCTCGTGGTAAATGGGGGACAGCCGCCGCCAGGCAGAAGTGATAGCCACTGACAGTGGCAGAGCCTGGCTGTATTCCGAGCACTGCAGGTCCCAGCTATTTAAAACAATACCCATTTCACACCATAAAATGCATTCCCAGGTTGGCCCCTTTTACACCAGCCTAGTCCCTACATTTCCTGGTGTGAGGGGGAGAGAAAACCACCCCTCCCCCCCTTTAACCAGTTATCTCATTTAACCGGCTATATCTTCCGAACTAACTGACCCATTTACATGAGATAAGTTCCATATTGAAGAACTTTTGAGTGGGCTTTGAATGATTTTGGTCCAGTAAAACTGGAACGTTTGGTTACAGAGTAATCTGCCCTCAAAGAACATGAACAGCCATGAAATTACATTTCAAAAATAAAATCGATTTACACGCTATATCTCTGGAACCGATTGACCGATATGGACCATCCTGGTATCATATTGAAGGCCCAGCGATTTGGAATTGAATCACATCAATCACAAGCTCCTGTGATGCCAGGGGGGGAACTGACAGCTGTCGGAACCGGGTGGGGGTTGGAATTGACGGTTCCCATATTATCCTATGGGGAAAAAATGTTACAGCTTTGCCAGGCGATATCTCTGGTTCCCGGGGGGCTAGAGACATGGGGCTGGGCTCGTTAAAAAGCTCTGGTCCTCATCTACAAAATGAATGACAGGGGGGGCACGTGCCCGGGTGCCCCCCCCCCTGAATCCGCCACTGAGTATTAATAATGTATATTTTCAAGCAAAAACAATTGGTTTTAAAATATGAGTGTAAATGTTTGTGATGTATTCCTGCTGTAAACCAGGTGCATATTCTGAAAATGCAGAGCCCTACACATCTCGAGATGGCAAGTGCAACAATTGGTACTGTAGCTCTAGCTAGTCTTTTCTTATTGTGTCTTGATCCCTCGAATAGTATTTACTACTATACGACTATACTATACGACGCAGGGGCCATCAACTTGCATTACTTAATCGTTATTTCTAACTGTATTGCACAAGTAATTATTCTTTCCAATACTTAGAGAGAAAATAACAGATATTTGTAATTATTTTTTTTTATTATACTACAGACGCTTTTTCCTTTGAAGCGTGATACTAATATTATTATATTGTGCACAAATAGAGTAATGCAACTTTCTTACTTACTACTAAACAATACAGCCATGTATCTACACTTTCTCCATACTACCACTGTTATTAATTTGTACTATTGGCCCAGAACCAGATTACGGTTTATGAGGTCACCGATCCACCGATAGCAATGTTACTGTTGAATGTATATAACACATTCTAGTGCCCCCTGTTCACATACTGTATGTTGTAAGGAAGATACTGGTGATGTGACCATGTGTGGATGTCCACTCTGTTGCTGCCCCTGGGCGACCACCCCAGCTGCTCTATGGTTAATCCGGGGTACTTGTTTCCTATCTGGGCGCCCGCTAAGTTAATTGCGCACCATGCTATTCTCCGTAGAGAAATCTGATCGCATCGCATCGTACACATACACGATATTGAACGATGCGATGCGATGCGATCCGATTCGATTTCCCATAGGAAACAATGTTAAATGGCTCAATTTAGCCAAATTATCATAGGAACAATAGTAAATGGGCCAAAAACACCCCTGAACATTGAAATGTCCCCCCAAAAGTAGTTGACGCCACCCCGCCATCAACGTGAACCCGAAGCGTGGCGAGCGCAGCGAGCCCGCGAGGGGCGGCGGTACGCGTCCTCCGACCTTTTCATGCCCTACTATCCACTAGGGCGTGGAGTGAGAATAGAATAGTGTGGCGAGCGCAGCGAGCCACCGAGCCCGAAGCGTGGCGAGCGCAGCGAGCCCCGCGAGGGGACGCGGATACCTTCACAGGTAAACGTGTCCCTTTGCGGGCTTCCCAGGTGTCCGAGTCGCCATGGACACCTGGGAAGCCCGCGAGGGGACGCGTATAACTGTGAAGGTATCCGCGTCCGCTCGCCACGCTTCGGGCTCGCCACGCTATTCTATTCTCACTCCACGCCCTAGTGGATAGTAGGGCATGAAAAGGTCGGAGGACGCGTACCGCCGCCCCTCGCGGGCTCGCTGCGCTCGCCACGCTTCGGGTTCACGTTGATGGCGGGGTGGCGTAAACTACTTTTGGGGGGACATTTCAATGTTCAGGGGTGTATTTGGCCCATTTACTATTGTTCCTATGATAATTTGGCTAAATTGAGCCATTTAACATTGTTTCCTATGGGAAATCGCATCGGATCGCATCGCATCGTTCAATATCGTGTATGTGTACGATGCGATGCGATCCGATTTCATTACGGTGCCGTACGTAGAAAACCTGGGCGCCCAGATAGGAAACAAGTACCTAATCCGGTACTGTAGGGGCATATACGCAGTTGTTGCTTGTAACAGCAACAACAGGGGATGTGTGCTACTGAACACAAGCAGTGCTATTTTATTATATGGGCACACTGGCTAGCTGCTCCTAGTCCTACAAATCCAAGGTCCTTTGAGCAGCTGCAGATGGGACAGGGGGTATCTGTACCACCTTGAGAGGCAGGTATAGAGCTGCCCAACAGGTCTGATCTCTACTTGCATCCCAGAGTGATGCCAGACAGTGAATGGCTGTTAGCATGCTGATTGGTGGATGGCTTCATGGATGTATGGAAGCATGTGGCGAGAGGGAGTGGGACCATAGAGGGGGTAATTTTTTTAAAATAAATATTCCGTTGAATGTGTGTATAGGGAGAGACTAAGTCAGTGGTCTCCAACCTTAATTGAGCGAGAGCTACTTGCGTCAAAAAAATACAAAAATAAACTCCCGGAGAGCTACTAAAATTTGACCAATGCCCCTGATACTATGCTGCACACCATAATGCCCCTGCGCAATATGCTGCACACTGTAATGCCCCTGACACATTATGCCACACATTGCAATGCCCCTCACACATAATGCATACCTCCCAACTGTGGCAGTGGATAAAGGAATATATGAGTGTGCCGCAGGCATGCAGCTAAATTTTTTGGCACCGTTTTGTCGCTGTGAGGGCATGGCCAGTGCTTTGTGAACTGCTAGCCATGCCCCCAGCCCCTCTGCTTGCCTGCCTGATTAGACGCATGCACAGTGTCTAATTCCTGCAGGGATGTCACACAAAAATCAATAATCACTATGCCACACCACATTGCCCCCCCACAGTAAGGCTTCTAATAAATAGTAAATTACCTGCTTATTGCCAGGGGTCAATATTTGCTGTGAAGGGGTCAATACTAATTGCCAGGGGGGTTAATGTCTATTGCAATGGGGGTTAATGTCCGTTGCCAAGGGGGGTTAATGTCCGTTGCCAAGGAGGGTTAATGGACATTGCAAAGGGGTTCTTGCTCATTACCATGGGGGGATAATGTCCGTTGCCAGGAGTTCTTGCTTGTTGCCAAGGAGGGTTAATGTCCATTGCCAGGGGTTCTTGCTCATTGCCAAGGGGTAATACTTGTTGCCAATGGTAATGCTAGTTGCCAAGGTGGGTTAATGTTTGTTGCCAAGGGGTTTACATTTGTTGCCAATGGTTAATGCTTGTTGCCAAGGGGGTTAATGTCTGTTGCCAGGGGTTCTAGCTCGTTGCCAAGGCGTTAATATGCCCCGTGTGTCTGGCCACCCACCCGTCAGCTGCCGTCTCTGCCTTTCCCTGCCTTCCACTGCACACAGAGAGACAGACGCTAAGTAATTTTTCACTTCCAGTGTCTTGACAGGGAGCACCGTGTTACCAGGAAGTGCAGAGCTGCGCTTCCTGTCAGACGCTAGAGGTAAAATATGACTTTTAACATCTGTCTTTCTGTGTGCAGGAGAAGGAACCGACAGGGGAAGGCAGGTGCAGGAGCAGCTGATGGGCGGTGGCCAGACACAGGGGGCGGGCAGGCGGACACACGGGGCAGGCAGGCAGACACACGGGGCGGGCAGGTGGGCATCAGTGGTTGAGCCACCAATTTTGCTCAGGCGAGCTACCGTAGCTCACGAGCGATGGGTTGGCGACCACTGGACTAAGTCATCCATGAACACATGCACGCATAACACAGAGGCGGCCAAAGCTGCATGACCTATTTAGTCCTAAATATGCATACACACGGTATGGTTTATTTTTTACCAATCTTTTTTTTTTTTTGCAATATATGTTTATTGGTTTTTAAAAAATTGTTACAAAATTATAGCATTCAATGGCACTGTAATCAACAAGCCAGGAAGTACAGATCATATGTTATAAGGACAAGATAATAAAATATTATATCCTGACAGATCGACTAAGTCTAAATGATTTGAATTGTACACATAACGCGCCTCTGGAGCACATAACACATAAAAAAGCTGAAAAGATAAAAGACAGAAAGAAAGGGGGGATAGTAGTTAGGGAAGGAAGATAGGAAGGGGAAGTGCGGCTGGGGTCCACAAAAGTTTTTTAGACTGCCCATTAGTTATTGGCTAAGAAGACCTGTGAAGACTTAAACTCCATCCACGGGAACCATATTGCTGTAAACTCCTGGGTACGTTCAGGGGGTACTCTCATGTCCTCCATGGACATATATAAATCTATACGAGTAAACCATTCTTTAATCGTGGGAGGGGATGTGGAACGCCAGCGTACTGGTATGACCGCTTTTGCGGCACCATTCAAAAATTTCAGAAGGGATTTTTTATAGGAACTCACCGATCCGGGGTACAAATTAAGTAACCAGAACGCGGGAGTCGTAGGGATTTCTTTACCCACAATAGACTTAGTAAGTGACATAACTTGATCCCAAAAAGGGCGGAGCAGTCTACATTCCCACCAGATATGAAGAGGAGAACCAATCTCCTCGTTACATCGCCAGCACATGTTAGATGTACCAGGGAACATTTTCGCTATTGTGAGGGGGCATCTATACCAACGAGAGAGAACTTTAAACTGAGTTTCAATTACAGAGTAGCTGAAGGAGCTAACGAATGTGGCCTGGAACATTTTTGTCCAAGTCTCTACGTCTAAATCAATAGAAAGGTCCCTGCTCCAGGCCTGGGCATAAGCAGGCAGTGTATTGTACTTGTGTTCTATCAAGAGTCCATAGCCCCTTGACAGGAAATGCGTCGGGCGCAATGGTGCGAGACACATATTCTCAAAGGGCGTCAAAGCTCTGCTGGCAGCCACACGCACCTCCCTCCCCTGCGCATAATGTTTGAGTTGGAGGTATCTCCAGAGCTCCGATGAAGGTAACCCCCACTTATCCTGTAGGGCAGAGAAGGACATCACCTTATTCCCATCCATCAGCTGGCCCACCCGCTGTACCCCTTGTCGTTTCCAAGTATCGAATATTGAGTTGGCAACTCCGGGAGGAAAACCAGGGTTATCAAACAATGGGGTAAGGGGAGAGAGTTGTGATGAGACACAGGAAATTTTCCTGAGTCTGTTCCAACAAGCTACAGTGGGGCCTATTGTGGGGTGCGGAATGACCCGAACTTTTAACTGCCAGGGGTAAAATTCTATAGGCGTGGGAAGAAATTCATTTTCTAGGAGGACCCATTGTTTAGCGTCAGCTGACCGCGTCCACTCCAAAACCCTGCCTAATATAATAGCATCATAGTACACTGAAAAGTCTGGTAACTGAAGTCCTCCCATATGCTTTCGTCTGAAGAGTATCGCGTGTTGGAATCGTGGTCTTTTGCTACCCCAGATAAATGCTCTAACCTCGTTATGTAGATCACGAAACCAAGCCTTTGGGATGTGAATAGGTAATGTTTGCAGAAGATATAGGACTCTAGGGAGGACGTTCATTTTAACCACACTAATTCTGCCCAGCCAGGAGAGGCGTTTATTCAGCCAGCTTCTAAGTTCAGTGCGGAGTGTAAGTAGCAAACGTTTGAAGTTATCATAGAGACGGGACAGGTCAGAGGACAACGTGACGCCAAGGTATCTAATACTTGTAGGGTGCCAGGTGAAGGGGAAGGACTGTTTGAGAATTTCCAAACTGTCAGGTGGGGATGATACGTTTAGTGCCACAGATTTGGTCATGTTTATTTTAAAATTTGAAAGGGAACCAAATGTCTGAAATTCTGCCATGAGGTTGGGGATAGAAATAATCGGGTTAGTCAGTACCGCCAACAAATCGTCGGCGAACAGAGCTAATTTATAGTCAGTTTCCTTTACTTTTAAACCGGTGATATTTGGGTTAAGTCTAATGGTACATGCTAGGGCCTCCATACACAGTATGAATATTATAGGGGAGAGGGGGCACCCCTGCCTGGTTCCGTTACTAATTTGGATCGGTTCCGAGAGGGCCCCGTTAATTCTAATCCGAGCCGTGGGGAATCTATAGAGTGCCATGATACGTTGCTGACAAATCGGGCCCAACCCTATGTGTCTTAAGACCCCTTCCATAAACATCCAACTAATTCTGTCAAATGCTTTCTCGGCATCGGTAGACAACATAACCATTGGGATGTTCTTAGTAGAAGCCAAATATATCAAGTCAATGGCTTTAGTCGTATTGTCTCGCGCCTCCCTCCCAGGCACGAAACCCACCTGGTCAGAGTGTATCAAGTTAGGCAATACCAACTTAAGTCTATTGGCTATTAATTTTGCGAACAATTTGATATCAGCATTCAGGAGGGAAATTGGACGGTAGCTGGCACATTGGCTCGGGTCTTTATTCTCTTTAGGTATGACCGTTATATGTGCTTCTAAAGATTGGGGGGTAAAACCTTGGTCAGCTGCTACTGCGTTAAATGCCATCAGCAACTTAGGTAAGAGTATATCTTTAAAAGACTTATAATAGGAAACAGTGAAGCCGTCGGGGCCCGGGCTTTTCCCAGACGGGGTATCCCTTAGAGCCGTCTCTAGCTCCAAGAGAGAAAAAGGGGATTCCAATCGGGCTTCCTCTTCCTCCGACAGTCGAGGGAGACCCGCATCACGGAGATATTGCTCCACAAGGACATGGGAGGAAGGCAGCGCCCCAGCAGTGTTAAGATTGTATAATTTAGTGTAATAGGAATGAAATGCCCCAGCTATGTCCCGCGTGAGAGTACGTCTGGTCCCATCTGAGTCTCTTATTGTGTCGATATATAACGTAGCCCTCTGAGACCGCAGTGCTCTCGCCAAAAGCCTCCCCGGTTTATTGCCCCACTGATAGTAACGGTTCCTACACAGTTTGTAGTCCTTCTTAACATCTTCAAATAATAAGGCATTAAGCGCCGACCTCACCTCAGCAAGTTCTAACAATGTTTGAGGGGAAGGGGTAGATTTATGCGCTGTCTCCAGAGTTCGTAGTCGCTGGAGCAAGGTCAGCTTTTTACCCAACCTTTCTCGTTTTAGCATTGTGCCCAACTGAATGAGTTTACCACGAATCACGCATTTATGGGCTTCCCATATCGTAATTCTAGACACCTCTGGTGTCTCATTATCAATAAAATACTCAGTAATTGCTGTGGTTAGTTGCGATTTGCATCTAGTGTCAGCGAGGAGATGTTCATTCAAACGCCATGTACATTGCTTAATATTGGTGATGGACGTGTCAAGGGTCAGAAATATAGGGGCGTGATCCGACCAAGTGGTCAGGCCTATGTCAGTAGCTTGAATCAAATGGAGATACCTATGGGGAAGCAAAAAATAATCTAACCTAGAATACATATTGTGTGGTCGAGAGTAGAATGTGTAATTTCTATCCACCGGGTGTTGGAGCCGCCATGTATCCACCAATTGGTGATCATGTAAGGTTCTTCTGACCTTACGATGGGAGGCGGTGGAAGGTCTACCCATGGGCCCTGAGGTGTCAGTCTCCGGTTGGAGTGACCAGTTCAGATCTCCCCCTACGACCAGAATGCCCTCGACCAGCGGGGCAATCCGGTCCAGAGCTATAGAAAGATAGGAGGACTGCATTTGATTTGGCACATAAAAATTTGCGAATGTATAGGACTGGTCAAAAAGTCTACATTTAACCAACAATGTTCTGCCCTCCTCCAGAGCTACCGAGGTCACATCCTTAAAAGGTAGTCGCCTAGACAGTAGGATAGCAACTCCCAAAGACTTGCTTTTTGTATTGTTATTATAGAAAGCAGTCGGGAAGTTGCGATCTGTGAGGGTTGGCGCAGCATCAGACCTAAAGTGGGTCTCCTGGAGAAATGCAACATCGGCTTTAAAAGCATACAGGTCTCTAAGTACCCTAGATCGTTTTTCTGGAAGGTTTAGGCCCTTAACATTATAGGAGACCAGTCTAATAGCGGTGGGCTTCATATTAGCCGCCATCATCTATTGGGAAGGAAGCTAGAAACAAGCTCTGGAGGAGGGCACCAACCGCACTAGGGTGAGGGATAGGAGTAGGGAAAGGGAAGGAGGAAAAAGAGAGTAAAGAAACAACCTCAAAAAACACTTTCAAAAACAGTTTCAAATTGTACAGCTTACTTAAAAGTAACATCAGAAAATAAGTAAACAGCACACTGCCGCCGCTTGGGAGTCCGGCCATGAGGAGCATGTCCGGGTCCAAGAAAAACATGGCGACGTGGGGGCACTGGGGGTCAGTGCCAGCGGCTGGCCAAAACAACCAAATTTTTTGCATAAAACCGTAACGAGAAAAGACCAAACATTAATTCCTTCTTGTTAAACACATCAACTCACCAAAAAATGTAACAAGTCCCAACGCTAAAATGGGTAGGCCGAAATTTAAGTCCATACTGTGTATCGTTTTATCTTTAAACAAGGAAAGAAGTACTCAAGTCGAGATGCTGGAGGAGTAGGAGAGGGCCCTCAAACCGTCAACGTGGTCCCAAGGTGAAGCAAGGTGGTGGGTCATCATTTGGGAGTAGCAACTCCAGGAGCCCGTTGCTCCAATGGTGGCCTGGGGTTTCGCTGTACCAGCTGCCAGTCATTGTTAGGATGTGCAAGTTCCGGTGGGATAGAGCACACCAAGGACTCCTGCCATTCTGGAAGGGCAACTGTAGGGACATTTAATGCCTGGCAGAAAGCCAGCAGGTCCTCAGAACCCCTGAAAGTATGGAGTTTGCCGTTGTGAGTCACTTGCAGGCTGAAGGGAAAGCCCCATCTGTATTTCAGTCCCAATTTGCGGAGTTCGGACGTCAATGGACGTAGAGCTCTCCGTTTTTGGAGGGTGGCCCATGACAGGTCTTGGAAGATCTGGATTCGGTGGTCCCCCCGATCAATGTACTCGCTCTGACGAGTCCTTCGGAGGATATCTTCCTTCTGGGTAAAATAATGTAGGCGGCAAATTACGTCTCTTGGACGGTCTGTAGGGGCTCCTCTCGGTTTCAATGCGCGATGTGCTCTATCAAACTCAACTTGGGTGTGAGGGTCCTGTCCCAAGAGTTCATTGAAAACCCCGGTGAGGTAGTCTATGAGATTCTGTGGAAGGATTTCCTCAGGGATACCCCTGATCCGCAAGTTATTACGACGCCCCCTGTTGTCCAGGTCATCCAGACGCTCGTGCACATGTTGTAGTTCAACCGCCTGTCGTATGACTGCTGCTCGGAGGTTGTTATGTGCAGTTGCAGAGTCCGAGGTGAATTCCTCCAAGGAAGATATACGAGAACCGATCTGGGTTACCTCTGACTGAATACCGGCAATTTCCGAACGGACAGTGTCACGGAGTCTCTGTTCAAGCAGGTCAAGGTCCCGCCTTGTCGGCATGGTGCTCAAGATCTGCAGGACTTGTGATATACCTGCCGATTCTGTTGGGGGTGTCAACTCTGTGGGGCATGTGTTTTGGGGTGTAGTGTCCCCAAACTGCGACAGGCGTGGTGTAGAAGGTATCTCGACTTCCTCAGTAGGGGGGGGGCCCTGGGGTAACAAAAACTGCCGCATGGAAGGGGCCGGAGTAGTATCCACCGATTGCGTAGCGGGTCCCTTCTGAGATTTGCGGCCGTCCATTGGAGTGCTCTTCTTACCCTTCACCATGGAACCTGGAAATTTGAGTAGTATAGGTGGGATTCGTAAGACTCAGGTGAGATTTCTCGTGGTCTGCTTGTGGCGTTGTTGGTGTCCCCGCCGGCACCTTCCCCCCATAGGGTGGCTAGCACAGCATCAAAAGGTCACACAGGCCATCTTTACGTGTACCATCTCAGCACCCCGAGGGGGTCACTGGCCAAACACAGTCCAGGTGTATGTGGCAAAAAGGGAATTTTTTTTTTTTTTTTTTTTTTTTTAAGATATATGGAGATGTGGTGCAGGTATATAATTGAGCCACCAGGTGGAGCCCCAGGCCCACTAAATACCTCCTCTGTGTGGTATAAATGATATATCCCAAAGCTGCGAGTATAATGAAGGGTGATCAGTGCAGTTCAAGTCCTGTATTTGTTTATATCAGATGTGCAGGTGTCACAAAGCAGTAGTGGCTCAGGGGTTAAATAGGTGGCAGAGTTTGTAAGCAGGTTGCAGCACTCGTTCTCAGTGCCACAACCAAGATGGCTGCCCCTCTCTTATTCTATTCTCTCTCTATTCCTTTATTTATATGTATTTCTTTGAGGCTGCGTGCCTCAGGCTATTAGTTAAATCAGGGCTGGGGTCCCTCACCCTGTCCCGGGCGCGCCGGCCGCCAGCAGACCCCTTTGCTCGTTTCTGTGTGCGCAGCTGCTGCACACACGATTTCAAGATGGCCGCCGGGACAGGAGAAGGGGAGAGACGCCGGGGCTCCACGCTCCCCACGGCGCGCTGGGATCACCAGGTCGGAGGGGGGGATGTCTGGGGAGGGAGGGGGGAGTCCCGCTAACCTTTCTGTGCCGCGCAGCACCCTCCGGAGTCCCGAAATCGCCGCTCGCGGGTCCCGGAGCTCAGGAGCTGGGTGGATGGTAAAATTGAGTGCCCGGCTTGAGGTAGGCGCAGGCCACAACCCGCGAGGCAGGGTTTCCCCTACCCCCGGCTCCGCAGCGCTGCTCGCCTCCGGTCTGGGGGTCTCCCTGGAGAGGTGCCTGTGCCTCCAGGGCAGTAGGGCGGTCTGGTGCTGGTTTTATTTCCTTTTTTTTTTGGGGTGTTTGGCAGGAGCTCAGGCTCTGTCCGTCCTTTCTCTCCTAGCGCTAGGCCACGCCCCATTTTTTACCAATCTTGTTCATTTGGGCCGATCTGAATGATATTGGTCAAAATGTCTTTCAGTGTATATGCTACGAACGACGATGGGCGTACCCACCAGTCATTAAGGTTGTTCATCGAATGTGCATGTATCTCAATTTGAATATCTAAAAGAAAAAGGCTTATAGACTAGCTAGATCGTCTGTCTTTCATCAAATTGTTCAATGTGTAAGCACTACATCTTTCATCTAGGACACAGGTAACACAGGGGGAAAAAGGGATGGGGGAATTTTGAGAGCAATACCGCACTGGCCAGTAGTATAGCACCACTTTTAGTAGCCCTTATATAGTCATTTATTTCTCTAGGGTAACTGGCATAGACTTCAGACTTAAAGGATATCTGTCCTAGTTCCTTTTGTGTTTTGTGTTTGTTTCGTGTTTGTTCCTTTCGTGTGGTGCACACCTGAGTTCAGCAATAATCTTACTTAAGCAAATGGAGTTGGAGAGGAAAAAAAAACTCTTTTTGGGGCCACCCTTAAATCACAGAGAAATCTCCTATGTGAAAATGCGGTTTTAAACATAATTTTTAAAAGATATGCATTAAAATGAATTAGATAATTTCCTGGTCACAAAACATGTGCTAAATATTTGATGTAATATTGAAGCTATATATACTTGTACTCAGGCCGGTCTCGGCAACAGAGTTACAGTACTTATGTTTGCAGTGACCCTCATTTCATTGTTTTTCATATACCTAGGTATAGGTATAACACAGGTAATATACAGAAAAGATCGATGTTAGTCAAAATTGTGGTTTTCGTTGTCACACAAAATATAATAAAAACTAATATTTTATGCCAATATGAAGCAGAGAAAAAAAGGGACCTGTTTCTTAGTGGTGTGCCACTTCTGTCTTTCTCCTGTCTTGGCCATTGGGTATAGGAGAGGAATGAGAGTGTGACATCCTGATATCAGATTGAAAGTACAGGTCCAGGGAAAAGCATATAAAGCTGAGACCATGGTTTCAATCCACCCTCTGTTGCACAGCTGTGTATTGCAAAAGGTCTAGGACAGCAGTTCTCAAACTATTTTGCTCTGGGACCACGTCAGACAATAAAAAATATTACAGGATCCCAGCAAATTACCACAGAATGGTCACACACATGACAGTATTGCAGTATTTTGGAGGCACAAAATGATACAAGGAGTCTGAAGTAACAGTCAATGCAACTGATTTTTCATACTCCTTTCATCACTGGCTGAGAGTTTAGAGAAGTCATCAGCCTGATGGTCAACAACATGGAGTCACAATACAGAGATGGTCACGACACACTTTGGGGTCAGGACCCACAGTTTGAGAAGCACTGGTCTAGGACACTGGGGAAGTTCAAGGGAAACTGGTCATCAATGTCTTTCAGTGCAAACATCGCCCACCTGTTAGAGGTAAAGACAGTACTTCCCAATTTCAGGGTGTTGTACTCAGGGGGAATCAGTGATAGAGTAAGTGTCCAATTAGGAAAATAGTGGCACTTTCTGGAAAACACTGACGCTCTTGAAAATTTGGGAGCCTCCCAAATCTCTGGAGTAAGTATGCTTATATACAGCCATTGGGGGATATCTCTCTAAATGGATTATTTTTTATGTTGTCTACAATCACTGTTGCTATGATCCCCATGACAACTTTGTTACCTATGTACCTTACAACTGCAGATAATCATGAACATGCCTTAAGGGTATGAGCAGTAATACCTGTGCAGAAAAAAGTCCCCAAAAATATTTTTATCACTCATATTTTAAAGATCTTGTCATTAGGTTTTTCAGTGAATTTAGAAGGGATCTGTACCAACATACTGTTACTGGGAAGATTTAAATTGTACATAGTTACATACAGGGGCTGGCTGGCAACTTTTAGCCTGGGGGGCAAGTCCAGAGCACCGGCCCATAAGTAACAGCGTATCGTTAAATGGAGGTTTTTCGTATATGTATTAATAAAAAAAAAACAATAATAGGACACCACAGGCTGCTCCCCTGTATAATATCAGGAGCCCCACAGGATGCTCTCCCTGGCTAGTTATGCCAGAACCAGTAGCATTACTAGCCACTTTGGTACCCTGTGCCAGAAAGGAAATTGGTGCTTGCCCCACCACTACACTAAAAATAGGAGAGTGCGCGCCGAAGGCGCGCGGCAAAATGTAGGAGCGATACTTCATGGGGAAGAGGCGTGGCCCTATAAAAGTACTAATAACATCGTAATGCCCATAACACATTATACCACACACAGTAATGCCCATTATGTATTATGCCACACAGCGTAATGCCCCTTACACAATATGCTGCACACCATAATGCCCATATGATATTACGACACACATTATGCTCCACGCAATGCCCCGAGTACACCTGCATATGACTACATAATGGCCCAGGGTTACCGACAGTAGTAGCGCTGTGTATATATATATATATTGCACACAGTTACCGACAGTAGCAGCGCAACTTATATTTTACATAACGTCCACATCAGTTGCCGACAGTAGTAGTATCACAACTAATACATACTGCCCACACCAGTTGCTGACAGTAGTAGCGCTGCTTATACGTAACACCCACACCAGTTGCCGACAATAGTAGCGTTGCCTATACATAACAACCGCACCAGTTTCTGACAGTAGTAGTGCTGCTTATACATAACACCCACACCGACACCAGACGCAACAGCAGTAGTGCTGCCTATACATATGCCCCCACCAGTTGCCGACACTAGTAACGCTGCCTGTACATATGTCCACACCAGTTGCCGACACTAGTAATGCTGCCTGTACATATGTCCACACCAGTTGCCGACACTAGTAGCGCTGCTTGTACAAATGCCCACACCAGTTGCCGACACTAGTAGCGCTGCTTGTACAAATGCCCACACCAGTTGCCGACACTAGTAGCGCTGATTATACATATGCCACACCAGTTGCCGACGCTAGTAGCGCTGCATGTACATATGCCCACACGAGTTCCCAACACTAGTAGCGCTGCTTGTACACATGCCCACACCAGTTGCCGACACTAGTAGCGCTGATTATACATATGCCCACACCAGTTGCAGACACTAGTAACGCTGCCTGTACATATGTCCACACCAGTTGCCGACACTAGTAGTGCTGCTTGTACACATGCCCACACCAGTTGCCGACACTAGTAGCGCTGATGATACAAATGCCCACAGCAGTTGCGAACACTAGTAGTGCTGCTTGTACACATGCCCACACCAGTTGCCGACACTAGTAGCGCTGATTATACATATGCCCACAGCAGTTGCAGACACTAGTAGCGCTGCTTGTACATATGTCCACACCAGTTGCCGACACTAGTAGCGCTGATTATACATATGCTCACACCAGTTGCCGACACTAGTAACGCGCCTGTACATATGTCCACACCAGTTGCCGACACTAGTAGCGCTGCTTGTACATATGCCCACACCAGTTGCCGACACTAGTAGCGCTGCTTGTACACATGCCCACACCATTTGCCGACACTAGTATCGCTGCTTGTACATATGCCCACACCACTTGCCAACACTAGTAGCGCTGCTTGTACACATGCCCACACCAGTTAAAGTACACTCACATTTTACTTAACTGGTTCAGGGCACTTCAGGCTGGCAGCTCATCATCTCCTTCACAGTGGTGTAGCTCCGCCCCCTCCGGCCGTTAGCCCCGCCCCTTTTTAGATCCCTACAGGGACGCTGAGCAGGAGCAGGGAGGGATCCTCTGTGCTGTCCACGCTGCTGCCTGTAATGCAGTGTGATACAGGCGCAGCAGCTGCTGGCAGCCACAGAGGTCTGAGCTCCTCAGAGTCCACAGCCACTCTCTGTAGCGGCCTCCTGCACTAGACGTCCTAGACGTCCTCAGTGCAGGAGGCGGCGGCCATGTTTCCGAAGACCAGTCGGAGACTGGTTAGCCGTGGCTGCAGCAGCAGCCTCAGACAGAAACAGACAGGCGGCCCGCACACAATAGATTGAGCGGCCCGGGGGGCACATGGCACCCTGCCCCCCGGCCCAGCCCGCCCCTGGTTACATATAATAACATAGTAGTTGAGGCTGAATAAAGACTTGCGTCCATCGAGTTCAACCTTTAGCAAGTATGATCTAATAGCTTCATCCCTTGTTATACGTAGTGTATTCTCATATCTTTAAAGACAGATAATGATTATTGTTTGTACCCCTGGATGTTTTTAACCAATAGATATTTGTCCAACCTTATTTATAACATATTTATTGTGTCTGCCGACACCACATCTCCAGGAAGAGAGTTCCATAGTTTGGCTGCCCTGACCATAAAAAAATGTTTCCTTCTAAGGGAACGAAATCTTTTTTCCTCTAATCTAAACTCATGTCCACGTGTCCTAGGCTTGTTTTTAAGTGGAAAATGTACAAGTGCATAAGGTCTCATCATTTGTCTAGAGTTCTACTGTTTTGCAAAGAATACTAAAAAAAATATAGGATTTAAAAAAGCGGCGTTATAGAAAGGCTTTGTTCAGATACAATTTTATTTTTTGATAGTTATGCAAATGAACAAAAAAAATCCCCTTCGTAGGAGGATGTCTTGGAACTCAGCAGATATGTTTGAAGCAGAATGTCAGATTACACAGACTGAGTGCTCTGCAGATCTGTAATAGTCATTGCAAGCAATTACATTAATTGTTGGAATCTTTGCTGATGGAACAATAATCTTACTTCGTAAGGTATTGTGTTCCCAGCAGCAGTTCATCTTACTTGGTAATGTGAATGTTTCACAGTCATGCAGCAATATACACAAGTAAGATCTGTACATGCACATGTCAGTAAAGGAACACTATACTGAAAAGACATATATACATTTTGTGCATGGTTAAGATATTTTTCGCCAATACAGTATGGTGAAGAATTATATGGACTGGAGATTGCCAACATGGCATTATACATTTAAACATGACCGTAAAGCACGTTTAAAGATTTAAAGATAATTACTACATTACTACAGCGTTTACAATCTCATATTGCTGTTACCATATTGACAGCATTAAGATTAACTAAAGTAACTACTACCCATTGAAAAATTTTCTGTATTTATCATTATGAAGAAATGAGGGCAATTCAATTGCTACTAGAGGCTGCCCAATGTCAACAAATCAATTGTTCTGCTGTTCAGGATACCAACAGCCATGGAAGTCACATTTTTGTTCTTACAGGCTCCCGAAGAAAACAAATATGTATGCAAACTCAGCATTTTGGGATATTGTTTGGATGCCCAAAGCAGGACTTTACGTGGCCCTTTCTGCTTGGGTGCAATATGTGCGAAAAACATGTGCATCCAAACAACAACTAAATTGTTACAATTGTTTGGGTGCCTAAACAGTCCTGTTTTGATAAGACAATGAAATATCCAAAGCAATTTAATTTTCCTTAATATGTGCTTTATAAAAGTGCAGACAAGCACTACTGTATACATAATTAATGTGTATATATAGGCAATATGTTCAAAATATTGTGTGTTTTCTTTAAACTGGCTACATTTGATGCACACTTCAAAATAATGGAAAATAAACATTATTCATTTTCTAAAAAAACAATGTTAAAGCTCTTTTTTGACATTATGTAGGAGTTGGGTTGAGCAGTAAAACTTCCCTCCAGTGCGGTTTGTGAAGGACAATGTTTGAGTGCAGAGCCTAACTAGCCCAGACTTTCCCACAGTGTCTTTCTGGCAGTTTGGGTATATGCTTATGAACTCTCCAGCCCAAGTCCCTCCCGGATGAAGGTGTTACAGTATGTCTGACAGGAAGTGGCCAATGTTGATGTCACTCTGCAATACACTGCTAGCATCTAGTCCCCGGTTCTCTTCTGGTCTCTTATATGTATCAGATGTGTTTTAACATTATAAAATAAGCATTTCCTTTGATGTTTACATTTAGATTTCAAGGTTTTAGGAGATCTTCCAACATATTGTATAATGGTTTTCTACTGCATACTGTACATGTTAAGTCCATTTGGATCTTTATTGTGAAAAGCTGTGACATACAATTAGTCCTCCTTACTTTATATAGATTATAAATGTATTCCACAATTCAATTTTTTTTTTTAGTTATTATAAGTTTGGCAGCATTTTTCTATTATTCTTAAATCCTTAGCAATTCAGACAGTGCCGTTATATATAATGCCTGTTTTTTTTTTCTCTTTCTCTTTTGATTTCATATTAGAAAATAGCTGTCAGTTCTCTTTTTAAATTATTAGCTTTCTGTAGATAATTTCAGGTGCTTTCAAAAACAAATAGAAACATTCCATTAAATAATTATGAGCAGAATAGTTTGTAATCTACAGTGGTTTTGATACAAATGTCGGCAGCAGTGTGTCATTTCTGATCCAATTGGGATTGATTAAGGATAATGTTATCATGATCATGCTGCTTGGTAAATTCTATGAATTAGACATGAAAATTGGCATCAATCCTCTGTAGGTTCTGATGGTTCTTAATCAGTGGTCTCTAACCCATCGCTCGTGAGCTACCGGTAGCTCGCGGCAGCGATCTGGGTGACCCGACCACTCTGCCGCCGCTTGCCCCTCCATTATCCGCCGCGGCTGCTAACCTTTTCCCTGAGGGGAGGAGAGCACATTGGGCATCTCTCCTACCCCTCACTGTGCATCCCTGTGACTAAGCCGTCCTCCAATCAGAGCTTGCAGGCTGGCAGCCAATCAGGAGCCGGCCCGTAAGCTTTGATTGGTGGACGCTACAGTCACAAGGAAGTGAGGGGAAGGTGAGACGTGCAGTGCGCTGTGCTCTCCTCCCATGAGAAGGGAAGCAGTGGTGCCGACCCCGGACACCGAACACAAGACACAGACAGCGCCAATGGCAGCAGCAGCACTGCAGGGGGACACCGAACAGTTCTCTCCCCGGCAGCAGCAGCAACAATGGTGAGTGTGCTGCTGCTGGGAAACACCTGGCACCGTGGGGGCATACTTATTGCTGGCACTGGGGGGCATACTTATTGCTGGCACTGTGGGGGCATACTTATTGCTGGCACTGGGGGGGCATACTTATTGCTGGCACTGGGGGGCATACTTGTTGGCACTGTGGGGGCATACCTGTTTCTGGCACTGTGTGAGCATTCCTGTTGCTGGCAATGTGGGGGCATTGCTGGCACTGTAGAGTCATACCTAGCACCATGGGTGTATTCCTGTTTCTAGCACTGTGGGGGGCATACCTGGCACCGTGGGATCATATGTGCATCTGGTACTATTTGGGCATATGTATATCTGGCACTGCACTTTTGGGGGCATATGTGTATCACACCCCCCTTTTTCATTGGATGCACCCCATGTGGCTACACCCAATTTTTGGCGCACGCCTACAGCATGCGCACGCAGTTATGCATGTGCGATAGTGTGTCAGGGGCATTACAGTGTGTTACATAATGTGTAAAGGGCATTATTTGGTTATTAGGAAAAAAAATTTGAGTAGCTCTTTGGGTGGTTTATTTTGACACTGTTCTTTTGGGAAGATTAACACCTTATTTTTATCTATTCAAAGATGTCTTGTTAATAACAGAAGATCAACACACTATTCTTATTACCATGCTAAGAGTTACAAAGATCATATCATATTACTTGCAGAAAACACGATGGATATATTTTTTAAAAATCTGTTACCGTAACTTACTACTAGCATTGGTCTTAGACAGCATGTACCTTGCTTTGCAATTTATATTTCACAGCTCTACAACATTTGTTAGATAAATCTGATACCAAACCTACCATACTTAGCTAAATTTGCCTCTATGACCAAGGTGCATTCTTTAATCAAATATATTTAAAAATTCTGTAAAGGAATAGTAACTGATCTGGTTTGGGACCACATACAGTATAATAGCATAAATTAAAAAAAATATTATTATTGATTATTAAAACTAATTACATGTATAATAGATTAAGCACACACCTCATTACTTACAAGAGCAGTAATTAAATATAATATTACACTTTAATTGGTTTCTAAAGTCTTAAGACACTTTATTTACCTCTTGAAGAGTCAACCAATCTGGCCCATCTTCTGCCCCACTGGCTTCTGGTGCGACAGCAGAGTAAAAGATGTGTGGAGGAGGGGTATATGCATTGGCACATAGATGGGAAGGGAGAATGCAGTTTTGGTAGAGATAAAGGTGTGGGCAGAATAAAAGACTGATCTACAGGAGAATATGTGGGCACGGTAGAGAGGGTGGACTCCCCTCTTCTTGTTCCTCTAAGGGGGTGTACACATGGAGCGATTGCTTAACTATTTGATCGGGATCGAATCGCATTGAAAGCTATACACATTAGAATTTGTCTATATAGTCTTGCCTGCACAGTCTATTTTTCTATTACATTTTGATACCGCGGGGCCATGAAACAGGTTGTGGTTAGAGGATGTAGACGTGGTGACATCATACATGAGACTCCTGGAGCGGGAAGCCGACTTTGCTTTCTGCAGACGTGATAATGTGCTGGAGGCTTCCGGAGGCATCAGCTACTGACACAGATGCTGATCGCATCTTTTTTAGATGTACACTACCGTTCAAAAGTTTGGTGTCATCCAGACAATTTTTGTGTTTTACATGAAAACTGACTTATTTATCAAATGAGTTGCAAAATGAATAGAACATTTAGTCAAAACATTGGCAAGGTTAGAAATAATGATTTTTATTTGAAATAATATTTCTTACGTTCAAACTTTGCTTTTGTCAAAGAATGCTCCTTTTACAGCATTGCAGACCTTTGGCATTCTAGCTGTTACTTTGTGGAGGTAATCTGTAGAAATTTGACCCTACGCTTCCTATAGCACCTCCCACAAGTTGGATTGGCTTGATGGGCCCTTGTTGCATACCATATGGTCAAGCTGCTCCCACAACAGCTCAATGGGGCTGAGATCTGGTGACTGCACTGGCCACTCCATTACAGAAAGAACATTAACTGCCTGCTTCTTCCTTAAATAGTTTTTGCATAATTTGGAGGTGTGCTTTGGGTTATTGTCCTGTTGGAGAAAGAAATTGGCTCCAAACAAGTGCTATTCACAGGGTATGGCCTTCCTTATTCAAAATCCCCTTTACGTTGTACAAATCTTCCACTTTACCATCACCAAAGCAGCACCAGACCATCACATTACCTCCACCATGCTTGACAGATGGCGTCAGGCACTCTTCCAGCATCTTTTCACCTATTCTGCATCTCACAAATGTTCTTCTGTGTGATCCAAACACCTCAAACTTCGTCTGTCCATAACCCTCTTTCTTCCACTCTTCCTCTGACCAATGTCTGTGTTCTTTTGCCCATATTAATATTTTCCTTTTATTGGCCAGTCTCAGATATGGCTTTTTCTTTGCCACTCTGCCTAGAAGGCCAGCATCCCAGGGTCGCCTCTTCACTGTAGATGTTGACATTGGAGTGTTCCAGGTACCATTTAATGAAGTTGCCAGTTGAAAACCTGTGAGGCATCTATCACAATTGTAAAGCGAAACGGAATCTGCTGCGCTATATAAGAAACCGTAAATAAACAAAAATAAGTAAATCTATAACTCAAACTAGAAACTCTAATGTACTTGTCTTCTTGTTCAGTTGTGCACTGGGGCCTCCCACTTCTCTTTTTTACTCTGGTTAGAGCCTGAGGCCCTTATTCTACTTCACTCTTTCTGACAAAATCCTTCTTAGATGGACAAAACCATGTGCACTGCAGGTGAGGCAGGTGTTACTTGTGCAGAGAGAATTAGATTTGGGTGGGGTTTTACTTCAAAGTGAGATCTATATATCAAAATAAAGCAGCCAGTATTTACCCTGCACAGAAACAAAATTACTCACCCAAATCTAATTCTCTCTGCACATTTTAAATCTGCCCCCTGCAGTGCACATGGTTTTGTCCATCTAGGAAGGATTTTGTCAGAGTGAACTAGAATAGGGCCCTCTTTGTGTTGTCCTTTAAGAGAGGTGCACACACCATTGAAGGAAATGTTCAGTTTCTTGAAAATTTCTCACATGGAATAGCCTTTATTTAGAAGAACATGACTTCGCCATTCACATGAAAGTTCTCTTTTTCTGGCTATTTTTAGAATTGAACTCACAAATGTGATGCTCCAAATACTCAACTAGCTCAAAGGAAGGGCAGTTTTATAGCTTCTCAAATGAGAAAACCCATTTTAAGTGGTGCTAACATAATTGCACAAGGGGTTTCTAATCATGCATTAGTCTTCTAACGTAATTAGCAAACACAATGTGCCATCAGACACTGGAGTGATGGTTGCTGGAAATGGGCCTCTATACACCTATACAGGTCCAGACGTTTACAATGTATAGAGTTTATTTCTGAATTTTTTTATGTTATCGTCATTTAAAAAAAACCTTTTGAATGTATGTATACTGATGCTATTAAAGTGATTTTTTTTAAATTGAAATTGATTGCACCCCCATCTCTTTTCTTATATATAAGCACGGTATGTCATTAAAAAAAATAATGTGCTTGAAGCATAGCAACAAAGTGAGCCTTACACTAATTGGGGGTCCATGTCGATATAACAAGTGTTCCGCAGTTTGACATTGAGTGTCGGCATTTCAACTCTCGGTAGTATTATGTACCTGCTGGGATTTTGACCATCAGTATTTACACCCTATCAGTATAACAGTGTTGGCCAAGTGATTGTCAGTATTTAATTTGTTGGTAAATCAAACTAAACCCCTTATGAGGGTATGGGGTATACTATTTTGAGGTCCATGTTCTGAAATGTATAAATTTATACCATACAAACATGATAAACCTTTAAATGTCTTGACAATTTCTTTGAACCATTTAGAGCTTAATAATTCCAGTTCATCCCAAAAGTGTTCAATGGACTTAAAAGGTCTCTGTTTGGGCCAATCAAGATCTTCCACACCAAACTCATCAACCCATGCCTTTATAGTCCTTGCTTTGAGCACTGGTACATATGTTGGAATAAAAAAGGACCTTCTCCAAACATGGAAGCATAGCATTGTTCAAAATTTCTTGGTAAGTATTAAAATGCCTTGGTCCAAACCCTGAAAAACAGCACCATACCATTATCCCTTGTGCATCCAATTTTAAAGGTGGCATAATGCAGTCAGGCAAGTAACATTCTCCCAGCATCAACCAAACCCAGACTCTCCCAACCTACTGCTAAGCAGAGAACAATGCTTCCACACTCTATAGTCCAGTGTTGGTGTGCTATCCACAACTCCATCCAATACTTGGCACTAGACTTGGTTATGTGAGGCCTGCATGTAGATGCTCAGCAATCAAAACCCATTCCATTAAGCTCCCACTGCACAGTTTTTGTGCTTACATTAATGCCAGTGGAATTTCTGAACTCTTCAGTTATGGAATCAGCAGAGCAATGGCTACTTTTCTGCACCATTCATATTTGTTTGAATCTGCTCTTTGATTTTAATTAGCCTTCCACTACATGGCTGAGTTTATGCTGTTCCTAAATGCTTTCACGGTCTAATAAAGCTACTTACATTTGACCATGGAAAAATCTAGGAGTGCTGAAAGGACACAAAACTTCTTATTGCAAAAGTGGAAGCCTAGTACAGTACCATGCTTGAAGTTACTGAGCTCTTCAGAGTGACCCATTTTCTATCACAAATGTTTGCAAATGGAGACTGCATGGCTAAATTCTTGGTTTAATACACCTGTGGAAACAGGTCTGATTGAAACCTCTGAATGGTGTGGCAAAGGAGGTTAACTTGGGGGGAATGGGGTGGAACAGATTTGGAGGGACACAAGGTATGCAGCTGGTGGAGGAACATGGATGGTGAGATGCTGGTGTGACAGAGGCAGAAACATTTATAAGGGAAACTACTATGGGCATGATGTGTATAAGTGGCACTACTGTGGCATACATGTATAAGGAGTAGCACTGTAGTGTAGCATGAATAAAGGGCACCACTGTAAGTCCTGGTGTGGCCAAATAATTTTGTTCACATAATGTGTATATACATTATGTATACATACTATATATATATCTTCTAATCAGATCTTCTAATCCAGTATATGGAGTCTTTATGAAAAAAGATGCCTCTTTAATGCAGCACTGATCCGAGTTCTTTGTCCGAAGATCAACATTGCATACATCTAAGGCAGGGGTGGGGAACCTTTCTTCTACCGAGGGCCATTTGGAAAATTTGAAAACCCTTCGGGGGCCATATAAAAATTATCAATTATCGGCATATACACGTGGGCATTATACACAGGGCACCGGCATATACATGTGGGCATAATACACAAGGACAGCGGCATATACATGTGGGCATTATACACAGGGCACCGGCATATCCCAGAGAGGTGGTAACGGCTGGCTCATTAAATGCGTTCAAGGCAAAGTTGGACAAACATTTACTGGAGAAAAACATCCATGGGTACAAATAAGAAATATAATTTGTCTGTAAAATACCAGAACCTACCAAATCAGCAATGGATATCTATACCAGGTTGAACTAGATGGACGCAAGTCTTTTTTCAGCCTTACCTACTATGTAACTATGTAACTATATATACATGTGGGCATTATACACAAGGACAGCAGCATATACATGTGGGCATAATACAACAAGGACAGCGGCATATACATGTGGGCATAATACAACAAGGACAGCGGCATATACATGTGGGCATAATACACAAGGACAGCGGCATATACATGTGGGCTAATACACAAGGACAGCGGCATATACATGTGGGCATAATACACAAGGACAGGGGCATATACATGTGGCCATTATACACACTGGCAGCAGCATATACATGTGGGCATTATACACAGGGCAGCGGCATATACATGTGGGCATTATACACACGGGCAGCGGCATATACATGTGGGCATTATACACAGTGCAGCCGCATATACATGTGGGCATTATACACAGTGCAGCGGCATATACATGTGGGCATTATACACAGTGCAGCGACATATACAGGTGGGCATTATACAACGGGCAGCGGCATATACATGTGGGCATTATACACAGGGCAGCGGCATATACATGTGGGCATTATACACAGTGCAGCGGCATATACATGTGGGCATTATACACAGTGCAGCGACATATACATGTGGGTATTATACACAGGGCAGCGGCATATACATGTGGGCATTATACACACGGGCAGCGACATATACATGTGGGCATTATACACACGGGCAGCGGCATATACATGTGGGCATTATACACACGGGCAGCGGCATATACATGTGGGCATTATACACAGTGCAGCGGCATATACATGTGGGCATTATACACATTGCAGCGGAATATACATGTGGGCATTATACACACGGGCAGCAGCATATACATGTGGGCATTATACACACTGGCAGCGGCATATACATGTGGGCATTATACACACGGGCAGCGGCATATACATGTGGGCATTATACACAGGGCAGTGGCATATACATGTGGGCATTATACACGGGCAGCGGCATATACATGTGGGCAGAGACACCATAAAAAGTGACAGTGTGGAGGAAGGGGGGGGTGTCACCCCCAAACAGGTAAATGTGATTATGTCTGATTATGAGAATCAGACATAATCACATTAACCTGTTTGGGGATGAATCCAGGGGTAAATGACAACCCCTGGATGTGTCAGTCACTGGGAAAGGGAGGGTGGAGAGAAGCAGCATTGGCGGGCGCGTATTGATTAATCATAAGTAAACAACAATATTATTCTAATAGTCAGTCCACGATAACGGTTCGTACATAAATATAGTTCTGGAAATAAGTACTTTGATAGACCGACGACAGGGATGAAATCCAACCATTTCATATTGGTATATAGTTTGGTGTGTGTTTTGATCCCATATCTGAGCAGCCTACTCTGTTCTATTCTGTACCTGTGCTTCGGATTAGTTGTAGGGCTATGGTATGAAGTTGAAAGTGTAAATTTAACTTTTATGATTTTATTTTTTCAAGAATTTTTACATAGTTTTTTATTATTTATATATTTACAAAATTTTCTTTAGTAAGGTTGCTGTGTGACCATATTTTCATAGACAACTTAGTAGATTTGCTAACCTTAAAGTTGTCTTTTTTTCCCAGGCTTTGCAGTTTCTACAATACAGTTAGGCATATTTTTAGTTATTCATTTTAGGGAGGCCACATTTCTCTCTGCATTAAATGTGCACATCAATTTTTTGAGGGTATTGCAATGTTTTTTCAGAATTTGCTGGTTTCATGGCTATCTTTATTGCGTGGTATCGCAATGTTTTTCAGAATGTGCTGGTTTCGTAGCTATCTGCATTGGTTTTTTTGGGTTTTTTTTTATTTAGTGTTGGTGCTTAAGGCTTCCTTAATAGCCTAAAAGCATTTATTAAGAACATGTATAAAGCACATACCTATTTGTCGAAAAAAGAAAAATATACCAATTAGCTGTATTATATCGCCATCTAGTGGCTATGTTGGAGTAGTTTATTTCAAGAACAACATAGAACATGGATCCACAATTTCATTATAAGAAATAAGACAGATAAGATCAGATGATATTGTGCTAAACTAGGTTAAATGCATTCTGTGAATAAATTAATAAAAAAAAAAAAATTGGTTTAAATTAAGAGCATCTAGTACAATGTGAGTGTATTTCCAGGCTCTGCTTACAGATTGCGATCATAAAACCCATAGGCATATGACATGATTTGTCAATGGATCCCTACCGGATGTTGGACACCTGATGCAAAATAAGAACTCATGAAGATCAGTGGCTGGTTCTTGTATTAATGAAAGTATTAAGTATTAAGTATTAAGGATGTGTACAATATTGTTTTTTGGATTTTGAATTTACTACTATTACTCTATAGGGACATTTAAACATCACCAGAACCTTATACTGCCCACTGAAGGAGACACATATGCAACATTAAAAAAGCAACATATTCTGACAATAATATAAAAAAAATACACAAATGTAAATATATAAAAATATGTCAAATTAATTAAAATAGTATATGCAAAATTGGTAATGTTAAGTGTTATGTGGAAACTAACCCAATTCAATACAACTGAAAAAAGTTAATGTCAGAACTGCACAATAAAAAATGTAGTATAGTGCTTTAATGAGATATGAGAAACATATATATAAAATTATAAAAAAAAAAATATTTTTTACATACATACATACAATTATTGATCTAAAATGTCAAACACTATATAGATAACTGAGTAGTTAACAAAATGAAAGTCTGCATAAAATGTCTATATAAGCAAGGTCCAGTTTCAAACAAATCATATAAACTTTTACTTGGAAGATCTTTGGAAAGGATAGGAAACAATTGGCCTAATTCAGTACCAGATGTAGATTAACTAAAAACTCTTTTAAGTGATTTTTATTAATCTGCGCTTGCGCACACATGAGCAAAAGTGCGCTGAGGGGTTTATTTTTACCCAAGACCAGGTCAGATGGAGGGTCCCAGGACCCATTGCAGGGAGCCAGGCAGTGGCAGAGAGGACAGGCTGTCGCTACAGCTCAGTCCCAGCCAGGGCTGCTGAAAGGGGAGAGGGGATGGGTACTAATTACCCTGGTCCAACCCCCTCCCCCTCCGTCCCTCCTGGGTGGCAGCAGCAGCACACACATACAGTATGTGGTGGTGGTGTTGACAGCAGGCTCAGCATGAGTGTCTCACTGACAGTGTGAGAGCTCATGTTGAACCTTCTGTCAGCAGGTGTGTGCTGCTGTGGAGGTGGGGGGATAATAACACTCCCCCTTGACATTAGAGGGTTTTTTCACCCTCCCCGTAATATTTTGGGGACGTGGCTTTATCGTGAGATTTGGCCGCACACGGTTGTGCAATCCCATCTGCACCCCGCTGCCTGTCTGCACAAATATTTAATTCTTCACAGGGGGTGGCCACATCCCTCACCATGATCACGCCCCCCTTCATTTTACCAGGGTCAAGTCGACCTGTTGGTGCCCCTGCAGATGTGAGCCCTGAAATTGCAGTCACATAAAAAAAAAGTGATCGCCGTCTAATTACCTTTGAAGCAATTGCACGATTCTTACCATGTGCTGGGTTGCCCCCTGCCTGCTAACACCTGGAGGTGTAGTTTTAAGATAATTCAATTTGGCTGACAGACATTGTCTAGGTCGGTAGTCAATGTGTTGTCAACAAAAGATCGAAATGGTAAATGGTCAACACATAAAAGATATACATGGGCATATCTAGTAAAAAAGGCTGCTGATAAAAGTGTTTAGGGCTGCCCTGGGGTCAGGGCCTGATTAAAAGGTTCCAGGGTCCCTAGGTACACATATATCTCCCCTTGTAATGTTGCTAAACAGATGTGTATGGGTACTCAGGGTCACACCATTCATACTGCCAATGTGCAGGGAATCCTGACTGTTGGTCTGGCATACCACACCCTTTTAACGCACCTCCCCAAAATTGAACACACTCTACACGTTACATTTGCCCCACCTGCAGTGCATTATGGTTTTGTCCATTGACATGATGGAGTCCCAGCACAATATCAAACTGCTGAGGTACTGCTTTCGACACAAGGGATCCAGTGGCCTTCCTACTGGATGCTCTGGTAGTGCCATGGACTTTTCTTCTGCTGTAAAACTCCAGTAGTGCAAGTTCTTTGCAAGTTTAAACTTGAGGGCAGTACCATGATCTTTGGGTATTTGTCCATTGAGGATATTGTTTAATTTCTGCTCTGGACGGAATTCACCATATTGGCAATCCTATTTTGCCTGTTGCTGAACCAGAAGTTTTTATTCCGGGTTCTTTAGTCTTTTTGCGGACCCTGTCTTTACTTCAGACAGGTCTGGATTTGGGCCTAAAGCTTGTTTTTTAAGGTTCAGGTTTCTGCCATTTCTATGCTTTTTCATAAACAAACTGAACTTTTACCTGATAAATTTAGGTGTTTGTTTTTTTAAGATGTCTTGCATGTTTAGCCTTCAGACTACAGTGGACCCATGGGATCAAACCGTGGTTCTTCAGTCTACCACCTTCGTAACCATTGTTGATGGTGGACTCGCATTGGCTCACACAAACAAACTTTCTACCCAAGGTTTTGAGGTATTCATGATGTTCTACATGCTCTTCATTTATACATTGAAAGGACCAGAGATTTTCTCAAGTTGGATTCTCTTATAGGTCTTATATTATTGCCACAAGCAGCACTCATATAACAAACCTTGGCCCAGTGGCTCTGTTTAACTATAAGCCACACCTATTCGGTAGCAAGTCTCTTCTGAACTTACTGCCCATCTTACATGGTCGGTTGGACCTTCTTGGGCAACTCAATGTGGGGTTTTAGCAGAGTAACTCTAAAACATCCATATGGTCATCTGCTCTCACTTTTATTTGTTTCTACACTGTTGATACTTTTGAATCTTCAGATGCTGGTTTTGGGTGTTCCGTATCAGTGCAGCTCAGGGGCATCACCATTCCATGAAGGGGACAGTTTTGCGACATCCCATGGTAACCTGTGCCCCACAGCAGATCAAAAAGAAAACAGGATAGAAGTTATTACATGTTAAATATTTATCTTTAAGTCTGGAAAGGGAGCATAGGTCACAAACCTTGACATACCTGGTCTGTGGGGGTAAGGGGGGGGGGGGTTGTACCTCTTTCTGTCCTCTTTCTCCTAGCACACACACACACACACACCACCAATCACTGCACTGCCATGGGCTTGCTTACCTAATTTGCTTGCCAGATGTATGAGCGGGGTAAAGTGGAGAGACTAGGGTTGCTGGGAAAGATATTTTTAACTGATTGATAAGGGCATCAATTAGTTAAAAATAAATTTCCCAGCAGCCCTAGTCTCTCCACTTTACCCCGCTCATACCTTTGGCAAGCAAGTTAAAAGCTTCTTCTATAGCTTCCAAGCTATACTAATGTTAAGAGCTTAAAGGGGAGCTGGTAAAACCAATAACAGAATTATTCAACCAGTCACTAGCTACTGGAGAAATCCCAGAGGACTGGAAAACAGCGACTGTAGTCCCACTGCACAAAAGTGGAAGCAAGGAAGAGGTAAGCAACTATCGACCAGTGAGCCTTACATCAGTAGTAGGGAAATTGATGGAAACACTCTTAAAACAAAGAGTTGTAGAATATCTCAAAACCAGCAATTTACAGGATCCAAAACAGCATGGGTTTACTAGGGGAAGATCATGTCAAACAAATCGTATTGACTTTTTTGACTGGGTGACTAAAGTAATAGATCAAGGTGGGGCTGTAGATGTAGCTTATATAGACTTTAGTAAAGCTTTTGACACTGTCCCACATTGCAGACTGTTAAATAAACTTGAAAGCTTGGGATTGGATTCTAAGATAGTTGAATGGATAACAGTATGGTTGCAGGACAGAAAACAGAGAGTTGTAGTAAACGGAGTACAGTCAAAGGAGGGAAAGGTAACAAGTGGAGTACCCCAGGGATCTGTACTTGGACCGGTGCTTTTTAATATCTTTATTGGTGATATTGCAAATGGAATTGAGGGTAAAATGTGCCTTTTTGCAGATAATACAAAGGTATGCAATAGGGTAGACACACCAGGAGGATTAAAACAAATGATTGAGGATCTAGGTAGATTAGAGAAATGGTCAAGAGAATGGCAACTACAGTTTAATGCCAAAAAATGCAAAATCATGCACTTGGGTCTCAGAAATCCAAAGACTAAATATAGTATAAATGGCACTATAATGGAAACTTCTGAGGAAGAGAGAGATCTAGGTGTCACTATTTCAGGGGACTTAAAAGCAGGTAGGCAATGTAACAAAGCAATGAAGAAGGCAAGTCAGATGCTTGGTTGCATAGGGAGAGGTATCAGCAGTAGAAAGAAATAAGTAATAATGCCACTGTATAGGTCATTGGTACGACCTCAGCTAGAGTATTGTGTTCAGTTCTGGAGGCCATATCTCCAGAAGGATATAAATACATTAGAGACTGTACAAAGAAGAGCAACTAAAATGGTGCATGGCCTACATCACAAAACATACCAGGAAAGACTAAAATATCTTAATATGTATACTTTAGAGCAGAGAAGGGAAAGGGGGGACATGATAGAAACTTTCAAATATACCAAGGGTTTTAACAAGGTACAGGTGGGGGACATTCTTCACAGGAAGAGGAGCAACAGAACACGAGGACATGCACTGAAACTAGAGGGAGGAAGATTCAGGGTAAATGTGAGGAAGAATTAATTCACAGAAAGAGTAGTAGATAAGTGGAATAGCCTACCATCAGAGGTGGTAGACGCAAATACAGTAGTACAATTTAAACATGCTTGGGATAAGCATATTGATATCCTTACAAAAAAATAAGGATCAAATATGGTTTGAGGTAACATGTTTAAAAAAAGGGGCAGGCTAGATGGGCCAAGTGGTTCTTATCTGCCGTCAAATTCTATGTTTCTATGTTTAAGATGTGCCCTCTGTGGACTAAGGAGAGGATTTATTTTACCTCTCTTGATGGTGTGTGATTTTGAGAATGATCCTTCTAATTTAAATTTGTAAAACTGATGTAATTACAGTTGTATAAGGAAAAAGAATGGTTACAGTATGTGTACACATTTGCAGTCACAACTCTAGAGGGCCATATAGGATCATAGACTCACCATAGGGAAATCCAGCAGCAATTAATGTAAAGGACTACAATATCCTTAAAACCTGTCCTGTGAGCATAAAAGAATATATTTGTAGCTGATCATTATACAGTAAGCATAGTTTCATTTGGTTACTATGACAAGTAAAGCCAATCAAAAACACAAAATAAACGGCCTGCCTATCTGGATATATGTAATTACAAATTATAATCTGGTCCAGCCACAGGATTATTTTTGAATATGGTGAGACATTTTTAATGTATTTAATTATTTATTTATTTTTAAATGGAGTTGGTTTTAACTATTTATGCCAGGCATGTCCAAACTATGGCCCTCCAGCTGTTGTGAAACTACAAATCCCATCATGCCTTGCCACAGTTTTGCTATTAGGGAATGCTAAACTATGGCAAGGCTTGGGATGTGTAGTTTCACAACAGCTGGAAGGCCAGTTTGGACATGCCTGATTTATGTGCAATAATTATGTAGGTACTTGTTTCCTAGCAGGGCGCCCACTACTCTATTTACGTAGTGGGCTATTCAGGGTAAGGAAATTGGATCGCATCGCATCGTATGCCCTTAATGGCATCCAATCAGATGAGATCCAATTTATTATCTTATCCTATCTTTTTAATGGGCTAAGTCAGAGAATACATTAAAAAGATAGAAATCGGATCGCATCGCATCGTATGCCCTTAATGGCATCCAATCAGATGAGATCCAATTTATTATCTTATCCTATCTTTTTAATGGGCTAAGTCAGAGAATACATTAAAAAGATAGGATAAGATAAAAAAATCGTATGGCATACAATGAGATGGGATCCAATTTTTTTTATCTTATCCTATCTTTTTAATGGTGAAAGCGCCTAAATACATGTGAAAGATAGGATGCCCCCCACTATCCACGCCACCCCGTAGCGTGGCGAGCACGGTTGACGCCACCCCGCCATCAACGTGAACCCGAAGCGTGGCGAGCGCAGCGAGCCCGCGAGGGGCGGCGGTACGCGTCCTCCGACCTTTTCATGCCCTACTATCAATTAGGGCGTGGAGTGAGAATAGAATAGTGTGACGAGCGCAGCGAGCCACCGAGCCCGAAGCGCGGCGAGCGCAGCGAGCCCCGCGAGGGGACGCGGATACCTTCACAGGTAAACGCGTCCCTTCGCGGGCTTCCCAGGTGTCCGCGTCGCCATGGACACCTGGGAAGCCCGCGAGGGGACGCGTATAACTGTGAAGGTATCCGCGTGCGCTCGCCACGCTTCGGGCTCGGTGGCTCGCTGCGCTCGCCACACTATTCTATTCTCACTCCACGCCCTAGTGGATAGTAGGGCATGAAAAGGTCGGAGGACGCGTACCGCCGACCCTCGCGGGCTCGCTGCGCTCGCCACGCTTCGGGTTCACGTTGATGGCGGGGTGGCGTCAACCGTGCTCGCCACGCTACGGGGTGGCGTGGATAGTGGGGGGCATCCTATCTTTCACATGTATTTAGGCGCTTTCACCATTAAAAAGATAGGATAAGATAAAAAAAATTGGATCCCATCTCATTGTATGCCATACGATTTTTTTATCTTATCCTATCTTTTTAATGTATTCTCTGACTTAGCCCATTAAAAAGATAGGATAAGATAATAAATTGGATCTCATCTGATTGGATGCCATTAAGGGCATACGATGCGATGCGATCCGATTTCTATCTTTTTAATGTATTCTCTGACTAAAGCAGCCCATACACGCTGCTATGAGGGCGTGCTGTACTAGCACGGATCACATTGCATTGCATTGCATGTGCATCCGTTGTGCATGCAATGCAATGCAATTTGATGAAACCTAAGTACAAAAAGTATGTGCTTGCACATACTTTTTGTACTTAGGTTTCATCAAATTGCATCACATTGCATGCACAACGGATGCACATGCAATGCAATGCAATGTGATCCGTGCTAGTACAGCACGGAAAGCACGCCCTCATAGCAGCGTGTATGGGCTGCTTTAGCCCATTAAAAAGATAGGATAAGATAATAAATTGGATCTCATCTGATTGGATGCCATTAAGGGCATACGATGCGATGCGATCCGATTTCACTACGGTGCCGTACGTAGAAAATCTGGGCGCCCTGCTAGGAAACAAGTACCATTACGTATAATAAAAGCACTATACACCTTCATTCATTGAGAAGGGCATCTATTCTGCTGGGTTCTTCCATTAAGGATGGTGTTTAGTTCGTTAGAACCTATTGTGTACAAGGTCCTGCCCTAGTTCACCTGAGTCAACTGAAAATCAGCTACAGATGGGTCCTCCTCCAACTATGCCATGCACACGCACACATGTACAAGCACCATGGCAGCAACTATTGGATGTTAAAACAGGGTCTTTTGTTTATACAGTACTATAAAACTGTACTGTAATTAGCGGATGCTGTCATTGAAAATCCAGGAGTCCACTTCTAGACTAGTTGAATAAAGCAGGAACCATGTGGTTCCACTTTTGTCATCGTTTAAAATAATTTATGTTAAAAACTTAAAGGGAGTCACTCAAAAAATAAAAAATTAGAAAGCATTTCATTCAATATCTATATACAGACCTAGGGGTTCGAGGGTAAACACTTTCTATAAACTATTTTTATTTCACAGAATAAATGGAAGGTCGGCGATATACTGTGGGTTAAACGTGATGTTCTAAAGAAAAGTCTCACATATGTTAGTCCTTCACAGGTCTGTTTCCCAGCTCTCAAAAGAGAATATATAAACTGAGCGCAAGAAACCTGGTGGTATATGGTGTAGATAAAAAAGAGAGTATACAGCGCTGGGTAGTTCTGAATGATGACCACTACACACTTGGTATAGGAAAATACAAATACATTTATTAGTATGTGTTGCAGAAAGCAAGCCAGAGAGAGAGCTGGTGCTGCTAGTGTCCATCTGGGACCTGCCAACTAAGAGACAGTGGGGTATATATACAGCTTCCTGCTACATCCTGTTACCACTGCTCCTGATGAAGACGTCCTGAAGACGTCGAAACGCGTTGAGCTGAGCCATATTCAAGACCCTGATACCCATCCAAGTCCATTCCTCGCCTTGGACCTCTATCAAGAGCCTGAACCACCTTGCACCAGGCTCCACCACAGTGAACCCATTCCGGACCAGCTTTTATCATCTTGGGCCATTGGTCCCCACCTCCCTTGGCAGTGACTTACGGTGGTGGCCTTTCCATCTTCCACCCACCATTCCTGCTTCAATTTACCTGAGGCCCAGGTCCATACCTCCCAGGCAGAGATTCACGGCGGTGGCCACTCCATCTTCCACCCACCATTCCTGCTTCAAATACATCCGAGGTATATTGGAATGACAAGCTGGGAATTAACCGGTACCTTCTCCAGGTCCCCAGATGAGATCCTGATGTTCTAAATCAACTGGTGGTAATTATAACCTAATATTGGCACACGAACTGTCTTCATCATTTTTTTCTTGGAGCCAAGTGCATGCAATAACCCCCCCCAACAAACCCTTTTTTTCTTCTTAAACCCCCCCCCCATTTTTTATCCATTGCGCAAATTTTTTAATCACATGTGTTCTTCATATTTTATTCTTAGAGAGTACTCTCTTTAATTGTTATTTAGTACAATAAATGTATTTGTATTTTCCTATACCAAGTGTGTAGTGGTCATCATTCAGAACTACCCAGCGCTGTATACTCTCTTTTTTGTCTTTGTTCCATACGGGGAGCCTTACACACTCCCATATACAGCAGCTTTAATTGGTTTCGAGGTTCACTCCTTTCTTTCTAGTATATGGTGTAGATATCTCATTACAGGATCACCACGTGCGACAGTCAAAGATGGTGCTTACATAGAAGCTTACATTAAGGAGCTAATACCCCACACATCAAGGTTTCCTTTAGGAAGATCAAAGTGAATGCTCACTTGTATGCTTACATGTAGGTGTAATGTCGCACTCTCATCAAGGTTTGTTTAGATTAAATTCTCCCAAATGCGATAAATAAAATCTAAAAATATTTTTATTTTTATTGAATTACATCCGATTGAAAAGAACTAGTGCCAGATGTATACAAACCAACAATGAACCAAGGGATCGATGGAAGCTCACCTCAGGTAAGTTGATGTCTAGGCTCCCAGTATAGTTAAAATAATATGACAGCATGCACAGCACCAAAGCGTTTAGACCAGGCATGTCCAACGTTGGGCCTCCAGATGTATTGAAACTACACATCTCAGCATGCTTTGCAATAGTTTTAGCATTCTCTAATAGCAAGACTGTGGCAAAGCATGCTGGGATGTGTAGTTTCACAACATCTGGAGGGCCAACGTTGGACATGCCTGGTTTAGACCTTTGCAAGGTCTTTATCAAGGTGGTGCCATACATCCACATTCTTGGGTCTAAATACCCATGAACATGCCATTTATGTATCAATAAACCTCATACGCTAATAGAGTTGTATAATACATGTATACTGTCCTTTTACATTTATATATAAAACATAATATATACATCTTAATTCATATGCAAAAATCTTATCTTAATACATGGTAAAATAAATGGTTATTAAATACTTCCAGACCGGAAGTCCTTATATGATCATTCCTTTTAACTTTTTTTATTGAAGTGTGTGGCATCACTACTGCAACACTTAATGTGGCTCTAAGGTTCCCTCATATTGTGGCATTGTTTTCCTGTAATTACCTCAGAGGGTCCGGGCTCATCCCCAAACACTGCCCGGCGCCAGACTCCATAAACGGACAGCGCTGGAACGCACCGCCATCTTGGAAAAATCATGCTCACCTGACGTGGTGCAGAGTATACAATCACTTAAACCTGTGCCCTGGAGTAGAATGTATCGCTTACATAATATGAAGAACCCGCTAAATAATATCATAATGGTAGGAATAGTTTAGATGGTGGGCACTGGAACGCAATGCCATCTTGATTGCATAATGGTCGGGCACTGGAATGCACCACCATGTTGATTACATAATTGGTCACCTGACATAGATAACCATGCTTTCCTTAGTATGACACTAACATAGTGCCATAATGTGGAATGCACTGCCATCTTTGTAATGGGTAGTAACTTTGACATGCAGAGTCATAATTTTCTTTATATTTTATTGTCAACCTATGATTGTGCTACGTTTCAGTTTGATAAACATGTGTTCCAGCTTTTGGAAGATATACTTTTACAGTAAAAATAAGACATACATCGTAAAAATTGCAGTAGGCGACATAAAACTCATACAGTATTTCAAAAATATGATTGGCAAGATGATGTTGCAATGCCCTTAAAGCAGTGATTATGGCTCTGCGTGTCAAAGTTACTACTCATTACAAAGATGGAACCATGTTAGATAATCATGCGCTCCTTAGTATGACACTATGTCAGGTGACTGATTAGGTCAGTGATTTTCAACCTTTTTACCTTGTGGCACACTAAATAAGATTTTATAATTGCCAAGGCACACCATGAGATCGCCACAGAACAAAACACAGTGGTCCCCATAGGAAAATATAAAAACTATTGGCCCCCATATAATAAACAATCACACTGGTCCCCACAGGTAACAAAAATAAAATACATTGGCCTTTTAAATGACAAGAAGAGTCCAGTAAATAACAGTTGAACTGGTGGTGGCTGTAAACTGGTTTGGGCATCTCGAGGACTGGGGCACACTTGAGAACAGCTCAAGGCACACTAGTGTGCCACGGCACAGTGGTTGAAAAACACTGGATTATGTAATCAAGATGGCGGTGCGTTTCAGCGCCCGCCATCAAAACTATTCCTACCACCACGATATTATTTAGCGGTGTACTTCATATTATGTAAGCGGTACATCCTACACCAGGGCACAGGTTTAAGTGATTATATGCACTGCACCATGGCACCATGTCAGATGATCATGATGTTTCCAAGATGGCAGTGCATTCCAGCTCTGTCTGTCTAGGGAGTGTGGCGCCGGGCAGTGTTTGGGAATGAGCCCAGACCCTCTGAGGAAATTACAGGCAAACAATGCCACAATATAAGGGAACCTTAGCGCCACATTAAGGGGTTTATTCTGATTGGTACGGTGGGACCGTATACGGGCGGATCAGGTTTTTTTTTCATCTGCGCATGCGTAGCTTTCGCAATGCTCATGTGCGGCGACCTCACACCGCTCACGGACGGGTCTCTCCGTGCGAAAAAACCTGTCTGCAAGAGTACGGTCATTGTGGGCGTTTTTATGGGAGCGGCCGGAATAATGAGGAAAACTGGGCGTACACACAAAATGCACGGTGCCACAACCACCTCGATCGGCGAACGTGCCGTGCATTTTGGCCCAAAAACAGGCGGCCGCCTCCAGACCACCCCTAGAGATACTGCATGAGAGTGGATGCCTGGGTCTGCTAATTAACGTAATGTAATAAGCAAAGCTACAGGCTATTAAGTAAAAACCATTATTTTACTACCTGCAAGCCACACACAGCCCTCAAACACATTGGAAGCTTATCTTTCTACACTTCTCAACATGTAAAGGTTGGTTTAATTTGAGGTAATATTCATTCTAATACCTGGTTATATATGTCCAGCTAGTTATTTTATAACCATCTACACCCATTCAGAAAGTGTTTTTTTATACTTTAAAAAGCAGGACACTCAATTCACAGAAGTCGACGTGTCAACTTTTTCACTGTAACACAAACATACCACTTTTTTATTATGAAAAAGACACATAAACCACGTCTAAGAGCAACAAGGATGTGATGTTTTTGGACTCAATTTCTATTTGCAATGGTGGAGCAATGTCCTAAGGCCATGGCCACTATTTTGCACACAATCTTTATATTTTTGCCCAACAACATACATTTATGCACTTTCATATCTGCTATGAATTTTATGTAGCACATTCTGTATGTAAGATGCCACCAAGCACATTATTGCAATCACATATCTCTAACAAAGGATCCCAACATCTGCCTATCACACTCTAAAGTCTTATTTTGAACAATATTAGAACATGTTTGCATGTGGTATACGCTCAGATATACGGAAGGTGTCGGTGTGAAAACGGACAAGATTCGTCTGTGCACTGTGGCGTACGCTCTGATGTACGCCAGGTATCGGTGGCTAAGAGGGAGATCCCTCCGTACATGGTGGTGTACGCTCAAGTGTATGCCACTCCATATTGTCGGTGTTTGTGACCGTACGTGTGCGGCTGTTCTGTGGGCGGACTTACGCTCACCGTGAGCATACGGGAAACGTACGGTGTGACGGACCGTACGTACGTTTCACCGTACCAAACAGAATACCCCCCTAAGTGTTGCAGTAGGCACGTATCAAATGCCACACACTTAGATAAAAAAAAATGAAAAGGAATGACCATATAAGGACTTCCGGTCCAGAAGTATTTAATAACCATTTAGGGTTTTACCATGTATTAAGATAAGATTTTGCATATGAATAAAGATATATATATATATATATATATATATATATATATATATATGTTGAAAACTCTGCGTCACTCCGGTCTTTCGTAGATGGTTTAGAAGAATAAGGAGACTGCACACATGGGTTAAGCAAAGTTTCAACTCCTTTAATTGGAGTTTTTGTCAAGCCACACGGTACACTGAACAAGAAGCTGGTTAAATATCAAAGATCTCAAATCACGTTAACAAGCCACCTCCCACAACCAATGTTCCCTCTAATTTTACGAAGGCTGTGTGCGGCAAAAGATTTTGGCTGTGCAACTTTGGAAGGAAATTAAAATACTTGTGCGTCACATATATAACTGGAAAATAATGTTCAGCATTTGTGTTAACTTTACTTCAAAATGATATTAAACATTCAAAACACAGCACACAATGTAGTTAATGGGTGAAACACACATTAATTTAGTCCACAACTAAAAGTGACCACTGCTGCTTTGTGTGCTCTGTTGTAATGTCTGTGTGCACGCCCGTCAAGTTGTGTGCGCGCGCATAGCTTAGAGGGAAACACTGCCCACAACCGGATCTAGTCCGTCAGGGGTGACGTCAAACAACAGCCAATTTAACACTTAAAAAGAATAACATGCAAAAGATACATCACATACATTACAAAAAAATGGGACACACATATAAAAAAGACTGTTAAATAACAAAGTATATACTAACTCCACTGCCTTGAATACTCTGTCAAATCAATATGGTAATAAGATACAATATATTAATCTATAATGACAAAACATCACATTGGAAAGGCAAACACATTGCATAACAGAAAGACTGTTTCTCTATTAACCCGGCGTCGGGTACTGTACTGGCATGTGTCGGCCTCCATGTCAGGTGAGGAGGCAGGCAGAGGTCCGGCAGTGTGGAAGTCAGCATGGGAGTCTGCAGCGTGGTCCCGCTCTTGCTTAAGGGCAAACAGGGGATTGGGCCAGGTCAGGTATTCTCAACTGTTTCACTGTGACAGCCAATGGCAGCTGCCCTCTATGCATATAAGGGATCTGCCTAGGTAGCTCAGTGTCAGTGCAAAAAGTATTCTGTGCCGTGCACTTCCTGGAAGGCTCCTGACTCATTGTGCCCTTGCTATTCCCGCTGTGTCCATCAGCTTGCTATTGGCTATTTGACCCCATCGCTCATTCCAGTCACGCTGGTCGCCAGCTTCTCCCTGGTACCCTTGGGTGCTACCTCCTGGATTCCTAACTCCTGTCCCGCTCCTGGATCTTCCAAGAATCCATCTCCAGCATCCTCACATCTCAGCCATTCCTCATAATTCTTTCAGTCTCCGGATCCATTGTTTTTGCCATCCTTCTACTTCTTTACCTGGACATTCCTCATCATTGTACTCTGGACATTCCTCATCATTGTTATCTGGACATTCCTCATCATTGTACTCTGTATATTCCTCATCACTGTTATCTGAACATTCTTTATCATTGCTATTTATTATTTTGCCTGCCTTTATCTCAAATAAGTATTTGAGTCCCTGTATGACATCATTTATTAAACCCGCTCATTTTAACCCTACTGCTGCTGCCTCGTCTCCAGTCCCTGTGCATCACACGACCCCATCTGAATCTTCAACCGTGACAGGTGTCACTGTAAACCAAGAAACTCATTTAAGCCTTTTGTGCTAATGTATCTAATTTGGTTATCCAGCGAGATTCCAGTCTCCGCAATGCTTTGGACCTATCGCCTCCCCGCACCAATGGGGGTATGTGATCAATAATGCGATAGCGTAGCGAGGACAAACTGTGCTTGGCTACAGCGAAGTGCCTCGCTACTGCCTGTTCACTTGTACCCGATGCCAGCGCTGCTCATATTGTGCTGCGGTGCTGATTCATCCTTTCTTTAACCCCTTCCCGACATTTGACGTACATTTACGTCATGGTCGGGAAGCACTTCCCGACACATGGCGTAAATGTACGTCATGGATTTAAACTGTCACCGCGTCTATAGACGCGGTGACAGTTTCAACATGTCTGCTGTCCCTGACAGCAGACATGTCCGTGCATGCCCAGGGGGGGCTGCGATGCCGCCCCCCCGTCGGCGATCGCTGTGATTGGCTGTTCAGTGTGAACAGCCATTCACAGCGTTTTCCTGTGTCACCGGCGAATAACGTTCGCCGGTGACACGGGATCAGAGGTGATTGGTGCTGTAAAGTACAGCACCAATCACCGCGGGGTGTAAGGGTGACACTGGTGTCACCCCACCTCACCCCGCCCGCCCCCAAAGGCCGTGATTGGTCCGTCGGACCGACGGACCAATCACAGCCAAGGAGGGGGATTTAAACTAACGGTGACTGCACTGCAGACGCCATTCCGGTCTGGAATAGCGTGCAGTGCGGTCACCGTACCCCCCTGCCGCCATACTGACCAGAACCTTGCTCCATACTTGCTCCATACTTACCTGATCGCTGCTTCATCACTGCTTCCTGGATCCTGTTGCTACTTGTGCCTTCCTGTGAAATTGTGCTGCTGCAGTGTACTAGCTAGATAGAGAGATAGATAGAGAGATAGAGAGAGATAGAGAGAGATAGAGAGAGATAGAGAGAGATAGAGAGAGATAGAGAGAGATAGAGAGAGATAGAGAGAGATAGAGAGAGAGATAGTGTCAGAGAGTGCTATATTTTGTGCTGCTGCAGTGTGATATAGTTATAGATAGAGAGAGAGAGATAGAGAGAGAGAGATAGATAGAGAGGCCTAGTGACAGAGTGCTATATTTTGTGCTGCTGCAGTGTGATAGTTATAGAGAGATAGAGAGAGATAGAGAGAGAGAGATAGAGAGAGATAGTGACAGATTGTGCTATATATTTTTTATATAACTGACTGCTGCCCCCTCCTTTTGTGCTGATCAGTATAAATTAACTGATCAGCAACTTTTTTGGGGCGCAGGTTTTTTTTTATATATAGATATACCTGTCAGTGCTGCTGCTGCAGTGTCATAGAGTGATAGATAGTGAGAGATAGAGAGATAGAGAGAGATAGTGACAGAGAGTGATAGAGAGTGCTAAATTTTGTGTCTGCTGCCCCCGCCTTTTGTGCTGATCACTATATCTGAGGTGATCAGCAACTTTTTTGGGGGTACAGAGGTTTTTTTTTTTTATATATATACCTGTCAGTTGCACCAAAGGTTGTGCACCTGCTGCACCTCACTGGTAATCAGTGTCGCATCACTGATCACCTTTTTTTTTTGTGTGTGTGCTGTGGGGTCTTTTTTAAATTTTTTTTTTACACACACTGTGATTTTGTGGGTGTCCTGTGGCCGCTGTGCGCTGATCAGTGACGTACATCACTGATCATCTTTTTCGGCACAGGGTTGATCTATTTTTTTTTTGATCAAATTCCTGTTGCCTTTGAGCGCTGTTCAGTGACAGACGTTACTGACCAACATCTGTGCTCAATTTTTGGCGCAGGACCTTTTTTTTTTTTTTTAACCCCTTAAATTTTTTATTTTTAACCCCTTCATTTTTTTTTTTTATTGGTATAAAGTATTTTTTTTTTTTCTGCACTACATACATACTACACACTACATACCCCCCGGATTGAAATAAAGTTTGTACCCCCCCCCTACACTATACACGTGTTGAAACATTTCACTACCAGTAACACAAAAATAAAAATGGCATCCCAAATGTCCTCCCAAATGTCCTCCCAAATGTCCTCCCAGTCATCCAGGAGAATGTATTCAGTGGAGGAGGCATATGCCATGCTTGCTTCTGACTCTGACACAGCCAGTGATGCAAGCGGGGAATTTGAAGGATTTGCCTTAAGCTCCTCTTCCTCCTCTGGTGATGAGGGACCCCCTCAAAGACGCCCCCGTAGAGCAGCTGAGACCCCCCCCCCAATAATTGATCTCGTATGGACCCCACCACCAGACAATTTTGAGCCCCAGGTTCCTGAGTTTTTGGCCATGCCAGGAATCCAATTTGATTCCACAGGTCTCAGAGAAATTGACTTTTTCAAATTATTTTTCTCTGATGATTTTATAAATTTAATGGTGGACCAAACTAATTTATATGCCCAGCAGTTTATTGCTCAAAACCCCACGTCATCATTTGCTAGGTGGACCCCTGTAGATGCAGTAGAGAGGATGACGTTTTGGGGTCTGGTGTTTCATATGGGCATAGTAAAAAAGCCAGAAATTAGGCAATATTGGAGTACAGATGTTCTGTACAGTACTCCATTTTACCGTATGGCCATGACCCGGACTCGATTTGAGACAATTCTTAAATTTATACATTACACCGATAATGCACAGTGCCCACCCAGAGATGATCCCACCTTTGACCGGCTATTCAAAGTCAGGCCGGTCATTGATCATTTCAGTGCCAAATTTGAAGAGGTGTACATCCCTGAAAAATTTATTTGTATCGACGAGTCCCTTATACATTTTAAAGGAAGGGTTAAATTCCGCCAGTACCTTCCCAGTAAGAGGGCAAGGTATGGCATAAAAATGTATAAACTGTGTGAAAGCACCTCAGGGTACACCCACAGGTTTAGGGTTTATGAAGGGAAGGATTCAAGAATTGAACCGCCAGAATGCCCCCCCTCCCTCGTAGGTGTTAGTGGGAAAATTGTCTGGGATTTAGTGCACCCCTTCCTGGATAAAGGTTATCACCTCTATGTGGATAACTTTTACACCAGCATCCCCCTGTTTAAGGCCCTTGGTTCAAGAGGTACAGCAGCTTGCGGTACTGTGCGCAAGAACCAAAGAGGCCTCCCAAAAACGCACATTGCCCAAGTAATGAGAAGGGGTGAAAGCAGGGGAATATGCAACGAAAATATGTTGTTGGTCAAATATAAGGACAAGAGGGATGTCCTTATACTGACAACAATTCACGGAGACAGTACCACCTCCATCCCTGTACGAGGTACCAGTACCCACACCTCCAAACCTAATTGTATCCTGGATTACAATAGGTACATGGGCGGAGTGGATCTTTCAGATCAGGTACTGAAGCCGTACAGTGCCCTGCGGAAAACAAAAATCTGGTACAAGAAGGTGGCCGTGTATATCATCCAGATGGCACTGTATAACGCTTACGTGCTATTCCGTTCTACCGGCCAGAGGGGGACATTTATGCACTTTCAAGAGGAAGTCATAAAGGGCCTAATATTTGGGAACCAGCAGGCAGAGGGCCCCAGTACTTCTAGTACTGGTCCCCGTATTGTACCAGGGCAGCATTTTCCTGATGAAATCCCCTCCACTGGAAAAAAGGGCAGGACACAAAAAAGGTGCAAAGTTTGCTATAAAAAGGGAATAAGAAAGCAAACTATTTTCCAGTGTGACACTTGCCCCGACAAACCCGGCCTATGTATAAAGGAGTGTTTTAAAATATACCACACTCTATGGAATATTAGGTTCATAATTTCACCGTGCTTCGGGGGTCTTGCTAATGCCACATAGCACCCACCATTCATTCCACCAGAATCTGAGCCGCAAAATCCAAAAATCACTCCTTCCCTTCTGAGTCCTGCCATGCACCCAACTGGTATTTTTTGGTCACATGTGAGGCATTGCCGTACTTGGGAGAAATTGGGGCACAGATTTTGGGGTGCTTTTTCTCCTTCATTCCTTGTGAAAATGAAAAATTTTGAGCCAGAACTGCATTTTTGTGTAAAAAAATTTAATTTTTCATGTTCACTGCCCACTTGTATCAAAATTGGTGAAACCCCTGGGGGTTTGAAATGTACACTATACCCCTAGATGAATTCCCTGAGGGGTGTAGTTTGCAAAATGGGGTGACTTGTGGGGGGGTTCCACTGTATTGGTGCAACATAGCACCCACCATTCATTCCACCAAAATCTGTGCTGCAAAATCCAAAAATCACTCCTTCCCTTCTGAGTCCTGCCATGCACCCAACTGGTACTTTTTGGTCACATGTGAGGCATTGCCGTACTTGGGAGAAATTGGGGCACATATTTTGGGGTGCTTTGTCTCCTTCATACCTTGTGAAAATTAAAAATTTTGAGCCAGAACTGCATTTTTGTGTAAAAAAAATGTAATTTTTCATGTTCACTGCCCACTTGTATCAAAATTGGTGAAACCCCTGGGGGTTTGAAATGTACACTATACCCCTAGATGAATTCCCTGAGGGGTGTAGTTTGCAAAATGGGGTCACTTGTGGGGGGGTTCCACTGTATTGGTGCTTTGGGGGTCTTGCTAATGCGACATAGCACCCACCATCATTCCACCAGAATTTGTGCTGCAAAATCCAAATATCACTCCTTCCCTTCTGAGTCCTGCCACTTTTTGGTCACACATGAGGCATTGCCGTACTCGGGAGAAATTGGGGCACAGATTTTGGGGTGCTTTGTCTCCTTCATACCTTCTGAAAATGAAAAATTTTGAGCCAGAACTGCATTTTTGTGTAAAAAAATGTATTTTTTCATTTTCACTGCCCACTTGTATCAAAATTGGTGAAACCCCTGGGGGTTTGAAATGTACACTATACCCCTAGATGAATTCCCTGAGGGGTGTACTTTGCAAAATGGGGTGACTTGTGGGGGGGTTCCACTGTATTGGTGCAACATAGCACCCACCATTCATTCCACCAAAATCTGTGCTGCAAAATCCAAAAATCACTCCTTCCCTTCTGAGTCCTGCCATGCACCCAACTGGTACTTTTTGGTCACATGTGAGGCATTGCCGTACTTGGGAGAAATTGGGGCACATATTTTGGGGTGCTTTGTCTCCTTCATACCTTGTGAAAATTAAAAATTTTGAGCCAGAACTGCATTTTTGTGTAAAAAAATGTAATTTTTCATGTTCACTGCCCACTTGTATCAAAATTGGTGAAACCCCTGGGGGTTTGAAATGTACACTATACCCCTAGATGAATTCCCTGAGGGGTGTAGTTTGCAAAATGGGGTCACTTGTGGGGGGGTTCCACTGTCTTGGTGCTTGGGGGGTCTTGCTAATGCGACATAGCACCCACCAAAATTCCACCAGAATCTGAGCTGTAAAATCCAAAAATCACTCCTTCCCTTCTGAGTCCTGCCATGCACCCAACTGGTATTTTTTGGTCACATGTGAGGCATTGCCGTACTCGGGAGAAATTGGGGCACAGATTTTGGGGTGCTTTTTCTCCTTCATTCCTTGTGAAAATGAAAAATGTTGAGCCAGAACTGCATTTTTGTGTAAAAAAATGTAATTTTTCATGTTCACTGCCCACTTGTATCAAAATTGGTGAAACCCCTGGGGGTTTAAAATGTACACTATACCCCTAGATGAATTCCCTGAGGGGTGTAGTTTGCAAAATGGGGTCACTTGTGGGGGGGTTCCACTGTATTGGTGCTTGGGGGGTCTTGCTAATGCGACATAGCACCCACCAAAATACCACCAGAATCTGAGCTGCAAAATCCAAAAATCACTCCTTCCCTTCTGAGTCCTGCCATGCACCCAACTGGTATTTTTTGGTCACATGTGAGGCATTGCCGTACTCGGGAGAAATTGGGGCACAGATTTTGGGGTGCTTTTTCTCCTTCATTCCTTGTGAAAATGAAAAATATTGAGCCAGAACTGCATTTTTGTGTAAAAAAATGTAATTTTTCATGTTCACTGCCCACTTGTATCAAAATTGGTGAAACCCCTGGGGGTTTGAAATGTACACTATACCCCTAGATGAATTCCCTGAGGGGTGTAGTTTGCAAAATGGGGTCACTTGTGGGGGGGTTCCACTGTATTGGTGCAACATAGCACCCACCATTCATTCCACCAAAATCTGTGCTGCAAAATCCAAAAATCACTCCTTCCCTTCTGAGTCCTGCCATGCACCCAACTGGTACTTTTTGGTCACATGTGAGGCATTGCCGTACTCGGGAGAAATTGGGGCACAGATTTTGGGGTGCTTTTTCTCCTTCATACCTTCTGAAAATGAAAAATTGAGCCAGAACTGCATTTTTGTGTAAAAAAATGTAATTTTTCATTTTCACTGCCCACTTGTATCAAAATTGGTGAAACCCCTGGGGGTTTGAAATGTACACTATACCCCTAGATGAATTCCCTGAGGGGTGTAGTTTGCAAAATGGGGTCACTTGTGGGGGGGTTCCACTGTCTTGGTGCTTGGGGGGTCTTGCTAATGCGACATAGCACCCACCAAAATTCCACCAGAATCTGAGCTGCAAAATCCAAAAATCACTCCTTCCCTTCTGAGTCCTGCCATGCACCCAACTGGTATTTTTTGGTCACATGTGAGGCATTGCCGTACTCGGGAGAAATTGGGGCACAGATTTTGGGGTGCTTTTTCTCCTTCATTCCTTGTGAAAATGAAAAATTTTGAGCCAGAACTGCATTTTTGTGTAAAAAAATGTAATTTTTCATGTTCACTGCCCACTTGTATCAAAATTGGTGAAACCCCTGGGGGTTTGAAATGTACACTATACCCCTAGATGAATTCCCTGAGGGGTGTAGTTTGCAAAATGGGGTCACTTGTGGGGGGGTTCCACTGTATTGGTGCTTGGGGGGTCTTGCTAATGCGACATAGCACCCACCAAAATTCCACCAGAATCTGAGCTGCAAAATCCAAAAATCACTCCTTCCCTTCTGAGTCCTGTCATGCACCCAACTGGTATTTTTTGGTCACATGTGAGGCGTTGCCGTACTCGGGAGAAATTGGGGCACAGATTTTGGGGTGCTTTTTCTCCTTCATTCCTTGTGAAAATGAAAAATATTGAGCCAGAACTGCATTTTTGTGTAAAAAAATGTAATTTTTCATGTTCACTGCCCACTTGTATCAAAATTGGTGAAACCCCTGGGGGTTTGAAATGTACACTATACCCCTAGATGAATTCCCTGAGGGGTGTAGTTTGCAAAATGGGGTGACTTGTGGGGGGGTTCCACTGTATTGGTGCAACATAGCACCCACCATTCATTCCACCAAAATCTGTGCTGCAAAATCCAAAAATCACTCCTTCCCTTCTGAGTCCTGCCATGCACCCAACTGGTACTTTTTGGTCACATGTGAGGCATTGCCGTACTCGGGAGAAATTGGGGCACAGATTTTGGGGTGCTTTTTCTCCTTCATACCTTCTGAAAATGAAAAATTTTGAGCCAGAACTGCATTTTTGTGTAAAAAAATGTAATTTTTCATTTTCACTGCCCACTTGTATCAAAATTGGTGAAACCCCTGGGGGTTTAAAATGTACACTATACCCCTAGATGAATTCCCTGAGGGGTGTAGTTTGCAAAATGGGGTCACTTGTGGGGGGGTTCCACTGTCTTGGTGCTTGGGGGGTCTTGCTAATGCGACATAGCACCCACCAAAATTCCACCAGAATCTGAGCTGCAAAATCCAAAAATCACTCCTTCCCTTCTGAGTCCTGCCATGCACCCAACTGGTATTTTTTGGTCACATGTGAGGCATTGCCGTACTCGGGAGAAATTGGGGCACAGATTTTGGGGTGCTTTTTCTCCTTCATTCCTTGTGAAAATGAAAAATTTTGAGCCAGAACTGCATTTTTGTGTAAAAAAATGTAATTTTTCATGTTCACTGCCCACTTGTATCAAAATTGGTGAAACCCCTGGGGGTTTGAAATGTACACTATACCCCTAGATGAATTCCCTGAGGGGTGTAGTTTGCAAAATGGGGTCACTTGTGGGGGGGTTCCACTGTATTGGTGCTTGGGGGGTCTTGCTAATGCGACATAGCACCCACCAAAATTCCACCAGAATCTGAGCTGCAAAATCCAAAAATCACTCCTTCCCTTCTGAGTCCTGTCATGCACCCAACTGGTATTTTTTGGTCACATGTGAGGCGTTGCCGTACTCGGGAGAAATTGGGGCACAGATTTTGGGGTGCTTTTTCTCCTTCATTCCTTGTGAAAATGAAAAATATTGAGCCAGAACTGCATTTTTGTGTAAAAAAATGTAATTTTTCATGTTCACTGCCCACTTGTATCAAAATTGGTGAAACCCCTGGGGGTTTGAAATGTACACTATACCCCTAGATGAATTCCCTGAGGGGTGTAGTTTGCAAAATGGGGTGACTTGTGGGGGGGTTCCACTGTATTGGTGCAACATAGCACCCACCATTCATTCCACCAAAATCTGTGCTGCAAAATCCAAAAATCACTCCTTCCCTTCTGAGTCCTGCCATGCACCCAACTGGTACTTTTTGGTCACATGTGAGGCATTGCCGTACTCGGGAGAAATTGGGGCACAGATTTAGGGGTGCTTTTTCTCCTTCATACCTTCTGAAAATGAAAAATTTTGAGCCAGAACTGCATTTTTGTGTAAAAAAATGTAATTTTTCATTTTCACTGCCCACTTGTATCAAAATTGGTGAAACCCCTGGGGGTTTAAAATGTACACTATACCCCTAGATGAATTCCCTGAGGGGTGTAGTTTGCAAAATGGGGTCACTTGTGGGGGGGTTCCACTGTCTTGGTGCTTGGGGGGTCTTGCTAATGCGACATAGCACCCACCAAAATTCCACCAGAATCTGAGCTGCAAAATCCAAAAATCACTCCTTCCCTTCTGAGTCCTGCCATGCACCCAACTGGTATTTTTTGGTCACATGTGAGGCATTGCCGTACTCGGGAGAAATTGGGGCACAGATTTTGGGGTGCTTTTTCTCCTTCATTCCTTGTGAAAATGAAAAATTTTGAGCCAGAACTGCATTTTTGTGTAAAAAAATGTAATTTTTCATGTTCACTGCCCACTTGTATCAAAATTGGTGAAACCCCTGGGGGTTTGAAATGTACACTATACCCCTAGATGAATTCCCTGAGGGGTGTAGTTTGCAAAATGGGGTCACTTGTGGGGGGGTTCCACTGTATTGGTGCTTGGGGGGTCTTGCTAATGCGACATAGCACCCACCAAAATTCCACCAGAATCTGAGCTGCAAAATCCAAAAATCACTCCTTCCCTTCTGAGTCATGTCATGCACCCAACTGGTATTTTTTGGTCACATGTGAGGCGTTGCCGTACTCAGGAGAAATTGGGGCACAGATTTTGGGGTGCTTTTTCTCCTTCATTCCTTGTGAAAATGAAAAATATTGAGCCAGAACTGCATTTTTGTGTAAAAAAATGTAATTTTTCATGTTCACTGCCCACTTGTATCAAAATTGGTGAAACCCCTGGGGGTTTGAAATGTACACTATACCCCTAGATGAATTCCCTGAGGGGTGTAGTTTGCAAAATGGGGTGACTTGTGGGGGGGTTCCACTGTATTGGTGCAACATAGCACCCACCATTCATTCCACCAAAATCTGTGCTGCAAAATCCAAAAATCACTCCTTCCCTTCTGAGTCCTGCCATGCACCCAACTGGTACTTTTTGGTCACATGTGAGGCATTGCCGTACTCGGGAGAAATTGGGGCACAGATTTAGGGGTGCTTTTTCTCCTTCATACCTTCTGAAAATGAAAAATTTTGAGCCAGAACTGCATTTTTGTGTAAAAAAATGTAATTTTTCATTTTCACTGCCCACTTGTATCAAAATTGGTGAAACCCCTGGGGGTTTAAAATGTACACTATACCCCTAGATGAATTCCCTGAGGGGTGTAGTTTGCAAAATGGGGTCACTTGTGGGGGGTTCCACTGTATTGGTGCTTGGGGGGTCTTGCTAATGCGACATAGCACCCACCAAAATTCCACCAGAATCTGAGCTGCAAAATCCAAAAATCACTCCTTCCCTTCTGAGTCCTGCCATGCACCCAACTGGTATTTTTTGGTCACATGTGAGGCATTGCCGTACTCGGTAGAAATTGGGGCACAGATTTTGGGGGGCTTTGTCTCCTTCATTCCTTGTGAAAATGAAAAATTTTGAGCCAGAACTGCATTTTTGTGTAAAAAATTTAATTTTTCATTTTCACTGCCCAGTTGGACCACAATTGGTGAAACCCCTGGGGGTTTGAAATGTACACTATACCCCTAGATGAATTCCCTGAGGGGTGTAGTTTGCAAAATGGGGTCACTTGTGGGGGGGTTCCTAAATTTTAGCATCTTATGGTGCCTAGAAACCTACATGGTGCCTAAAAAATAATCTCATAAAAAGGAGGCTCCAAAATCAAGTAGGTGCTCCTTCTATTATGAAGCCTGTGGTTTGGTCACCGTGCATACTAGGGCCACATATAGGATATTTATGAAAACAAAAGATTTGGGGGAATCAATTTTTAGTCACATTTCTCTAGTAAAATGTACTGTGTTCCTTAGAAAAATGTATTAAAATTGCAAATCTGCAAAAAAAATGAAATTTTGAAATTTCACCTACACTTTGTTTTAATTCCTGTGAAACACCTAAAGGGTTAACAAACTTCCAAAATGCTGTTTTGAATACTGTGAGGGGTGCAGTTTTTGAAATGGCATCATTTATGGGGGTGTCTCACATACAAGTCCCTCAAAGTCACATCAGAACTGAACTGGTCCCTAAAAAAAATCAGTGTTTGAAATTTTCTTGAAAATTTGAGAATTTGCTATTCATATTGTAAGCCTCCTAGTGTCCAAAAAAATTAAAAGGAAGTTGAAATAATGATGGAAACATAAAGTAGACATATGGTCTATGTTAGTTATTAACTATTTTGAGTGGTAAGATTATTTGTCTCACAAGCAGAAAATTTAACATTTTGCAAATCGCTAAATTTTCCATTTTTTCACGACATTTTGGTATTTTTCACAAAAAAACACAGACTGTATCGACCCAAATTTACCACTAATTTGAAGTACAATGTGTCACGAAAAAACAATCTCAAAATCACTGGGATAAGTAAAAGCAAAAAAAAGTTATCCCCACTTAAGTGAGACATGTCAGATTTGAAAAAAATGGCTCTGTCAGGAACGCAAAAACTAGCTCTGTCAGGAAGGGGTTAAAGGTACAGTCCGTCTTACCTACATAAATGAGGGAACATGGACAAGTGCACAACAAATTTGGTAGTACAAGTTAAGTAATGTTGTATGTAAAAAAAATTTGCCAGAAAATGGATGATTAAAAAAAGCGAGAGAAAAAGATGTGAACCACGGAACCAGTTAAAGCTGCTGTACAGTATATGGGAGTGTGTAAAGCTCCCTATTAATGTTTAGACAAAAAGAAAAGGGTATACAGCGCTTGGGTTATTCTGAATGATGACCAAACACAAATATGTTGAAAAAATACAAATACATTTATTACATAGCACAATATTAAAGAGAATTCTCTATGAATGAAAAAAATGAAAAAATTGCGCAATGGTTAAAAAAAAAAATTATAAAAAAAAAGCACCAGTCTGCAAAAAGCTACAATATATGTGATACAGTGGGGGCACTTAAAGCATCCTAGTCATTTCGTACCCAAAAAGGTAGATGTTAGCGGAGCTTTGGTTAACTTAGAGATATCATTTTTACCGACTAAATCTTTAATGTTGTGACCGCGTTGATGGCAGGGCATTATTTTAGAATGTTGAAACACTTTAAGGTCCTTATCGGATGATATGACAGGCCATAATGATTTGGCTTTATCTACGGACAATGGAGATAAATGGTTAAATGTATTACTCCAAACATGCCTGGATTTGGATTTATTAATCCAAGCATGTCTTAGATTTGGTGGCGGTACTTAGATGTATTTGATGGGCAGGGATGTTCAGTACTTTTTGTCTAATAATAATAATTATAATAATATATATATATAAATAAAATATTTTATATATGACTGTAAAAGGACAGTATACATATATTATACTCACTTTATTAGCTCATGAGTTTTATTGAGAACACGCCCCGTTGGGATGTACTTCTGGTTTATGGGTATTTAACCACTTCAGCGGTACTCACATGAAATTTTTGGGCTAAGCAAAATGTTCAAGTCGGCAAAACCAGAAGATCTCTGTGCTGTTCTTTTTACTAATCGCCTGACTGAGTTTGTTGTCAGGTGACCTCATAAATGAGCTTATTGTGCCATCTTGTGGCTTTCAACAGTATTGCTCAGTGTGCACTATTATTCTAGCTGAAAGTATCAGTACAAAGTACAGTAGCTAAATGTATCATTACCACAGCCAGCAGTGTGTGCAATATAAAGTATACATTGCAATTCAAAGTATCCAGCTGAACAATAGCAAAAATAAAACAAATAAGCAGAAGAAGCAAATAAAATGTGTGCGGAGGCAATTTTTGCTTTTATGGAAGATAATTATGTAGATGATTTTAACCTTTCAGAAGAAAGTAATAGAATTTGATTATATAATTTTGCTTATATACTTTGCTTTCGTGGCAAAATAGTCTGAAAGCTACTTATTGTATTCGTAAATAAATTTTTGTAAGACGAGTTTTCATAATCAACTCGTCATTTAAAAACCCGCCCTGGGAGGGGTGACATAGTAATAAAAACTCACCACTGAAGGGGTTAAACCCAAGCATGGGGATGTATGGCACCACATTGATAAAGGAGGTCGAAACACATTGTTGCTGTGTCTGCTGTCATTTTTACTATACCGAGAGCCTAGACATCAACTTACCTAAGGTGAGCTTCCTGGGTGTTCCATCGATCCCCTGGTTCGTTGTTTGTATACATCTGGCACCAGATCTTTTTAATCGGATGTAATTCAATAAAAATAAAAATATTTTTGGATTGTACTTAATGCATTTGAAAAAATTTCATCTAAAGAAACCTTGATGAGCGTGTGACATTACACCTACATGTAAGCATTCACTTTGAACTTCCTAAAAGAAACCTTGATGTGTGGTGATATTAGCTCCTTAATGTAAGCTTCTATGTAAGCACCATCTTTGACTGTTGCACATGGTGATCCTGTAAGAAGATATCTACACCATATACCATAAGGCAAAGGACCCATAACATTTCCCATACTTTATTCTCGGACATACTAAGCTATATATGTTTTTATTTCATTTGCTTTTTATGTTCGTGGGGGAGTTGTTAAGAGTTGAAAAATTCAAAGCAAAGCTGGGAAACAGAACTGTGAAGGACTAACATATGTGAGACTATTCCTTAGATCACGTTTAACCCACAGTATAGCGCCGACCTTCCATTTTTTTCTGTATTTCATTATTGTATACAGGGTAATAACCCCTGTAGGTTGGTGGGCTGCAGTTTGATTTGCGCAACGGAATTTAAAAAAAAAAATCTTGTTTTGTATACATTATTTTTATTTCACCTACAACACACTTATTTACACAACACTAATAATTTATCTTTGTATGTTTTTTCAAATTTTTTATGAGACACCGAATATATTTTTATTTAACATAAATTCTTTTAAACCATGATAAAAGTGAAACCACATGGTTCATCTCTCTATATTTTTTTTTTATCAAGCACTCTTAATATGGACAAAGATTTAGACAGTTATACCTATGCTTCATCTATATAAAATGAGCTCTAACTGAATTATATATAAGTAGGTTATTCTGATTCACTCGGAAAGGCACAATCAATCTCTAGTGGACAAAACCATATGCACTGCAGGTGGAGCTGATGTAATTTGCAGAGAGTTAGATATGGGTGTTTATTGTTTCTGTGCAGGGTACGTCTGCTTTATTTTTACACTGCAATATAGTTATCAGTTTGAAGTACAGACCCCCAACCAAATCTAACTCTCTCTGCACATATTACATCAGCCCCACCTGCAGTTCATATGGTTTTGTCCATAGGAGAGTGATTGTGCCTTTCCAAGTGAATATCCCCATATATCTCTATATTTTGAGGAATCAGCACACTTTTGAGAGAATATACCAGGGTGTTGATCAGCCAAATAAACACAGATATAACCATATGTCAGTCTGCAGACTGGAATAAAAATGCATAAGCACCATACAGTATTAAATGAAGAAAAAAAAACGACTTTTAATACAATCAAATATGTTTTTTAAATAAACTCATAGTAGCAATAAGTCACGTTATAACAAGCCCATTCTTGAAAGTATTGAATCTTGTGAACAGTCAACAATACCATTTCGGTTAATACACCTTCATCCTGGATTGCCAGATATATAAGTCTACATTAATACTGGCTTCCAGGAGGAGACTGCTGTCACCATAAAGAGTAAAGCAAGTTTGACCAGGTCTCAAAATGATGCAGTGAAAAGCATAACCTTTCAGAGTAAGTTAATAGTGACACTCTTGTGAAGAAAGCTTGTATGTGAAACAGTGACTATATGCATATATAAGGATAGAACTGCAATGCAGTTGAATTTTCTCTGTGAGGCAGAGAAGTTATTTCACACTACAAAGCACGTAAAGCAATTAAACCAAATCTGATGCTGCTGGAAAATGTTGACATTTTTCATATTTCTATGGCACTAAAAAAGAATGCTCAAGAAGTTCAGAGAGATGTGAGCCTCACTGAAGTGGCAGAGAGATCAAGCATGTTATATGGACAAGAGAATATATAATCTGAGAGAGTCAAGGTTTGGTGATAATGCTGGTGGCACTCTGAGTTATAGTGGTTCTTTAAAGGAAGTGGAGTTACCAGTGAAGTATGCTAATAGCCAAGGCAAACTGGAAGATGTTTTAAACAGAAGTTGGCCAAAGCAGGTTAAGAGGTCTAACCAGGAGAAATATCAGATTCCTACCTGATAATATGTTTTCCTCTACTCCTCCATGGCAGCCAAACACTGGGTTCCTCCCCCATTGGGCAGTACTCGCAAAGGGAAAAAAAGACACAGCCCCCAATATAAGGGTCTCTCCTCCCTCGATCTGTGCCTTCATTCTTCCAGCTTCGAAACAAATCACAGTTCATTAGCCATTTCACTCCCCCAACCCACAGCAGGGCCAGGAATATAGGAAGGAGATTCCGAGGAATAATCCAAGGAACATGCAGGCGTTTGGCACAGTGTGTCCCTCTAGGGTAAGCTGCTGCTCAAAAAGTGGGGATAGTCAGTCCCCACCAAGAAATACCAACAAAACCAATCACGCTCAAGACGTGGGAGAAGCGCTAAAAATACAATGGCACACAATTATTTACTGTGATGTAAAACTTTTTACTGTATTAAAATCAAAAACATATACATAAAATATACATAAACATCAAATACACAATATAAAGACTATTGCCGGCTGACCAGAAGAGGAGTTCCTCACATCACAGGATTTAGTTAAATGTGGATGAGCCCAATGGATGTGAATGGGTGAATTTTTGATAAAGCTGCAGTTGGCAGTGAAACGCGTCAGCGTACAAACCTGTTCCTCAACTCCAGGATTGTTTATGTGGACTTCTTCACCTCTACTGGATTCTACAACTTGTGGTGCATTATCATTCACAAATTCATTGCACCCCCCAATTGGGAATTCTCCTATCCGATGTATGGTGGCTACTCCTCCTCCTAACACCCAGTGGCACAATTCCAACGTGCAATTTTGGAGGACATTCCCCAAGTGAGTAACCCATCACCATTTAAAAGGTTCCTTTGGTTCGGCAGACACCGCTTTGGCTCCACTGGGGTGACATCTCTTCCCCCCACATTCCAACACCCTGCCTCCCCTTTGGTCATCAAAGACAAGGGACATCAATTTGAAGCGGAAGCCGACCTACCCTTCACGGCTAAACAAAGTGCCATTCATTCCCGTGAGTACCTCATAACATCTGAGTGGAAACCATGGAATACTAACAGCCTACCGGAACTGGTAAAGTGCACTCACCAGTGACTATTTTTTGCTTCTTTGCCCCTCCCCCAAACCCCCTCATTCCCCTCCACCGATATTATTCACCCATTCACATCCATTGGGCTCATCCACATTTAACTAAATCCTGTGATGTGAGGAACTCCTCTTCTTGTCAGCCGGCAATAGTCTTTATATTGTGTATTTGATGTTTATGTATATTTTATGTATATGTTTCTGATTTTAATACAGTAAAAAGTTTTACAATACAGTAAATAATTGTGTGCCATTGTATTTTTAGCGCTGCTCCCACGTCTTGAGCGTGATGGGCCGGGAATATATGCTGCCATGGAGGAGTAGAGGAAAACATTATCAGGTAGGAATCTGATATTTCCTCTACCTCCTCCCATGGCAGCCAAACACTGGGTTTTACCCCAGCAGTAACAATATAGGGAGGGATTATTCATACAAACCATCAAAAGAAAATGGATTTCGAAAAAGAAAAAAAACGGAATTTCTTCTCTAGTGGTGTCTCAGATAGCTGCTCTGAGCACCCTCCTTCCAAATCTCGTGTCTGCCAAGGACCAGACGTCCACTCGATAATGCCTTGTAAAGGTATGTACAGAGACGCCCATCCTGCTGCTTTACACAACTCCTCCACTGTGGTAGATCCATCCTCTGCCCACGATGTGGCTACTTGTCTTGTTGAATGAGCTCTTAAACCTTTTGGGAGCTCTTCTCCTTTTATTTTGTAAGCTTTATGGATACAATTCCTTATCCATCTTGCAATGGTATCCTTATATGCTTTTTGGCCTACATTTTTACCCTCGTTCAGCACAAACAGATTCTTTGTCTTCTTGGGACTCTGATCTTTGAATATAGATCTTCAAAGCTCGTACTACATCCGATTTATTTAGTCTTTCCTCTTTTTCGTTTCTCGGCCTTGCACATAAAGATGGCAACACTATTTCCTGATTGATGTGGAAACTGGACACCACTTTCGGGAGAAAAAGGGGGTTTGTGCGCATCACCACCTTGTCCTCGAAGAAATTCAGGAAGGGTTCTTCCACCCACAGTGCCTGTAGCTCTGAAACTCTTCTCACTGAGGTCACTGCTACTAAAAACACCACCTTTCATGTCAGAAGTTTGATGGGCACCTCTTGCAACGGTTCAATGGGGGGTTCCATCAACACCTCCAGCACTAGATTCAGATCCCATGGAGCTAATGGCTGCCTAATCCTTGGCCTGATTTTACTGGCCACTTGCACAAATCTTTTTACATATCTATCATTAGCAATGTCCCTGCCCAGGATAGCTCCCAATGCTGAGATCTGTACTTTTAAGGATGCCAACGCCGGCCCCTTTTCTAGCCCTGTCTGCAGAAACAATAATATTGTTGAAATGTCTTCTGGATTATTTCCTTCTTCCTTACACCAGAAACTGAACTTTTTCCATATTCTATAGTATGAGTTGGATGTTGTTTTTTTCCTTGCTTTTAGTAATGTGTCTACTACTTTTTCCAAGAAACCCTTCTCCTTTAGGTTCCTGGACTCAATAGCCATGCCGTCAGGTTCCAGGATTCTGGCTGAGGCCGCCAAATCCCGCCTTGGAATAACCGGTTTGACAATCCGGGAAGCCTTACTGGTTCGTCTACCGCCATTTGTAAAACTTTCGTAAACAAAGCTCTCCTTGGCCAATAAGGCAGTATTGTTATAACTATGGCCCATTTACTGCAAATGGTGGGAACACATATCCCATGTCGTTGATAGGGCGTCCACCTGCGCCGCTCCCAGGTCCCGGTACCTTGAGAAGAACACTGGTACCTGATTGTTTCTTGAGGTTGCCATGTGGTCTACTTGTGGCATACCCCAACTTTGTACCAGCTCCATAAACACCTGCCTGTTAAGACCCCATTCGGTTGGAATACAGTCTCCCCTGCTGAGCCCATCTTCCCATTGGTTGTCTCTCCCGGCCAAGATCACTGCTCTGATGTTTGTCACACATTGTTCAGCCCATTTGAACAGTTCTGTTGCTTCCTCAAGGCTGAGCTTTTTGTTCCTCCTTGCCGGTTGACATAAGATACGACCGAACGATTGTCTGACCGAACAACCACTTCTTTGCCATACAGTGTTTTTTGGAAATGTTGGCACGCTAGCACTACTGCCCTCATTTCTCTTATGTTGGAATGCCTTTTGCTCCAGGCTACTGACCATGTGCCTTAAGCGGTTTGGGACCCGCAGACTGCTCCCCATCCCATGCTGCTTGCATCAGTGGTTACTGTCACTTGGTAAGAAATTTTCCTTCCATCAGTCTTCGTCCGTTCTGCCACCACAGCAAATCCTTTTGGTCAGGTTTGATAGTACTATCCTTTGGGATAAGTCCTTGGAATCTCCGTTCCATTGTGACAGGAAACACCTTTGCAGTTTCCGCATATGGAACCTGGCCCAAGGCGCCGTATCTAATGCCGCTCCCATCAACCCCAACATTTTCATACAATCGTCTGGTGACACTACAGTCTTCTGAGACATTGCTCTTGCCTGCTGGACTATCTTCATCCTCCTTTCGCTGGTTAGATATATCCTCATATTTTGAGAGTCTATTGTGAGACCCAGATATTTTATTTGTCTTGTGGAAGTCAGATGGCTTTTTGCATTGTTGATCAGCCAACCATGATATTCTAGACAGTCTAGCAGTCTGTCCGTATGTCTTTTGACCCATTCCTCTGTGTCTGCTACCACTAGGAGGTCATCCAAGTAGGGCCAGATTGCAATTCCCTCTAGTCTTAGCTGTGCTATTACTATTACCAGGACTTTGGAAAAAGTCCTTGGAGAGGTGGAGAGGCCGAATCACAGATCCACAAATTGATAGTCTTTGCCTGCCACAGAAAAACAAAGGAACTTTTGATGACCTGGAAAAATTGGGACATGCAGATAGGTCCAAGATGGTCCGAAAGCCCCCTAAGGCCTTCTTTACCACGAAGAACCTCGAGTACCAACCGGTTCCTCTCTGTTCTTCTGGCACTCTCACTTCTACACTTTGCTCCAACATTTGTTGTAGACTTGTTAGCAAGGCTGCTTTTTTTCCCCTGTTGATGGGAACTGGGGACTGTAAGAAAAAATTTCCTGGGATTTTTAAAAACTCGATTTTGTAGCCAAATCTTACCACTTTTAACACCCCCTTGTCCGTAGTGGATGTCTCCCAGATGTGATGAAATTTGAGTAGCCTGGCTCCTACCTGCACTGTTGTTGGTTTTTTTCTTGATGGGAATCTCCCATCACGGCCTCTTTGGCCATGAAAAATACCTCTAGCCTGCCAAGGACTTCTTCTGTAACTTCTACCGGGCCTATAAGATGCAGCATCCCTAAAATTCCTGGGACTGCCTGAAAGGCTTTGTTGGAGGAAACTTCTTTGCTGCCTTGTCCTGGGGTAGCCACACTGACTTACCCCCTGAAATTTTTGAAATTATCTCATCCAGCTGTTTGCCAAAGAGATAATTGCCTTCAAACGGTAAAGACAGCAACTTATTCTTGGCCTGCACGTCCGCTGCCCAGGGCTTTAACCACAACGCTCTCCGCGTTACTGCCATTACTGCACCAGCTCTGGCAGTCAACTTTACTGAGTCTACTGAGACACACTCACACAAACTCAACTGCCAGTTGTAAATTTTGAATGGTCTTCAACAGATCAGACCTTCTTATGCCATCCAAGACATCGGCTTCTAGCTTGGTTACACCATCCTCTCAGCACCCTGGATGTGACCGGCATGGCGGCTGCCGGCTTCATTGCGGCCCCCAGTGTGAGGTGTTGTTTCCTGAGCCCCAGCTCAACCCGCCTTTCCATGGGGTCTTTGAATACATTTGTCTCTTCTAGAGGTAATGTAGTCTTCCTGGATATGCGAGCTATTGCCGCATCCACTTTGGGTAACTCGTCACATGAGGAAGTCTCTGCTGTATCAAACGGGTACATTTTGCTCACTTTAGTAGGGACTGCTGTCTTTCTATCCGGGTGTTTCCATTCCCCTTGAATCATTTCTTTTAGTGACTCAGACAGGGGAAAATTTCGGTATTTACTGTATGTATTATCTGGGCGCCCAATTTTTTCATTGCATGCCACTACTTAAGGCATGCAATGCGATGCGATTTTTCATTGTAAAGACCCGATTTATAATTGTATAGTCAAACATGGGTGATTTCATACCCCCACTATCCAACTATGCATGGAGTTGACTTTATATAGTGTGGCGAGCACAGCGAGCCACCGAGCCCGAAGCGTGGGGACGCGGATTGCTTTCCATGTATTCTGCGTGCGCTCGCCATGCTTTGGGCTCGGTGCGCTCGCCACACTATATAAATTCAAATCCATGCGTAGTTGGATAGTGGGGGTATGAAATCACCCATGGGTGACTATACAATTAAAAATCCAGTCTGTACAATGAAAAATCGCATTGCATAAATTGTATGCCACTATATTGCATGCGATGCGATGAAAAAAATCGGGCGCCCAGATATTACATAACCCCTTGTCACTAAGTACAGCTTTTTTCAAAAATAATAAAAACATAATCCAAGGATTACCCCGACTTTTTCGACTGCCGTTTTTCTTTCTTGGTACCAGTGGGTGTCACTGTAGCTGGAGCAGGATCCTGCTGCCCTGTTTGCTGCTTGGATTCGTTTGCCAAAAACGGACAGGCTTAGGCAGCGTGATATGACCCACAGCTCCTAGCGGTATCCTCTCCGGCGGCCACACACGATATGCGCAGCCACCCCGGCATCCTTATGCCGGGTCTCCTGCTATGTCACTTCTGTAAATCCGCCTCCTCTCTCCTACAGATGAACAGAGGCCAGGAACGCGCGCCGCACCACGTGCCTGAGGACGCCGCCGCTCAAGCCACTCTAGGCGGCATGCAGCACCCGGGTATTAGCCCGCAGAAGGCCGGCACCCACCTTCCCTTCCGACTGACTTCTCATAACGCCAGCGGGGATCGCTTCACGGGGTAAGCCACCAGTACTGCCCATTTGAAAGGGAAAAAAAAACACAGATCGAGGAAGGAGAGACCCTTATATTGGGGGCTGTGTCTTTTTCCCTTTGCAAGTACTGCCCAATGGGGGAGGAACCCAGTGTTTGGCTGCCATGGGAGGAGGTAGAGGAGACCTTTATTCTGTTAAACAAATTGCTTGATTGTTATGTAGTTGACAAGAGTGTAGAGGAAGTATATACCTAATTACACATAATTACTTAACATTCTTAATGCCTGAAGTGGTGTTCAAGAAATAATCTGAAGTACTGCATATAGAAAGCAAGGAGTTCAAGGGATAGTATAAAGAAATTTTAAGCTGCTACAGATTTATTGGACACATACCAACTTTTGCCAGTGCACTTTATAACTTGATGCACTTTATCTGGAATGCTGCTTGCACCTTGCTCTTTACCTTGGGGACTTATATCAAACTGCGGTGGTGCCGCAGAACTTCAGCTGATGTATAGCCCACTGCAGCACCGTGTAATGTTGAGATGTCCCATTGGTTTTCCCAAAGATGAAATGAAATATGCGATCCAGTTGATGCCCGTAAGTATTTGTTATATGTAATTCCTTTTGTGAAAAATATAATGTTTTCTTGTGATTTCCAATAAACCCTTGTGAATTACATGGTGTTTTACGAACATTTTTTTAAGAAGGTCGCGCTTAACTGAACATATTCTGCACCAATTGTATAGTATAAAGAAATGTTAGAAGAAAAGGAAACCACAGAACTTGGAAAATAAGACACCCAGAGATCACAAGAGCCTGGCTGATATCTTAGATGTGGTGGATGACCCCAATGAGGAATGTAAAGGGAGACTTTGCCAATGTGGCTCAACCCAGAGATTTTGAGCTTTAGAGTGGGATGTGTAGCTACATGAAGGTAAATTGCACATGGTTTCTGCGTGAAGTAGTGCAGTCACACACCCAAGAAAATGAAGATATAAGCACACCTAGGGCTGCAGGATGAAGTCAGCCTGGAAGACTGCTGCAGTCCTGTCATGGTGCTAAGGTCAGGTGGACAGGGTACATACCTGGAGAAAAGGAGAACTGAAGCCTTTGTACTGATTTACATGCAAGAATCAGACCAGGCTTAAACTTTTTATTTATTGTTTGCAGTGGGATGAGAGCCCGACCACTGGTGAAGCAAATTGAGCTGGAACGGTCTGGATCTGAACCAACCGTGCTGGACAGCCTTGAAAGTGGCGACCATTTTTTCCTAGGAGGCAGGGATCCAGATGTTTAGTTACTAGCCAAAGTTGTTAATACCAACCGAACTATGAGTTGGAGTTAGGAAATTATGTCCGGTGGCAAGAAGACCTTGTGTTGAACCGTATCCAGAATCATCCCCAGAAACAGTAACCACTGTGTGGGCTGGAGCTGCGACTTTTCAACGTTGAGTCTCCACCCATGTTGTAGGATACTTTGGGTCGAATGTATATTGGAGTCTAGAATATCCGGTGAAGACTCCTTCAGGAGGAGAAGGTCATCTAGATAAGGCACTACCCTGGGACTGGAGTAACTGCATTATGACTGCCATGATCTTCGTAAAGATCCTGGGTGCAGAGGATAGTCTGAATAGCAGTGGCTGAAACTGAAAATGGTGGTCTTTAATGGTGAAACATAGAAACGCCTGATGTGCTTGCCAAATGGGAATGTGTAGGTAAGAGTCTTCGATGTTCAAGGACACGAAGAAATCCCCTGGCACCAAATCTGCGATTAAAGAGTACAATGATTCCATTTTGAACTTTACCACTCGCAAGAAGGGGTTGAGATTTTTGAGGTTGAGTATGGGTCTTGCCGAGCCATCTGGCTTTGGCACGAAAAACAAGCAAAAACAGCACCTTTGTCTATAGAAGCTGCCAAACACAAGTGTCCTGACTGGATTGGAACCATATATCACGCTAAAGGTGCAGACGCGCCCCCACTATTGGATTCACCAAGTGGGTTGGAAGAGTGTCATTATTTAGTTTTTGAGGAAGACTCCCCTACCATGACCCCTGGTACCCCAGCCAGAGGAAGAACCAGCCACGGTATCTTGTCTTTGGATGATAGGATCTAAAAGATGGCCCCTGAAAGGACCGTCTAGGGGGAGCTGGAGGGGCTGCAGAGGGAAATGTAGACTCACCCCCTGTAGCCTGTGAAATCATTTTGTCCAATTCGGGACCAAATTGAAAACCTCCCTGAAAAGATAGTGCTTCCACTGCCCTTTTGGATTCAGCATTGGCCTGCCATTGACGCAGCCAGAAAGCCCTGCTTGATGCGACCACATATACATCAGCCGATAGGCCGTGGCCTCCTTAATGTGGTCAGCCAAAGCCACCAACTCACCCGCAGCTGGGTCTTTTCGAAGTTCCTTGGAGATCTGGGCTGCCCAGGCCTCCATTGCCTTTAAATGGAGGTCCACAGGAAAAGCAGCTGCTTGTCTGCATCTTTTACCAAACATCTGTGGATGAGCTGGCAATAAAGCCTCAGTCTACATTTAAGGTAAATTTAACCATGGCAATAAAGTCCTCCAGCCCCTGTGAAACCGGCTCTGGAGCCAGTTGTTCCATTTAATGGAATCGGCAAACTGTCACCTCTTCTAAAGGCGACATGTCATCATCCGACCCATCTGTATCCACTATATCTGGAAACAGTCTTTTTGAGTTAGGTAAAACTGGAGGGGCTATAGGTTCAGGGTCTCCTGGTGCTAGGGCGCTGGTAAGAGACTCCACAGCCAATGTTAAATCCGCCTGTTGGGATCTGGCAGTTTCCATATCTTTCTGTGAGGCAGACAATTCAGAGGATAAATGAGAAATAACCTGTTAGTTGTGAAGCCATGCAGGAATTTCCTGCTGGGGAGGTAACACCGGCGGTTCTGTACAGTTATCACATATCACAGTACCCTGTTTGTGGTGTAAATTTGTTGTTACATTTCTTACCTGTCACCTTGTGAGATGCCTTTGAGTTACCTCCTGCCATAGAATACCCCACACAGAACACACTATGCACACAATAAAGGAGCAATAAGGTTAAATGGTTAGAAAAGGACTGGACAGGAGAGTAGAAAAAGGAGGCTGCCACAAGTCAGTACTGTGCCATGTCATATAAGACTGGAGCTCTATGACTTACAGTTTTGAAACACAACCTATCTCCTGAAATGGCTTCTAAGTCCCCAATGTGACTACAGAGCCTAAGCAGTGCAGAAGCTGCCTATTTGTAGGGTAAAAGTAGAAAAAAATAAAACATAATTGAAAATAAAATTTCTATGAGCCCTGGAGAGAGCAAAGTAGCATCCAGCTCCCGCAGGGCACAGTCTAAGACTGACTGGGAAGAGGAAGTAGAAGGGGAGGAGCAAGTCACACTTCTTTAATATCTTAAAGTGCCCATGCTCCTGTTAGTCGCCCTTCTTTTCCCCACTTTGAACTCCAGTGTCACCTAGTGGATGAAGTAGAAATAAATAAATACATTATATCATTTATTCACTGGGAAAGCTGTGTGTAGAAACTGATTAAGCACCCAACACTGCACCAGTACAACCCTCCACCAAGCTAATTGCCCCATATCATTACAACACATACAGGAATTCCACATAAATAACTGGCCAGGATATATTAACATTTGTTGCATTGTTCGGGCTTCCAGGCCTTGAGAGTAGTGGTAAGAGCAGTCATCACCATATCCTCCCTTTAGGTGTCCTATGCTACTATAACTATTTGTGCTTTGTTAAGCCTGGCACCACAACCTTTTGTTTAAGGGTAGGCACAGAGCATCCACTCCAAATTGTACACTTTCAGTAGGGTAAGAGAAGCCATTGCATTAGATCCAACCACCTACCCATTTATTAATATGTTCTAGAGTTACTTTTTCTGGAAGGTGACCTCACTTGTTGGCCAGCACTCCTCCACAGATTGTCACTTGTTAACCTAGTGTTGCCATGCTCCTTCAGTATTTAAAACAACCGAGGAAGGGGTTAGAGTGTAGAAGATTATACACTATAAGCAGTTGACCTACTGTATTTAGGGCTGACTCCTCGACCTAACCTTATCCCCATGGTCTAGAAGCAATCTGCAGATGGATGGAGTAATTAAGATATGTTGGCAAGGCTGACTAGCAGTACATATACAAATTGTGCTGTTATGCTTATCTAATGAAATTGCTCAGAATTAAAACTCTGTCCATAGTGACATAGTATGTACTACATAGAAATTTGAATTGCATATTTTTATTACTGTAGGTCAATAGACTATAAAATATTGTGGAACTGCATACAAAGTCAAAAGTGCAGATGCACAAATCAAACTCCCAATTTAAAATATTGCAATCAAATTTTGCATTTTTAGCGAGGTTCTTCGCTTATTTATGGCCATAAGTAACGGCTTGCCCACCGCGTCCAGGTGACCTCATTAGTCGGGCAAGTCCCTAACATTTTGGGGGGTACAGATCTAGGGCACAGGGCACCCCAAAACGGTTCAGCCAAGTGACCCCAGGGCAACACAAGACTAAAAGAAATATATAGTGAAACAAAGTGAGGATAGGTTAGTGAGAGAGGCTGCTAAAGATAGCAGGGGTAAGTTAGAGAGAGGTAAAAAATGAGAGATAAAGTAAAGGTGAGAAATTAATTACATTGAAATAAAACACACAATAGGGATGAAAGTGAATATGAAAATAAGTGTTAATTTGTGTTGCTCCTGAGGCCAAACAGCCACACCAGTCCAGATCAGGAACTCTCCCTGTGCCAACCCCTGTATCACTGACTGCAGAGACTATTTTGAATTTGACCACCTGCAAGTATGGGTTCAAATCCTTTAAAAATTTAGAATGGGGCCATCCGGCTTTGGCATGAGAAAAAGACTGGGGTAGTAGCTCTGGGTACGCTGTTCTGCAGGGACTGGAACCACCACTCTTCGGTTTGGCGATGGCTGCCAATAACAGTTGCCCCTTCTCTGGAGGAACTGTCAGTCCTGTCTTGAAGAACCTGGTTGGGGGAGATTGACAGAAATGAATCTTGTAGCCTAGCGCCACAAGATCCCTTACCCATGAGTCCTGACAGGACTGGAGCCAGACGTGACTAAAGTTCCGTAGTCGAGCTCCCACCCTGGGGTCCCCCAGATGGGACGAAAGACTGTCATGCTGTGGGCTTGGTGTTCTTGGGGTCCAGTGTAGTTGTAGAGGCGCCTCTGCCGCAACCTCTGGAACCTCAGTGTGATGGAGCACCACCTCTGGATCGACCCCTACATCTGAGGGGCAAAAGGATTGAAAGGAAGGAACCTGGGTGGTCTTGCGAGAAGGAAGCGGTGCTGCCGAAGGGAGGATTATCCAGGTCGGGCCCGAACAGGACATTCCCATTGAAGGCCAAAGCCTCCACTGCCACTGGTGCAGCCATAGGGCTCTTCGTGCAGAAATAGATAGCGCAGAAATTCTAGCTGCAACTATACAAATGTCTGAGGATGCCTCCATCAGAAATGTTGAGGCTTCCTGAATCTGCTGACAGTTGAATGACAGTAGCAGGGCCTGAACCCTCGCTTATCTCAGTTACCACCTATGGCCTCACATCTAACTTGCACCGGACGCTGTAACACCCCAGAGGCTAAAAAAAATATTTTGGTACTTGTGTATTATCACGGCGCCCCCGAATTCCATCGCAGGGCATTGTACAACCACAAAATCACACGATTGTACCCGATTTTTAATTGTACAGGCACCCAGATGCCTGAATCCTATGTTAAATGGCCCCCAGACCCGATTTTAGATTTTACACCCACCCTGGTGGGTAATAACTATGTACAATGCTCCCCCATTGTTAACGACACCCCACTATCAACGCCAACCCGAAGCATGGAGAGCGCAGCGGTACGCGTTCTCCGACCTTTTCATAACCCCACTATCCATGTCAGAGTTGATTCTATATAGTGTGGCGAGCGCAGCGAGCCACTGAGCCCGAAGCGTGGCGAGCCCTGCGAGGGGACGCGTAATACTTGTGAAGTAATGCGCGTCCGCTCGCCACGCTTCGGACTCGGTGGCTCGCTGCACTCGTCACACTATATAAAATCAACTCCATGCCGATGTGGATAGTGGGGGTATGAAAAGGTCGGAGGACGCATTCCGCTGCGCTCTCCACGTTTCGGGTTGCCATTGATAGTGGGGTGGCGTTAACAATTGGGGGCATTTTACATAGTCATTACCCATCAGGGTGGGGATACAATTAAAAATCGGGTCTGGGTGGGCATTTAACATGGAAATCGCGTCGCATCGCATGCCATTATTCTTAAATAAACCAGGCAGATCAGCATCTTCAGACACAATAGGCCAATACTGTATAACAGCTTTTTTGGCTACAGAGCTCGATTGTTGTACAGAACCTATCTGATGATAAAAACAAGATAGAGAAACAACTGAGTGACAGGGTCACATACCGATTGCTGGATGCTGATCCGACTGTCACTTTTAAACGTGAGCTGGATCTGTACCTCAGCAATGCCTGCTCTGCTGGCATCATTACTGTCAAGGTGTTAAAATTACTGACGTGCAAGTTTCCTAGGAAACCGTTGCTATACACATTAACCAAATTACACAAAAATCTTGCTTGTCCCCCTGGTAGACCGATTATATCGGCCAGGGGGTCAATTTTCCAGGTCATTTCTGCCTATTTGGACACGTATCTTCAGCCGCTTGTCCAGCAGTCGGCATTTTGTTTGCAGGATACCACTGCATTACTATTGGCGCTTAAAAAATTGTCCAATGTCCCTAAAGATTGTGTACTCAGTAGCATAGATGTCAGTTCACTGTACACCTGTATCCCACACGTTGAGGGTATTGCCGCGACACGCAGATTGATTTCCTCTAGCCCACTTTACAAGGGGCCGCCAGTTGAATTTTTTTGTTACCTGTTGGAGATGGTTCTTACGAGAAACTATTTTTTTTATGATGGTCACTACTACCTCCAGCTGGTGGGCTGTGCGATGGGGTCCTCGGTGGCCCCATCGTACGCTAACGCCTACATGATGGGGGTAGAGCATGACATTTTTCTCTAACCCGAACATTGCGTGTAGCGGTATTTTACTACGCACGCTACATAGACGATATGCTTCTGATGTGAGAGTGACAGACCCATTAAACTAACAAACACGTTTTCTTTATCCACCATCGATTTTCTTGATGTTCGCATCAACCTGACCGATGGTGTGTTACACACCTCTCTCTTTGTGAAGCCCACGGACCGCAATATGCTGCTCAGCCCCACCAGCTTTGACCCTGCAGCAGTAGTTAAGGGGTTACCCTACTCACAACTACTACGGGTCCGCAGAATTTGCAGTGACCCAGCGGATGTGGAAATCCAGATGGATCTCATGATCTCAAAATTCTTGGAAAGGGGTTATGATGCTGACTAACTTATGCGCACCAAACAAAAAGTTCTTGCTATTCCCCGATCCAAAACGTTAAAACGCAAAATCAAATCCAGGTCACATAATCGTTTGTTTTGGCCTAATCGCTACAATACTAACAGCTCTGTAGCCAAAAAAAGCTGTTATACAGTATTGGCCTATTGTGTCTAAAGATGCTGATCTGCCTGGTTTATTTAAGAAAAAATTAGTAACCAGTTATTCCTGTGGACGCAACTTACGTGACCATCTGGTCCACAGCGATGTCACTGGATTTGACAAAGACAGTGCTGTACCATTCTTTGGGGCTCCAAAGAAAGGTTGTGTCAAGTGCATTGGGTGTACCACTTGTGGCTACATGTCGACAGGTGACACCATTAAACACCCTACCAGCAATAAGCAATTCAAGATCAACTTTAGACTTACCTGCACAACCAAGTTCGTCATCTATGTTTTAATATGTCCCTGCGGCAAGTATTATGTCGGCAAGACCGACTGTCAATTTAAAATCAGAATGGCCCAGCACCGCCAAGCCATCAGAGCAGCCATATTAAAAGGTGACAGTGAACAGCCTGTCGCTCGCCACTATGCGCAGATGGGGCATTCCCCCACTGCGATAAAACACAAAATTATTGATCATGTCCCTCCGCTGCTACATGGTGGCAATAGATCAAAAATTCTGCTTCAGAGAGAATCAAAGTGGATTTTCTTGCTAAACACCTTGAGTCCACACGGTCTTAATGAGACGCTAGGTTTAAACTGTTTTTTATAAAATGTTTTCCCCTTTCTTCTTTGCAGTACGTATGACATTATGTGCTCCCGCTAGCTTACATGCTTTAGATGTACTATTCAGCAAACGCTGTTTCTGTCTTGTAGTTTTGTTTATGTAACCTTGGTGATGGGTGCACGTGGGTGACGTCATCATCATGAGCCGGCTTACACACGCTGCAGCGCGGGCTCTTCAGACGCCGTGGTGATGGGATAGAGCACATAAATGGTGAGTGTTATGTTTTATTTTTGTGTAATGCCCTGAGGAAAATGCAGTAGCATTGAAACGTTGGCAATCAGGCTGAGGTGTCCTGTCGTTATTTTCACGAGTGCCACCGGTAAACCTGCTGTTTATATATCTATATATACACAGGGAGCGATATATAGCTCTAATGTTTAACACAGCCCAACTGTCTTTACCTAGCACTAAACCCCCACTGTACCTCACAGACCGGGTAGAGCTGTAGCAAGACGGTCACCAGGAGAGCAGGGATGTTGTAACATGCAGCCTTGGTAGAGCGTGCAAGTGTAACACAGAGCCTCCAGCAGGGTGTCCAGCGGCGCCAAGTACAAAGAAAATGGCCACCGCCTGCACCCCGTAACGCTGGGGATAGCCGGGGCTGCTGGGAGCACCGCGTGGTAACTTCACCACCCGCTCCTTCTCCATGGCGACAGATTTAAATAAATCCTCTGCTTTAGCCATCTTAAGTGCCCTGACCTCCACTGCTAACAGCGGTGTGGCTGGGGGAGTATCGCGGCGCATGCCTCGGTGAGCGGCGCCCAATCCATTTCCAGAGACGGTGGTCTCTGCAGCCAGGGAGCCTGGCGCAAATCACAGCAGCAGCCGGCTACCTCCAGCAGGCTTCCCACGTAGCAGGCAGATAGTAGCAGCAACTATCTGCCTGTCCTCATTGAAAAAAAAAACTTGCTGCTTTATCTATATTATCAAAATGCCCAGGAGTGAGCACAAGTGTGACCTGCTCCCTTGCGGGCACAATCTAAGACTGCCTGAGAGGGGAAGTAGAAGGGGAGAAGTTGGCCACACTAATTTTATAGTTAAAGTGCCCATGCTCCCTGTGGTCGCCTTCTATTTTCCAGTGTAACTCCAGTGACACCTAGTGGATGAAGGTGAAATATTGCCTTTTGACAGAATAAATAAGGCTTATTAATAAGGAAAAGACTGCACACATATGTCAGTGTATTGAGAGTGGATTTCACCATTTAAAGTGGTAATTTTCACAGATAAAATCTTCCGTTGCATCTGAGAGGTTTGCCAGGATGTAATTCTAATAATGTGCCCATGTCTCCGTAGAACTGCATAAAATGCATCCACTGAAAGGCTATGGATGGAAAGCCCTGTTGAATTAGGTTGTGGGTCATTATTAGTTTTAGAAGGTATTATGAAGTTATTTATAGGTTTGTTGTACAACTTACATAAACAGACAGTAAAAAAAATGCTTACACCTATTTTTTTAGCACAGTAATTCTGAACAATACATTATTACATGTGCTGCTGCCTAATGAGTGTCACATTTCATATAAATTTCAGGTCACCAGACATGAATCCAATTAACTTGGCTTGGACCCAGCTGAGGTTTACAAGACCTGAAGGGGCCTACACATGTAGCGACACTGCCAAACATAGCATCGCTCAGCAAGCCCACTCAGGACACAGCAATGTGCCAGCGTGGTCTGCTGAGCGATTAGCTATTGCGTTGCCCCTACACACGGAGCGTTGTAGGGGTATTTTCTAAGCTGTCTTGATTTATCCAGCTTCCTGGATATTAAACGCCGGTCAATATCGATGCAGCAATGTAGGGGCATTATCTATGGAGATCGCTTAGAAAATGCGTAGGCCCCTTGAGGTTAAGTCTCAATAGCATATAATCTGTGATGTCTTTAAAACAGGACAATAAATATATTGATCATTTGTATAAGGTCTTGCCTGTGAAGGTATAAAGAAAGCCAATGCTACTTAGCTTTTAATATATTTTCTGTGTACCGTATACCCATCCATTATAAAAACTAGATTATGAAGTAATTATTGTAATTAACAATGATAAAGGTTTGAATAAAATAGCTTAAATAAAATTAAGCAAGCGTGTGGTTTTGTAATGCTTGCTAAAAATACAAGACTATGGTAAGATTATGTATGTGTAATGGTTGTAGTCACAATTTCTAATGTGATTGATTAGAAACATGGTAACAATTAGGGTGGCCAATCCAGGATCGATGGGATCCCGGTATTTGGCCCCAAAAATGCTGGGATTTCAGGATGCTGGGCAGCATCTTAGCACCTGCTTCTTTCCTACGATGCATGGATGATGTGACTCAGATATGCATGCTGTTGGTAGGCATCAAGAGTGGTGCTGACCTCATCTGGCCACGGGCCCCAGTTGTCAACATGGTACTGTGGTGGTGTGTTCACATGACATGGTTTGGGTCTGGCTTTAACACATCACATCGTCAATATGTAATTGCTACTTTGCATTGCTTGGTGTATATTTGCAACCCTTTACAGACTTCATATATTTCATGTACTCCACCCCACAATGATGGAATATTCCAAACAGGATAATGCACTGTGTCATGGGTTCCAAGTTCTTCAGGACTGGTTCAAGAAGCATTCTGGAGAGTGGCCACATCTGCCCGAAATAAACCCAATCGAGCATTTATGGGATGTGATGAAGAGATCCATGTGCACCAAAGATCCTGAAACCATAAAAAATCATTTCGCTTTGGGAAGCTATTTCAGACAGCGTCGGTCAACATTTCCATCCACATGTGACATTCAATGTCATGTTGACTTGCTGCACTTTGCCAGACTAGATACTGTGCAACACTAGGCACATTTCCCATTGACTTCTGTTACATCAGTGTAAAATGTAGGTGCTAAAATGTATTGCATAACCTCTACCAGCACCAGAGCCTATTTTGCAGGCAGGGGAGACCCAGCTACACACACTTTCTTAATTAAACACTATTCAGTAAAAAACGGTCAGTATTGCTTTTTTTGAGCACCTCAAAAGACTCCTAAGGCCCAAACACAAGGATATTTTAGTCCTAGTTATAAGTGATCTGTCAAGATCACTTAGAAGATCTGTTTAGGAAAATAAAACACAGATCGCTCCATGTGTATGCCTCAGAACGATGGATCACAACTGTTCTCAGAGAACACTGGTCAGCACACAGTGCTGGTGCATAGCATGTGCATACCGGCAATGTGTTCTGAGCAATCTGTGCTAAACTACATTGATCAGCACGGGGATGAAGTCACCCAGTGTGTATGGGCCTTTATTGTGTTTATCACATCACACTAAAGTAGAACCTGAGGGCTGTTTCACACAGTACGGTTCCTGCCGCACGGTGAAATCCCGTACGGCCAGGGAGCCGTGCCGCACTCAGCAGTTGTGAATGGACACTATTGTGTCCATTCACACGGGACGGCCACGGCCCGGCCGCACGGCTGCAGCCGGATCCCCCCACTGGAAGGGACGGCTGCCGGGCTGTGGCCATCCCTGCCATTATAAAATTCTGAGTGCGGCGCGGCTCCCTGACCGTACGGGATTTCACCGTGCGGCAGGAACCGTACTGTGTGAAACAGCCCTCAGGAGGATATTTACAAAGGTTAAAAAACACACTATTGATATGAAAAGATTTGTATAACCAAACATAACACCAGACGTAACATAAATGTTTAATGGTAGCTACATAGGTTCACAATGCTCTATTACAATACTGCACCAGGCTATACTATTAGGAGAGGTTGATTAATATGATATGGAGGTTGTTTTTCTTTTAACTTCATGAAAAACTGAAGAAAATTTGTAGTCCAGTGGAAATAAGTACAGAAATATGTTAAATAGGCTAGATATACTAGGTAAATATATTCAGATCACTACAGCAGAATATTGCAGCTGTTAGTAGTGTTGTTGATCGAACCTACCTAGTAATAGATCATTACAAAATTCACTGGTTTGAAGTGATCTGTTTTTATAGCATAGCAGCGATTACATTGCATAGTTAAAAAAAACTTCAAAAGTTTGGCATTAAAAAAGGTCCAAGTTTCTACAGTAATGTATTGAATTTCAGTCAGATTATAGTTGTAGCAACAAGAAGATCTTATACAAACCACTAATAAATAAATATCTATATCTATCTATCTTAAAAATATGGGTCAGGTAATATAGACCTGGCATAAGCTGGGTCACTTCAGCCCATTCTCTAATGCCCTGTACCATCCTTTTTCACTATACATACCACTTGTTCTGTCCTCTTGACTGCCATAGTAGCCACTGGATAGGGGAGACCCTTGTTTTCACTACACAACGGAGATGGAACAAAATACCCTTCATTATTATATACATGCAAATAATCCCAGCAAACAGCTAAACATTTGTACAAAAAAAAAAAAAAACATGGTTCCATTCTCGTTACATAAATGTTCTAATATTTTACAAAGCATAAAAATATCAGATATGTAGGAAGAGCCCTGGGCCCAATTTAAAAAATGTGGTTCCTGGGCACACAATCGCCACAGAATGCTATGAAACTGTTAACCTCATCTAAAAGCAGGTCCAGTGTGCTTGCTCGACATACGAATGGGGAAACATTGACTATGTTAATACTGGCAAAATGTCAACAAAACAGTGGTCAATAACTTCTGTTCAGATCTAGCAGTCTTTCAGTGTTCGCCAGTGGCATCGGATTCCCTCTACAGCATGACCATAATGTTAATCTACAGATGGTTGACATTTAGCATTGGCATGTCTTGTTGACACTTCAAAAATTTCAAACAATGGTCGATTATATCTGTTGACATGGTGACTATCTTCTAGAAGCATGTATGGTTCAAAACATACATGCATCAAATAATGCTGTAAATAGGGAGTAAAAAGCAACAGATTTGCAGATTTATGTTGTTTTCAACTTTCTCAAAAATAGATGAACAAACACTAACATAAACTAAAGCAGTCGGAAAAGCTAATTATGGAAAATCCTATTTGTAAAAGTTATAAAGCACTCACCCTCAGTTATAAAATGACAAAAAAAAAAAACAACAAAAGAAAAGATTGTGGGGAAAAACACTGTAAAACAATGAAACAAGTTTAATATTTATAACTACGCAATCAAAGTAAAACTAGGTGTCCCACTTCAGGTTCATATAACAGTCATCAGGTGCATAATGTAATTTCTTCATAGTGCATTATGTTTTAATCTCAAGTAATCCAGCAATGGATTGGGAAGGGCATACAGCATATTTAATTTTTAAAAACCCTGAATAACCGCATTAACTTTGAAACATTAGTTTAAAACCTTCGCAACTTCCTTCTTCTTGCACGACTTGTCTGTGGGATAATCAGTACTAGAGGGCACCTGCATCATTGGAGCCTCCTTTACTTATTTTGTAGAAATGTGAAAACTTCATGAAAATAGACAGACATCGACAAACCAACATAAATGGTTAATTTGTGTTTTTAAAGCCAACAACCCAAGCATTTAAATCATACAAAATTAAATAGAAAAACAATTATATACTGTAGGTTTTATTTTATTCAAAAAGTTACTGTCTCAAGACATAAATACAAATCAGAAAACAGTACAGAGGACAATAGAATGTGGAGGACAACAGGTTAGGTAAATATATAAAACATTTTAGCTGGTTGAAAACAAAGCTGTAAGAACTGCTTTCACAAAGATATACTCTGTCTAGAGTAAGAAAGAAATCGACAAGTTTAAAATGATATATACACAGTCCTTTCAGCAGTTCTAATAAATGCAGTGGTGTGAAGGAAGGATAGGCAGTCATTTCAGACACGAGTTTTATGCAACATGAGTCATATGTATCCATATTCTGTGTGTTAGGACTATGAGGTTCAAAAAAATTATATTCTATAATTCTCTGGTTAACTTATGGTTTTTGGCTACCTCAGCCTAAACAAGATTGTTACATACTTTTTTTTTTTAATTTTTTTTTTTTTACACAAGAGAAGTTTGTGTATTGCAAGCATAAGGCATGGAATGACTTTAAACCTTAGAAAAATGAAAGACAACTGACAAAAAATATACACATGAAATATAAGTTAATTTATGTTAATGTCTAGCTGCCTAAGCTGGGAAAATGGATTGATGTCAGATGGCAATTTTTGACCGTTAGCTGTGAACAAAGTATGAAGTGAGGAACAAAGCTTTGCTACAATAAAGCCAAGTGATTAGGAGTTACCTAGTTTTTTTTTTTTACTAAAATGGAGGAAATGTACTGTAACCTGCTGGAAGTATACTTAACCTGAAGACTGCTTGCAAAGACAAATAGATAAAACAAATATAAAATACAAATTTAAAAATTATTTTAAAGCGAGAATTCACGCTTCAACTATTTTTAAACATTGTTAAAACTTTCAATATATTTCTGAAACCTCATTTTAAACTTGGAATTTTAAAAGTAAGAAAAAACTAAACAAACTGCGCAATTATAAAATCAGCACCAATTTATATATATATATCATTTTATTTAAAATTTAGAACCCTATTCCCACACTCTAATAAGCTGTATAATTTCTGTTTAAATTTTTTTCTGCAAACATACTACAATAAGCGTCTTTATTTGGAGACAAAATACAGTGGCACTACTGGAAGGAATTCCACAACATTACATGTTTCTTAAAAGGACAAGCAAACTTTAAGGGTGATTAATGAGGAAGCATGGTTACCTCTGGATACCCTTGAGCAGTTAACCTTCAGAAGAGGTGTCTGAAAAAGGCTCCTTTGAAAGTGAAAAAATACAAATAAAACACCCAAAAGCTGGTTGTAACTTTTTGGAGACTGGTTACAACATAATTTATTTAAAAAAGAAAAAAAAAATGATTTTACAAATTTTGGAAGATATTGGAAACTAATACATAACCATATGGAAAATGTGTAACACAATCCAAGTTCCCCTAGTGTTAACAAAGCCAACACTATTGAATGGTAGAATAAGAATTAGGAATAAAAGAAAATCTTTGTGGGCATTGCAAAAACTAAAATATATAAATAAAGGGTTTTCTCCAAAAATAATACAACATAGCTTATTTCCCCACTGTTTACTTGTCCTTTATAGTTTTTAGGCATTCAAAACTGCCCCTCAATGCACTTAATCTTGGTAAGCATATCAAACTCTCCTTAGAGAAAAATTCTGTACAGAATTTCAATGTAACTACCACAAATTTGTCATTAAAAACTTCCTCTTCCATTACAAAAAAACTTCACCACAGAGTTGATAGATGAACTGGTATTAAAACATTGATACCCCAAGAACCTAGAGAGAAAAAAAACAAAAACACAAAATGGAAGTTAGGAGTATGTAAAAAAATGTAGAGAGATAGAAATGGAAAAATAAAAAAATAAAACTTTGGATGCATGTCAAAATTTGCAAAAATTATAAAAGCAATTAGGGAAAATGAAAAAAAAAAGTTATAGTATATACCTATGAAAATGTGACTTGCTGCAATCAAGTATCTACTGTCATGCACTACAAGTGTTTTGAATGGTAGGTGAATGGCGAATCATGCAGTTGTGTATGTAAAATGAGAAGTGGTTTATTAAAACAAACTTTTCTTGTGTTCTTTTTCTGTGTAAATTTGGCACAAAAGCCACATAACCGATTTGATACTTGTATTAAAAGTTATACATATTGAAATTACACAGAAAAGCGATATATTTTAACCGGAAATGACTGAATGAAGCCTTTTAACTCATCGATACTACTGTTGTTAGAGATTATATTTTAGTAGTATGCACACGAATGGCCTTATTCTTCAAGTCTTCTATAATATGTTATGAAAAGTCACACCACCGGCTTGAAAAGCATGACTGTTTAACCAGGAACACTAAGCAAATATCTTCAGGGATTACTGACATTTCCTTGCGTTTCCCCCCCAGAGTAATGGCAGTAATATTAAGGCCTAAAAACTTCAGCACACTTTAAAACTCCGTTGTTCTGTTTGGCAAAGCCATCAGTAAAATAAACATGTAATAGTCACAACCTAAAAAAATAAATCTGCACTACAGAAACAAGAGTTATCTCGCTAACAATTACATATAGAAAATATACTAGGACATTTTAAAATTTAAGTAATCCAGAAAAGTATTGACAATGATCATCAGTACACCTCAAATATTTTACATTTTATTAAGGTTAACCCACTTCATTGTCCAGTTATGATCAAGTACCAAATGGGTATCAGAACCTCATCTCTTCAATAAGTTTATTTTATTTCATTATTTTTAAAATAGCAGGTATGATGTATTTTAAGCTTACAGATTCATCCATGATTGAGGCAGGATCGAAGAAATCAGGTTTAAGTTCTGTTCTCTCTCGCCTGTTTTTAGATGGAGGCTAAAAAAGGAGAGTAAGTGTGAAGATATGCAATATAAATACAACTTATTTATATACCTTATGTAAAATATAAAGAATATCAGTCAAACATAATATATTGAAAGCACAAATCAGTTCTGCAAAAATATAAATTTACCAAACACCTGTTATTATATTATATTTGCTACAAGTTTCTAACAGTATTGTGTTCTTTAAGGAGATGTAGGTCTACACATGCAATGAGTTTCTTATTGTTACTACTTTTTCAAGATGTAGCATCAATACAAGTTTATCAGAATTAGTTGTAGTAAGGTGTACCCCCTGGGTTAAGTACATCGTATGTGGTCCGGTAGCATACAATGTATCATGTGCAACCCCCAGCAAGTGCTGTCAGATCCGATAAAACTTATGTGCAGCACTTGCGATCTTCTGACACAATCGTTAACGATGTTGTCTGTACATGAAGGTGGACATAGTTACCGACATGCGGAGTGTGCATCTGTGACAATGTAGAGCATAAACACTAAGCTATATTAAAAATAATATTGGCCCAAAAGGGAAAAAATAGATAAATAGCTTATAATATTGCTTGGTGGGCTTTCGGGGAGATTGCAAACCCCATTACAGAACGGGGGAAAAAAAAGGAAAACGAATGTGCTGGAGACATTAATCTTTTTATCTTGTAAAAAAAAAGGTTACTGCACCTGATCAGTGCAAAGCATCTCCGTAAGGGGTTAAAAGATATTGTTTGGGATAAAAAAAAAGCACTAAAAGAAAATAAAACATAATAAAAACATGCAATACCAAATGGATGTTTAAGCTCTTGTGATTTTTGCGGTGCCGGGTAAACAGAAAAGTTCTTGCCATGTGTCATAAAATTAGTTTGCCGTGGTGCAGCGGCAGTGGGCCGTGTGATAAGGAAGTCCTATCTGTCCCTTACTATTAATGGCAGGTTAACGGCTTTTCTCCTCAGCGAGGCATCACTCTCAGCATGTGGCCTCAGTTCTGTGCTTGTCCCCGGCAACTTCCAGTAATTCGGGTTAGTCTGCTTCCTCCAAAGCATTTAGTCATGGATGTAGGAAACTGGTTACTACTGTATGTTGTTTTTATGTTAAAAGTCTTCAATTTTTTTTTTATTTTTTTTTTTTAAACGGAACCAGCTATCCATAAATGTTAACTTTTTTGGCGGCAACCACGTGCGTTTATTGGTATTGCATACAATAAAAGAAAAAAAAAGATAAATAAAAATTAAGTTAAAACATGACAGTATACTTGTAAATAATTCTTTGTTTTTTTCAAGTGTGTCAAATCACAATTGCCGGTTCAAAATAATTTAATTTAAAAAAAAATTTTTAAAATCTATGTCTATGTTTAATCCTGAGGGATATGGTTTCTTCATATGATATATCCAGTTTGTTTCAATTAGTAAGATATTCTTTAACAAGCCTCCTCCTTATGTTAAAGAAAAGAATAAAGGTTACTACCATTGTCTGAATTGCATGCCATGTAAGAGTACAAAAATGAATTAAACCAAACCAGCGGTAAGATTTAATCCATATCAAACAAAACATATATACAATATAAAAAATGGACTTACAACACATAGGGGAGTATTCAATGATTTTTTTTTTCTCCATGTGCAGTGAATCCTAAACATTCGCTGCACATTTGCAGGGTTCAGGAGGGCTTCAGCATTCACTGCCAGCCCTCCCTGTCATCCTATTCCCTGCTGGCGAATTTTAACCACTGCGGCGAACGCCGCAGGGAGCCAGAGGCAGGCAGCGAGATGTAAGCCTCCCTACCTGCCCCAGAATTTGTGGGGGAGGGCTCTCGGGGCACAGGCAGCAGAGGATGGCCCCCGGGAGGGGCAGGGAGCCACTCCTCTGGTCCCGCACTTAACAAGCCAGGACCAGAGTGAAGTGAATAAATGAATAGCTAATAAGCGGCTCCGGCCCCCTGCTGGTGAAAGGGTAAGAAAAAATAAAATAAAAAATGTTAAAATAAAATAAAAATGTTATATATATTAATGTGATTCAAGCACATGAATAAAAATAGCATGCCCCTTCACAGAAAAAAAAAATATCAGATTTTTTTACACCAAAAAAAAACCCTTTATTTCAAAAGATCACTTTCCAGTTCACCTTAAAAAGATGTCGAATGCAAAATGGTGAATCATGGCAAAAATCAGGGAGAAAGCAATTCACCATCCTAGCATTGAATACGCTCTTGGCGAATTCCAGTGAAAACCCCATTGAAATACACCAGCGAATAGCATCGAGCATGAAACGGAGAACTGTCCGGAATTCACTGTTCGCTTTTGGCGAACAGTGAACATTGAATAGGGTGAATCAGTGTGAATTCAGTGAAAAAAATTCACCGCAAGGAGTGAAAACAGCCCGATTCGCCTAAAAAATGGTGAATCGGGAGCATTGAATACTGGCCATAGTGAATACCATAATAAGGATTTTTTAAAGCTAAAAAAATTGGAGAGGGGGAGACTTGGTAAAGAACCTCTTACAAAATGAAACAAAATGGATATATCATATGAAGACATTAAGCTTGGAAAAGTGATTAACTGGAGATAAAGCGGAGAAAAGGTAAAAGGAGATAAAGCACCAGCCAATCAGCTGTGTTTGAAAAAGACAGTTGGGAGTTGATTGGCTGGTGCTTTATCTCCTTTTACCTTTTCTCCGCTTTATCTCCAGTTTATCTCTTCTCCAAGCTTAATAAATCTGCCTCTATGTCCTTTAGGATTAAACAGACATAGATTTAAAAAGTTTTTTTTTTTATAGGAAATTATTTTAAACCTGCAATTGTAATTTGACACACTTAAAAAAAAAAAAAAAAAAAGAATTATATACAAGTATACTCTTACATTTATAATTTCATTTTTATTTATCTTTTTTTCTTTTATTTTATGCAATACCAATAAAAGCACATGGTTGCAGCAAAAAAAGGATTCCATTTCCAGATAGCTGGTTCCGTATTTAAACAATTATAAATAAAGTTTAATGAAACCTTTTAATATAAAAATAACCTAGTAACCAGTATCCCACATCCATTTTTAAGGGCTGAGGCTCGAAACGCATTGAAGGAAGCAGACGGAGACAGGAAGTACGGACCCGGATTACTGGAAGCTGCCGCGGATGAGCAAGGAGCTGAGGCTGTGTCCTGAGAGTGAAGCCGTGCGGAGGAGAAAAGCTGCTGACCTACAATTAATAGTAAGGGGCAGATATGACTTCCTTATAACACAGCCCACTTTCGCTGCACTACGGCAAACTAAATTTATGACACACGGCAAAGAGAACTTTTCCGTTTATCTTATCTTGACACTGCAAAAATCACAAAAGAGCTTAAACATCCATTTAGTATTGCATGCGTTTATTTGATTTTAATTTGTTTTATTTTCTTTTAGCACTTTTTCTTGCAAAAGTAAAATAATTGGACACTCAATGCAGTTAAGAAATCCTCTGGGAATTACAGCAATGTGTTATGCTTGATAATATATTGTGTATGAGTATCAATATTGCTGCAACTAAAAAAAAAAGTAAAACAAGGATCATACATTACAGTATATTTTGCATGAGACTTTTTTTGGATGTGTGCCTATACACTCCATATCAAATTGCTCAAGATATGATGTAAGTTTTGCAAATGTTTTTTATGCTCTGAGTACATGTTTTTGCCTAGTTTTATGGAATAAATTATATTTTCAATATAAAATGCACTGAAGTTCAGTGGATTAATTTCACTATTCCTATAAAAACAATGTAATAACATCCACTCCATAAATTAAGCACTCCTAAACTTCTACAGTTTAAAGTCAATGTTAGAATATTAAAGCGACAAGAGGGTGGAAATGAAAAAAAAAATATATATTAAAACCTCTATAAGTTGGAGTTTCAATAATAAAAAGGAAAAAAAAATGGATAAAAACCATAAAGCATTTTGTTTAAGCGTACGGATAATCAGTTAATTAAAACAAATCTAAAAACAATATTACTTACTAAGTCTATATCCATTGTGTCAAAATCCATGCCTTCATTAAGATCTTCAATTCGCCCATCCGATGACATCATTACATCTTCAACAATTGGTTCTTCATCATCTTCCATCAGCCCTGGGTTACGCCGTCTTATAAAAAAAAAAAAAATCATAGAAAGCATTATAGTTAAGGAAGCCAAATTAGACAATGAGACACTATATATTGACCTATAGTAAAACAAGCAGCGATGCTAAGTTTTATTTATATAGCGCACTTTCCCCAACAGGACTCAAGGCACTTTACAGACATCAAAACAATGCCCATAATACATAGGATTTGGGTAGTACAGCAATAGATAAGTCACTCAGACATAAAAGAAAGGCTTGAGATCACAGTAAGCACAATGAAGTGTTGGCGCAGGCATTTTGGATAATAAGTTACATCAATCTTTGAACATACACATTAAATTAAACAATTCCAGGTCTTTCATTCATCCAAGCATGGACTAGTAACAAATAAACCATATCACTGCTTTAAGCGCACCCCCAAAAAAGTGCACTTTATTTTTACTTTTAATTTATGCTTTAGTTTTTCTCTAGGAGCCTGCCCAAGCCAAACTACAGTGGATTCAATTCAGTGGCATAGATGGAATTTTGCAAATTTTAGCTACTATTTCATATGTCGTCATAAGAGCTTTCTGAAGCTATTCACTAACCAACCAAAGTCAGAATTATTGGATTTGATCGCACTCCTACAGTATGTATTAGGAAATATTTTTGTTTCTTTGGCAGAAGCCTGTGTGGCTTAAAGCTGGAGTACATTCAGTTTTCTTTAGTTCTAAGCTTCAGAACATTAACCTTATGGAAGGAAACACGTTCTTGGTATCCACAATCTTCAGTCTCTGCTTTTATGGTTTGCATCCTGAGCTTAGCACTTCCAATTTACACTCTTCCTTTTGGTCTTGCAATTGCACCTAAAGATTTAGCAAAAGATCCATAGGAACGCACATCGGATCTTAAGATAAACCTTTGGTAAAGATGTGCGCTCGCCTGAAATCTTTTGTCCAGGAAGGACAAAAAATGTCAAGGCTAATTTATGCGCACATCTTAAAATCGCAGATCCTTTTTAGGCCCCAATACACTATGCAATTTTGGACCGATTTTGGACCGATTTTGGACCAATTTTGGACCGATTCCATGCGATTTCAGCACTTGGGCTGATAAATCATGTGAAATCGGCCCAAAATCGCATGCATTTGACATTTAATCTGATCCGATGCGCGGCCCCGTGCGCATCAGACCGGATCAGGAGGTCAGACGAGCAGCATGTACGATCATGTCCGACCTCCTGCAGCGGGCGGCAAGCAGCGGCTCTTAAATGAGTGGCCGGCGGGTGCAGCAGGGGTGCCTGTGAGGAAGCAGTCCAGCCACGGCGGTGATAAGAACAGTGGGGCGGGTGGAGGAGATCATCAGTGTGCTTGGTGCAGCGGGCGGCAATTACAACACTGCCCGGCTAATGATTGGCTGAGAGTGCTCTGTCTCAGCCAATCAAAAGCCGGAGAGTCATTTGACACATTATTTGAAAGATGTAATAGCCGCCGCTGCGGCGCTGGACACTGATTATCACCGCCGCCCATCCCACTGTTCTCATTACCGCTGCAGCCGCACTGCTTCCTAACCGGCACACACACACACACACCCCCCCCGCTGGCCACTCATTGGAGAGTCGCCGCCCGCCACACTGCTCCTCATTGTCCTGCAGCTCCCCCTCCTTTTTTTTTTACATTCGATAAATAACATGCAAAATTTTTTTTAAAAATAGCTCATCAAGTCCTAAATTGTATGTGAGCCTCCCGGGGAGCTGGCGGGTGGCTCGGAGGAGAATTGGGTCCGACTTGTCCTTAGGACAAGTCGGCCTAATTGTATGGGGGCCTTTAGATTTCTACAAAGATTCAGACCACAATGGCTTTGATATTTTGTAGCTAGATGACTTATGGCAAACTAATTTCCTTTGTTTGAGTATTCACAGCCAGATGACTATCTGGTACTTATGTAATATCTGGGCTCCCGTTTTTCTTATGAGACCGTGTCCGCTCGCCACGCTTCGGGCACGGTGGCTCGCCACACTATATAAAATCAACTCCATGCGTAGTTGGATAGTAGGGGTATGAAAAAATGGGGTGCATTTAACATGGGAGCCCAGATAATACATAAGTACCGACTATCTAGATGTTAAGGGTCTCCTGGATGTCCCATCGATAATTAAAATTATACAGATTTCCATTCAGAAAATATACCATAGCTCACACCATGATCCACTCCCAGAGGGATAAAATACTCTATATTCCTCAACTTTCTTTTTAATGTAGGATTGCCATCGCCTGTACTGAAAAAGTAACTAGTTCAACACTAAATGGACAAAGAAGTGTTATCTGCTGTCAATTTCTATGTTTCAATGTAACACAAGTGATAGCAATCAAACTTTGGGGCTAATCTACTACAGTATTGATAAAAAATTATGAATTTTGCATTTTTTTTTTTAACTGTATATGCTTTATTGCGAGACATATTCTCTAGATCTAATACAATGCTGGTTAAAAGTTTGAGAGCATCCACATTGTTCAAGTTTTTGTTGACATGCAAGCAATTAAGAGTTCAGTGAATAACCTGAAATTGTACGAATGTAAAGCGGTAACTGCTAGAGGTTTGCAGACTGAAAAATTATGTAAATTTCAGAATTCTAAGTGCCCTGTTTAAAGGATCAAGTAATGGACTAAAGGGGTATGCAATCCTGGATCACGGCTGTCGATAGCTCCCGACAGCCGTGATCCTGTCCCATTTGCGTTTTGCCCGACAGCAAATCGGCAGGTGTGATTCAATGTCCCGCCTGCCGATTGGCGAAAAGGGGGTGTGTCCGTGAACACTGTTGTGGATTGTCGATCTACAGCCAGGATCGCGACAATCCATGACTGTTATCGGCAGAACGGGCCAACAGCTTTTAAAGTCGGGCTAGTTCTCCCATGATCCCTCTTCAATGCTGTTGGTAAACACCGCATTGAATAGGGCCCCACCGCCATTTGCCCTGTCGGAAATAGCGGCGGAGGATTGAATACCCCTCTAATTATTCACAGCTTTTCTGTAGCAATGGAAGTAGTTTAAACTAGGTAGACACACTTTACAAAAGGTTTCAATGGGAAATGTAAATAAGGAGGGTAAATCAGGAGTCTCTTGACTAATTCACCAAGCAAGAGAGTTGTATCTATTATTTACTAGACACCAGCAAGAATTAAAAAAAAAAAAAAACTAAATAATGTTAAACTTGTTAAATCAATTTCAATGCATTTCTAAACAGAAACTGAATGACATTTCTAAAAACACATACAAACTATGCAAGATAAAAACTGCTAGTTTCATGTGCAAGAAACTAAAAAGACAGCTTTGTTACACATGAACAACCATTAACATAAATAGCATGAAAACATGCATAGCATGTAACATGTATAAATCCATATTACTGAATGTTTGTTAGATCAGTATAAACAATAGCAATAAATGACATTTGGTAGCTATGAATGCATTGATAGGATAAAGTAGTGATCCCTAAACTTAGTCCTCAAGGCACCCTAAAAGTCCAGATTTTAAGACATCCATACTTAAACATGTTTGATTTACTTAGTACCTCAATCCCTAAGAATATACCATCTGCGAACCAACATGGATAGCCTTAAAACATGGACAGTTAGGGCATCTTGAGCACAGAGCTGAGAAAATGTGAGATGATAGGGAAACTAGTTAAAAGGTTTATTTAAGAATACACTGCTCTATAAATAGTGGATAGTTTCAACTAAGAAATTCAGAATAAATGTCAAAAAATTAGAACTTAAAGCACACCTCATGATGTCATAAATAGTGAATGTATACACTCCCAAAAGAGGTAATCTTCATATGGCTATTTACTCCTTTAATATACGCCTACAGAATTCTATTCAAATTTACACTCCCAGTTGCTTATTTGGGCTACCTGGTGATTAAAGAGAAGGCTGTTCTCCTTATCCACAACACATTATACTTTATTAATGGCTCCTAGATTATGTACCACCCAGAAGATTAAGAACCAGAACAAAACATTTTATATATAAAATTCAAATCTGGCTTGAACATAAATATTTTTTATATTTTAAGTTCAAGTATTGATGACATCAGTTAAAGTTTAGTATCTTACATGGTTTGTTGCAGATTAGTCCTCAGCTTCACATAATTCATGGCGGCTCTCTCTTGCTGCTGCCTTGCTACTTCTTCCTGCTGTCGCTGAGCAAGCATCCACGTTACCTGTGTACTGAACACAAATGTTCTCTGTTACTACCTTTCTTCTCTATACATAGTCCACCAAAAAACACACCACATAAAAAATAAAAGAAACCGTAACACTTACTTATAAACAAGGGGAGGTTGATGGTGTTCAGGCTGCAATGGGTAGACAGGCATGTAACTTTCTTCCGGCCGTAATCTCTTCGGTTCTCTCATGATGGTGGATGTTAACTGAGGTGTTTGCATCATGACTGGAGTATTCATGGTTTGCTCCCTGTTTAGCCACATACTGTCACTGCTACTACTCTCTTCAGCTAAAAATAAAACATATCATTATAGGTAAATGCACAAGTCTAAAATATTAGGGGGAAAATGGAGAATGGAGTGGCATGCTAATGTAATACCTTCTGGCAGTTTCCGCTTTCCTGTTGCTGGTTTTGTTTTTTTACTCCTCACTGAAGACCCTCGTCCACTCATTCCACTCATTACTGACATAGTATCATCATCCCCTCCAGCTAATAAAGAATTTCTGTAAGACATGAGTGGAAGCCAGACATCTTCTCTTCGGAGAGACATTTGAAAGGTCATGAATTTCTCAAGGTACGCGTATCTATAGGGAAAAAAAAAAAAAACAGAAAATGGATATTAAAATATAAAACTGCTGTGACATTGTACAGGCCATATGTAAAATATTTATATTTTGGCAAATATCCATGGTCATTAGAAAATATATATATTCTTTATAATAAATGCAAAAAAAAAAATTACATGGAATCAAAACAATATCTAGAAAAAACCAACATGAAGAAAAATGATTGAAAGTACTTACACTGTTTTTTTGTCCTGTCGCAGCAGTTTAGATGAAAATTCACTTAAAATGTCAAGGAAAGCCATATTTAGAGGCGGATGGACTTCCCCTTGCGGGCTTGGCTCTTTGAAGGCAAATTCAATACCATCTCTAGAAGAAATATATATATATATATTTTTTAATGACAAATTTCCAAAAGTAGAATCAATTTGTAAATAAATCTTTATATCACACATGCTACTTTCAACAAAAAAAAAGTATATCGAAATTAAACAGTAATGAGGTCAACAATTTTGACAAATTAAACATTTTGCATGTCTATTTGCTTTCATAATAAATGTGCCTACATTGCCAGCCTTTAGCCATAGTTTTCCTCAGGAGTCATCAATAGCCCAGCCCCGAGTATGACTAGAGCAAGAGATCACTGGGTAAAACAAAGTAGTCATTCTTGCCACGCATTATATTTAGCATGGTGACTTGACTGTCAACCTTATTAGTGCTGACCTGCTGGCCGCATACCTACTTCTATATTTTGCATGGGCTGTGGACTATAGGTGGGGCTACATGTGCAAATGTGTGTAGTTACAATGGTTTGGTTGACAATGGTAGGTAGACAACAGTTCACGTTTTCCAGATCACCTAAGCTGGTGCACAGGTGAAGTCGGTACTAAATCACATTTCATACACCTGGTGCATTCATTCCTAACTGACACAAATCTACAGAACCACAGGTCTGGAAAACATGAACTGTTGGCAAATCTCAAGGACCGGTTTGCCACACCTGACTAACATAAAAGAGGTTTTGTAAAATTGTAAAAAAAAAAAAAAAATGTTGGTAGCTGTTCACTTCATGCCTGCTCCCTCTAGCTCATCTTCCACTAAGTGCTAATGCATTGCCACATAAAGTAGATTCTTATAAAAATGAAAGGAGGTAAAAAAACTAGGCTTTTTGTGCAGCTGATGGGAGAAAAGAGCTTATAGGGGTAAATTTACTAAAGTTTTATTTCAATTGATCTAAATCGATTAAGAATGCGGTTGTGTTTTAGTGGCTAAACTGAACCCTTAATATCCAAATAGTTTATTGTTACCAAGGTTTATCATGCATAATTCTACCGGTACTTGTTTCCTAGCACGGCTCCCATCTCGTTGATTGTATGCCTTAAGTTTAAGGCACTTAAGGCATACAATCAACGCGATGGACTCAATGTTATGTCAATCACCAGCTAATTTGCTGGTGAAAGACAAAGTCGCGTTGATCGCGGCCCCTAATAATAATGTTAAATTATTTTTAAAGTGAAAATCAACCCAATTTTACATAGGTGACAATGTGAAATGGGCCAATATGGCCCATTTCACATTGAATATGGTTAAACATTGAATATGATTAAAAAGTATGTTTAATGCCCCACCCCCCCCCCCCCCCCCATTGTTAACGCCACCCCACTATTGACGCCAACCCGAAGCGTGGCGAGCGCAGCGAGCCCGCGAGGGGCGGCGGTACGCGTCTTCCGACCTTTTCATAGCCCTACTATCCATGTCAGCATGGAGTTGACTTTATAAAGTGTGGCGAGCGCAGCGAACCACCGAGCCTGAAGCGTGGCGAGCCCCGCGCAGGGACATGGATACCTGTGAAGCCCGCGAGGGGACGCGTATACCTGTGAAGGTATCCGTGTGCGCTCGCCACGCTTTTGTCTCGGTGGCTCGCTGCGCTCGCCACACTTTATAAAATCGCCGACGTGAATATTAGGGGTATGAAAAGGTCAGATGACGCGTACCGCCGCCCCTCGCGGGTTCGCTGCGCTCGCCACGCTTCAGGTTGACGTCAATAGTGGGGTGGCGTTAACAATGGGGGGGGGGACATTTAAAACTTGGGGGGATTGGTATTAAAATGGGGGGTTTTGGGGCTTTTTACATTAAAATCAATGTAAAATCGGGTCTCGGACCATTTTACATTGATTCCAATGTAAAAATCGAGTCGATCGCGTCGCATGCGATTTGGTTGGCATGCGATGCGATCTACACGATTTTTCCGACCCAATGGATACAATCAAAATCGGTGGCGCCGTGCTAGGAAACAAGTACCATTCTACCTCTTAAAAAAATTCCAACCACCTTTACACAGCTTTCTGCAAGCACAGCCTGGGTTAAGGCACTAACCCAAACCAGCTCAGCAGTGTCTGCTGAGGCTAAAAGAACGAAACAAGGCTCTTTGCTCGCTAACATGGCACCTGTAATTTTGGCTTTGCCACCTTCTTTTTTTTTTTTACATTAATCTTATTACAATATCAGGGCCAATATCCTACTAGCCATGGCAAATTACTGTCCATAACGCTATCCTATTAGCCCTGATGACAATGCTTACTGTCAATTGTTTTTTGCATGCATCCGTGAAATTGCATAGTTCCATGATTTTTCACAGATCCTATGTATTTTTGTGCAATAATGGGTTAATTTGAATAGCCCAATTTTACCATCTGCCTGGAATCACAATAGACACCAGGGGTGAAATGTAATAGGATGAGAGATTCAGAAAGTGAGAGATTTGGTAAGAAAGCTCCAGTTTTTTTAAAGCGGCAATCATTTACACAGCAAAACCAGTTTGCCTTTGCAGTGTAAATGATTGCTGCTTTAAAAAAACTGGAGCTTTCTTACCAAATCTCTCACTTTCTGAATCTCTCATCATATTACATTTCACCCCAGTTTTTTTTTTTTTCTTTTTTCTTCCTTTCGGCAAATATCCCAGGGTAAAATCATGAAACAGGAATAAACCAACAAAAAAATTTTTATTTGTTGGCCACCAGAAAATAACGTGATGTCTAATGCCTTAGTATATGTACAGGAAAAAAATAATTATAAAATCTACCTTTCTATAGTAAACTAGATTCCTCTATAGAGAATAGAGGGATGGGAAGTTGAACTAACAGGGGATTTACAATCACTGTGCTGCATAGGTAAAAAGGCTGTGCTGCTGTCAAAACTGGCAAAGGAGCACACCCACATGTGGAGCAGTCAACAGGATCAAACTAAGGAAGGATACAGTTCTCTAACTGCACCGATCATGTAAAATTAGGGCACCTGTATACTGTGCCGACATAAGATCAAAGCACAAATTTGAAAAGCAAAGGACTAGCTGTGATTGTTTATTAAGCCGAACGCAATCGGCTGGTTATGGTGAAACACCAAAACCACCTTTGGCAGAAACTGCGAATGAGTTCCGCCCTGTCCTCATAAAAAAATCAAATAGGGGCTTTCACATGGCAATGCCCCAAATTCAAGGACATGCCTAGCTGAGGTCAAAACCAAAAGCATAACCGGTTTCCACATACAGTAAGGAACTTATCCTCTACAGAGTCCAATGATTCAAACCAGGAAGACTGTAGAAAAGTCAAAACCACAGACAGATACCACGGAGCTGTGGGCGTACAAAAGGAGGCGTATGTGCAGAACTCCCTGTATAAAGGTCTAAACCTCCAGTAACAAAGCCAACATATTCTGAAAGAAAATGGATAAGGCTGATCTCTGCACCTTAATAGAGCCAAAATGTAGACCGATATCGACGCCAGCCTGTAAAAATGTAGGAAACAACTCAGATGGAAAATAGTCAGAGAACAGCGTCTCCCCTCACACCAAGACACATATCGTTTCCATATCAGATGATAGTGTTTTGACGTCACCGGCTTCCTAGCCTGAATCATGGTTTGAGATCACGTTTCCCGGGAATACCCTTCCAGGCCAAAATTTGCTGCTCAACCTCCAAGCCGACAAACGAACCCGACCTAAGACCAGATAAACGAAAGGCGCCTGCTGAAGATCCCTTCTCAGCTGAAGAGGCCTGGGCTCATCCACTGACATAGCCAGAAGATCGGCGTACCACGCTCTTTTAGGCCAGTCTGGGGCAATCAGAATTGCTTGCACCCTCTCCCTCCTGACCTTGCGGAGCACCCGGGATAGCACCGGAAACGTATCCAGAATTCGTATCCAGAATCTCTGGTCCTGGCACAATAGAGCTTCTTGTTGAGCTGGGACTTCATCAGATCTATGTCCATGATCAGCCAAAAAACCTGGGTGCAGGTCGTGGCGACTGAGAAAGTCTGCCTCCCAGTTTTTCATGTCTGGGATGAAAATGGCCTTTACATGTTTTTCTGCCCAGAGGAGAATCCTGGAGATATCACTCATGCAGGCTCTGCTTTTTGTCCCTCCCTGACAATTTACACAGCCATAGCATTGTCCAACTGCACCTGAACCGCTTGATTCAGGAGCAGACTGGAGGCCTGAAGCAGAGCCCCATATATAGCCTGCAGTTCCAAGATGTTTATTAGGAGAAGGGACTCATGGCTTGACCACGAGTCCCTGAAACTGCACCCCTCATGCTACAGTGCCCCAACCACACCGGTACACATTTGTCGTGAGAAGAATCCAATCCTGGAACCCGAACCTCCATCCCTCCAATCGATGGGACGAATGAAGCCACCACATCAGTGAAACTCTGTCCTGAGGGGAAAGCCATATCATCCTATACATGCGTAGATACAAACTTGACCATTTGAGATCCAATTGAAGACTCCTGGCGTAGAATCGTCCATATTGGATGGCCTCGTACGACGCCACCATTTCCCCCAAGAGGCGAATACAAAGATGTAACGAAACCCTGTCCAGTCTCAGAACACCCCTGACAATCTCCTGAAGGATCTTCGCCTTGTCCGGAGGGAGGAAGACTCTGGGCCACCATGTTCAGAATCATCCCTAGAAAGAGAAGCCTGTGCGTAGGCACCAGATGAGACTTCTGGTAATTCAGAATTCACCCGTGCTGGGACAACAGGTGGATGGTCCAACCAATGCTGACTAAAAGCTGTTCCCCAGAAACCACCTTTATCAGAAGGTCATCCAGGTATGGAATAATGTTGGTCCTCTACATACGCAGCAGCATCATCTTTCAAGAATATCCTCGGTGCTGTGGATAGTCCGAAAGGCAGAGCCTTGGAACTTATAGTGATAGGTGTGCCAGGTGGGTTGGCCAAATTGGAATGTGGAGATACGGATCCTTTATCTCCAATGAGGATAAGAAGTCCCCCACGTCCAGGCCCGAGATCACCACTCTCAGGGACTCCATCCAGAACTTGAACACATTCAGGTAAGAATGCAGTGATTTTTAGGTTCACAATTGGTCGCACTGAACCGTCTGGCTTTGGTACCACAAAGAAGTTTGAGTAATGACCCTGTCCCCTTTGTGAGATCGAGAGAATGACCATGGCCTGAACCAACCTTTCCAACACTACTAGGAGCGCATCTCCAGCTTGTACCCCTGGGATACAACATTTTTCACAAAGGTATCCTGGCAGAAATTACACCAGACGGGACTGAGGAACTGCAACCGCATTCCCACCTCTGAGTCCCCCAGGGACAGAGGTATGGAGTCAGGCCAAAGACTTGCCAGAGCGTGTCTCCTGGAAACTAACTGAGGTGGGCTTACGCAACAACCCCCTGCCACCCCTAGAAACAATAAAGGTGCCCCTAGGCTTACCCCGAAACCAGCCCCCATGAAAAAACTGCACGGGAGGGTCCGGGAAGGAATGCCTAACAGGTGGAGCAGAAGAAGGTAGGAAAGTGGACTGTCCAGCCGTGGCCTTGGACAGTAGCCTCATAAACCAGCAAAACAGTCTTCTTTGACAGACGAGAAACGGAAGCATCCACTGCAGGCAGAATTTCCCAAGTCCAGTTGCCCTCAAGGGCGAAGGGAAAAGTGGACACTAGATGCTTGGGGGGAAAATTTTTTTTTTTATCCGGGGAGGCCCAAGCCTTCCTAAAAAAGGTAATCCAGATACTTTGAATCAGGAAAGGTGAAACTAGCCCTTTTCTGTGCAAAGAAAAAAAGACTGCTGTGTTTTTCGTTTTCTCAGCAGGAATATGTAACACATCTCTAAAGGCAACTCTAAGAGGTTCAAGGCCCTGTGTTTGATATACCTCCAAACCAGGTCCCCGATCTTCTACTCACCACTGACGTCTTCGGACAAGTTAGGGGTGTGAGGCATGCTGTGGGCGTGGGTGCAATGCCAAGCAGTACACTTACCCATTCCGGAATGTGACCGGAGCAGCACCTAAAGAGGTCGGTATCCCCGCCCAAAAGCCGCAGGCATGCTGTATGTCCAACCAGCATACCCAAATAAATAAAAATGTAAATAAATTCAAGAAAACCCTCTGGAGCATCCTCTCCCGATGGCACATTTTTCTAAACTGGGCTGTGGGAGGGGGCATAGAGAGGAGGAGTCAGCACACCCTGTTTAAAGTTTTATTTGTGAAGGCTCCTTTGAAGCCCATCTATACCACATCGTACAAAGTGAAACCCCAATATCCCTTATGGATGCTAGGGAAATAGAAACTTTGGAGGCTAAGCAGCTGTTTGCAGGGACAGTAGTTGACAGAGCAAAACCCATGATGTAAGCGGCTGCTGGCTGAGAATTTCAATCAATCAAATCTGCAACTTATTGAGAAAAATACTTACAGCCCTAATGCCCCGCACATACAGGGCGACTGAGCATCTGTGCTTAGCGATGCAGTTAAACATAGATAGCTCAGCACACAGCGCTGCTGAGCGATCTCTCACGCCCAGTGTTCTCTGGGGAGAAAATACTGGTGATAACTAGATTTATACTGCATACAGTATATATCTAGTCAGGCGATAGCGATGTGTCTGGTCACCGGGGGCATACACATGGAGCAATCCGTGCTTCATTTCTAAGCAATCTAGAAATAAGGATTTTTTCACCCCACCTGTTCTAGGCCAGTTAGTGAGAGATTGGGTGAACTGCGCACTCGTGATAACCAGTAACCTTACTGGGTTGCTGTGTGTCGTATAGGGGGAAATTTACTAAAGGAAATTTGTAAAAAATTAGGTGTATTTGTATTTAGAAATACACTTATTTTTGACATTTACAATACCGAAAATACGGCAATTCGTATTCGTATTGATAGCACATCAATACGAATTGCCGTATTTTCGGGATAGTAAATGTCAAAAATAAGTGTATTTCTAAATAACACCTAATTTTTTACAAATTTCCTTTAGTAAATTTCCCCCATTATGTCTAAAAATATACAGATTGGTGTAATGCAAAAACACTTAATTTATTTAAGAGGAGATTGGGATAGGCTGACGCGCATGCTTCTGTTGTGTTATGCCTTTAGGTATACAAAGTGTGGATTTGCTAAATGTGAAGTAAATGGCGTCAGTTGGGTTTTGTACAGAGGAGCGAAAGAATATAAATGGTGTTTATATTAAAAAAATCAGTGTACACGTAAACAAAAACACAATGTGGTGTTGCACCATGTATGTTAATTTGCTTGGAGCCCCTGAGGGAATGAGGGAATGAGGGCATCAACGGACCCCTTTGTACCATAAGCCAAGATGGGTTTTATGTCTCTTTTGCAAATAACGTATGTCAATGTCCTGGGGCAGGTGAATAGTAGTAGTCTTAGCACTTCAGTGCCCGTGTGGGAAATTAGAGTCTCCTTCTATGAGTGAAGGTGTGGGGGAGTGCGGGCAAAGGTAGGGTTAAGCAAGGAGCGGCATCCCGCTGACTTGCTTCTTGCCCTATCTACGGCGTGGAGGCTGGCTCTGCTGATCTTTGTAGGTTCTGGTGCTCGACTTTGCTGGGGGCACCAGTCCGGGAGTCAGGTGGTACCTCCGCTTTCGCTAACCCTTGTTGTCCCACGCTGTCCGGTTGTTGGGGAGCACTGCAGCCGCAACGTCCTGTACCCGGCACATCGTCTGCTGGCTCCACCAGCACGGTCAGGACTGCGACTTCTGGGTAGCAGGTCTTGCGAGACCAACAGTGCTGCCCGGGGTCACGTCACTTCAGCGCTGGTGCGCTCAACCAGGTTTGGCTGTGTGCGTGTACCAATGCGTTTCATTACTAGGTGCCTTTTTCAAGGATATTGGTGCTCTGTGTAGGTCCCGTATTTAAGGCCTGTCTGAGTCTCCCTTCATTGAATGTCAGTTCGTGGGGGGCGGGGGCGTGTTCATGGGGGAGGCGGATTCTTGCTGTGACAGCTGGGCTGCCGGTGAGATTGCTCTTGGGTTTCACCCAATTACTGTTGTCATTTGAAATTTGTCATTTGTCACAGCCAAACGCAAAGAATCCATCCATCATATGCAAAGACTAGTCTCCTCCGTGAGGAGTTGAGCACACCAGCGCTGAAGTGACGTGACTCCAAGCAGCATTGTTGGTCTCGAGAGACCTGCTACCCGGAAGTCGCGGTCCTGACAGTGTTGGTGAAGCAGCAGACGATCTGCCGGATACAGGACGCTGCGGCTGCAGCAGTCCCCAACAACCGGCCAGCGTGGGACAACAACAAGGGTTAGCGGAAGCGGAGGTACCACCTGACTCCCGGACCGGTGCCCCCAGCAAAGTCGGGCACCAGAACCTGTCCAAGTGTGGTAGCACTACAAAGACCAGCATATATCGGGCGCCGTGAAACAACACAAGTACCGAGACAAGTCAGCGGGACGCCGCTCCTTGCTTAACCCTACCTTTGCACGCACTCCCCCACACCTTCACTCATAGAAGGAGACTAATTTCCCACACCGACACTGAAGTGCTAAGACTACTACTATTCACCTGCCCGGGACATTGACATACGTTATTTGCATACGTTATTTGCAAAAGAGACAAACCCCATCTGGGCTTATGGTACAAAGGGGTCCGTTGATGCCCTCATACCCTCAGGGGCAACGTACATGGTGCAACAGCACATTGTGTTTTTGTTTATGTGTACACTGATTTTTTAGTATAAATAAACACAATTTATTTACCATATTATTCTCTCACTCCTCTGTACAAAACCCAGCTGACGCCATTTACTGCACATTTAGCGAATCCACACTTTGTATACCTAAAGGCATAACACAACAGAAGCATGCGCGTCAGCCTATCCCAATCTCCTCTTAAATAAATTAAGTGGCTTTGCATTACACCCATCTGTTTATTTATAGACATTATACGACACACAGCAACCCAGTAAGGTTACTGGTTATCACGAGTGCGCAATTCACCCAATCTCTCACTAACCGACCACCGGGTTACTAGACGGTACCCAGCATTTGCTGCACCACCCCACAAGTATTTGAGTAGAGCGCAATACCACCCCCACTCTCCCTGTTCTAGGCCAGTGTCTGGTCTTCCTCATAGGAAAAAAATGGACAAAGAAGTGAAAGAGGTTGCGTACTTTAAAAAAACTCTTAATAGTGCCATACTTAGAACTGGACCCTATATATTCTCAGTGTCAGTCTCTATAGGATGCAAAAGAAATCCCTTACATCTAACACACCCACCTACAATTGGCTCTCAAAACAATAATACTAATATTTTAACTGGCTTTGGTCTACAGAAAAATAGACTAAACCAACTTCAATCTATAACCATGCCCCTTTTAATTTAAGTGACATAATCTAGATGACAAAAATGAAGATATAATTACTTGTGCAACATTGCAATGGCTTCTCTGGTTTTCAGCTGATCAAGTCCAAACGTTAATGCAAAGCGCCTTGCAAGTTCTTTGACGCTGCTAAAAGTTGGCGATGATCGGTCAAAGTTATAGCCATGCTCCTGGATCATCTCATTGAAAAGCTGTGAAAAGAAAAAACACATTTTAGTCTGCTCTGATGTATGACTTGGAAATACATTCCATAAGACTAACCACACATACTAAGTATTATGGTCTATTAAAGGGTTAGCCAACTCCTGTTCTTGAGAGCTACAATCAGTTAATGTTTTCCAGATCTCCCCTCAGAATCATAAGTCAATTATGCTGCTTTCCCATTGCAGACCCGTTTTAAGTACTGGTATTTTTAAACGGTATTTAAAACGGTATTTAAAACGGTATTTAAAACGGTATTAGCATTCCCACTGCAGCAGATTATCGTTTTAAATACAGTTTAAGTGCTTTTCCCATCGCAGTGAACCGTTTAAAAAAAGAGTGCCTGTCTTTCATAACAACCCCCCCCCCGTTACCTTTCCTGGACCCACCCTCCCTCCCCTGGTACTTGTCCTGCACCCACCCCCTCCCCTGGCACTTACCTGCGTGGGGGATCCGGGCAGCGGGGTCCGGCATCATGGCATGGGCACAGCACTTCAGGTCCCTCCCTGTGGCTGGTGATGGATGCAGGGCAGTGGGGAGGCAGCGGGGTGGGGTCCATTTGGGATCCGGGCAGTCCCTGGGGCTGATGGTAACTAGTAGTTCCCTCTATGCGCATGTGTATTGAGCGCCCTTCATATAAATGAGCCGCTCATTACATATGCGCATATATAATGAGCTGCTCATTTATATGCACGGCGCTCAATACACATGCGCATAGTGGGAACTACTAGTTACCATCAGCCCCAGGGACTGCCCGGATCCCAAATGGACCCCACCCCGCTGCCCTGCATCCATCACAAGCCACAGGGAGGGACCTGAAGTGCTGTGCCCATGCCATGATGCCGGACCCCGCTGCCCGGATCCCCCACGCAGGTAAGTGCCAGGGGAGGGGGTGGGTGCTGTGCAGGTACCCTTCCAGGAAAGGTACCAGGGGAGGGGGAATTAGTGTGGGATTTTTAAATACCGTTTAAGAGGCATTCCCACTGCCTTAAAACGGTATTTAAACATGTAGGACTCTGCTTTTAAAACGAGTTGATATACCGGTTAACTTTAACCGGTATTTCAACTCTGGCGCTTTCCCACTGCAGCCTTAAACGGTAAATTGTGGGGGGAAAACGGCAATATACCGTTTAAGAGCTGCAGTGGGAAAGGGGCATTAATTAAAACGGAATCTGCTTCGCTATATAAGAAGCTGTAAATAAATAAATAAATAAAAATGTGTCAGTGAGTAATGAATACACCTATGCACCAGCTAGGTGGTCTGGAAAATGTTAAATGTTCGTAGCTTGCGGTACTTAGCACCCAAACATTAGCATCAGATCCTTTCATTCCTATAAATTGCGAGGTGGAGTCTCCTTGAATATATCCTTTTTCCAGCACATCCCTCAGATACTGGAGTGGATTGACATTTGGGGAACTCTGAGGCAAAGTCAAAACCTTGAACTCTATGCCATGTTCTTCAAATCATTGGCAATCAATTGTTTCAGTGTTAGTGTGCATTATCTGCTTATAGTGGCCACTAACATCAGGGAATACCATTGCCCTAAAGGGGTGTACTTGATCTTCAACAAGTTTCAGGTTTGTGGTATAACATTTATATGGATCCAAGGCTTCACAGCACAACATTGTCCAGTGCATTACAAAGCTAGAGTGCTCTCTTTCCATAGTGCATCCTGGTGCAATCTCACCCCCAAGTAAACAATGCACAGAAACTAGAGGTCCATACACACTGGGCGACTATGCCCAGCGTGTATGGACAGTGATGATGTCAATCCGCTCAGTGCATACACACTGAGCGGCTTTCCCCCTGCCCGGTGCCGACAGAAGGGGGAGGATGGTGTTGCATAGCGCAGAGCTATGCAAAGCCGTCCTCAACGCAGCTCATCTGCTGGTATTACCAGCAGATGAGCGTCTTTCCTGGCGATGATGCGGGAGCGCGCAGCAGCGTTCACCGCCGGGGCATACACACTGGGCGGCTTTGAGCTGAAAGTCGCTCAAACAGGTAGTTTTGAGCGGCTTTAAGCTCAAAGTCGCCAGTGTGTATGGGCCTTTAGTCATCAACATCATACAGAAGCAATATGACTTATCAGGCCAGGCCACCAACGTCCATTGCTCCATGATCTAGTTCTGATGCGCATGTGCCCACTGTATGCTCTTATCATGGTAGACGGATGGCAGCATGGACATTCTAACCAATCTAATAATTGACTAAGACCTTAACGGTTGAAACATGCTAGTGGTATTGCTGGGGTAGACTGCTTGAATTTTGTATGATAAAGCATGAATTCCGTGAACTGCCTTAATTTTCTCAGGAAAAAATAACCCATGAAAACATCCTTACAAAAAACTTTGTTAGTAGTTCACATAAAGCACTGTCCAGAATATTTTAGAGTTCGACAGAAAACTTCTTTTCAGTTTTCAACAGATAAGAGGCTTCTAAGGATCATTTTATTTATATTTGCCATTGGACTGTATAGCTGTGTACACATGGTGCGATTCTGGCTCATGATAAATTTTAACTACGCGGTTTTGGCTAACTGCACTTTAGATGTACTTTAGATCTAGACTATCTTGCTATTTGGCCCTAGGCCAAATACATTCTACATACACCACTTTACTCTGTACCTTGCTGATAGAGCTTTATAATTAAGTTGACTTTGAACAGATCCTTTCCATTGATGCAAGTAGTAACTTTTTTGACTAGAGAAGCTCTTATGTGAGATCGGACCCAGGCTCATTAGTGAGACTTGGAGTGCCCATGACACTGTTGCTGGTTCGCGGTTTGTCCTTTTTTAAAAAATGTGTTCGCAAAATCAACATAAACGCCGCAAAGCTTCTAGTACTGAATACCTGTTTTGGTATAACAGTTTCACAATTGACGCACGTGCTTGTGAATTTAACATAATTTAGATTTTTAAGAAAATTTGAGAACAAAAACATTGTGAGGATGTTGTTTACTGTAAATAGTGATAAGGGTGATGGAAATAAAAAAGTTAAAAGGAAATGCATATCTGATGCATTTCAAATAAATAAGCAGAAAAACGCCCCCTTGTAGTAATTGTTTTAACAATTTTTGTGTGCGTGTATGTGTTGTGTGTGTGTGTGTATTTGCTTCTCATGACCTAATTAAGACCTACTGAAAATGTGGTGACATTCCAATAAGTAAGAGTAGTTTTTGCTAGACACTGCCTGAAATAGGTAGGAATTTAATAGTATGGGAGATTCAGAAAGTGAGAGATTTGGTAAGAAATCTCCAGTTTTTTAAAGCTACAATCATTTACACTGCAAAACCAGTTTGATTCTGAAGTGTAAATGCTTGCCGCTTTAATAAAAAATGGAGTTTTCTTTTTCAAATCTCTCATCCTATTAAATTTCACCCGTTGTGTGAAGACAAAACGAGGTGGGTAGACTGAAGACCTGGTATTAATTAAATTTGTAAGGTAGATTGAATCAGAGGCTAAAATAGAAAGTTAATTAGAAAAAAGTTAGCATAGCAATGAGAAGTGAAGTGGATGGGTGGGACGGTGGGGGAGGGGATGGGATTAGAGATGTCACGGAAAATAATGTTGGGTGAGGGATGAAGCAATATGAGCTCGTGTAGGAACAATGAAGTTACAGAGTGGATCGAGCGACAAGTTAGCAAAAAAGCAGCCATTAGGATGGCCTGGAGATAAGAGTTAAAAGTCCTGTGTGAAAGTGTGGGCTAAGGTAGCAAAGATGTCCATAAGAGTGAAGAAAGAACGATGTGCTTAGATTTGGCAGTGGGTTTGGTGATCAGGAGACTGAATGGAATAAGATACACTAGGAAACTTGGTGGTCAACGACAACTCCTCTACCAAATATTACTCATTCATGTCTGATCGTGAACAAGTAGCCGGTATAAAATTAAACGGTACTTGTTTCCTAGCAGCGCGCCCAGATTTATTACGTACGCAAACGTTGTCAAATCGCATTGCATTACTCATTATAGTAGCATGCGATGCGATTTTCCCGCCCCCTGTCAGATCCTCTCAGAAATCACTCTGAGGTGATATTCTGTCTTGAGAAGAAGCATACCTCAGAGCTGGTGGTGATTAATTGTGATTTTTGAGATACGTATTGCGATTATCGAGATGGCTTCATCCATGAATATCTTCATACTGCCTCAGACGGAGGAGATTGCGGTTTTTCAAGGGCACCAGCTGCTTCCGGTGGCGCAGAATTGCGCAAATGGCCACGTGATGCGCCTTTCTGTCAAGGAATCCATGTGGCGCTTGGAGGGCGTACAACACTGAGCAACTTGAACTTGCTGGGTATCAGCATGCCCAAGTGAATATAGTTAACTTTATAGTCACGTCCAAAATGTGGAGCGAATGTGGGACGCGTGCAAACGGCGCAATAAGCGCCACAAAGGTACAGCACGCCACATGCTCAATTCCTATCTCCAGGAGTCCATGTGGAGAAAAACATTGGGTGGGGATAGCCCATTTTACAGAATCCTGGGAGCACTTACCCCCCTCCCTAAGGCTGATTAAGTGTTTGTTAAATAATGATGTTTTTACTGTGATTCTTTGTTATTAATGTTTTACTGTTTTTAATTGATTAATTGTTGCTGTTATCTTGATCGTTCTGCTTTTTCATATATTTAAGTAAATTAATTATTAGTTAATGCATGTCGTCATTACTGTGTCAGCTGTATGATGTTGCAGGTGTGAATGTGTTCCTAAAACACCAGCACTATCCACGCCACCCCGAAGCGTGGCGAGCGCACGCTTATGGGTGGCGTTGACACTGGAGTTGACGCTAAACAATGCCATAGGTGCTTTCAATTGTAAGCACCCATCACCTATCATACTATGCACACATCACATATAATACTATGCACACATCACGTCATTACTTCTTATAGTAAGCACCCATCACATCTCATTGTATGGGTGCTTCTACTATGAAATATCAGATCGCATCGCATTGCATCTGGTGCCCTGTGATTCAATGCGATATTTGATTGTATAAGCACTCCTGTGCATTTCATATGGACATCGCTTTGCATCGCATAGCACTATACACGCTGCGCGATGCGATTTCACTACGGACAATAGCCCAGTATGCTAAATGTGTACTGGGCACCCTGCTAGGAAACAAGTACCAATTAAACATTTAATTTTTTTGAAAAGCCAAACTACCTTAGTTACATAAAATAATATTAAAATAATATCTAAACAAGGGACCAATGACTCAAATAAAAATAATACCCTGCTTACCTGTTGTAAACTTAGAATGAGTGTCTTCGCACACTGGATTTTGTCAATCTGTCGGGTTTTACTCATAGTTTCTTTGATGATATCCCCATAGTCGTTGTAATACTGAAAATGGAATGATCAGATAATGAAAAAAACTAATAATAAAGTTATGGGCTTCTAAAAGCTCACGTGACACTATAAGCAATGTTAAGTGTATGGCTCAATTTAAATACTATATACTTGCTACATGCATCTGGTATTGAAGTTTAGGTAACTGCGTAGTGCATGTCTTCAAGTACATTTGCCAAAACTAACGTAAGTACCAACTCATTGTGAACATACCCTCATATACTGTTTGAAGATGTCTGCAGCAGTATTCATTTCAACCACATTATATACTATGAGCTTGCAGAAAGCTGCAAGTAAGTTTCTTCTTTTGTGCAATGCTTCAATTTTGCTGGCTTCATCATCTTGTTGACCATCTTAAAAAAAATTCAATGTTACTTCAAAAGTTATCTAAATATAGGGAAAATATTTGTGTTTCCAAAGATGGTTTTTTACATGATTTACAATGTATAAAAACATTTGAAATTATGTATAGCAGAAACTATGTCTCCAATCATATATATTATTTCTAGAAGGTAATTTTTGGTCACTATCCCTTTTTCTACCTTCATACTTAACCAAAATCATTACATGAGGTATGATTTTAAAGAATAAGTTCTCCGCAGCTGACCAATTGTTAATTAAGAAATGCACATTGTATTGTTTGTTTACAAATCAAAGTTAAAACTTTACTTTTGATCCATTCGCAGGAAAACATTTCACACGGGTCATGATCTACCATCCACGGTCCTCAAGGCACACCAACAGTGCAGGTTTTGTAGATATCCAGGCTTGAGCACAGGTGACTTAATTAGTATCTGAGGGATTCTGATTAAACCATCTGTGCTGAAGCCTGGATATCACTAAAACCTGCACTGTTGGTGTGCCTTGAGGACCGTGGTTGGGAATGCCTGCACTAGGGCACCGAGCCCGAAGTACGGCGAGAATGTACATTTTAGTTTTTATGTTGACTGTCGACATAAGGGTAAAAAAATATATTTAGCAAAAATAACAAAAAAAAAAAAACATGTCGACCTAATGTGCATGTCAACCTAATGTGCATGTCAACCTAATGTGCATGTCTAACAACTAGTTGGTGACCAACTGATCCAGAATAGAAAATAACCGTAATGCATTGCTGCAGAGCCAAATCGCTCTTCGTGGTGCCACCAGACTCTCACATTTTTGTTTGCAGCCCCATAGAGCTCAGTGCTAGGTCGGGTTGTGGTGCCATTTCAAGGACACCTTGTTCTGCTCCCGTGAAATTAAATTAACCACTGAATGTTTACCTGAACTGTTGTTATCATCATCCTGGTCAATGAAGACATGATCCAAAATAAAGCTTAACAGTTCTGACTGCAACGAGGAATCTGGGGAATACACAAGTGGCTCCAATAGATCACGTCCCCCAACTACAATCTGGTGGCTGAAGATCATTAGCACATCACAGAGAATAGTGAATGCCTAGAAAAAGAAAAAAATATTGCAACAAAAAAGAAGTCATAATGTGCAATATTAAGCATAGTAATATAACGTTGACTACAGAATTCATCATTATCATCAAGAAACCAAAAAAAAGTACCATCTGCAGTGCAAGTAACAGAAACTAATAGTGTAAATACAAATATTTCTAAACATTTATGCTGCTTTCAGACCGCAAAACCTGCTTTAGACCAGGTATTTAAAAGTTTTTTTTAAAACGGGTCAGAGGAAGTTTACCCCCTTTCACACCGCATCTAAATACCTGGTATTGGTTTGCGGTGTGAAACCGATCGTGAAAACGGCTCCTGCTCACCTGTGGCCGGTCCAGGCTCCAGGGGGGTCCTCCCGCAAAGCTGATTAATTTATTGGGGGGGACAGGACTTGTGCGCGGTCCTGCACTGGCCAACGGAGGAGAGGAGTGCACTATAGTGAGAAGGAGTGAGTGACACACAGCGAGTGCACGGCGGCAGCAGTGACAGCGGTCCCGACATCCTGACCACGCCACTACCCAGCCCGTCATGGCAACCATCCACAACAATGCTGGGCAGCCGTGCGCCCCCCCCCAATAAATTAATCAGTTTTGCAGGTAGTTTTGTGTCCAGCGTCTTGCCCCAAACCCCCCCCCCCCTCCCCACAGTGGGAGCAGGATTGAATTTGAGCCTGGGAGCAGGACAGGAGCCGCAGGACTGGAGCAGCAACACTCACCACAGGACAGGCAGCACTCAGTCTCTGTCCGGCAATACAGCCAGACGCTGGAGGTATGGACACGACGGGGGGATTCTACCTGGGCAGCGCAGCACATCTTAGGGGCTCCCTACAGTGTATGTTATATCAGTGGCGGGGTCCCTGCAGTGTATGGAAACTAGTAGCTGCAAGATCAGAGACTACTTGCTGCTCCCTGCTGAATGCTGCGGGCAGCAGCCTACCTCTGCTCTCACTGTCCACCCCCACTGACAGCAGTTTTGAGCTAAAAGGCGGCAGCAACAGGACACCGCCTCTCCTCCCCAGCGGGAAGCCGGTAAGCTGAGACAACAGCTGTTTCCCGCCAGCCACAACGGGCAGCTGTCTCTCCTCCCACCCCCGCCGACAGCAGCTTGGAGGGATGCTGCTGCTTCTCCTCCTCAGCAGGCAGCAGAGATCAAGGCTCTAGTGAACCTAATCTGAACCCAAGCAAGCCACCTTGCGTTGGTTTCATGCAAATAGGTTCAACAATGTCCGAATGTATAAACAGACAAATAACAGATGACAAATACAGTATATAAAAGATTATGGCTCTGGGGACCCTGCTCCTCCCACTATATAACACTCGATACGATCTCCACGCCGGCGTACGTAGGCAAATTAGGCGCCCTGATAATACACAAGTACCATCACTGTCTAAGTACACACCATCAAATGGGAAAGTAAAATAATGTTTTCCTACAACAATCAAGTGGAAATTAAAACGGGAGAACTAGGGTATAAATTGTGGGTGCCAAGTGTCCCACAATGGATTTTAGAGAAAAAAATATAACACGTAAAAAAAACAAAATAATACAATTCTGATTTATCCTTTTGGGAGACACTGGCAATATGTGAGGGTACACTCATGTTGCTGTGCACAAAACCTGCCATCCAAAATGTATACCTAAGTACATTAAAGGGGGGTAAACACTAGATTATACCATTAACATAATGCACGATAACAACAACAACCATCCTGAATGATAATTATAATATGGTTAGCAATGTGCTCTGTTGTCTATACAGGCAGACAACGTTCATCGCTGACAGCATCGGCAATATGCATTTACCAATGCTGGCCCTCTGGCCGGCCCCCATACTCTGATGCGTACCCAGCTTACAACACTTTATAGCCATATAAACATATCACACCTTCACATCATCAGGAGCTCTGCACTATACAATATCTGCTATTAGCTGACCAAGCCTCAAACTACACAGAGTAGTCCCTTATCTTAATTGCACAGCATCTTCAGTCACTACGTATTGCTGTACAGACCAATTCCATAAAATAATAATAAAATAAAACACGTTTTAGAATGTGCTATAGGATGAACGGTACTAAAGAGCCCTGCACTCCTAAGGCACTTAAGTAAAATGTATTAAGAAACATGCATGAGGAAGAAAAATTAGGTATATGGTCACTATATCGACAGGGACATTAGGTCGACGTAGACATTAGGTCGACAAGGGGATTTCCACTTTTTTTGGAGCCAACAGGCGGTATTTCATGCCCTACTTGGGAGAATAAAATAGTATGCCGAGCGCATCGAAGAACCGTGCCCAAAGCATGGCGAGTGCAGCGAGCCATGCGAGGGTATGCAGTGCACTTTTTTAGTGTCCATATCGACTGTCGACATTCGGGACAAAAAAATTTAAAACCCCATGTTGATCGTTTGACTCTTGACCTTCCCATTTCATTATATTGCTTGTGTTCACCTAATGCTTGTAGACCTGCCTATCCAATTATCCATACCCAAAAATTAATACTCTTTTCTATTTTTTGAAGAGCATGAGCTCCTGATTGAGCTGCTACATGCTATGATATTAATGTTCCTAAACTGGACAACCAAGAAATTGAAGAAAGTCAAAAAATTTAAGGCAGGTGTGGAAAAGATGCTATAAAGTAAGTTACCAACCTGTTCTTTTACAGCAGTGTGCACATTGGTAAGGTAGTGCTGACATATTTGGCAAAACACCCTCATTTGTCTCTTTAATGTTATCAATTCTTCCTACAAATATAAGCAAATTTAATCAAAATTATTAGTGCATTGCTAATAAGCTACATATGGATGAAAAGATCTATAGTAAAGAAATACCTTAGTTGAGCCGCTCTCTGATATTTTGGCGAGTTGCCACAGAATAACATAATGGGTGCACTGTAAAGCATGGATAACAATCTGCAAAAAACATTAACAAACAGGATATTAATTCAATACACAAATATAGTGTTCTCCCCAACATTATTTCTATGGGCAGTCAGCACGGCAAGGTGCACCCTGCAGCCCGGCATTCCCCTGGCAGCCTGGCCAGGCAGAGCGGAGGTATCAGTGGAGCAATTTCTCCGGACTGCCAAACTCTTGTAAGAGCAGCCACCCGGAAGCCATGCTCTAACCGTGTCCATGCAGCCAGGCTGAACATGCGGCGGCATGAGCACCAGCCGCAAGGGACAGACAGAACCTCCAATATTGCTGCTGTGCTACGCTCACTGTAGCCGGGGCTCCCTCCCTCCGACGCGTCTCCCATCTCATCATGGTCGGGACTTGCTCTTTCCAGCGCAATGGGGGGGGGGGGGGGTAATTAACCATGCAAACCGTTGCAACGACCTGTGGTAATGTAATGGGCATTATGGCGTGTGGTTTAATATGTAATAGGTATTACGGCGCGGCATAATGTGCAATGGGCATTACAGTGCATTTCATAACGTACAATGGGCATTACAGCATGTAATGGGTGTGTGACATGTAGTGGGCATTACAGTGTCAATTATTGGAATGCGACCCAACGGTGCGCAATGTCTGGATTTTTAGTATGTGTTTCGTAGTGTGGATTCCCACCATGGCTCTAACTGTACGGAGTTCTCCCGTACTTGCGTGGGTTTCCTACGGGTACTCCTGTTTCCTCCCACAATCCAAAAATATACTGGTAGGTTAATTGGCACCCAACAAAATTAATCCTATAATGTCTGTGTGTGCATGTGGTAGGGAATATAGATTGTAAGCTCCACTGGGGCAGGGACTGATGTGAATGTTCAACTATACTCTGTAAAGCGCTGCGGAATATGTATGCGCTGCATAAGAAACAGTTAATAAATAAATAGTGTGGGATGAGAGACTTTTTTAAACTGAAATGAGTGTCAATATGCGGTGCTAAATACTCCCCTCTGACAGTGCCTCACTTTTTTTTATTGCGAAGACCCCACCCAGCTGGAAAAAAAATCTGCGGAGAACACTGGACATAGAGAACCTATAGAGTAGTGAAACACTAACCTGCTCTGGCATGTCTCCATTTTCAATACCAGTTTTCAATAGCTTATAATTGCTGCTGAATAAATCCCACCTTGAGAGATCATGTGCACTAAAAAACATACAACAGTATCTCTTAGTACTTTACATTTATTATGTTAAATGAATTAAAGCAGCGGTTCTCAAACTGTGGGTCCTGACCGTCTCAGCATGGGGTCGCGACTCCATGTTGCTGACCATCAGGATGATGACTTCTCTAACCTCAGTCATTGATTCAAAGGGTGATGTTCTATGGTCTGCGATTAGCGTTTTTTTGCGTTAATTAGACCACAAAATGGCGATATCGCATTTTCCCATTAAATCGTTAATTTAATGGGATGCGCTAAGGGATTGAAATCGCATATTATGTGCGTTAAGGTATGCTGAGTAAAAGTGCGAGATTAATTCTCATTTTTATCGCATCCAGATGTTTTCCAATACAAAAGTATAGAAGTCGCTTATTTAATGCAATGCGCATTTGCACATCGCATTTTTTAGGTGCCTAATTAATCGCACTTATTTCAGACCATGGTCTGTTTGGCGAATTAGCAAGAACCCTGCACAGATCGCAATGTTCTGTGCAGGGTTCTGCTGTAAAAAAATAAAAGAAAGGGTTAAAATAAAAAATAAAAAAACGAGCGCGGGGTCCCCCGCCCGAGCATAACCAGCCCCGGGCTCACTGAGCCGGTGCTGGTGACATAAAATCAGGGTCCCCGACAAATAGGGGTCCCCTTGATTTCATGAAACCAGCACCAGGCTCAAGGTCCGGCGCTGGTTCCCAAAATACGGGGGACAAAATGACTAGGGGTCCCCCGTATTTTAAGAACCAGCACCGGACACAACCAGCCAGCAGGGTAATGCCACAGCCGGGGGAAACTTATTATATAAGCTCCGGCGGCCAAAGCATTAACCCCCTGGCTGGTCAGCATGGGCAGGGGTCCTGGGAAAGTGGGGGACCCCCCCCAATGAAGGGGTCCCCCCCCTACAGGACTTACCAGCCCATGCTGATAGTCCGGGGCTGTCCCCGATGCCCCTGGGCGGTGGGCATCGGGCTGATGGCTTGTGTAAAAAAAGTAAAACTATTGTTTTATACTGGCGAACTATGAGTCCCAGCAAGCCTACCCCGCATGCTGGGACTTGGAGAACCACAAGTCCCAGCATGCGGGGCATTAAAGGGCCCGCTGGCACTTGTAGTTCAGCAATACAAAAAATAGTTAACAAAATCACACTGACACACTGGAAAATAAAAGTTTAATACACACAAAACACACACACACACACACACACACACACACACACTGATACTTACCTACCTTGAGCCCGTAGGTCGGTCCCTGGATCCTGGGTCCATCCTCCGGGGCTCCAGGGCAGAAGAGTCCGGTTCCGGAGCCTTGGTCCTGGTTCCGGGGCTCCTGGGCTGCAGAATCCGGGGTCCGAGGTAGTCCCCAGGGGTACCTAAGGAGGGAAATCCAACTCACCTGGTCCCCAGCGACGACCTCGGAATCCTCTCCGGTGACAGCGCTGCTCCCATCTGGTACCCGGCTCGCAGGACTTTGACAGGCGCAGAGATGTTTCCTCCTCTGCGTCTCTGCACAGAATGATTTCTTGGCCAATCAGGAGCCGAGAAAGTCGGCTCCTGATTGGACAGAAATCATTCTAACAAGAGACGCCGAGGAGGAAACATCTTTGCTCTAGATGCGCTGAGATGTTACTTCCTCGGCGTCTGTATTCAGAATGATTTCTGGCCAATCAGGAGCTGACTTTCTCTGCTCCTGATTGGCCAAGAAATCATTCTGTGCAGAGACGCCGAGGAGGAAACATCTCTGCGCCTGTCAAAGTCCTGCGAGCCGGGTACCAGATGGGAGCAGCGCTGTCACCGGAGAGGATTCCGAGGTCGTCGCCGGGGACCAGGTGAGTTGGATTTGCTTCCTTGGGTACCCCTGGGGACTACCTCGGATCCCGGACCCCGGATTCTGCAGCCCAGGAGCCCCGGAACCCCAGGACCAGCCCCGGAACCAGGACCAAGGCCCCGGAACCGGACTCTTCTGCCCTGGAGGACGGACCCAGGATCCAGGGACCGACCTACGGGCTCAAGGTAGGTAAGTATCAGTGTGTGTGTGTTTTGTGTGTATTAAACTTTTATTTTACAGTGTGTCAGTGTGTTTTTGTTAACTATTTTTTGTACTGCAGAACTACAAGTGCCAGCGGGCCCTTTAATGCCCCGCATGCTGGGACTTGTGGTTCTCCAAGTCCCAGCATGCGGGGTAGGCTTGCTGGGACTCATAGTTCGCCAGTATAAAACAATAGTTTTACTTCTTTTTTTTACACAAGCCATCAGCCCGATGCCCACCGCCCAGGGGCATCGGGGACAGCCCCGGACTATCAGCATGGGCTGGTAAGTCCTGGAGGGGGGGACCCCCTTCATTGGGGGGGGGGTCACCACTTCCCCAGGACCCCTGCCCATGCTGACCAGCCAGGGGGTTAATGCTTTGGCCGCGGGAGCTTATATAATAAGTTTCCCCCGGCTGTGGCATTACCCTGCTGGCTGGTTGTGTCCGGTGCTGGTTCTTTAAATACGGGGGACCCCTAGTCATTTTGTCCCCCATATTTTGGGAACCAGCGCCGGACCTTGAGCCTGGTGCTGGTTTCATGAAATCAAGGGGACCCCTATTTGTCGGGGACCCTGATTTTATGTCACCAGCACCGGCTCAGTGAGCCCGGGGCTGGTTATGCTCGGGCGGGGGACCCCGCGCTCGTTTTTTTTTTTTTTTTAACTTTGTGCTGTCCTGCAAACGTGCGATTTTCAGACATGAAAATCGCACATTTTCAGGACTAAATACAGCGCAACACTTCGCCGCAAATCGCCCCTCTTCGCACTTTTCAGCCTCCAATGCGCATTACATTAAATATGCGCATTTTGACTGAAAAGTGCGATTTGCAAAAAGGCAATTTGCGGCGATATGGCGCGCGAATAAAACATGCGCATTTAGCGCAAAGCATAGAATGTCACCCAAGGAGTCTGAAATATCTGTTGAATTGTCTGTTATTTTGGCCTCCTCACATCATTTTGTGCTCCCACAATGCTGCCATGCATGTGCTGTCTGCTGACTACACATGTGATGTGATGACCTTCTGCAGTACCTGGGGTCCTGTAATTATTTTTATTGTCTGATGGAATCCCAGAGCAAAATAGTTTGAAGACCCCTGAATTAAAGCCATTAAATTCAGATTTTATTTAATCTGTTGCGTAATCATAGTATCTTAGTACAAAGACTATATAAAAAAAGTTACCAAAATTCTAACTTAGTTAACCAGTTAAGCAAAAGCTCACATTATCTGCGATTGTAAATGATCAATTGCCCCATGGACTGTTCAAACCCAGGCCAGACTCTTTTGTGGAAACCATTAGTCTTCCCAGAATACAGAATCCTCTTTAAAAAAACAACATCCGGAGTAGTAATGATAAAGGTTACTGATTGTAAGAGAAACCCCATCACACATATGTAAAATGACCTAGCCATGACATTGTAGATGCCTATCCTTTAAAACTCACAAAAAATAAATCTGGCCTGATATGTATATCTGTCAAAACTATACACCAGAATTATCCATTAGTAATTTAGAGTAATATCTGGGGTTAAATATGGGTACTTGCAGGGGAGGCGGCGGCACTCGCAAATAAACATGAGCTAGGCAGGTTTACCATTGTTTCGTGGTCACAGATGCCACTTTATCAAGGTGCCAAGAACACCACTTTATATGGGAAAAACATGTTTGTACTGAAAACTGATAATCGTTAATGATAAAATCTCTATAGCCTTAAAGTATAGATTGTAAGATTGCAGCAGGGTCCTCCTACCTCCAAGTCTGTCTGTTATTACCCAGCTTGTTTTATCACTGTCTACTATTGTAAAGCGCAATGGAATCTGCTGCGCTATATAAGAAACTGTTAATAAATAAAGTCTTATGCGATAAAGTCTTCTCATTTTAGAAGAGCATATATAAAACAAACATCTTTGTAAAGAAATGTTCATACTTATGGAAAGCAGTTATTCTCTTTAGTGTCGAAAGGACTTGGTATGCATCATCCTCATCTGGTTCTTCTTCCTGGAAATGGGCATTAGAGGAAAGTCCAGTAAGACTAAACCGTATGAAATATTGCTTCTGTAAAAGTCTGTCATTTTGATGGGCACACAAAACTTCTTTCCATTATTTAAATGAGATGTTAATAGACAGTATTACAAACTGAAATGGTTAAGAAATGACAGATAAAAACAGTACTATAAAAAATCCCTACAAACCTCTTGCAGAAAGTCTTCAAGAAGGCGATTGAACTTATCTGCTAGTTCATCAATTAGCTGACTTTTTGCAATGTCCACTCTGTTAAATATTGTGAACTCCTCATTGCAGAGCGCATGATAGGTTTTAGAACATGCTTCCAATACATCAGTGTCCGTATGTTTTTCTACAATAGTCCTTATCTGACGTAGTAATGATTCCAAATGCTTAAATATGAAAAAAAAAAAAAAAAAAATCAGTGAAAAATCCAATTGTTTCTATTTAAATAATTCAAAATACAGGTATAACAAGCAGCACAATACATACATTCGTTATAATAATTGCCAACAATACACAAGTAAAAACATGCAGCAGTATTCAACAAAATTTTAGTGTAATAATTTGTCTCCTGTTTATTCCGTCACAGTTTTAAAAAAATGTGCAAATTAAAAAATAAATAAATAAATAAAAAAGGGTATAAAGTTTAAGGAACTTAGGGGGGTATGCAATCTCCGTCGAGCATCTCCCGTGGGGGAGATGCTCGACGGGCCCTATTCAATGCTGTCTTCCCCAACAGCATTGAACAGGGTTTCCTGGCAGAACGAGCCCGACATCTCTAGCTGTCGGGCTCGTTCTGCCGAGAACAGCCGGGAAGTGACGAGCTGCCGGCTGCATCTCGGCCGCAACTCGCGGCCACACCCCCTTTTCGTCCCGCTGCAGGCGGGACATTGAATCCCGCCTGCATGTTCTCGGTCGAGCTGACCGAGAACAGGACTGGGTCACGGCGGGCGAGCAAGCTCGTCTGCCGTGACCCGAAGATTGAATACCCCCCCCCCCATAGGCTCTGATTTTGATTGATCCGCTCCCCCGCATGATTGCACGGGGGATCCACACACAATGCATTGTGTGGACCAGAATCAGGCCCATAGTCTGATACGATCATCATTAATGAAAGAATTTGGTATGGCTATAGTTGATTGCACTAACTAATTAGCGGCAATGGAAAAATTATGTTAACTTGCTATACCCTGGATAACCTCATGTAATCCGAATGGTAGTTACTGATGTCAAATTTGCATTACAAGTGAAACAATTTGCATCACATGTGAAACTTTGAACACAAATATGAAATGGAAGTTACCAAATTTTGGAATGCAATACCTTTGTTCTCTTATTTAAAACTTAAAAGTTTGTAAGTGATCAACTGTGATGAAAAAGGCAATGCATGATTATAAGAGCAAAGAAAAAAAAAAAACACTAACTATTTTCTTCTTTTAAACTACTAAGTTACCTTTTCTAGCCTCCCAGTGGTGTAAATTTCCAAGTCAAAATATTGTGGCAACTGCAGAAGATTTGTCACCTTCTCTGCATCAACAGAATACTAAATAAAATAAAAAGATGTAAAATTAAAACAATAACAATGTAAGTACTACTTCACTGTTTGCAACAAATGCCACACACCAACTACCCAAAAAAGTATATCATACATTCTTTTTTATAATCCTAGATATTATTATTCTAATGAAAACTACACTTCAGTCATGTCCCCATTAGCTGCGGTTAATGCGTGAAATGTTTGACGCAATGGTCTGCACAGTTTGTATTATATAGTATCACTGTACAAAGACATAACTCACTCTGGTTGTCTAGTTAGTTGGCAAATGGGTGCCTGTAAGGCAGCCTACACTGGAGTACTGGCAACAGGAGATGCAGCACTGGTAAACTCACATTACTGCAGGAGCAAGTGTTAACCAGGAGAACCCAGGCAGCTGCAAGAATATTCACTGCATGATGATAAAAATAAGCAGAGCTGAACATCTTTCCTATAGTTCCAAATACATTTAAAAAAATATTGTACATGTATATGCAACACCTTCTGGAGACCCTAACACCCCTTTCACATAGCAACTAATTACTGGGTACAAAGTCCTGGTGTGAACCTGCATTTTGCGATGTAAAAGCAGTATAAGCAACAAAGTTGAGTTGAAACAGCTTTGGCTGAAGCAGTTGCAAGACCGCTAACTGACTCCGTTAGCTGCTTAGGAGAGGCCCAGAGAGACCCAAATAATATTACATGCACCTTAAAATGGATGCTCTGTTTAACTTCAATACTTGCTTACTCTTAAGCGCAGTATTCATGGCTTACAAACTGTAAATCGCCCAATAAATAGCTGGTAGCCAAATGGAATAAACCCATATCTGCCTACGCACACAGAATGGCCACAAGACCCCAGGAATAGTGGGCAATGCCTAGTGGGCACAGGTGCACTCATTACTGACTGACATTATAAATGATCCACAGGTGGAGCTAATTACTTCACTTATGATTCTGTGAGGAGACCTGGAAAACGTTAACTGTTAGTAGCTCTCGAGGACTGAAGTTGGCTATCCCTGACTTAATACATGCTGAATATAGTCCTGACCCCACTTTACAATGTCAGTAATGTGGGCATTGTATAGTGGGGAGTTTGCCATGATGTGGCAACCGCATCTCCATGCGCCAGTACCGGCCTATTTCCAGACCCATGGCTCCCTGCTGCAAGAATGTGGGACACTTCACCATGGGACATCAATAGTTTCTTCAGGGTAAGGAATGTGAGGCTGCATCACAAAAAAACTTCACACATTTCCAGAGGCAAGAACATGAAAATGAGTAGACAGCAGACAAGGCCAACTGCCAAAGCCCAGTATCGTACTGCTTACGAAGTTGCCACCACCCTAAAAAAATGTGCAGACATCTAGGTCTGGTGGTCAGCTCTAAAATAGGCTTCAGTGCTGAAGCTGACCCAAAACACAATGGTCTGCTTTGTAGTTGGCTTACCACATTTATGTGGTTACAAAGAACAAGCAGAGATGTGTGCATCAGACAAAAGTCTTATCCAAGTAAATTCACAGAGCTACGTAAAAATCTTCTCGGCCTAGAGTAAACATGGATGGAGGAAAAAACTATTTCCTGGTTTAAGTGAAAAGGCTTAACAACCTTCGACTGGAATGTAGTAACTGTTCAGAGAACAGCTCTATCAACATAAAATACAAGAAAAGGCAGCTTGTGAGACAAAGGCCCCATCTCAGGAACAAGCTGAGCATAGGCAACACCCACAAGGAAGACCTACTCCCAAGCAAAGAACTGAAGATCCCCTTAATGTAAAGGCTCCAGTGGAGTTTGAAAGCACCCTGCACCTCCTGCTAGAACAGCATGCCCATCCCGCCTATCCGTCCCTGCATTAGCAGCGGCTATTAACATTAAGCAGATGCTGGGCCTGCCCTCTGCATTAACGTCAAAAGGCCCAAACCGCCGCTCAGAGGTGATGAATGAGGGCCTAGCCCGCCCCCATCATGCTGCCCCAGTGCCTTGCCCTAAACCTATAAGGATCACTACACTTTGGTATTTGAATGACAAAACTAGTTTTCATGATCGCAGCATAATATGGACTACAGAGAGAGAATCTACTTTTCATAAACTTGGTTTCAAAACAGAAGCCATTTTGTAGTAGGTCTCGTTGAAACAAAAGATGCCACCAGGGATGTACGGACGTTTTGTGAATGTCAGCATACTATGACCTGCAAGTCTAGTCTAGACTCACAAGGATTACAGTCACCCATTGATCTTTAATCAGCTGGAGTACTGGAGAAACACTGAAGTTGGAGAAAACCAGTACGCTAGATGAAAATCCCACATGGCATCCACTACAAAACCCAGCGGTTTCTTGGATCTCATACAAAACTATGGAACCTTGAAGTTGTGTTGAGAGGCCATGAGATCCACCTGCGGTAGGCAGATTGAGACCAATCTCCTGGGGGGAAACATTATTCGGTCGAGGAAGTGTGCTTCCCATTTTTCTACCTCTGGTTGAAACACTGCTGAGAATTCTGGAACAAAATCTTTCTTTGTGCCTCCCTGTTGATTTACATACACCACTGTTGTAGCGTTGTCCAACTGAGTACGAACTGGCCAGCCAGTTATGACTGAGACAAAAAGATGCATCAGAGCTGCAGTGCATTGATTTGGGGCAGTACGGTTGGTGCAATAGTTAGCATTTCCGCCTCACAGCAATGAGGTAATGAGTTTGATTCCCACTACAGCCCTAACTGTGTGGAGTTTGTATATTCTCCGCATACTTGTGTGGGTTTACTCCGCATACTCCAGTTTCCTCCCACAATCCAAAAATATACTGATAAGCTAATTGGCTCCCAACAAATTAACCCTAGAATGTCTGTGTGTGCATGTACATGTGGTAGGGAATATAGAATGTAAGCTCCACTGGGGCAGGGACTGATGTGAATGTTCAAATATTCTCTGTAAAGCGATGCGGGATATGTGTGCGCTATATAAGAAACGGTTAATAAATAATAAAAAATAAATAAACTGATCAGCCGAGTCCTCTACGATGGTGACCAAAAACCTTGTATCCAAAGATGTTATGCCACTGCACCCCAATCTTAGGAGACTCGCATACATGGTCATAATGACCCAATCTGGAGTGACCAGTATCATCCCTAAAGGATATTATTGAAAACTAAAGAGAAAAATAATAGAACTGACCCCGAGGGAGAGAGCTGGGGGGCGCTCACCAGAAGTGCTGTTTCCTGCAGCTGCTTTTGGATAGGGATAGTTAGTCCCGTGAAAAGATGCAAGAAAAAACAGGTGTAGCAGCGTACAACTTTGAAATTGAATGAAAAACAATTGAAAATTGGATGATCTTAGATCACATTAGTTTATTATCACTTGATAAAATTTAAAGGTGCATATAGCATATAAAAACAATAAAACATATGAGGACACTGCAAAATATGTTAATAGTCACCGGAGAGTCTGTTCTTAGTATACCCCTGGGAAAGAGAGGTCTATTGAGTGGAAATAGTTACAGCCTATTTGAGGGTACTGGAGTCCTCCAACAGTCCTTAAATCGGTCCAAGATGGCACAAATTACCGATGGCTGTGAGGGGGTAGATGTTTCCAGCCCGCAAGTCCGTGGATGTAAGGACTATTGACAGGTAGTAACTGCAATGGATGCCAAATGTGGTGGTGTATGTTCCTTTTAGGAATTGAAATGGTCCCAGAGGTTGGTTCAGGCTTCTATCCAGTACAGATATGGGGAATGTCCAAACAGCTCACTGACTGGTTTCGCCACTCCAGGTGGCTTTATGGAGTGGTGAAACGCTTTTTGACCACATTTTGTAGGGCTCGTGCTTTAGAACGCAGCAAAAAAAAAAAAACTGAGTCCTCAAAAAAAACACCTCCAAAAAAAAGAAGGTGCTGACAAGGTATATGGGGAGACACTTCAAAAATTCATGATCCAGACATGCTGAATTTTCCAGTCAACATTCTATTGTAACTGTGAAGCTTAAACTGCTTTCACAAGCAGATCATCTAAATAAAAAAGTACGCACCTGATACCACACATGTGCAGCAAGCTCACACTCACTGACATAATCTTGGTAAAAACTTGTGGAGTCATTGCTATACTAAAATTATTGATGATCACATCAGAGTACAAAATGAAGAAGCATATTACAACCTTCTCGAAATACGCAGGGGCAAATTTACAGGTGAGGGCGTCCTAAGCACACCAGTGACAGCCGCCCATCTTGCTTAACTTTATTCTTTTAATTGAAAACAACTGCAAAAAGGAATGCGACAATGCGCATCCCTGACATCCATTGAGGCCTAATACATTGTGAGCATGTATACAGTGAATGGGAAGATTCCATCTGAAAACGATCAATCCAAAAACTGGTGTTTAAGATGTGAAGAGCCAAAATGGTCAAGGAGCCAGGAAGTTTCTTAGCAAGAGTTTTCTCAGCAAGAGTTTCACAAATCAGAGCAATAAATCCTTCCAATAGCAGAGAATTTGTAGCCTTATCTAATATGCTACCCTTTTCTCCAACTGTGGTAGAAAACTTGTAAAAAATACATCAAGGTGGTGAACCTCCAGAGTCTATTCTCTAGCCCATGGAAATTGGATGAACCCTGTCAGATTCCTGAGCATCCATTCTGGAAAAACTGCCATCTGGTGCTGAAATCCTGATAGGGAAGAACCTTCATTTGGTGGACTAAAAACCCTCCATGAAAGAAAAGCTAAAAGCATGAAAGTTATTCACCTGCTTAGAGGCAGACAATGGCTGAAAATTGCTTATTAACATTCCGTAATTCCAAAATTAGGGCGTTATTCGGCATTGAGATGCCCTCTGTGATCTCTAAAAAATATAGAGGGCGCAATTGACCCTGGGTCCAGGTAGTCTTTAATGAGACAGGAGTGCACACAGGAAGAACAATCACAGTTCAGCACTGAAATATTAAGCGCAGCTGGAAGTGTCATGGCCTCTGTTTATTTTGGGATGCAGATGGAATGGTGTTCGTGTATTTTTTGGATTGTGGAGCCACTATAATTGGTGACTAAGATGCACGACTGATTGCGGAGGATCATGAGGAAATCAAACAGAAGAGGCAGGGGAATCTGCAACATGGAGTCCTGTATCACAAACTTCACCAGCACAAAAAAGTCACATTGAAGCTGCAGAGTTCAAATTGGTTGATCATCTACCCAATTTATCAGACCTGGCCCTAATGACTTCTTCCTATACACAAACCTCAAGAAACACATTAGTGTGAAGACTTTTAACGTATGACGACTGTTTTGAATATCAATTACCTAACTTTGGGCCTTATTTTGGTTCATTCTTTCTGACAAAATCCTTCTTAGATGGACAAAACCATGTGCACTGCAGGGGGGGCAGATGTAACATGTGCAGAGAGAATTAGATTTGGGTGAGTAATTTTGTTTCTGTGCAGGGTAAATACTGACTGCTTTATTTTTACACTGCAATATAGATCTCACTTTGAAGTAAAACCCCACCCAAATCTAGTTCTCTCTGCACAAGTAACACCTGCCCCACCTGCAGTGCACATGGTTTTGCCCATCTAAGAAGGATTTTGTCAGAAAGAATGAACCAAAATAAGGCCCTTTATCTTGAATGGATTCAAGAGTTTAAATCACCGATGGGAGAAGTCTACTGAAGTAAATGGAGACTATGTTGACAAATAAATGCCATATGAAGTTAAATGTCTGTTATTCATGATCAGTGTACACACGTCATGACCTGAGGATTTCTATTACATCATAATACAATATACTATAATTATGCTTTATTTTGATACATGAAAATATTTAGCATAAACAGGACAATACACACTTTTGCTAAAAGCTGAGGAAGAGAGACCGCAAAGAGCTCTGTAAGTCTTGTTTTGTCGTCCAACTGGGCTTTCTTTTCTTTAGCAGTCAGTACCTAAAAACCAAACAAGAAATTTGAAATCCTAGATATAATTGCCATAGACAAATCAAAAAGCGAAATTACAAAGACAACGGCCAAAACAGAATCCAACAACACAAATTTTACCCTTTTTCCCGTTCCTCTGCCAACAGGCGGGTGGCATTCTGCAGCTTGTCGGATTGTACAGAGCATAATTTCAATGAGCGCACTTTCCTGCCGGTCTGTTAGTGCTACAAAGCAATGCAAAAATACAATGTTACAACAAATGAGTTTATGTAGCAATGACATGTATTCATTACTGTGGAGTTGGAACAAACAATACAAAGAAGATAGCAAAAATGGGAATTTCAATACTTTAAACGATTTCCTCTGAACCCACTGGGTAAGAATATATTTTTCAAAAGGTTTATCTAGGAGTTTGGGCACTTTAATAATACATACATACATACATAGTCCCAATGTTTTTGGGCGGGCAGGGCGCTGGGGGGTGGATGGGGCCTGCCGATGTCACACTTGTGGGTGGTCCCGGGCCATCGACGTCACAAAAGGGGCATGCCCGGGCAGCGTAATCATGAAAAGGGGCGGGCCCAGACGGGGCTGTCACTAAAAGGGGCAGGCCCGGCCACAGCCAATCACTAAAGGGGGCGGGTCCGGCCCCTTCCGAAGGTGCCGGGGGAAGCGCAGAGCATCACCGTCTAAGGCGACGCTGGGCTTCCCCATGCAAGCAGTCGGGGCATGAACCAGGCTGTTTTAGCAGGGCGCTGCTAGCGGGGCAGGGCGCATTTTGCCCTTAAAAAATTGGGCAGGACGTCTGGGTCCCTGCGGCGCTAGTTCCCATCCGCCGCAGGGACCCCGCTGCTCACTTCACATTCCCCGAAGGGACCCTGCGCTGTGTGGCACTGGGGAGACTGGAGGAGTGCCTGCCCCCTGCAGCCCGTATCATCACCCCCGGACCAGGGTCTCGTCTCCCCTGCTGCAGCATCTGATCCCGGCTCCCGTCCACAGCGAGGCATGGACACATGTTGCCTGGATTACAGGCTGGCTGTCCAGGTACCGGGGGAGGGGGCTGATTTGGACCGAGCTGCCCAGGTACCAGGGGAGGAGGGGACCAGTGTGGGGTCCTAAATACAGTTTCAGACCACCCAAAAAAACGGGTCTGAAACGGGTAGACCCTGCTTTTTTACCATTTCCAAAAAATCACTCTGCACCTTTCAGACCGCACAGATTACCGGTTTAAAACTGTTAAAAATCTGCAAAATACCATTTTTTAGTGCAGTCTGAAAGGGGCATTATTGAGCCAAAGCAAGAAAGCAGGGTACTTGTGTAGTTTCACGGCGCCGCCTCTGAGTTTGATCGGCCACGCTGCAGGCTCGGTGGCTCGCCACGCTATTTAAAATCAACTCCATACCAACATGGATAGTGGAGGTATGAACTATCCATGTTGGCATGGAGTTAATTTACTTTATTTTACATAGTTTGTGGCGAGCGTAGAACCCGGAAGTAGCACGGCACCATGCTGGCGCCGTGAAACTACACAAGTACCGAAAGCAGAAATGTCAAAATCTTGGCCACCAGAGTAGGGGAGAGTAAACTGTGCATTTTAGCAATCCTTGGAAGTCCCACAGTGCACCAGCTTGGGGTTAATGTGCTGTGCATTGCTTACTGTCCAGTCCCACTGTGCAAGTGCAAAATCATCAAGAGCTCTCACGTACAGCCAGACCCCCATTGCATAGAACACAAATCAGTAAGGTCATTTTGGAAATATGTGAAAAAAGACAATAAGCCGCAAAGATGAGCATAAGGCTTTTAATGAAATTTGAATGATATTCTGACCACAGACAGCTGCTGCCCTGCTTTATAGATACTTCACAGGACTTTAGCGGGAATGATATTCCGGTGTTCAAGGTTTTTTTTTGTACATTGCTGGAATTTAGACAACTACTGATTGCAGAAAAGGTATATAGATTTACCTTTCACCCTCAATGCCAAAAGAAACAGAGTAATGAATTATGTCCTGAAAATCAATTCACAGGTCCTAAAATGCTGTAGAATTAAAACTACTTACCCTCCTCGCCATTAAGAGGATCGTCCAACAGCAAACTATTCATACACTCCCAATCCTTCAGCAATTCTGTGGCACAGTCCCACATGCTGTCTACAAGGTATGCAGCATGTTCGTGCAACTGTAAATGAAAATAAATAACTGTATTTAGTGGTGAAATTATATAGAAACCACTAGTTTAAAAAAGGCACGCTTTAACATTCACCAAATAACATTTTAGTTATGAAAACAGAAACTGACTTTTCATTAAGCTTCTATAAAAAGATGTATGTACTGCTCAATAGTGTGCACCAATAAAAAAAGTTAACTATGGCTTGACCAGTCTGCTTTGTCATCACATAGTTAACAGACATTCAAAAAATTTATTGGGGAGGTAATTTAAGAGAAATACTCCTCACTAATGCAAACATGGTCTCCTTGGGTTTCCCTTCAGCAGATCACCTCCACCTTCACTATTTGATATTAAGCCTTGTTGACTGATCTCTAATCTAATACCGCTATCGTACCCTGCCGAAGATCCACCCTTTCCTTTTCCTTCTCATTCTCTCTCTTCTTATGTTCCTTTTTCTATCCTCTCCCTTTTCTACCTCTTGGTTTCTTCTTTCACCTTTTTACTTTATCCTCTTCTAATATTTTGTTCTCACTTCTTTATAAAAATTGTTCAACTGGATCAGGTTTACAATTCACTGCATATGACTCTTCCCATTTTTGTATGTACTTTTATTCATCTGTACTATCGAACTATTTCTCTGTTGTATTGTGATCTGCCAATAAATACATTTTTTTTTTTAAATAAATAAATCAACTGGAGGTATAACTGCAAAATAAAAAGTTCAGGGCACATCAACATGGAAAGGCAGACTGACATAACAAAGATCTAAAAACTGAATGCTTGTTGCCAATCCTGAGGAAGTTTGCTTGTATTGAATATGGCTTTAACAAAATAGTTGAAAACTAAGGCTACAGTACATATATTTTAAATAAAGGTACCTCACTCTCCAAAAAGAAAAACACCAAAGTCTTCACAAGGTTGGCATTTGGGCTAAGCCTTCCTCTTCGTTTCATGATTCCATCATCTTCAGGATCTCGACAACTGAACAGTCTGTAAATTCATCACAGTGTGAGTAATTATCATCATGAGTAATTATACACGCAAGTCAAATTCAAAAAATTTTAGTCAGAACAAGATTTAACAAAAATTCCAGTGTTTATCAGAAAGAAATCAGACCACACTGAATACATGATTTACTGCATTCCTGTGAACAGGCACAATTTTAGCACAAAATTTCTGTTTTCATTCCGGTGGCGGCATCTTACTTTTTGTACAAAAATTCTCCGGCTGCAACAGCGACTGGTCGATGGGCAGAATACACCAGATGATACACATTTTCACAGTCCTCTGCAGTAAGAACTTCATCACTACTTCTACAGAGAAAAGAAAACATTGAACACATTTTAGTATAGTGGAGAATAGCTACTATATTTTCAGGCAGTAGTTTGTGAATTAATGCTGAGGCTCCAGAATAGCATGATGAGTTGGAATGTAGAAGTTTCTGCTTTCAACAGACTTGTATATATTTTACTATATCTGTACCTCTCACTATCAAGAGTTATGATGGACAGTCTACACTAAGCCCTGGGACAGCGACGGATATAAATTGATAACTCACTGTAAAACCAGAGTTAGGAGCTTTATTGCCTGTACTGCCACATCATATTCCTTGTCAAGAGTCATGGATACAATTCTATCCTGTAAAAAGAGAAAACTTCCTTAGTCTAATACAAAACAAAAGATGTTGATAAATGCTTAATTGATATAAATCACAGAAACACCATAAAATACCTTGAAACGACTTGTGAACAACTCCAATTTGGAATTCAACTCTCTGTTGTAATATAGACCTTGCAAAGCGGTTAGACATTTCAGCCGTACCTCCCCTTGCTAAAAAAAAAGGGGGGGGGGGGGGGAGATAGAAGTAGTGAGGGAGCATGTAAGGTACAGAACTCACATTTGCAAATAACACATTTTTATCACAATTTTTTGGGGTAAACTGGACCCTGGTTAAATTATTAACTCCCCTCTTTAAATAATTATCCCACTGCAGGCTTCATTACTTTTTATCCAGGTATTTATTGCAGGACAGAAGCAGAGAACACAGAAAAAAAAAGAAAGAAAGGAAAACAAAATGTCCATGATAACATTTACGTTTGGTAAACTTCAAAGTAGAGAATTAGTGTGTAATAGACCAATAGAATGATTTAGAAAGGGTTGGTTCTGCCAGATCAGCTTCACAACCTACAGCAGCTGGTCACTCTGCCTCACATAGATTCCATATGGAGCCTACCACACACTGGGCAGATGTATTAAGCCTGGAAAAGTAATAAAGTGAAAGGGGATAACGTGCCAGCCAATCAACTCCTAACTGACATTTTTCAAACACTGCTGATATCCCTGATGCGTTATCAACTTCCACTTTATCACCACTTTATTTAGCCTATGGGCGGTATTCAATGAGAATACCTGCGAGGTGCAGCGAATCCTTTTTATGATTCGCTGCACATTCGCCACGTTCCGGAGCCGGCGGGCTCCGGTATTCAACGTGTCAGGGGCTCGCTGTCCCTGACTGGCGAATAAGAGCTCCTGCGGCGATTGCCGCAGGGAGCCTGAGGACGGTGCCAGGCAGAGAGAGATGATAGTCTCTCTGCCTGCCCCAGAACTTTGTGGGGGGTAGGTGGGCTCCCCGGGTGCCAGGCAGCACAGGCTGCCCCCCGGGGGTGCCAGCAGGGGAGCGTATATTCACTACACCCGATCGTAACGATCGGGTGCAGTGAATATATGAATATGTAATGAGCGGCTCGGCTCCGGCGCCCCCTGCTGGCTGCTGTGTAAAAAAAAAATATATATATATTCATGTGCTTACAGCACATGAATAAAAATAGCATGCCCCTCCTCAGAATAAAATTCCTGATTTTTTGACACCAAATGTAAAAAACAAAACACTTTATTTTAAAAGTTCACATTCCACTTCACCATAAAAAGATAGCGATTGCTACTCGGTGAATCATGGTGAAAAAAACCTTGAAATGTATTCGCCATGTGGTCATTGAATAGGGTGATTCACCGTTTTAGTCAGAAATTCGCCAAACAGCACAAATTCGCCATAAAAACATGGCGAATCAGGCTCATTGAATACCGCCCTATGTAGGTACAATAAGCACAATAGTATGTCCTGCAGACATTAAGGCCACCATTCATTGGTATATTCACTTTTTTATGGTGTCATTTGTTAACTACTTTGTTACCAGAGCAGTCATACAAAAACACTGTCATTATTTTAAACAACATTTAGCCCAAATAAAATAAAGGATGGGAAGAAAAAAGAGCAGCTGTTGTGTACAATGATAATGTGAACTTGAAATGACAGGCACTGACATCAGAGCAAACTAACTGAATTAAACACAGATAAAACAGTCAGTCTTCAAAATGTATAGTGGACTGTCCTATGGAAAAAGAAAAGAACATGAGCTGCAGGAATATACATGGGTCTCTACAGCAAGCTTGCCTAAGTGATGCAAATCCCAAGGAGCTTACACCAACCATTCGCTGTAACACAAAAGAGTGTTTCTCTGCAGACGTTCTAAGACAGGGGTAGATGTATGCAGCCGTGAGTGAGGAAAAGTGATAAAGTGCTTGGTACTTTATCACCGGCCAATCAGCTCCTAACTTTTAAGTTATAGGCTGGGTTTAAAATGGGACAGTTAGGAGCTGATTGGCTGGTGATAAAGTACCAGGCACCTTATCACTTCTCCCTTAACACTGCTTCATACATCTACTTCCAAAGTATGTTACAGAGAATTAGACACCATTCACTGTAATGCCCGCTGTCTAAAGAATGGCTCCCACCGCCCAAGAGTGCTTCACTATGTATACATTCAGGTAAATTAAAAGAAAATGAAAGATACTAAAAAAGATACTGCACACTCTGCATTATACTGAGAGTTTTTTTTTAAATGTTTAAAACTGCCCCAAGTGTGTCAGACAAACTCTTCTTCTCCAGCTTAGATTTACTTTAAAACACTGCTATAAGCTGCAAAGAAATAGGCAAACTTTTAGTCTATAGGGCGTTCACAAAATAATAAAATGTTCAAAGAAGAAATAAAACAAAAACCTACCTTGTCATGCATCGTCCAACCAACATATTTTAAATAACTGTCATTTAAGAATGCGTCACTATACATTTTCATCCAAACACCAATCTCCTCTATGCATATTGCTCTGATTTCAGCAATAGCGTCTCTAGAAGAAGAAAAAAAAAGGACTTCATTACATAACAAAAAGTAGAAAAAGCAATAACGCAAACAATGTAATGTACATTTCGAGCCGCATATGGCCATATGAAGGAATTTTTGGTTCTGACCTACAACATCCTTTTTTCGTAGGCCAAGGAGGATGCTGGGAATTGTGGGGTATTCCTCGTCTGGAGGACCGGGCACCAAGGATAACAACTTCTTTTAGAATACCAGTTTTAACTTAATAAGCCGAGGAATAGGGACAGGGGAGAAGAACCATTCAATAGAACACACAACTAAAGGGCAGATAAACAACGGCCAATATAAAACCTAAATGCTGATCTGGAGCGCAATGGTGGGCGTCCAGCATCCACCTTGGCCTACGAAAAAAAAAAAGGATTTTACAGGTAAGACCCAAAAATCCCCTTTTTCTCACGGCCTGTGGTGGATGCTGGGAATTATGGGACATCCTAAAGTGTTGTCCCTTATGGGCGGGAACACTCGCGAGCTTCACTAAGTATACCTCTGCCAAAGGCCGCATTGACCGAGTTGAGGGGGCAAAACTATAGAATTTGATGAACGTGTGAGAAGAACCTTCACACAGAGAAAAAAAAATTGACTGATACCCAGCACCAACACAATGAGGAAAGGGAGGGAGTTAAACCTGGGGGGGGGGGGGGGGGGGGGGTGTGTGTGTGTGTGGGGTGGGGGGGGTGTATGAGTAAAAGCCGAGGGAGGGGGCTGAGAAACAAGGCCAAGATCTCCACCTCCTGGAACCTCAGAATCCCTGCATAAGGCCCTGTCTGCAGGCAAATATTCATTGGTGGACCAGCGGTTTTCTCAGCACTGCTGCCAGGACCGCCAGTAGCACACGCTCCGACCGCCCGCTAGCTGGGAGACTCTTACCTGCTGCCTCTCACTCAGCCGCAGCTCCCTCCTAGTGCAGAGAGGTGACTGGTGTGAGCAGCCGTGGGGTCCGTCCACCAGTCCCCGGGAAGACGATGCCTCAGGTGTCAGCAGTAGCGATATAAATAAAATTAAATTTAAAAAAAAAAGAAAAATTAAGGCCGATACAGCCCTCTCCTAATAATGGCGCCCTGTTCCTCGGAGCACCAAGGGTAAGATAAAAAAAAACACTGGTCTCTGAGGACAGGAAGGGGTATAAGGGAGCTGCACTATCTAAGAATTTGTTCTCCTAGGTGCCTGGTCCTCCAGTCCAGGAATAACCCACAATTCCCAGCATCCACCTAAGGCCGTGAAAAAAATAAACATATATCGTCAAATGTCAAGTAATGCTACAGATTTGTTTTCACACACCTAGCCTCAATGCACCACACAGTGGGAGATGTATGGGGCAACTTGTCTGGTGTATTTTTGCCTCAGTCACAATGAGATGCATTTAGGAAGCACAAGGAGACTGTGCTGATTAGTTTGCTATGGAACACTTCTATCAGTGTACAACTGAGCACACAGATCTATGTAGCACAATGGGACTTGACATGAAAAAAGCAATGTTACTGCACATGAAGCATGTTGTATGCAGATTTAGATGCTTAGAAGCACACATATATACTAAAGTGTCACATATCAAATGAATCTGTAAAGTCCACAGGTGCAACAAATATGCAGGAGGACACATATGCAACTGTGTTTTCCAACAAGGATGATAACTATCAAACCTCACTTTCACTTAAAATGTGGGGTATACTCTTATAGAGGGTACACACTGAGATCAGCACAATTTTTCTATTCGATTTTGCTTATAGAAGCAAAATCAAATAGAAAATCGGATGGGCATTAAATGTTTTTTTTTTTTTTTTTTTACAGTCAATGCAGATTCGATCCCAGACCGAATAAGGGTCGAAAAGAAAGTGAAATCTCACCTATGTACACACCATTAGGATAAGTATCATTTTAATCTTTATCAGTCTAGACATGGGGTCCTCCAACTATTTTGCTCCTCCTTAACATGACGTGAGGAGGCTAAAATTACAGACAATTCAACAGATATTTCAGACTCCTTGAATCACTGCCTGAGAATAGAAAAGTCATCAGCCTGATGGTCAGCAACATGGAGGTCAGGATGCACTTTGGGGTCAGGGCCCACAGTTTGAGAACCGCTGGTCTAGACAAATCACTAAATAAATTATTCAAACAAAATGTTTTGTTTCTGAAAAGCACAGCATGTAATTAGTGCTGGCAATAAGGTTAAACCAACCTGAGATATCTGAGGGTAAATGTAAGGTAACCACTTGTGGTATTTGGAAAGAGTATCAGTCTCCCCCATTTTTGAGTTTTCCCTAGTAACATACCTGTATCTGTGTACAAAAACACCTTTAAAAATTGCATTCATCATGTTTTCAATTTCATCCTGATTTTCTTGTAGCTGTATGAAGGACAACAAAGAGGAGGATATAACAAAAATCCCAATCATCACAACCTTCTCACACAGCAATCCAAGTTCTATATAAAAACCAGAGAGTAAACAACTGTCCAGAAGATATTAGGCCGGAGTTTGCTTAAATTAAGTTACAGATATTTCTACTCACAAAAACCAATGCAAAATGGCTGCCTGCAGAAAAGTACTTAAAATGGCAAACCTCAATTGACTTAAGAGTCTGCATAGCATTTAAATATATTCTAATCAGCTTTAATGGGCAGGTATATTAGCGCATAGTTGGAATTTTGTTCGGGTTTACAGTGCAGCATCCAGGAGGGTAACAAGTAGATAAGTGGAGGGATAGACAAAATGGTTGCCTACAGCCCGACAATCGGGATACCGACATCAGAATCCTGACTGCCAGTGCTCCGACAGGGGAATCCGGACTGAAAGGAGATATTCTCCCTTGTGGGGGTCCACAGTCCTCATAGAGGGAGAATAGTACCTGTACCGAGCGAAGCAACCCACCAAGCCCACAAGAGGCTTTTTTTCGTTTGCCCCCTGTCGGAGCACCGGCAGTCGGGATTCTGATGTTGTATACTGACTGTCGGGATCCCGATTGTTGCATCAATGTTTATATAAAAAGCCTATAAACTGCTCATGCATGCGAATAGCAAGTTAAAGGGGTAGTGGCCTGAAAGAGGCCAAGTTGTCTTGATCGTACAAAAAAAAGTATTTTGGAGTAAGCATTTAAATCCACAATAATAAAATTAAAACAAAAACGTGCACGTTACTTAAAAATAATGAAAATATATCACATTCAAGTTTTTTTTCTGACCTCCTTTCGCTTCTGCAGTAAAAGTTCCAGTCTGTCATTGGCTCGTTTCCCAATTATCTTGTTCCTTTCCGCCTCATACTGCCTTTGTGTATTGTCCATGTTGATGCTCAGGTTAAGAGCGACATTAACCAAGGCTGTCATCAACTTCATAGCTTTTAAATGGGAATGTAAATCATAAGTACATGAAAAGGTGATGCAAAGAATTAAAAATAGGGAAATAGATCTATTTGACTACATACCTGCCAATGTACTTGTATGTCGGAAGGCTCGAACTTGTGAGTCAGATAGTCCAGTGAGGAGAGAGATGACTGTGTCCATCATGTACTCATCATATATAATGCTGTACTGACATTGGCGCACCAAAACACCAATAAACTCGCAAAAGCTGTATTTAAATTTCTTCCATAGTGGGCCTGCCATGGTTAACGGGTAGTCTCCACTATCCTACAAAAAAAGGTAGAATATAACATGAAGTCCAAATACAACAAATATATTCAAATTAATTGCAAAAAAAAGATAACCACAGTTGATGCTGTAATGAACACAGTATTTACTATTGCAAATTTACATACACAAAACAATGAGAAAGCAGAATAGATAAATCAATGGGATGGCAGTAAAACACTGTGGATTTGGAGCGGATGAGCCAGAGCTCTACAGTCCAGAATCCAGTCTCAAAGAATACCCCACTGAGGTGTCTGTAATCCATCCTTCAGCAACCACCACTGAGGTAGCTGAAAATAAAGCACAGATTAGCCACCGGGGCAAATGAATGACCTACAGTAGGAGTGGTGAAAATTATTTATTACCACGTTATTTTTATAGAACATACAAATTCTGCAGAGCTTTACAGAGAATATTTGGCCATTCACATCAGTCCCTGCCGTAGTGAAGCTTACAATCTATATTCTCTACTACATTTACACACAATAGGGTCATTTATTTATTTTGTTGCTAGTCAATTCAATGACCAGTATATTTGGATAAATAAAAAATGGTGTGCCTGGAAAAAACCCATGCAGCTTAGACTAGAGTGAGGCAGTAATGCTAACAAATACACCATCGTTTTGCCCGTTTGGGGATAAGATGGCCATCAACAGACAATGGTGACTATTCAGCTATTAAAAGGTGTGTCAACATGACCATAATCACCGCTGTAAAGACATACTGGGTGAAATGTAATAGGATGAGAGATTCAGAAAGTGAGAGATTTGGTAAGAAATCTCCAGGTTTTTTTAAAGCGGCAATCATTTACACTGCAAAACCAGTTTGATTTTGCAGTGTAAATGATTGCCGCTTTAGAAAAACTGGAGATTTCTTAACAAATATCTCACTTTCTGAATCTCTCATCCTATTAAATCTCACCCACTGAGTGGTCAAGAAGCAGAGTACAAACAAATGGAGGGACTCAATTTTGAAATTCTGAAGGTATGGCATCACATTTAGAATAGGTCTAAAAAAACAGTCTGGCTTTGGAACCACAGACAATAATTAAAGTCATGACGCTCTTTGTTTTCGAGGACGAGGACAAGGACAAAGATACCCATGGGGCCTGGTTCTTATTTGCTCTGTCCCCAGTGCGTTCGCATGTGGGGCCAATGCTTTCCTAATGAGCATTTCTGCACATGAGCATACGCTGAGTGCAATCGGGCACGGCAAACTGCAGGTGTTCCCATGAAACCGCTGGGCATTCCCATTGAAATGAGGCAGTGACATGGCTTCCGGGGGCAGATAGCTGCCATCATCTGCTGACAGCTACCTGCCTTGTTCCCGTACATGGAGCATGCAAAACTAAGGCACCTGAGAGGGTCTTCGTTTTGCATGTTCGTTCCAAATCATTCGATGGTCCCCGCAACCAAGGCTGTGAATGGATATTTATGCAATACATCCATTTGCAGCTGTGCGGGGACCTCGCCGAGCGATAGGCTTATAAAGTACCCAAAAGAGAAGATGCCTCACCCTGGAAACAAACCGTGGAAGAGGGCTGGAGGGCTGAATAGACCAAACAAAGGTTCCGGTTGGACTCTGTCCACAGGAGGTAAAAAGCTCCTTTCTCCCTTACTAGGGGGGATATTCAATCACCGTCGAGCATCTCCCGTCGGGGGAGATGGCCGCCGGCCCCTATTCAATGCCGTATTCCCCGACAGCATTGAACAGGGGATCTCGCAGAACAAGCCCGACTTCACAAGCAGTCGGGCTCGTTCTGCTGAGGACCGATGGGAATTGCATAGCTCGTGGCCGCAGCTCGACTATTCCCACCCGCTTCTCGCCTCGCGGCAGGTGGGACATTGAATCCCGCGTGCTTGTTCTCTGTCGGGCTGTCAGCTTGACAGCCGTGACCCCCAGATTGAATACCCCCCAAAGACAGCTTGATGATCTTGTCCAATTCTGGTTGCACTTTGTTCTGATGCACTAAGGGTACCCAGATACAGACCTGTGGCAAGCAGTCATGGTGGGTTGTGTTGGATATAAGCAGGGCTATTTTTGTGCAGGCTCCAGCAGGAACTGAGGCCCTTATTCTAGTTCACTCTTTCTGACAAAATATTTCTTAGATGGACAAAACCATGTGCACTGCAGGTGAGGCAGGTGTAAAACCCCACCCAAATCTAATTATCTCTGCACAAGTAACACCTGCCTCACCTGCAGTGCACATGGTTTTGTCCATCTAAGAAATATTTTGTCTGAAAGAGTGAACTAGAATAAGGGCCTCAGATCCTGCTGGAGCCTGCACAAAAATAGCCCTGGATATAAGAGAATGGTTTCAGATAAGAATCTGGATGATCAGAAGATTTTTTTGACCCACAAAGTTTCTTTCCATAGGATTTGTTTATTTCAATAAAAACTTTCACACATATAGATACATGTCCAATGCATTTATGTGTAGATCACTGTGGGATGTTTACTCTTGAACACTGTCCTTCACCTCACACTCAGGTGATAAATGTTATACATACAATGGACTTAAAGGTTTGAGTGGGATTCTAAATTCAGATTAAGTGGAAAGCTTGGAGAAATCACACATGAAGTAATTACATAGTACAAAATGTAAATACACATGTAACCAAGCTAGGTGGCCGGGACACTGAGCCATTGGTAGCTCTCGAAGACTGGCTAGCCATGGAGTATGCCTTGCTGCGGATGACCAGCCAAAATTTCCCATGATCCATCAAAGGAGAGGAATGCAGATATTGTAGCTTATACACGGGGAAATAACTTGGATATCTATCGGAGGTCAACGTGACAGATATAATGTCTGTGGGTATGAAAGGCATTTTATCTGACAGTGTATGCCTAGCATTAGGATTTCGTCCCCTGCATGTTATTTACTGATCCTTTCGCAATTTCTTTTACCACCACAGCACATGTAAAATGCTCAGGCCCTTTACTACAAAGCTTTTTTACTTTTTGAGATTAAACACAGATCAAAATAAAAACAAAAACAATTTTCCACATCATATAAAAGTTCAATAAGCCTTATGCTGGCTACACAATGGGCCATAAAACGAACGGTATGGACAATACTGATAACTATATATAGTGCAAATAGCCTAGTGTGTTATGCTAAATATAGCCAATGATGCGCACTCCCGCACATTGTTAACGGAAACACCTCCCTTTACGATGTCAGTGTGTACGCATTATAGGTTTGCCCCGTTACACCGCCGATAAAGTTAATTTCGCCCAGTGTGTACCCAGCATTCGCATACAGATGAGAAATATAATGAAAGTTAAAACTTACCTCATCAAACTCTTCAGTCATTCTTCTAATTATTTCAGAATTTTGCATATGCCGGAACATGTCACCAGTGACAATACCTGTTGGTCAGAAGTCATTTTAAATTGTTAAAGTTATTTTTTCCTCTTGAGACTTGTAAGATAGATAGATAGATAGATATACATATTATACATACACACACACAAAAAAATATTCCTGTCGCAAAAATTTACTTCGCTTTTATAAAAAAGGTGCTAGTATTTTAAATGCACTTGAAACCAAATTACATAGTCTATCCCACTAGGAAATTTCCTATTAAATCAAATTTAACTGCCATTTTTTTCTGCTTCTTTTCATGCACCTCATCATGAAACTACTCATGCAGATCACTAATTAAACATCTTCTGCAAGATAAAACATCGTGATAACTACTAGCCAAATATATGAACTGGGGTGGGGGCCTGATTCAGATATGTCCAGCTAAGTTTTAGAGAGATATTCAATCTCCCGCCACCATTCCCGACGAGGGAAATGGTGGTGGGGCCCTATTCAATGCTGTCTACCCCGACAGCATTGAACAGGGAACTTGTTCACAAGCAGACGAGCACACTCTGCTGAGAACGCCCAGGAATTAACGGGCTCCCAGCCGCAGCTCGCTGATTTCAGTTCACTTCTCGTGGCCGCGACCCTTCTCGCTGCTCGGCAGGTGGAACATTGAAACCCACCTGCAAAATCCCTGTCGAGTCAGCCGGCAGAGCCAGACAATAATGACCAGGGACAGATACAGAGGGGGGCGGAGAGGGCGATCACCCCCCCCAGGCTATAAAACACTTATGCCATCAGCCAGGGTAAACAAACACTCATTAAAGTCCTTCCTCCCTCCCAGCTTTTGTCAGTGTCGGTGAGCCGAGCTCCCAGACGCAGGTCACAATAAATTCTCCTACCGCAGTTAATCAGCAGAGTTTGTTGATTAAGACTTCTTTCATCTATCCTGTCATTTAGACACCCGGTAGAAGCCATTATACACTCACAGCTGCTGCTCCCTGACTTGTGCAGCCTGTGCTCTGAACAGGGCATGTCACCCCTCTCCCCAAATACGGGATAGTGTGTATATATGGCTACCTGGATATGTGTGTGTGCAGGTGACAGCTGTGTAGCCCTGACATTGCTCCCTTTATTACTGGTCACTACCACCCTGATTATTTACAGTAATAATGTCCCTTTCCCACAGAGCCATGTCTCCCCCAGTCCAGCAGCCACACACTCTCTGCTGCCACTAATGTGCTCAGCGCCAAACAGAAGACATTTAAATATTCCCTCTGGACACAACCACTGCTCCAGGAGCCATCACTAGGCCCTCCTCGCTAATACAAGCCTGTCGCACTGGCCATACCTCACCCGTTCACCCCCTCTACCATGGTACTGTCCTCAGATGCCAGGTCCCCCCTGAAAGTTAATGAGGTTGCTACAGAAATGTCTGCTACAAGGAGGTAAGTACCCATTCCTATCATAGCTGTTCACATTGTAGTATTGATTCATGGGCAACAGACAAAATAGTGACATCTGGGGTGATTTCGGAGTAATGGGGCCCAGGAAGGGGAGGATTCAGGACTGGAAAAGGGAGGAGTGTCAAATTTAACCGTAAACCCCCCCTAGGAGAAAGCTCTAGATCCGCCCCTGGTAATGAACCTACATTGAATACACCCCCTAAGTGTGTAAATATGCAAAAGTCACAGCTGACAGGATTTGTAATGAAAATCACAATGGATGCGTTGTAGATCATCTGCCTGTCTATGAAAAGATTGGATGCACATAAGTTGCTAAACGACCATCTTAGTTATCCTAAGATCCTGCAACTTGGCTGAAAAAAGTAAATGTAACCGTGTAAGGGATTGGACAAGCCACCGAAACAATACGGCGGTAACATGTTACGGAGTCGCTATAGCCCCAAATGCCTCATCTGCCTGTCATACACCTTGCAAATAAATCATCACTGGTACCGCAACCTCAGTGCAGTGGGAAAAAAATAACAACATTGACATTGCTTTAATCTCTGAACCAGGCCCATAATTAGCACCAACTTTTCTTTGGCTTTTTTGTACATGGCTTTTATTTATGGGACACATTGCTCATTTTATGTTTAGATCCGTTCCATACAATCCCTTTTTCAGGCAGAAATTCACATACAATGCCGTTGGCAACAACCAACAGACTAATTGTGCAGCATAAAGATGGATTATTATGCCAAACACACACAGATACAACAATGATGCACAGCTTGCAGCAGAAGTGGTAAAATTGTGCAGACATAAAGAAGGAAAGAAAAAAAAAAAAGATATATATTATATAGCAAAAATATAGATATAGTTAGGTCCATAAATATTGGGACATCTCATATTTTGAGCTCAATACACCACCACAATGGTGAACCAAACAAGATTTGATTAACTGCAGACTTTCAGCTTTAATTTGATGGTATCTACATCAAAATCAGAATCAACTTTATTGGCCATGTGTGCTTGTGCACACTAGGAATTTTTTGTGGATTACAGTGCAGAATCAAGCAGGAATGAAGGGGGGGAGGACATTACATACGCTACATTAAGACATTACATCAGGTAAACGGTGTAGGAATTAAAACGGTTTGTATATGTGCCTCCCACATTTTAAGGGACCAAACTAAACAATCCTAAATGTAACTCACTTTTTAATACTTTTGTTGCAAATACCTTGCAGTCAATATCAGCCTGATGTCTGGAATGCATAGACATCACCAGACACTGGGTTTCATACCTGCACTTATTTGCCTTTAAAAAACGCTTCGGTTGTTTTTGCAGAATACTTTGGGTTATTGTCCATCTGCACTGTGAACCGCCATCCAATGAGTTCTGAAGCATTTGACTGAATATGTGCAGATATAATATTGCCTAAAACACTTCAGAATTCATCCTGCTGCTTTTGTCAGCAGTCACATTATCAATAAATACAAGGGAACCAGTTCCATTGGCAGCCATACATGCCCATGCCACTACCACCATCTTTCACTGATGAGGTGGTATGTTTTGGATCATGTGCAGTTCCTTTACTTCTATATACTCTTCTCTTCCCATCCCATCACTCTGGTACAAGTTGATCTCATTTGGTCTCATCTGTCCATAGGAGGTTCTTCCAGAACTAACTGCTTTTTTAGATGTGGTTCGGCAAACTCTAATCTTCCTGTTTTTGAGGCTCACCAATGGATTTACATTTTGTGGTGAACCCCCTATGATCACTCTTGTGAAGTCTTCGCTTGATTGTGGACTGACACATATACAACTACCTCCTGGAGAGTGTTCTTGATCTGGCCAACAGTTGTGAAGGGGTTTTTATTCACCAGCACAGTTGTTTCCCATGGTCTTGTATGCCATTTGGTGTTGCTGAGCTCTCTGGTGCATTCTTTCTGGTACTTATGTAGTATCCGGGCGCCCAATTAACATACGTATGCTTGCGGAAAGCAATCGCATGTCCCGTTTTAGTGGCATGCGATCCAATTTCACTAGTTTATATGCATAGAATACTGATATACATTTGTCAGTTACCATAGCTATGCTTTCTGAATAAGCTTAAGCTACAGAAATAGCATAGTAAGTCAGAACTTGCTTAAGTTCTCCCGGGCACTCACTCTGAGGAGAATAGCTGACAGTGATGGATGCTTCTAAGAGTTCTGCCAGTGTTACAGTGACCGGTGTGCAAAGCACAGGCATGGCAGCTGAGCAAATGTAATGTTCACCATGCCTACATCAGAGGAAGAGGCTGTGCTGTTTATTCAGCAAAAAGAATTTCTGCCCGTTACGCAGACTTGAAGCTCTGTGTTAAGGAAGGGACGTGGCGCTGCCACATTAAGTGTTGCCATAAGAAGGTCATCGTTCGAGCGGACCACTGGTTACTATTCCTGACCCTGGTCCGGTTTGTGTACTCATGGGCACAGGAGCTTACCAGTGTGCAGTACTGCCAGAATCATGTCTATAAAGATGGCGGTGCAGTACAATGGCCTCAAGAGGGAAGCTTGCACCATGGATCTCTTGTCCCAGCCGCAGACCGAAATTGGAGGCTCTGGCATGGTGGTGGAGGTAGACGAGAGCCTCTTTGTGAAGAGGAAATATAACGTTGGGAGGATGCTGCCCCAGCAATGGGTATTCAGCGGTATATGCAAGGAGACAGGGGCCTGCTTCCTGACCGCCGTTGAAAGGCGAGACACCACGACCCTCATGGCTGTCATCAGCGATAATGTCGCTCCCGGGTCCGTGATTTATTCAGACTGCTGGAGGGCTTATAACACCCAGGAACTGCAGCAGGCAGGGTACGAACATTGCAGGGTTAATCACCAAACCATCGAGCGGCTGTGGGAGGCCGCCAAATGGCGAAATAAAAGGCAGAGAGGCACCGCAAGACACCACTTAGAATCCTATCTACAGGAGTTCATGTGGAGGAGAAGTTTGGGAGCAGAAAATCCTTTTGAAACAATTATACACGCGCTGACCCTACTGGCAAAAGCTACTGCAGTGCCCTCTCAGTGACTGTTTTTTAATCATTCTTTAATGTTTTATTCTTCTTATTATTGTTCCTATTCTTATTATTTTTGTTATTATTGTTCCTAATCGTTCAAATGTCATCATTAATCATAATCATTATTAAGTAAATTGCTGTGTCAGATGTATTGTATGGTTGCTGTGAATGGGTTCCTAAACCCCCCCCCCCCCCCACCCCCAACCCGAAGAGTGGTAAGCGCAGTGAGTCCCGCGAGGGGCGGTGGAACGTGTCCTCCCAACCTTTTCATACCCCCACTATCCACGCCGTCGTGGAGTTGATTTTATGCCGAGCGCCGCGAGCCCCTCAAGGGGACGCGGAAAACATGTAAAGTTATCTGCGGGGCTCCCCACACTATATAAAATCAACCCCATGCCGACGTGGATAATGGGGGTATGAAAAGTTTGGGAGGACGCATTCTGCTGTGCTCCCCACGCTTCCGGGGTGGCATGGATAGTGGCGGGGGGGGGGGGGGTGCAAAAACAAACCCAAACAAATTGCACGGGTGCTTCCAAAATGAAGCACCCATCATATGTCATAGCATAGGTGGCCATACAATGAAATATCACATCGCATCGCACGGTGTGTATGGTGCCGTGCGATTGCTGTGATTCAAAAACGTTTGGGAACCACTGCCTTAGGGCCTCCTTTATCTACTTTACCAGCGTCATCAGCGGGATAAACCATAAACATGCAATGGGTCATTGGTTAAATTAAGTTGTATAATAAATTCTCATTTTCAGTACCACTTATATGTTAACATACATAGGACACCCCAAACAACAATATGGGCAGGAATTTGTAGGCACACAAACAAAAAAACAACAACAGATATTCTAGTTTAGATATACAGTTATGCAAGTGGCTAAATGTAAGCAACATCATTGACAACATACCTTTACATCCTGAACACTGAATGAAAAAGTTTATGAGATCAAGAAGTGCTACATCCTTGTTGTGTTTATAGGCTTCTATCCAATCATCAACGACGGACTAAAAGAAAAAGGGAAGAAAGAAGTCCTCTTTTACAGCAGTTCTAATGGAGCTCTACCTTTAAGTTCTAATTAATTCGTTGCTGCCTTAGCAAAGCATATTTTATTTTTTTTAGTTTTTTAACTACATCACCCTTCTTTATACTGCATTCCTTATAAGAAACCAGGAGAAAACTTTAAAATCAAATCTCTATTTTCTTGGGTGTGGGTCATATGGTCGACCATAAGTTGGTCGACACACTAGGACGACATGCGACAAGGTTGACAGGCCATTAGGTTGACAGTCATAAGGTCGACATGGGGTTTTTAGCTGTTTTTGAGCCGACATGGATACAGTCGACATGGACACAGAATAAAGTGCACATCGTCCGCTCACCATGCTTCGGGAACGGTGCCTCGCTATGCTCGGCACACTATTTTATTCCCTCACCATGCCCGAGTGGATGTAGGGCATGAAATACCGCCTGTCAGAACATGTTGGCTGAAAAAAAAGTGAAAAACCCTATGTCAACATTTTTGCCTGTCGACCTAGACCATGTCGAACTAATAACCTGTCGACCTTGACCCATGTTTCCCTTTCAACGTGTCGACCTAGTGGTGTCGACCTTGGGTATTCACAACACTTTATAGAAGATCTCAACTCCATTCCTCAAATACCATAAAAATTTTATTTTGAGGATTGCATTAATCACACAAATTGCTGACCCAGTAAGATTTTTTTTCTGGGTCAGCAATTTTTCCACCTGCTTCTACAGACAGGGATCCTAAAATTGTGTCAAATTTTCTCCCCAAAAAACCTGTGGCCAGTACAAAGTGGTTCGAAACTATCAAAATTTGTCCAAGGAATAGCACAAGTGGGGCGGGGACTTTGCGGTTAAGGCCAGGCATTAAGGTCTTAAGATTAAGGCCACAAAAAAAAACTACTTTGAATTACAGGTGGGGGGGGGGGGGGGGGGGGGTGCGCCGTTCTAACACTTTTATTCTTTGCACTTTATATGGAAAATTGGTGATTTTCCTCTAGATTGGAGCTGCACTCTGGAGTGCAAGTGTTACAAATTTTGTTGTATCAAAGAAAGGTGTCAGAACACACAATTCATAGCAAAAGTTGTAGAACAGTCAGAGTGCACATGCTGACCCCTGTAGAGCTTAAAATGGAGCAAATAAGTGTCTGTAATGAACCATGGAGCAATTGTAGAAGGTGGGGCCTGCTCTGATTAATCATGCACTGTGGGGGTGTTATTCAGACCTGATTGCTGGGCTAGGAATTCACAGACCAACTGCTTATCGATACACTGTGCATGCATATGAATCATAGCTAGCATGCGCATGGCTGTCCTTACAATAAAACCCAGCCGTCTTTTTATTAGCTAGTTGTACACAAGTCAATGGACCGGAAGCCAGCATTTGTGGGTGGTAACCGGACATTTTCTAGAAGTGTCAGGGAAAACATAGGCGTGCCAGTCGTTTCAGGGAGGGTGTGTAACGTCAGCCCCGGCCTCGATCCGCCTGTTTCTATCACACAGGCAAAGTAGGTCCTTGATTACACACAAACTGCACCCACTGGGAAAATCATTTGATGGGGAGTGAGTTGCGAATGGATTTGCAGCTGTTCACCGATCTGCAATATTTTTGAAATTTCCCATATTTAAAAAAAAAAAAAACACTTGACATTAATTTTTAGCCCTTTCTCAGGGTTTTCATTAAAAAGTACCCCAGGCTCTAAATTTGTTGGAGAATTATCATGTTGAAGTTTCGGTACTCTTTACCTAGAACGGCGCCGCCGATCAAAATCGTGGTCATCGCGGGTAAAAATCGCGGTGATCGCGGTAATCGCGGGCATCGCGGGTAAAATTGGATGGTCGCGATGCCCGCGATTACCGCGATTTTCCCATAGGAAACAATGTTAAAAAGCCTGATTGACCGCGATTTGACACTTAAATGCCTCAATGGACCCGATTTTGGCATATAAATCAATGTAAAATGGGCCACACAGCCCAAATAGGGCCAATGAACCGTTAAATGTCCCCCCAAATTTTTAACGCCACCCCACGATCCACGCCAACCCGAAGCGTGGCGAGCGCAGCGAGCCCGCGAGGGGCGGCGGTACGCGTCCTCCGACCTTTTCATGCCCTACTATCCACGTCGGCGTGGTGTGAGAATATAATAGTGTGGCGAGCGCAGCGAGCCACCGAGCCCGAAGCGTGGCGAGCGCAGCGAGCCCCGCGAGGGGACGCGGATACCTTCACAGGTAGACGCGTCCCCTCGCGGGCTTCACAGGTGTCCGGGTCGCCACGGACACCTGTGAAGCCCGCGAGGGGACGCGTCTACCTGTGAAGGTATCCGCGTCCCCTCGCGGGGCTCGCTGCGCTCGCCACGCTTCGGGCTCGGTGGCTCGCTGCGCTCGCCACACTATTATATTCTCACACCACGCCGACGTGGATAGTAGGGCATGAAAAGGTCGGAGGACGCGTACCGCCGCCCCTCGCGGGCTCGCTGCGCTCGCCACGCTTCGGGTTGGCGTGGATCGTGGGGTGGCGTTAAAAATTTGGGTGGACATTTAAGGGTTAATGGGCTCTGTGGCCCATTTAACATTGATTCCTATGGCCAAATCGGGTTGATTGAGCCATTTAACACTAAAATCGGGTCCATCGCGACTTTTAACATTGTTCCCTATGGGAAATCGTGAGCATCGCGTCGCGGGCATCGCGGGTGCGTTTATGTGCGGCCGCGACGCGACCGACACGATTTTTATGTTTTACATTGATTTCAATGGCAAATCGCGGGCATCGCGGCCATACATTAATGTACCCGCGATGCCCGCGACGGGCGCCGCACTAAGTAAAGAGTACCGAAGTTTCTTTTACAAACTTGTAGTAGACGCTTCCCCTTTACATAAAAACTGAATTCTGTAATATCGTGCTGGTTATAATGGAAGAAAAAAAAATTCTACCCAAAATATTAGCCTATTTAGGCACTTTGATATTCCATCCATCCATCTTTTTTTTTTTTTTATAAAGCTTCGTGTTAAGGTTTAAAAAATATTGTGTTGTTAAAACATGTACACATGTCCCTGGACGTGACAGTAGAATGGCACTAATGCTTATATTATTAGCCACTAGTAAGAATATCTCCTCTGTTCCATCAAAGTAGGCAGTCTCTACATGTAAATGACCTCGGTTCTAAGACACCTGAAGATTTCAGAAGGTTTCTGATCTACAGCAATGTCATAGAAAATAATGTTTACTACATCCCCACAAAAGTGCTGATTAAGGGAGAGGTTTGCGACTCTAGTAACGTTGTTTTTTTTTTAGAAAAGTCAGTCATATTAGGATTATGCTATTTTGTGCATGAAACAGCAGAAGTATTAACCGATTTTAAAAAGTCTTTATAAAAAAAAAAAAACATAAAATAAAGTAGTGTTACCTGCATTGCACTTTTGCCCATCTTCACCACTTCAAACAGCATCATATTCTCTACTCCATTTTGCTGGTGGTGTCCATTCATCCAATTGGGGCCACCACCAGCCTTCAAACCTTTACCCTTCTCTGCAGCATTCTTTTTTCCTTTCTGTTTTGACAAAAATAAAAAGATATAATAAACTAATTTGAAAACTTCACAAGTGTTATGAGAAATATGTATTCATCAACTGTAAATATAGTATTTTAAACAAAGTGACCGACCTTTCCTTTGCCTTGCTTTGGGATTTTTAATTCACTGTCATCAAAGTCTGTGTCTGATGAAAAATGTGTTTCTGTCTCCCTGGAATTTGTAAAATAAGTGAAACTCGTGGTTAGAGAAAAGAAAACAAAAACATTATTTAAAGTAAATAAATCTTAAGCCGAAATTTAGTTTAAAGCCTAGAAAACATTAACACCGGCTTGGAATTTAGCATCTTGAATAAACACTTAGGTCATTCCCACTTAGGTGGCATTCTGTAATTTGCACAAATATAAACAAAATATGGATTTTGACAGCAGAGAAGAACCATTTAGCCATAAAGTCTGCTCTCGTCCCCTTTGTCTTCTTCTGTCTCCCTGGTGCCACTTTGCACCACACACCACCAAATCTTGTACATCACTATCTCGCTCTGCAGATCCACTATTCATAGTCATTTTGTGACCGGCAAGGCAGTGAGAGAGGGGACTGGGCCACTCTGCTCTGTATAATACTTTCTCTATCATTTCAAAGATAGTATGAACTATCAGAGAACCTACCTGGGTCCTGCATTGCAGGAAAGTGGTCCCATATCATGAAGGGAATGATCCAGGGGTCTTTTAGAGAGATGGGGAAAAAAAAAAGAATATTGAAGACTGCATTCGGAAAAACAACAACACAAAACATACATAACGTTATAGAAAATGGATTCATATATAAAAAAGACAATTTCTCCTAAAAAGCAAACTAGTTCACAACTATAATACTCAACAATACAAATTTAAAGCATGGGCCAACATTGTTACTGGTCTCCCTGACAAAAAAAACAGCTCCCACATCATTTTCTCTGAAGTACATAAGTTAGAAGGCAGTAATAAGTAATACTAGTATTATGAAAGAACTTGATAAACTTGGGTGAATATCTGATTTCTTTCAGTCAAATTAATAGATTGTCTCATATAATGCATAGAGCATGGGTCTTCAAACTGTGGCCCTCCAGATGTTGTGGAACTACATGTCCCAGCATGCCCTGACAGTTTTGGCATGCTCTTATAGGAAAAAATGTGGCAATGCATGCTGGAACATGTAGTTTCACATCTGGAGGGCCACAGTTTGAAGACCCATGGCATAGAGAGTCTGACTCAGAGGCGGACAGTGCTGTGGAGTCCACCCATTGTGTCCAACTCTGATAATGGCAGCAGCCTATGGAAGGCGCAGTGTCTCTAAATGAACATGGAATCTGTGGAAGGGGCTCAGTGTTTTAGAATGCAGGCAGCTTGTGCTGACATGCCCATCTCTTCCCTAAATGACAACACTTGCTTGTAACTTACTGGAGGAGATTGAAGTCAGTTTGGATTTCTGGTGCTGCTATCATTTCTTTATCATCTTCTGAAAAACCAATGCCCCTGGAATATTTGGTTCATAGACCTAGTATCTGAAGTATTGACAGCTGTACCAGCGAATCTGTAGAGACAAAGCAATATACATACTCAAAAAGGATAATTATAAATGTCACGTTTTGCAATAGGATATTATAAACCATCAAGTCACCTTAAGGGCTGCACACATGGGCATTGCATAGTGTAATAAATTCTGTAGAAGTAATCCCAGGACCAGGATCATGGACCTGGTGGCATTATATTGCACTAAAGGTGCGTACACACGGGGGGGGGGGGGGGGTCTATTGCTCAGCAATATATTGCTAGCAATTTATTGCTCAGTGTCTTCTTTTCATCAGCGACCAGAGATGGTCGTTGATGAAAGGGAACCATCACTGGCAATATGGTAGCCAGCGACCATATTCCCAGCGATATCAGCCCCTATCGCAGCCGTGTGTACACGGCTTTAGGGTTGTTACAAGCAAGGCAGACATTTAAATGAGCAAGAGTCTATACATATGGGCTATTTACTTGGCTTTGGAGGAGCAGCATGAACATGCATGCAATAAGTATGCACATTCAAAACCTGATTTAAACTTCCGCATGCATGAGCCCTAGTTTTCTCTAACCCTCGGAAACCATGCACAGCACACAATCTAAACACATCAATATAGAAATGTTACAGTCTATAAGAGTATGGCATTTCAAAACAAATGCAAAACCACTTTTAAAAATAGAAAAATCAATATTTATAAACAAGCATTGCTAGATATAAAAACCATTGCTACCAGTTGATAGATCTACACTGTTTAGACAGTCAGTCAAAAGGTCATGAGCTTTTCATGATTTTATTTTTTTTCTTAGACAACTGTTCTTTACTTCCCTCATCCATGTCGGCATAAAGGGAGAATATATTAGTGTGCTGAACGTTGCGCGGCACCGATACCTTACACTAATTGAGGATCCATGTTGACAGTTGTCGACATTGAAACCCAATTTTTTTTTTAAAAACTCATGTTGACCTTTTCAAGTGTCTACCTTTTTTTATGTCAACTTTCTGACCCTGTCTAACTTTCTCATGTCGACCTTTTGACTCATGTCTATCTATACACTGTGTAGCTAATATTCCACTCCCAAAAAAAGATACTAGAAGGAAACACATCTACAACAACTTATCCATCATGTTATTCTATGGCTGTGTGAATATTGTAGCTTCATGGACTTTATTAATGAACTTAATTCTCAAATGTATCACCTCCATGACAAAGTCACTGCAAGCCAAATCCTCCTACTAAAGTAATGACTTCCATCTTAGGAATGGTTGTATAAGGGGAGAATACAACCTCTACTATGGTGGATAGTTTTATTTCATGTCACCACTGAGTACTGTATAAAAGTATTCAGATGAGTGTACAAAGCACTGGGCTTGTGTCCACAAACTACACTTCATACATGAACCTTTTGAGTGCACAAGTGAATTTTGTCAAAATAGGTGTGAAAACTGCCAAGCAAACGTTTTTACAGATCATACTGACCTGCAATGTTTACCCTATATAGGGAATATAATGAGGTTTTTTTTCACAACATTTTTTTTATTTGAATTTATATAACAAATGTGAGCGAAGCTGGTATTTCAGTTGATGTTGCGCATCTCTCACAGATGTTGGCACTCAAAGGGTTGAGCTAGAAAACACTAATTGTACTAACATTTACAATGAAATGTACAGCATTTATTCATTTTTACTAATTTTCACATTACATATAAATCATTAGCACTATAATTTATAGTGCAATTCAATTGTTCTCTAATCAGCTGTCGACAGGTAATTCAATTCTTGCTCCATTTGGGCATGCATGCATGCCAAGAATAAGGGAACAATTCCAGCCTCCTGAGCCGATGATGCAGAAATGTATTCAAAATCCATTGTTTGGGCCCCTTAACCAGGACATTGGACAGTTTTAGCCACTTACGCATGCAGCTTAACACACTCTTTCTGGAAACTGGGAGCATGATAATGAATGTGTGCTCAGGACAAATGTGGAAATAACAGAGCAACTACAGTCGGTGAGAAGTGTGATTGCTGTGCATATGGGTATAGGTTGAATGGTCAACAGTGTCTAGGTCGACAGTCATTAGGTCAACAATTATTGGTCAACGGGCAAAAGGTCATCATGTGAAAAAGGTCAATGTGGGCATTTCCTTTTTCTGGTGCCTACGTAAACATGGACATTGTATTAGTGTACCATGCTTTAAGCACTGTGCATCGCTACACTGTTATATTCTCAATCTACGCCCACTGGGATAGTTAAGTATTAACAAGTTGGTTTAAAAAAAAAAAAAAAAAACTCATGTTGACCTTTCTGCTGTGTCAACCTTTTCCTGTGAACCAACCTAATGACTGTCGACCATGCGACTGCATACAACCTCAACATAGCCACACTGTAACACACGCACAACATACTCCAGCAGCTTCACACAACATTAAATAATGTCTCAGTCTCTTACATTACAAACACAACAATAAATAATACAGTTGCTTTTTAAGCTGTAAATACTGTGACCATTAATGCATACTGAAATAATCCCATCCTTTGACCAAAGGCTAGTTGTAACATACAGAAAGTACTGTGAATCAGAATCAGCCATGCTCTTGTTTGTTAGGTACTGTCATACTTGAAGATCACAAGGTGGAGCTCTAGCCCAAGGCAAACGTAAAAAGCTGAAGACAGGTCATTCAGAGGTTGACCCAATTATTTTCACAGCAAACTCTCAGCATTGAAAAACAGGGACAGGATCTATATATTTTAACAGTTAAAGCATTTAAAAAAATTCTATAAAAAAAAAAAAAAAAAAAAAAAAGGATGTTGAAGTTGACAAAAATCGTCACACATAACCAAAGTAAAATGCCAAATACAATTTCCTTAATGTAAATATTGATAACAAAGTCACAGTAAAATAAATTTAAAGAAACCAAAAAAGTTAAGGGGTGTACACATGGAGAGATTTGTCCAGGAGATTTTGACTAGATAGTCAAAATCTCCTAGGTGGTTAGCCGAAATCGCCCTACTTCTCTCCTGCTTAAAGGGTGTACACACGGAGCACATACATAGTCTACATAGTCAAAATTGCTTAGAAGGTTAGTAAAGATTGCTGTTAAGGTGCGTACACACGGGGGCGATTTTGTCCAAAATCGCGGGAAATATGTTCGCTGAGCGACCATATTGCCCGCAATGGGAGTGTGCACCAGCGATATATCGCCGGGTGCGCGCTCCCGTTTTTGCCCCTGTGGTGATCGCTGGTCGCAGGAACATGCTCCTGCGACCAGCTGATTACCACTGCCGGGCTCCCCCGGGCAGTTTCATTTACATCAGCGACCATCTCTGGTCGCTGATGAACAGGAGAAACTGAGCAATATATTGCTCAGCCATATATTGCTCAGCTATATATGGCTGAGCAATATATCTCCCCCGTGTGTACACAGCATTAAGGTTAGAGACAAATTTCCCTATAATATTTCTTAGCAAAAAAAAAAAAAGTTGCCAGGCAAGAATTGTTTTGACTAGATTGCTGGCTGTCTAGTAAAAATTGCTGCTATTCACTGCTGAGGGAGATATTCACTAGGCGATCTGCAATGAATACCAACCAAGTATGTTAATTCTAGTATAGTCAAAAATCACCCATAGACAAAAATCACTTAGTCAAAATCTCTGGTGCATTTAGTCAAATCGCTTAGTCAAAATCACTGTTGTATCTAGTAAAATCGCTTAGTCGCAATTGCTTAGTCAAAATTGCGCCCTAGCAAAAAATCGCTCCATGTGTACACCCCTTTAGTCAATATTGTCTAGCATAGATTTCTTAGTATAGATAGACTGGGCAGACAAGGAAATTTTGACTAGATCATAGACTATCATTAAGGTGCCTACACACATGCCGATATTAAGGCATTTCCTAAGCGACTTTGCTTAGTTTGGTAAAGTCGCTGAGAAAGTGCCCCTACATCGGTGTGTGTAGGGGTTATAGCCACAGCAATGCGCATCCCCGCGTGTCGCTATCACTGTGTCGTCTCGCTGGTCGCCAGTGTTCCCCCGGAGAACACTGGCACTGTCAGCTCGCTCAGCACACAGAGCTGACAGCTCGCTGTGTTTGTGGGCTGTCAGCTCTGTGTGCTGAGCAACAGAGGCGTAGAACTGCCCGATTTAGCATAGCTTCAGTTGCTGGAAGAAATCCCCATGTGTGTAGACCCCTTTACTTCTAGTCAAAATTGACCATTATCCAATATCTCACAATGTGTACAGCCCTTTAGTGGAAAAGGAAAAAAAATGTATTGCAAAAGTTTTTTAGGAGGGTGTTTAACAAAGTTTGGCAATAAATAAAACACCAATCAGCTTATAACTCATTTTTCCAAATACAGCCTGCATATTGTAATATATATAAAATTATACAGATTTGGAATATATTTAAAACTAGATGAATGGTCTCAAATGTGAAGGCTGGCTTCAAATACTTTGCTGCCACAAATTTGCAATTCCTGATCTGACCACAGGTGTCCTCTCTCACAACTCAACAAATAGCTTCCTGCTTTCCAGCTGCATTATGTGCATTAGGTTGCTACATAAGGACTAGCCAAGCTGGCACACAAACAGAGGGGGATGGAAAGAACCTTAGAACTCCTCTATAGGCAACGGCTGACAAGTGTCAATAGAAAACATGTGGCAGAAAAGTTATACTAAATAGATGTTGGAGCTTATTGTGTGAGAAACACGGATATTCCGTTGTAAAATGTAAATTGAATTACAGCAAACAGTAATAAGCTTTTATCTGTACAGAGAAATAATCAATTAAACTAAATGGTAGTGCAATTTTCTCAGCTGAATACATTATTAGCAAATAAGGTGCATTATTATTACAGAATGAAAACAAAAATGTCCACTTTGTTTATATTGTGCTCTCCTGCAATTTATCAAAGCTGAAAGGAAGTATGTGTGTTTATAAATGTTCCACAAATAACACTGCTTGTACACTTGAGATGCTCATGGCAAATGTCATTTTTCTAGTACAATTCAAAACATTACATTTATATCTTACTTATGGTGTGTACACACGGGGGCGATATGCCGTGCTATGTGAGTGCATTGGGACTCGCATAGCACGGCATGCTAGAGTGGCACAATTTGGACTATATAGTGCAAATCTGCACTATATAGTCTTGTCTGCCCTCTCTATTTCACTGCCGATTTGCGCTCACACATCAGGCTCGCAAGCCCTAAAAAAGCATGCGATCAGCATGCAATATGGCTTCCGATGTTCACTATATAGGCAACATCGGAAGCCATATCTTACCGTCTGTACACACTATAAGGGCAAACCCAACTTTCCTGCATAGCTGTTTATATAATGGTTCTCAGATAAATCCCCAATTTTTTTTTGATGGGTTCATTCTTACAAATATATCAAATAACTTCATTTGCATAGCACGGGAAAGAAAACATGCAGCAATTCTTTTTGTTAAATTCATCTACACAACTCAACTAACAAAACTTTTAGGGCATTTGTTCCCAAACGGTGTGCAATGGCTCCCTGGGGTGCCTCGGGATGCTTGCAGGGGTGCCACGGGTTAGTGGTCCAGAACAAATTCATAATATTTATGGTCAATGTAATAGACAGACCAGTACTGGTGGCTGCCAATCATAAAATATGTGGACAAGCAGAAGTAAGTACTGCCTCTCATCACATATCTGAACCCAAGGATGACATAAAAACAATGTATTTCATTTTATATTTTTTTATACAGTTTTGGGAGGGGAGCCTAGGGGTGCCAAAAAAACAAATTCTAATACTCTAGGGCAGAGGTTCTCAAACTCGGTCCTCGGTACCCCACACCGTTGATATTTTTCAGGTCACCCAGCAGGTGCATGAGTGCATTCATTCCTCATTAACACATTTTAAAAGATCCACAGGTGGAGCTAATTATTTCACTTGTGATTCTGTGAGGAGACCTGCAAAACATGTGGTTTGAGAACCTGTGCTCTAGAGCAGTGGCTCTCAACCTCAGTCCTCAAGGACCTCCAACAGTGCACGTTTTCCAGGTCTCCACACACAATCAAAGGTGAAATAATTAGCTCCACCTGTGATTTTTTTCAAATGTATCAGTGACTAATGAGTGCACCTGTTCACCTGCCAGCTGACCTGGAAAACGTGCACTGTTGGGGGCCCTTGAGGACCAAGGTGGAGAACCACTGCTCTAGGGTGCGGTGACTCAAAACAGTTCGGGAACTACTGTTTGAGGGTTTGCATATGGTGCCTTTCCAAAAGAGCTCCATGATCACTATAACCAGACCTGTTCATGCTGGAATCCTATCTTATTTTGTGCATAAGACAGTCTCGCTATTCCAAACTCCAATACACAAGGTGGGTACACAACAGCTGAGGATTGCTTATTGCTACTGCCTGTTCACCAAAAGGGACATACAGGCTGCTAGGGTGACATGCTTTAACTTAAACACATGCTGATATGCTTCAGAATAACATCGTCTTGTGAAATGGCAATGTGCTCTCTCCAGTGACGCCTTTATGTGAACAGGTCAGAATGGAAATGCAGCAGCCTTTATGTATGAACATCTCTTTATAAAGCGTAAACAAATTCATCAGCGCATTACATACATACTGTGCCAATAGAACATTAACCTTATTCTAGGTTTAACAAATTATACACAATGTGTGTATGTGCTTTACCATTATCTGAGAATGTCCCTCCTCATGCTCTTTTTAGTATGGATACCATGCAGTCACATATTAAATAGGTCTTTGCTGTATCTGCTCGTCATGTTGATCCAATGCTGCAGGACCACAGAACAGAGAGCACCCTCTGCTTACACAGCATCTACCCATCCCCCACCACCAAGCTCTCGCTTGCCTTACAAGTTTGTAACAAGACTAGAAAAAGACAGCATGCATGTGACTGGTTAAGGGATTCCCTTTGATATAAGGAAAGGTAGTAGATGAGGAGGTGCACTAACCAGAACGGAGCAGGACTGACAGTTGTGACATATATTACGCATAATTAGACCGTATAGTGTCAGCAGATCATGGAAAGCTAGGCAGTGATGTACATTGTGCATGCACTCCAGATTCCATGGTGCTGTAAAGAGGCATATTAAAACAATACCTTACCTCAAATACCACAACAATCCATCACAAAGATCATACAATCCTCTTTAATTATCAGCAAGTAGGTCTCCTCATGTTGCACAATCATAATTTGACAACCATTAAAGTAATTGGTTGCGGCCATTAAATATATATAAAAATTTCAGGTTGCTAAAATGTACAACATCACAAGCAAAAGTGTGCCACCAACATTTACAAGTGTTACTGAGGGGCAGTAACATTTTAGAGACTTACCTGGCTTTCCTATTTTTAAAGCTAGTTTGCCTAGAATGGGATGACAATTTGGAGTCTGAATACAAAAACATGCATTGAAACAACTTTATACCATTATTCTACTGTTAAAACCTGTAAACTCTGTTCTATGTTTTGGTCCTCCTGACTGGTATAGGTCACAGAGTTGACAGTAAATAGGTCGACCACTGTTAGTCGACACGGGTTTTCAATGTTTTTTTGAGGGTGTCTATGACGACATGGACACCATATAAGTGTACTGTAATGCTCTGTACACTATCATAATCTACCTCTTATGTCCACTTGGATGGTGAAGTATGAAAACACACCTTTAGAAAAAAAAAGTGAATCGACATATTGCTTGTGTCAATCTTTTGACCATGTCGACCTAAGGTGTGTCGACACCACATATAGTAATTCCGTAAGGAAAATATATGAAAAATCAGCTTAGTCACTATACTTTGCTATAGCTGCTTTAAGGTATTATCAGCTGCACATGAGGATACTGGACACACACTGTGGGGCAGATGTATTAAGCCATAACAAGAGAGAAATTCCAGGGTGATAAAGAGAGAAACATCCAGCCAATCACCTGCTAACTGCCATGTTACAGGCTGTGTTTGAAAAAAGTCAGTAAGGAGCTGATTGGCTGGACGTTTATCTCTCTATCACCCTTGCATTTATCTCTTGTTAAGGCTTAATATATCTGCCCTAGTGGTGATGGGAAAAAGTTCACAGAGCTATTAAATTGACCATGCTGTTATGCCTAACCAGATAATTTCTAGAATTTTTTCTTGCATCCCTCCTGAGGTGCAGCACAATGCTGGCAATTGAAAAGAAGTAGTAGTACGTTTATTTATAAGGTGCCACAAAGTGTCCGCAGCACCGTACATAGCAAACAAAAAAAACAAATAAAAAGGTAACGTACAGGGTGTGTTGATAAAATACAGCATAAATAGGGGTATAGCTGGTAGAACTAAAATCAGCATCAGTTCTGAAGTAGGTGTGGAAATTGTCGAGGAGACTGAAGATGAAGTAGAGGAAGGGAAGAACCGGGCAGGAGCGCTGGTGAGGTAAAGAAGTAGGGTGAGTACTTGAGGAAGGAGGGCCCTACTCATAAGAGTTAGCAGACTAAAAGGAGGTGGGTGGACAAACGAAAAACAACAGGATAAAAGCTCTGTAACTTAGTTCCAAGAGCTATTAACATCTCACTGAATTAAATTGAGCCCAAAGACTTGAAGCCGAAATGAAGATCTGCTCAAAACAGGACTATAAAATTAACTATAATACCCCGTTCTCACTGCAGGCAAATTCACGGGTCTAGCACGTCGACCCAGAAATGTGGCTTTTAACACTGGTTTTTCTGCATTGTGAACGGGTCGCATACCCGGATCTCATACATAAGTAAAACCCTTCTTTTCACCCGTGTATGAGATCAGGGTATGCAGACACGGGTTGACCTGTTCTCACTGCATAAAAACCAGTGTTAAAAGGCAAATTACTGGGTAGAAACTTCTACACCCGAGAATTTGTCTAGCAGTGAAACCGGGGGTCCGTCGCTGCAGTCTCCGGCATTTTAATGCCGGGTAAAAGCCGTGTAGTTCTCACTCGCAGGGAGAACACAGTATAAGACTTCAAAAAGTGCAATAATGAATTTTCAATAAAAAAAATAATATATATATATATATATTTATGTCGATGAGGGAGGCACTCGGAGACTGTTTCAAAAAAACCTGGGTGGTTTATTACACAACGTTTTTTGAAACAGTCTCCGAGTGCTTCCCTCATCGACATAAAGGGGGAAATTTACTAAAGGAAATTTGTAAAAATATAGGTGTATTTGTATTTAGAAATACACTTATTTTTGACATTTACTATCCCGAAAATACGGCAATTCGTATTCGTATTGATGTGCTATCAATACGAATACGAATTGACGTATTTTCGGGATTGTAAATGTCAAAAATAAGTGTATTTCTAAATACAAATACACCTATATTTTACAAATTTCCTTTAGTAAATTTCCCCCATATTCATCTTGCCTTCCAGGCAAACAGGGACGGCACCGGAGCCCTACACCCTTGTGAGCCACCAGGAGTGCCGATTCCAACGGACGCTATATCTATCTATCTCTATATATATATAAAATTGATTTATTCAAATTTGACCGTCGATTAAAACTACGTGAATACTTTAGTGCAAGTACTTAATTGAATGAACAATTGGTCCAACCTGTTCGTAGAAAATCAACCTTTGTGCCCAAATCTGGCAATAGAAACATAAAATGCTTCACGGAGCACATGGAGCATAAAATCAGCAATTCTGCCAGATACACACAAACTGACAATCCCAACCTGACACAGATACAACGGCAAGCACTCAAAAATGTGGGTGATTACAAAGATGTCATCATCAGACCCTCTGACAAAGGGGGAGGTGTTGTGGTCCAGGATCTCGATAAATACATAGCTGAAATCGACCGACAACTTTCAGATTCGCATGTATACATCAAATTGGACAAGGACCCCACGCTGGCGTATAAAAGCGAATTGAATACAACCTTACAACAAGCCGTAACAGACCAAACCATCACCTCTACAGTCAAAGATGCCCTCACCAAGGAATTTCCGAGAATTCCAGCACTTTACACAATACCGAAAATGCACAAGGACGCTCTCAATCCCCCGGGTCGTCCAATCATTGCGGCAAGAGACTCGCTATATTATGACGTGTCTAAGTACTTAGATCATTTTCTGCAGCCACTAATACATGCGCAACCAAGATTCTTGAAAGATACCACAACCTTTCTACGCAAATTGGATGGATGGTCTGGCAAATTCAACCAAGTCCTCATGTGTACAGTAGATGTAGCCAGCCTGTACACTAGTATTCCGCAAATGGCGGGGCTGCACAGTGTCAGACGTTTTCTATCCAACAACTTGGATTATAATGGTCCAGATTTGATGTTTTTCTTGACGCTGTTAGAATTGACATTAACAAGGAATTATTTCTTGTTCAACGGCACCATGTATCTGCAGAGCTCGGGTGCGCGATGGGATCTTGCGTCGCCCCGAGCTTTGCCAATATTTACATGTTTGAAATTGAAAATGACTTTTTTTTCGCCAATCAACAAATCTCCCAGTATGTAGCGGGCTACACCCGCTACATTGATGACATTTTTCTATTATGGACAGGGAGTCAAACTGAATTTGAAACAGTCATCGCAAACATTAACCAACAGAATTGTCCCATCAAATTAACCTTCGAGTGCAGTACTGAGACAGTACATTTTTTAGATGTACAAATCACCCAAAATATCCCGGGTAGTTTCAGCAGCTCTATTTACTACAAACCTACGGATAGAAACACTTGCCTGCAGGGAACCAGTCATCACCCCACCGCTTTAAAAAAATCATTGCCTTTCTCTCAGTTTCTGAGAATAAGACGCATATGCAGTGATCCCATCGATACCACTACTCAGATGCAAATCATGCTGATAAGATTCCTTCAGAGGGGTTATCATCGCAAAACCCTAACTGCAGCCAAAGCTAAAGGCCCCCATACACTATACGATTTGGGCACGATTTCACCCGATTCGGATGAATCGGGCCATGAAATCGGCCCAAATCGCATGGTTTGACAGCCCCCCCGATCCGATGCGCGGTCCCGTGCGCATCGGATCGGAGTCGGGCAGTCGGACCGGCTGCACATAAGATTTCCTAAATCTTATGTGCAGCCTCCGGGCGGGGGACGCCAGAGCCAGGCAGGGGGAGAGCGGGCAGCGTCAGCGGTGACAGACGCTGGGGAGGGCGATGCTGGAGAGCCGGGCTGGGGACACAGGCAGCAGCGGGCGGGGGTGGACGCCGGTGAACGGAGCTGGCCGGGCGCAGCATGACCGGGGACGGGGAGAACGCTGCAAGAAAAAAAAAACCATTACAAATGAATTGGAAGCCAGTGATTGGCTGAGAGAGCTCTCTCAGCCAATCAGCAATTGGCTGAGAGAGCTCTCAGCCAATCACTGGCTTCCAATTCATTTGTAATGTTTTTTTTTCTTGCAGCGTTCTCCCCGTCCCCGGTCATGCTGCGCCCGGCCAGCTCCGTTCACCGGCGTCCACCCCCGCCCGCTGCTGCCTGTGTCCCCAGCCCGGCTCTCCAGCGCCCCCCCACCGCCCGCTGCCTATTTGACAGCTACAATGCCCCCCCCCCCCTGTTGCTCCCCAGTGTCCCTCACCCCGCTCTCCCCCTGCAGCTCCCCGGGAGTTTTATATGATAAATCGCATGGCGATTTATCATATGCACAACTTGGCACATCAAGTGCCTTATCATGATGGAAACCTCCCGGGGAGCTGCCGGGGAAATCGGGTCCGACTTGTCCCTAGGACAAGTCGGGCTAATGTATGGGGGGCCTAAGGCTTTAGCCATCCCGAAATCTAAAGCATTAGCTATTAAACCATTCAAAGCTACACATAATACAGTCGTTTGGACACAAGAGTTCACCACGGCTAGCCAAGAACTTATGCAAGATGCCAAATGTATTTGGCCGATCGTTTCGCAAGATCCGACTTTACCCGCACTCAAAGACTCCAAATTACTACCCTCATATCGGAGGAGTAAGAATATTAAAGACATCTTAGTACACAATGACGTTTCCAACTGGTCGGTGCCTAAACCACAACATTTCCTCACTCGAAAACCTGGTAATTTCAGATGCACGGGCTGCACCACTTGTAGCTCAATGGAAATAGGCGACAAATTCTTCCACCCGCATACGGGCAAAGCATTCACCATTAAGTTTCCCTTGACATGTTCAAGCAGGTACGTTGTGTACCAAATCAAATGCCCTTGCGATATGCGCTATATTGGAAAAACTACCAGGCAAATGAAAGAGAGGTTTGCATTGCACAAATCGCATATACGGGCTGCCCTCGAGGGTAAATCTGCGGACCAACCGGTTGCCAGGCACTGGAGGGATGCTAAACATAGTCTGTCCAGCATCAAGTTTAAGATGATCGACCACATACCGCCTGATAATCGAGGGGGTGATAGAGGTCGCATCCTTCTCCAAAGAGAAACGTTTTGGATACACTCCTTACAGACGGTCTATCCAAAAGGATTGAATGAACTCCTATCGTTTACGTCATTTCTTTAGAGGGTTTACTATGCAGAATATTCGGCTTCCCCGAGGTTGCCAATATCATAATATTCCTGTTTTCATGATCTCTCTCTCTTCTAAGTTGCTCCTTTGTCATTATGATTCACTACATTTAAAATACATGTTGGACTTATGCTGTATTTCTTGCCTGTTATGTATTGACTTGCTGTCGACACACCATGCATGTCAATTCTTTTGCTTTGCATATGTTTCACTTGTTTTGGTACACTGATTTTAATATACCCATGTTTGCTTCCTCAGTACGCTCCTAACCACCCAAGTTGCAGCCGCCGAAGGAGTTACGGTAGTCATCAATGCTTTAGCTAGACACCGGTAAGAAATTCCCTCCTAGGGGCAGCTACGCACAGTGTCTGTATACACTATTCAGTTACTATGACAACATGAGGAGGCATCATGGTAGCCGCGCCCCGGGGAGGTGCCGGTCTGTCACTGCGGGCGCGCAGGCATGACGTCACCGGACCCGAACGGGCCGCACTCACGGTGAAGGGCGCACAGATTCATGTAAGTTTATGTTTTGCTATATATACTTGTTGTTCACTGTTATATTCAGGTCTTGATAAAAGGGCTTACTCCCCTGAAACGTTGACCACACCACAGTTGTCGCGTATTTTTCTTTGAACTTATGCTCCGAGTGACATCCATTCCAGGACTATATATATATATATATATATATATATATATATATATATATATATATATATATATATATATATATATATATATATATATATATATATATAATGGAGCTCATGACAAAAAGTGGAAAACCTTTTTGAGAAAAATAAGTATTATTTCTAACAAGAAGGGTCCTTACTAATTGCATAGGCCTAGGAGGGGCAAATCAATAGTTCTTTAGGCAGCAACGAATGAGTGCGCAACGGAGCAATTGAAATCAGGTGTGAGTGACACAGGCCCCACATTTCTGCTTGTAGCCTCCTGAGGTGGCGAGCTGAAATGTGTTTAAAGTCAAGCTTTTAGGCTCCTAAACTGAACTCTTCATCTCACATCCATTTGTTTAGAGGCATTAAGCAGTTTAGAACAGCTAAACTCAAGAAACAAGCAGCTTCATAAATTGGTGCCCAAAACTGAATTGCTCTGATGAGCGCCAATTATCATCACCCAAAATACAATCATCCCCCATAAGGGAGAAATCAAAGGTCTTCTTGTACATTGTACAAGTCAAATGCATCGAGATTACCCGCGTTAAATGTGTAAACCCATGGAAACTACTGGGCGCACTGCATTTAAGTTCCCAAAAGTCTGATATTGAGTGCAATTCTGCTCGCCAAATCAGGTTGATATGAGCAGAAATAATGTGCACACACAACCATACATTGGCACTAACGCTTTAAAAGCAGGCTGCAGCAGCACCACCAATATTTCAAGTGCCCCCTAAAAAGAACCACCTGTGAAAAATTAGCTACAAAAGGGTCTGCAGCAATTTAGGAATTCTGCTATCAATTCATTCCCTTATTCAATGGATGGCAGGGAGTTACCTTATTTTCTCTTCTAAAAAGAAACTTTTATAATACCCTGTTCTCACTGCAGGCAAATTCCCGGGTCTAGCATGTGGACCTGGAAATTTGCCTTTTAAAACACAGGATTTTTTGGAGTGTGATTGGGTCGCATTCCTGGATCTCATATTTTTACCCGTGTTTGAGATCTGGGTATGCAGACAAAGGTTGACCCGTTCTCACTGCATAAAAACCAGTGTTATAAGGCAAATTACCGGGTAGAACTTCATTACCTGGGAATTTGCCTTGCAGTGAGAACGAGGGTCCGTCCCTGCAGTCCCCGGCATTTTAATGCCAGGTGAAATGCTGTGTATTTCTCACTTGCAGTGAGAACACGGTATAACTCAAAGATGAGCTTTGTGGAAGTAATGCTCTACTATGTATGTATGTTTGCATTATGACTTAATACGGTTCCAAAAATGTTGAATAGACACACACATAAAGCTCTCCAAAATAAAATTTTCCCACTATACTTCATTTCAATGCACTCTGTTGGCAGCAGCAGTTATGCATTAAGGTTTTACACAGATTGATCCACAGTGGAGCACTTACAATTTTTGTTTTCATCAAGAACTATAGAAAACTATACATGTACCAGATACAAGTGTAACACAAGGGTATAACAGCTTGCAAGCGGTATAGGATAACTGACTTCAAATCATCACAGCTCTGTCAGTATCAGCAAGGTATTTATTACAAGGCACACCAAAGCATCTCATTGCAGGGTTTCTTCAGGAATGATGATTTGGAGTCAATGAATAAGTTGGCATACAAAAATATCATGCCTCATGTGACCTGATGAGGTGATATATTGAGGTCTGAGCTATCTGGGGGTATATAAACTGGTAGATCGTATATCGCATTGTGATAAGTTGCATCACATGCGATTGCACATGCAATGCGATAAATATATGCTGCACATAATATCTTGAGATGTGAGATTTGACCAGCATGCCCGCACATCACATTTATAGCACCAATGAGGTCAAAATTGAATTATTGTATGCAATATCGCCCTTGTGTATGGCCACCATAAGCTTTATCCATGTAACCTGAACACTTAAGGCAGCTTGTGTACTCTAATACAATTATACCCCTTTCACATCGCAACTAATTACCGTGTACAAGGCGGATTCTTGCTGTCTCGACCCGGTAATTAGTGCGATGTGAAAGGGGTTACTGGGTGCCGCAAACGGGTAGCATCATGGCAATAAGTACCGGTAAGAAAGCAGAGTTCGGTACTTGTGTAATAGTACGACTACGCTACGTTTTCAGCGTAACCCAACGACAGCCTAGCGTAGTGACTCCCCGGCAGCTTAATGGCTGCCTAGCGTAGGGACTCTGCGGCAGCCCGGCTCTGTCCCTGGTGTCCATGGCAAGCCTAGTGAGCGCCTCTCACACAGCGCCGTAAACCGCCAGATCCCCTGCGCTGGTGGACGCCGGCAGAGAGGTGCTCCAGCTGTCAGACACAGTAAATATTGGGGCAGGGTACGGCAACCCTGCCCGTGTCCGCAAGTGCATCTTATGCACAATAAAGGAGGCATTTGCCAGTGCTCCATGTTACATACTGACAAATGCCTCCTTTTCAAACTCCCACTAGCCACGCCAGCCCGAAGCGTGGAAAGCGCAGCTAGCCCCGCGAGGGGGCTTGCTCCCATTCACTGTATGTCCCACACTCTGCCCCCATCACTGTATAGTCCCCTGCCTGACCATCTTTCTCTGTATGTCCCCCAGCCTGCTCCTCCTTCACTGTATGTCCACCATTCACGGTATGTTCCCCACTCTGCACCCATTTACTCTGTCCCCCAGCATGTCCTCCCTTCTCTGAATGTCCATTACTGCCTCCATTCACTCTATGTCCCAAAGCCTGAGCCTCCATTCACTGTATGTCCCAAAGCCTGACCCTCCAATTCACTGTATGTCCCAAAGTCTGACCCTCCAATTCACTGTATGTCCCCCAATCTGCCCCCATTCACTGTATGACTCCCATTCACTATGTCCCACAACCTGCCCCCCCCCCTTCTCTGAATGTCCATCACTGCCTCCATTGACTGTATGTCCCCCTGCCTGCCCCCTCCCTTCTCTGTATGTTTTCCAGCCCCTTGTGTGAGCCAGAGGATGGAGAGGCAAAGCAGGAACTGCAAGGACAGGAGATGCTTGGGCTCCTTCTGCCGCTCTCCTCCACTCTATATGTTACAGGAACAAGCTTCCCCTTGCTGCACCCCTCACCACACACTGCTGTCACTGTGATTGCAGAGGAGGGTGATATACAATTGCAGCTGCAGGGGTTGAATGCATACTCACCCGAAAGACGCCAAACACATCTCACTGTGGCGGCCGGCACCTCCTTACTGCTGCAGACAGAAAGGTAAAGGCACGCTCGCCAGGGCCCCACCTTTAGTGCTGTGTGCCCGCATCGGATGCTCCACCCGCTTCTGTCTGGAGGCCACTTGAAATGACAGCATGGGCCGCAATTGGCCCCCAGGCCAGACTTTGGACATGCCTGGGTTAAGGGGACTGAGCACAGCAATGCACCTGGTCTGAGGCATGGCGAGTGAGGGGGCACGGTACACTGATTGGGTGCCTGTATGCTTAGGTGTTGACATGGACACAAAAATAAAACACTAAAAACTTGTACACCTTTTCGTATGTCTGCTTTTTTGTTTCACCCATTCCACTAAATTCAGATTATGTTTACCACCAGGCCAATAATAATAATCTGCTCAGTGACGTCATGATGTGTATGATTAATGAGATTTAACACAGGCATTCAGCATCAGCAGTATTACAAGCATCCAATCAGAAGTGTACAACACACCATATAGATTTATTAACAGAAGGATACCTTCACATAAGTGGCAAATATTGTCTCAAGTTTTGTCAACTGGATCTTGGAAATCTGAATGTTTTAACATTCATTATAGTTGACTCCACTTTATTTGGGAAATACTGAAAACTCATTATTACATGAGGTGTTTATAGAAGCGTATACTACATTTTCAAGGATTTCATTCACACATTACAACATATGCAAACAAGATAAATCAAACAAATAACCAGATAATACAATCCATAAATAACAGGCATGCAAGTATAGTCTTAGCATTAAATCATAATACATCAACATTTTACAGCATTCAAAATTAAAAGCAAATTGAATTCAAACCTTCAGTTTAGTTGACCTACAGACTCCTAATGGCAGATTCAATTAGTAGTGCATACTTCCCAACATGACCCTCTCCAGGAGGGACACAATGCTCTGCTCCTGGACTTCCCTCTTAATGTATGATTGCTCCTGGAGAGGGCCATGTTGGGAGGTATGGTAGTGATGTGCCCCAGATCATCTTGCATTGTGCAGCTGCACACAATCTAGCTAACAAATACACAACACTGCTAACTTCCCTTCACACCTCTGCTGCCTGTTATGCTGGCAAAATATTAAATCAGCTTTCAGCCAACTAGTTGGTTGGTCTGAAAATCTGATACTGGTAAATTAATCAGCAATTTGCTCAAAAACCTAGAAAAATGGTCAAAATCATTCCGTCAACTTGTATAAATAAAGTAGATCCCACTATAGTACTGTACAAGTACTAGTATGCCTGAACAACAGTTTTTGTCAGTTTCCATTATTTGGGAGAAAATTACTGAATTAGAAAACTACATTTGCTCCAATCCAGTACCAGATTTTTAATTCCAACCAACCTGAAGTTGTCTAATGTATGGCCAGCATAAGTAAATTTAACCATGCCTCTACACTTAAGGCCATACACACAGAGCGACTTTGAGCTGAAAGTCGCTCAAAACAGCATGTTTGAGTGGCTTTCAGCTCAAAGCCACCCAAGTGTGTATGCCCCAGTGATGAGCGCTACTGCTTGCTCCCGCATCATCGTCGAGAAAGACGTTTATCTGCTGGTAATACAAGCAGATGAGCGGCTTTGAGAACGGCTTTGCATAGCTCTGCGCTATGCAAAGCCATCCTCCCCAGGCAGGGGGGAAGCCGCTCAATGTGTATGCACTTAGTGGCTTCCCTCCCCAGCGATGAACGCGACCATTGCGTCCATACACGCTGGGCATAGTCGCCCAGTGTGTATGGACCTTAATATTGGCAGGATGTGGTTTGCACTTAACAATCCCGACATGTTTGTGAGAAGACTCTTTGTTAAGTAGGGGTAACATTGGAAAGAAAGTTTTTTTTAAAAGCAACAATCATCTACACTGCAAAATTAAACTGGTTTTCATTGCAGCTTTAAAAAAAAAAAAATTCTTTCCAAATCTCTCACTTTCTGATTCTCTCACCCTATTACATTTCACCTGAGATTTCCAATTATGAGTTTTGTACACCCTTAGAAACGCTCTAAAAGGGAGCATGGTTTGTTTTTGTGGCTGTCAGTGGAGCAATTCAATTGTTGAATACCTATTCAGGTAGTTGGGCGAGCAGAAAGTCAAAAAATCTGTGAGCCCTAACCAGTACTGACTGGTTTAGCCAATTTACGTGGTAAACCCAGTGCACGAAGAATCCATGGCAGTTTCGTCCAATCAAAAAACAACTGAATTGTTCCAACCAATGCCTATTACTCCCTGCCGCAAAACAACACTGTACCTTCCCCCATAATATCAACAGATTTGGGATAGATCGTGTCGCTCTAGCCTTAAAATTTGCTCAATCTAGTGATGGCACCAAGTCATATCTGCCAATTTATGCAGCTTTATCTACTATTCATGTTTTATAGGGGTAAATCCCACAATTAGCATTGTGGGGATGTAATGCCCAGAGCTATTCAATTGAATGTATCATGCCCGACATTTAACCTGGGTGGTGCTCTTTATAGTAAACAAGGGTTAGTCATAATAAATGGGATACAGTCATTTGGTCTACAGCATGTTGGTCGATAATCATTGGGTTGACATCGAGATAGCTCGACAAAGGTCAACAGTCAAAAGGTCAACTTGGGGTCTTTCACTGTTTTTTTGAGCCGACAGGCGGTATTTTATGCCCTACCATCCACTAGGGCATGGTGTGAGAATAGAAAAGTGTGCCCGAAGCATAGTGAGCACAGCGAGCAATGCGAGGGGATGGGGTGCACTTCAAACTGTGTCTATGTCGAAAAAAAATAGTTAAAACCCCCAGGTCGACCTTTTGACCATGTCGACCTAATGCTTACGTCGACCTAATACCACGTCGACCTAGAAACATTTTACTTTAAAATGCCTCAATGCCCGCGATTTTCACATAGGAATCAATGTTAAATGGGCTACAGAGCCCAAATAGGCAGAATTAACCCTTAAATGTCACCCCAATTTTTGTACGCCACCCCACGATCCACGCCAACCCGAAGCGTGGCGAGCGCAGCGAGCCCGCGAGGGGCGGCGGTACGCGTCCTCCGACCTTTTCATGCCCTACTATCCACGTCGGCGTGGAGTTGAGAATAGAATAGTGTGGCGAGCGCAGCGAGCCACCGAGCCCGAAGCGTGGCGAGCCCCGCGAGGGGACGCGGATACCTTCACAGTTATACGCGTCCCCTCGCGGGCTTCACAGGTATCCGTGGCGAAAAGCGGACACCTGTGAAGCCCGCGAGGGGACGCGTTTACCTGTGAAGGTATCCGCGTCCCCTCGCCACGCTTCGGGCTCGGTGGCTCGCTACACTATTCTATTCTCAACTCCACGCCGACGTGGATAGTAGGGCATGAAAAGGTCGGAGGACGCGTACCGCCGCCCCTCGCGGGCTCGCTGCGCTCGCCACGCTTCGGGTTGGCGTGGATCGTGGGGTGGCGTACAAAAATTGGGGGGACATTTAAGGGTTAATTGTGCCCATTTAACATTGATTCCTATGGGAAAATCGCGGGCATTGAGGCATTGAATGCAAAATCGCGGTCAATCAGGCTTTTTAACATTGTTCCCTATGGGAAAATCGCGGTGATCGCGGGCATCGCGTCGCGGCCGTTTATGTACTGCCCGCGATGCCGCGATCACCGCGATGGGCGCCGTTCTAGGTAAAGAGTACCTAAACAAATTACATTTCAGACATGATGCTACAACCACAAGCTATAAATCAACTAGCCTCCCACAGATTTCTACTCACAGCCTAGAAATTTAATAGCTCTGGGTACTTAATATGGAAAATATCCTAGTGATGCAAACTTAATCACCCCAAATATAGGGGGATTTAGTTTAGCTGGATTTCTGCCTGCCACGTTAAGAGGATACGAACAGCAATAATGGGTACCTGGGGCATATGTGTCCATGACAAAACAATTTGATGGCTCATGCCACATGACATTACTTATGGATAACAAAAAAACTAATTGCCCCAAAGATCAATAAATTCAAGGCAAAATGGATTTTTAATTGCTGGCAGTACACAAGTTAATTGACAGAAAGCCGGCATTTGTGGGTGGTAACCAGATGTTTTCAGGGAGTGTCAGGATAAACACAGCCGTGCCCAGGCGTTTGAAGGGGAGTTGTGTGAGGTCAGCTCCGGCCCCGTTCAGCCTGTTTCAATAACACCGGACAAGTACTGGGCTACGCAAACACTAGAAAATAATTTGATAGTGAGCGGCTTGCATATGGATTTGCTGCTAATCGCAGAGCTGCAATATTTATGCAAGCCATTACACAGTAACTTGATGGGATTTTACTCTGGCTGGGCGGCAATTACCTGATTAGCAGCCTAGAGATCAGGTTTGAATAACCTCCACTATACAGGTCTACACATAAGTTGAACACTGAGGCTAAAAGCTATGTACACACACTTTGTTTTGCTTTAGATTCAATGTTAGATTAAATTTTCTATTAGATCTGGCATTAGATCTTCCCATTCAATTTGGTATTAGATCTGTACTTTTGCATTCGATTTTACAGTGTAGGCACATTGTACTCATTCGATTTACTAGATCGAATTCGAGATTTCCTTGGCTGCACAGTCTATTTTTCTTTTCAATTTTGAGAAAACGGGAGCGCGCATCGAATGCAGATCGAAAGGGTCTTAAGTTAAAAACCATTCGATGTGGATTAGATTTTGCTTCTATTGTCAAAATCTAATCGAAAAAAGGAGAAAAAAAAATAATCAAAGCATGTGTACACAGCTTTAAGCCCCGCACACACGGGGGAGATATATAGCTGAGCAATATATTGCTCTGTGTCTCCTGTTCATCAGCGACCAGCGACGGGGGGAGCCCTGCAGTGGAAATCAGCTGGTCGCAGGAGCATGTTCCTGCGACCAGCGATCACTAAAGGGGGGAAAACATGAGCGCGCACCCGGCGATATAATCGCCGGTGCACACTCCCATTGCGGGCAATATGGTCACTCAGCGACCATATTGCCCACGATATTACACAAAATCGCCCCGTGTATACGCACCTTTAGATTGACACCCAAAAATAGGTTCACATGGCTAAGGAAGGCAGTCAAAGGGTAGACAAGAGTTTTTCACAATTTTTTTTCTTTGGCGTGGTGGGAGAATAATATAGTGTGGACACCTGCAATAGATCGACATGGACACCGCATAATTGTACTGCGCCCCCTCACAAGGCTTCCCTGTGCTTGCCATGCTTCTGGCACAATATTATATTCCTACTTGGATAATATGAAAAATTATAAATAAAAGAATCGCATGTGGCCTTTTCATGTCAACCATAAGCTTGTGTCTACCTTTTTGACAATGTCTACTATTTCAAGGTGTCAATTTAGTCAATGTCGACCATTAGTGGTCAACCTAGTGACTATCGACCTAGGCATGGTCTAGCCCAGGCATGTCCAACCTGTGGCCGTCCATCTGTTGTGAAACTACACATCCCAGAAGGCCTTGCCACAGTGTTGATATTAGGGCATGCTATAACTATGGCATGGCATGCTGGGATGTGTAGTTTTACAACAGCTGGAGGGCCGCAGGTTGGACATGCCTGGTCTAGCCAGTGACTGCATACCTACAAACAAGGCTCACCCAGTTGGAGTATGCATTCCCATGTTCTGCTCCCTGTGCAGGCTCTAGTGGTAAAATGGAAACATGGCATTATGAATTAAGACCAAACAATTCTTCAGTAAGTAGATTGAATGGACATACACCTTACTGGGAAGTTACCAAATACATGCTATTGTGCATATTACATCAATGAAGTATTTTCAGAAAATACATTACAGAATTAGTAGCAGAAAGAGATTACTACTTATTAATTGAGGTCTGTTAGCATGGTTTTTGGAGTCTAAATTGTTGCCAATAAGCATCCCTCCAGTTGATGTTAAAATATCCATACCAGCATGCCCAGATAGCAGAACTGTGGCAGAGCATGCTGGGATACACAGTTATACCGCAGCTTGCAGGCCCCTTACTGACCACCCATGGAAGCTCACTGCAATTTTCTTAGAGTACATTTCAAAGCTTGCAGTTTAGCTACCACATTAAACAAAGCCACTGTAAGCCTGATTCCATGCTGCAACAGGGAAGAAAAAAAGCGGCAAAAGAAACCCCAGTCCAGCTGCGTGCTGTCACTGAAGAGGCAACAAACACAGGGAGATATTTTTTAAATCTCTGCTTTAAGCCCCATACAGACGGGGTGACCAGGCTTTTTGTGCTGAGCGACGTGCTGCAGTAGGAACGCTCAGCACATAGTGGGGCTTTGCCTATTTTAATAATCCCTTTTAAATGAAGCACCGACCTCTCTGTGTGTATGCTCCGGGGCAATGGCGGTACGCTGTTATGTGCTTCGCAGTGGCCTGACTAGATCTTGACTACATATAAATCAAGATCTAGAGAAATAGCTGGCCTGTGCTAAGCAGAACACTGGTTAGCATAGATGCGGATACACACATCGCTACATGTACATAGTCCTTCCCTAGAACACTCAGCACAGAGAGGGTCATACACATCAGGACGTTGTACATCCAACTTATCTGTTTAGCTTAAAAAGTAAGGACAGATTGGAGTCTCATGCCAGGTTTAAGCTGGCATAAACTACAAGATCATTGTGCAAGCCGGTACCCAATGGCTTAGATCAGTGGTTCTCAACCTCGGTCCTTTAAATACCCCCAACAGTTTACATTTTCTAGGTCACCCAGCAAGTGCACTCATTACTCACTGACACGTTTTAAAAGATCAACAGGTGAAGCTAATTATTTCCCTTGCGATTCTGTGTGGACATGGAAAACATGCACGGTTGGGTACTTGAGGACAGAGGTTGGGAACTGCTGGTTTAGATGAACATTATTTAGTTTACAGACCTGAAAGAATCACGTGGAAGGTTAGGCTCGGTTATCAAACCTGCCCAATCTACTCAACCACTGTTCAGTCAAATTCATGCTATGAGTGAGTAATATGCGGTGAAGTACGTGGCTGGGGAGGAACTGCCTAATATCAGAGTGAAATGTACACACAAAATCAGAGTCCATGGGTTCATGTGGGCAATACAGAGTTGGTGAGCTTTGATCACAGATGTGTGTAAAGGGTAGGCAGAACTTCAATTACATACACTTTTTACTCCTGAGTTTTGACTATAAAAAGGGTTAGAATAATACAGAAATATTTATAATATATTAAGGGGTATTCTA